>NW_027331788.1:0-608153 GCF_033568475.1 Henckelia pumila
GTCTTGATGTCATGGTCCCACCATGTATCAAGTTTGGCCAATTCCTCCGGACTTACGTCAGCTGGTGCTTCCTTCGGAGGTGATTTCTCTAACACGTAGAGCATCTTCTCCGAAGTCAAGACAATCTTCAACTTCCGGAACCATTCCGTATAGTTTGCGCCAGTTAACTTGTTTTGTTCGAGGATCGAGAATAATGGATTACGCGAATTCATTGTATGAAATACTGAAAAGAAAAACAGACATATATCAATGATTGTTTAAGCAATTTACTAAGACATAAAATAGGCGAATTTAATTTTATGAATCTCACTCCCACTATTTTAACGATTTCACTACCCTCTAGTGAAAACGGGAAACTTTTTCCTTAGTGAGAACATGGAGTCCAATTGACAAACTTATGGTCCCGAATAATATCAGCCAACCATAATTCTCAAAAGGTAGAGCCCAATTGCTTCCAAAGCAACCCCCATGTTTTTACCTCATGTCCAATAAGGGCCCAATAATATGACGCCGTTTATAGTGACATGTCAAGATGACCCATCAATATTAAGTTGTGATGGACGGTCGCCATGTGGATCCCCCAATAATATGAGCCGATCCCATGGGAGTTCCACCCAACTTACAACATTTTTCGATCCAATGTACAGCTTTCCGACGGACGGGCCCCCCCAATAATATGAGCCGGACCGTATCCGCGGGTAGCATCACATACATTGACCGTTGATGGAAGGTAGGAACATTTAAACAAATTTAATTTCCTTTATTTATCTTGATATCAATTTTAAATCATATTTAAAATGAGGGATTTTTAATTATAAAAATTTGTCTCATCAATTTTTCAAATTATTGCATGCTTGCCGGATTCACGCAATTATGTCTAAAACATGCATACAATCATAATATCATATATTATAGGATGATCGATTCCATTTCTAATTGACCCGTGGTTGCCAATCACGAGTCTTAGTCCAATCCTAGGTAATATGCAGTATGCAATGCAATCCTATTACATTAGCTTCCAATTTACATTTCTTCGTCTTTATTGTCTGCTGGGCCCACCATCTTCAAATCTTGATCTCCCACTAAATCTAATGTATTTACAATAAATAACAATGACAAGCAGGGGATACATTTTTAGGGGTGGGAACGGGCCATAAACCAAGCCCACTTTTATTACATATGACATTCATATCGGGCCATAAACCAGGCCCATTAATAAAACCAACAACAATAAAAACAAATGTAAATTCCTAACATACACCTACAAAATTGGTCATGGCAATCGATCATCCTTATCCAATAATATTTAATTCAAAATTAATTTATTGGATAACATGCAGTGGCATTTCAAATTTAAACAGGATAAAATCATATTTTATATATAAAATCTCATTTTACATATAAAATCATATTTTTATCTCTTTATCAAATAAAATCATATTTTATCTACAAAATCCAATTTTATAGATAAATCATATTTTACTTAATATATTCATAAGATCAAATCTTATCATCAATTGTACCAAAAATAATTGATTTCAAAATTCAATTTAAGGATAAAATATTAAAATTTTCCAAAAATTCAAATTTATCCAAAAATCAATTTTAAAGTTTACGGACTCGAACAATTCGATCCGAAATCTCGTGAACCAATCAAAAACAATTTTTGACCGGACCAAAAATAAAATTTTAACACATTAAAATTAATTTTAAAATAAAAAATTTAATTTTTCCCGCGGGCCGCCCGGGACACTCCCGGGCCGGCCCGCACCCGTGGGCGCGGGCCGGGGCAGCTCGGCTGCCCCTTTAGGGCAGCAACAGTTGCTGCCCTGGCGGCGCCTGGCGCCGCCGCTGGGCGGCGCCGTGCGCCGCCCCCTGGGCGACGCCGTGCGCCGCCGTGGGCGGCGCCGTGCGCCGCCCGGGGCAGCAACAATTGCTGCCCCACCGGGCAGCGATCCAATCGCTGCCCGGGTTTTGCCCCGAAAAAAAAAATTTTATTTAAATATTTATTTTGTTTCAAAAACCGAGACTCAAAAATTTTTGTACAATCGATTAATTTAATCGTTTGATCTGAGCAACCTGGCTCTGATACCACTGTTGGAAAACACTGGCGTTCAGATCAATCACGATTGATACCCGGTGCAGCGGAAGTTTAAAAATTTTATCATGGAACAATTCCATGGTGTGGGTATCAACCGTTCAACGATTAAATTATTGTGTGTGTAAAATTCAAATAACAATTAATTAAATTTTACCTTCAATCTCGAAGCGAGATTAATGGACACCACACAGATTTCTCTGCGCTTCTTGTATCTCCCAGGAACTGATGAACTCCTTCAATCAGGTCCACGAATGAGGTTTAAATCCCTCTGACAGATTGCACTAGAAAATCTGTCAGAAGTTTTCTGCAAAGAGATTAAACGAATCTGATTCGTTATTCCTGACTGCGATTCAAAATCACAGACCGAAATTTTCTCGGGCAGAGCAGGAGGGGGACGGCCGAAAATTCTTTGAGAGAGCTAGGGTTCGATTTTTTTTTTCTCTCAGAATAATGAGCTGTTGTGTGTAATTTCTGTACTGTAATAACTTATTTATAATGCAGGCCACTAACACCTTAGGGCCATTAGTCATAAGTTGAGGCCCGACAAGCAAAGCCCGCATTTTCAGAAATTAATATAAAATTCATCGTGACTCCGATTGATAAACCGATTTTACCAATGTGCACAGAAACCATTTCTGCACATTTTAAAGTCAAGATAAATTTTCCTGAATCCGAATTCAGTGGTTTCCAAAAATGTACATCCCTATGTCATTTTAGGAAATCCTACTCCCTTACTCTTATTTAAGAAGTCCAACTTCTTTATTCATTAAATTTAACTCTTTAAATTTAACTATCTCAACGGGGATTAAAACTCCATTACACTGTGTGACCCTCAATGGTTCAGGGATACAGCTAGCCGTGGGCTCACAACTCCTTGTGACTCGGAACAACGATTTCCGACTTGCCCAACGAATCATGGTAAAGCGCCTAGCAACAATCGCCCCATGATTCCCTAGGTATCACTGATAGTGCCTACAAGAACCAGTAGATTTTGGTTAGCGTACAGTACGGTCCCTTCATCCATATATCCCGATCGAATCAACAACCATTGGTATATCGAGAGTCGCTCAAGATTCGATAACTATACAATACATCTTGAAGATCCAATTAGTGACATCGCATGTGCTACTAAGAAACCATTTCTTAAATCACATCAAGTACTCTGGCCAGAGATTTGTCACACTAATATCTCCTCAGATCGCATAGGATATCCACACTCGCAAGTATGTGGTGAATCCTTGACAACAATGCATCGACTCCTATATGTGTTGTAACTGTACCCAATCCCGACACCTGATGACCCCCATAGAGTCGGTAAACGAGTCAAAGCACAGTACTAGCATATAGAGTCTCCATGATGTTTCAAGTAGTAAGGACTAATGGTGTACAACCAAAACCGCGGACTTTATCCACTCGATAAGTGATAACCACTTGGAAAGTCCGGATAGGGTAGTTCGATTATTCATCCTATGAATATCCATTTGCATGCTTCAAACATCTCCATGTTCCTTACCAATGAAACGTGGTACTCCGCATCGCAAATGCTAGTCTCAAACTCGAGCGATCCTTATCCTTATTCTCGGACGGCTCAATCGACTAGGAACAGTTTAGAATATACAGTGACTATAAGATGTATTTCATGATAGACATCCCATGTTCTACCACATCTTACATACACTATAGTATATTCAAGGTCTTTATCAAAACAACAATAGTATATCACAATATAACAATATGAAGAAAGATAAAGTCATTGCCATTAATAAAAGTGTAAATTGTATTAAACAAAAGATCGTTTGTACAAAGAGTCATCAAAGCCCATAGCCACAAGTTGGCTCACTGGGCACCCACTCTTTCACTTTGTTGGACATGGTTCGATCCATGATGAGCTTCACTGAGCTTCCACCTTTGTTTTGGGGCTACGCGCTTGAAACGGCGGTGTTGTTGTTGAACAACGTCCACACCAAAGCAGTGAATAAAACAACATACGAGTTATGGAATGGCAAAACTCCTAAGTATTCGTACTTGAGGATTTGGGGATGTCCAGCTTACGTGAAGCAGACAGTGGGAGATAAGTTGGATAGTCGATCCACCTTATGTTATTTTGTAGGGTATCCGAAGAATTCAATCGGATATTATTTCTATCATCCTACTGAAACAAAAGTGTTTGCTTCAAGGAATGCCACCTTCTTGGAGAAGGAGTTCTTATTGGATAAGAAAGGCGAGATGATGGAACTCGATGAAATTCGAGAAGAACCCGAAATACAAAATAATGATCCCATACGTCAAGAATCTTCAGAGGACACGCCTATACCTAGAAGATCCGAGAGGACTTCTAGACCTCCTATACGATATGGTCTTCTTCTTGAAGGGGATCAAGATGAACCCGAAGTTGGATGTGATCCAAGAAACTTCAAGGAAGCAATTTCTGATGCGGATTCAAATTTATGGCTTGAAGCTATGCAGTCGGAAATAGATTCGATGCATACAAACCAAGTTTGGTCTTTAGTAGATCCTCCCGATGGAATTGTTTCCAATAGGGTGTAAATGGATCTACAAGAGAAAGCTTGGGCCTAATGGTAAGTATTGACCTACAAGGCACGATTGGTGGCGAAAGGTTATACTCAAAGACAAGGAGTTGACTATGATGAAACCTTTTCACCAGTTGCAATGTTCAAGTCCATAAGAATCCTTATTGCCATAGCTACTTGGTATGACTATGAGATATGGCAAATGGATGTGAAGACTGCATTTCTTAATGGAAACATTAAGGAAGAGATCTATATGACACAGCCTGAGGGATACACATCCATGGGAAGCGAGCATAAGGTATGCAAGCTTCAGAGATCGATCTATGGTCTCAAACAAGCATCAAAAAGTTGGAACCAGAAATTTGATGAAACAATAAAGGATTTTTGGTTTCATCAAGAACCCGGAGGAACCGTGTGTGTACAATAAAGTAGTTAAGGATGCTGTGACATTTTTAGTACTTTATGTTGATGACATCCTACTCATTGGGAATGACATAGGGATGTTGCAGTCAACAAAGATATGGTTATCAGGTAGATTCTCGATGAAGGATTTGGGTGAGGCATCCTATATTCTAGGGATACAGATCTATAGAGATAGATCTAAGAGAATGATAGGACTCACTCAAGCAACCTACATCGACACAATATTGAAAAGGTTTTCAATGGATGGGTCCAAGAGAGGACATCTACCTATGTGTCATGGAGTTTCTCTATCCAAGTCCATGTGTCCCAAGACTGATGAAGAGATAGAGAAAATGACACATGTACCATATGCGTCAGCCATAGGTAGTATCATGTATGGGATGATATCTACCAGACCGGATGTATCATTTGCTCTGAGTGTCACGAGCAGATATCAAG
This sequence comes from Henckelia pumila, assembly GCF_033568475.1. Taxonomy (NCBI): domain Eukaryota; kingdom Viridiplantae; phylum Streptophyta; class Magnoliopsida; order Lamiales; family Gesneriaceae; genus Henckelia; species Henckelia pumila. The sequence continues at coordinate 5,494 of NW_027331788.1, forward strand.
CCAATCCCGGTCAAATGCATTGGAAAGTCGTGAAGGAAATTCTTAAGTACTTACGAAGGACTAAGAATATGTTCATGGTATATGGAGGAAGAGAATTGAAATTGGAAGGCTATACCGACTCTAGCTTCCAAAGTGACGTGGATGACTCGAAGTCAACCTCTAGATTTGTGTTCATGCTCAATGGCGGTGCTGTCTCTTGGAAGAGTTCCAAGCAGGACACCACAGCGGATTCCACCACTGAGGCAGAATACATTGCGGCATCAGCTGCTGCTAAAGAGGCCGTTTGGATGAGGAATTTTGTCCAAGAGTTGGGCGTTATTCCTGAAGTTGTTGGTCCAGTCCCGGTGTACTGTGACAACACGGGTGCCGTTGCTCAGGCAAAGGAACCAAGGTCTCATCAAAGATCTAAACACGTACTGAGGAAATACCACATCATCCGGGAGATCGTGGAAAGAGGAGACATCACTGTCGAGAGAGTGGCCTCTGCAGACAATATCGCTGATCCACTTACTAAGCCCTTGCCAGGACCATTATTTGACAAACATCGCGAAGCAATGGGACTGCGTAGTATGACTAGTTGGCTTTAGGGCAAGTGGGAGATTGAAAGAGTGGGTGCCCGGTGAGCCAACTTGTGGCTAAGGGCTTTTATGACTCTATGTATAAACAATATTTTGTTTAATATAATTTACACTTTTATAATGGCGTTTACTTTATCTTTTATCATATTATTATGTTGTGACATACTATAAGATGTTTAGATGAAGACCTTGAATATACTATAGTGTATGTAAGATGTGGTGGCACATGGGGTGTATATTCTAAACAGTTCCTAGTCGATTAAGCCGTCCGTTAATAAGGATAAGGATCGCTCAAGATTGAGACTAGCATTTGCGATGTCGAGTACCACGTTTCATTGGTATGGAACATAGAGATGTTCAAAGCATGCAAATGGATATTCATACGATGAATGATCGAACTACCCTATCCAAAATTTCCAAGTGGTTATCACTTATCGAGTGGATAAAGTCCGAGGTTTTGGTTGTACACCATTAGTCCTTACTACTTGAAACATCATTGAGACTCTATATGCTAGTACTGTACTTTGACTCGTTTACTGACTCTATTGGGGTCATCAGGTGTCGGGATTGGGTACAGTTACGACACATATAGGAGTCGATGCTTTGTTGTCAAGGATTCACCACAAACTTGTAGTATGGATATCCTATGCAATCTGAGGAGATATTAGTGTGACGAATCTCTGGCTAGAGTACATGATGTGTTTTAAGAAATGGTTTCTTAGTTGCACATGCGATGTCACTATTTGATCTTCAAGATGCATTGCATAGTTATCGAATCTCGAACGACTCTCGATTTACCAATGGTTGTTGATTCGATCGGGATATGTGGATGAAGGGACCGTACTGTACGCTAACCAAAATCTATTGGTTCTTGCAGGCACTATCAGTGATACCTAGGAAATCATGGGGCGATGTTGCTAGGCGCTCTTACCATGATTCAATGGGCAAGTCGGAAATTGTTGTTCCGAGTCACAAGGAGTTGTGAGCCCACGGCTAGCTGTATCCCTGACCCATTGAGGGTCACACAAGTAATGGATTTTTAATCCCCGTTGAGATAATTAAATTTAAAGAGTTAAATTTAGTGAATAAAAAATGGGACTTCTTATTTAAGAGTAGAGGGAGTAAGATTTCCTAAAATGACATAGTGATGGACATTTTTGGAAACCACTGAATTCGGATTCAGAAAATTTATCTTGACTCTAAAAGATGCAGAAATGGTTTCTGTGCACATTGGTGAAATTGGTTTATCAAAATGAGTCACAATGAATTTTATATTAATTTCTGAACATGCGGGCTTTGCTTGTCAGGCTTGAACTTATGACTAATGGGCCCTAAGCTGTTAGCAGCCCACATTATAAATAAGTTATTGCAGTACAGAAATTACACAATAGAGGCATAATTTTTGAAAAACACTAGGGTTTTCTCTCTAGTGGCGGCCGCCCCCTCTCCTCTCTCTGTCGAAAATTCCAGCCTGTGAATTTCGAATTTGCAGTCTGGTTTAACGGATCAAATTCGTTAATTCTCTTCGTAGAAACTTCTGATAGATTTTCTAGTGCAATCTATCAGAGGGATTAAACTTCTGTTCGTGGACCTGATTGAAGAATTGTTCGTCCATCAGTTCCTGGGATATACAACAAGAGCAGAGTTATCTGTTGGTGTCCATAATCTCGTTTCGAGATTCAAGGTAAAAATTTAATTATTATTTAATTTTTACACGCACAATTTAATCGTAAAGTTTTGATACCCATGATATGGAATCGTTCCATATAAAATTTTAAAACTTCCGCTGCACCGGGTATCAATTCTGATTGATCTGAACACCGTTCTCCAACATTGATGACATTGTCAAAAACTTTGTAGTGAAAAATAATAACAAATAAATGTCAATGGACTATTTTAAAATATTTAATAAGATATAAAGTATGGACTTTAACTTTATAAATTTTTACTCCCACTATTTTGACATTATCACTACCCTCTATTGAAAACGGGAAACTCCTTTCCTCAGTAGGTACATAAGGTCCATTTAGCCAATCATGATCCCGAATAAAATCAGCCAATAACAATTCCTAAAAGGTAGTTTTCAATTGCATGTCCATGCAACCCTTATGTAAACTTTTGTCTCACGCTTGATTAGGACCCAATAATATGACGTCGTTCATCTTTACGTGTCAAGCCTTACCCATCGATATCGAACCTTAATGGACGGTCGCCATGAGTTCCCCCAATAATATGAGCCGAAGTCACGGGAGTTCCACGTAGTTCACATCACCATGTCAATGGATGTCACAGCTTTCCGGCATCCAAACCCCCCCAATAATATGAGCCGAGCATTGAATACGGGTAGCGTTCGTCATGCATTCATTGTCGATGAAAGACATGGAAATTATAAACAAATTTATAATTCCTCTTTTCGGGCTTGATATAAATTTTGAATCTAATTCAAAATGAGGGTTTTTAATTTTGAAATGGTCTCATCGTTAATTAATTTTAAAGATCGCCATGTTTGATCGTATGTTTGCCGGATTCATGCAAGTTTGTTATTATAAAATAATAACGTACATATTCATTAACAAGAATGATCAATCGCCCCAAAACTATTCGGCCCGTGTGAGCCAAACACGGGCCTAGCTCCAATCTTAGGTAATGCATGGGATGCAAATGCAACAATTACATAAGCTTCCAATATTTACATGTCTTGGTTCTTCATAATTCATCATGGCCCACCATCTTCCAATCTTGAACTTCCACTATCAAATATTTTACATTAAAATATCCATGGAAAATAGGGATACATTTCATGGGGTGGGAACGGGCCATAAACCAAACCTACTTTATAATTTCATTAATTATTACAACCATTCAACACAAAATATCCTAGCATACACCTAGCAAATTGGTCTTGGCCTTTTGATCATCCTTCATGCATAATATCACATATCATACACCATCAATTAATTATCTCAATAATCAATTGATCAAATATTATATATCTTGGTCCAATCACTAACCACCACAATTTATAAAATAAATTAACAAAATAAACAAACACCTTTGTTTACTTTCAAATTAATTTATTTATAATTGAATTTCTTGTAAATCACAATTTATTATAAATAATCAAAGTCACACTTTAACTATTTATTTTATGAGAAAAATCACATATTATAAAGTTTAAATTTTTCATAAAAATCAACTATAATATATTTAACAATTTAGGGGCTATGACACATGATATTCCAAAACATCTTTTGAAAAACTCAAGTAGTCATAGTCGTTACCAAAACTCCGTCGCCGGATTTCGGCAAAAATTTTTTTTTTTTTTAATTAAAATATGGGGCAGCCCACGGCTGCCCTTAGGACCCTTCGGGCAGCCGAAATCAAAAGAAAATTTTTATAAAAATAGCCCCAAAATTGATAGATCTTGATTTTCTCATGCGGCTAGAAATTGACCTCAATATAATATCCATCAAATACTACACAAAAGAGTAACTAGGCTCTGATACCACTGAAGGGGATCGGTTAACTCATGCCCGGAAACGCAGCGGAAATATTAAAAATTTTTAACAAAAGAGATCCGAGAACTTGTGTAGCATTCAAAATCACAAACAACCATAGGGTGTTTAGAATTTTACCTATCAATCTCAAGGATTGATTTATGGCTCCAACCAAGTTGATAAACAACTAGGCTCTTGAAATGGTAGACACTATCTACAAGCTTCCAAGAGCACACCTTGCTCAAAATGGATTCAACACTTCAAGCCTTCGAATTAGGTCCACGACTAGACGATCTAGATCCGCTCTAAATATGCACTAGAATATTTACAGAATTTTGCATTGAAATTTCCTTTTCTTCTTCCACAAAAATGAAAGAAAACTTGGAGAAAACTTTTTGGAGGTGTTCGGCCACTTCCTTGTAATTGGAATGGAATATATGAATGTGTGTATGATATAATAATGGAGAAAGATTAAATAGATACAATTAAAACCATGCATAGAAAAGTGCAAGACTTGCATGGAAAATTGCATCCAATCTTTTCAACCCTTCAAATTCCATCACACACATATATATAACATGAATATATATATATATATATATATATATATATATATATATATATATATATATTTCGAAAATATATATTATATATATATTTTCGAAATATATATATATATATATATATATATTTCGAAAATATATATATAATATATATACATGTATTTGAACTTATTTAATTTAATTAAACATTAAACTTAATTCCAATTAAGTTTAAATAATTAATTAAATCTAACTTGAACTCATTCAAGTCCACTAGTATATAATTATTCAACACTATATTAATTTGAGCTCTACTAGACTCAATAGTGTTTAATTAATTCAACACTTGAATTAATTTAATTATTTGTACATTACAAAATCTACTAGTGTAAAATTAATTCAACACTTGAATTAATTAATTAAGTTCAAAATAATAGTTTAGAAAATCAACATTTTCATAAACTAATTATTTTAAGTCAACTTTTAATCTTGGAACACATTCACAAATTAAAAGTTACTTATTCCATTCATTCTCCAATTTAGAAGTCAAACTTCTAATTTATTTTACTTATAAACTCCTTTATAAGTTGTTCAACACATTGAACTTATTTTAATCTCAACGGGATCTAGAAAGCTAGTACTTGTGTGACCCTCAATGATTCATTGATACAACTAGCAGTGGGTTCACATCTCCATGTGATTCGGGATCGACAAGTCCCTTATATGAGCATACCCTATATAGCTCCATTCTTATTGATCAACTCCTTGATAATAAGAACGTCAGAAAACTCAAGTCCTGATAGTACCCAACCAGTCTTGTGAAACGACTAGCAGCATCGCTTACATGACTCCCTAGGTATCAAATGATAGTGCCTGCAAGAACCAATCAATTATGGTTAGCGTACAGTACGGTCCCTTCAACTCATATATCCCGACCTATTCGACAACCATTGGTTTATCGAGAGTTGTCATTGAATCGATAACTATGTGTCATCCCGTAGTTGCATCGAAGGTGTAATTCAAGAAACCCCTTTCTTAATTACCACCTACTCTGATCAGAGATTTCAAGCTATGCATGCATAAGATCACATAGGATATCCATACCCGTAGGTAAGCGGTGAATCCCCGACTACAATGCATTGACTCCTATATGTTTCGTCACAACACCCAACATTGCCACCTGATGACCCCAGATGAGTCGGTAAACAAGTCAAAGTGAAGCACTAGCATAAAGAGTTTCCATGTTGTCCCGGGTCATAAGGACTAGTGGTGTACAACCATAAACTAGGACTTCTCCACTCGATAAGTGAGAACCACTTGGAAAGTCTTTTAGGGAGGGTTGTTCAGTATACTCTACAAGAAGCACCTATTTGCATGCTTGGACATCTCCATGTCCCTTACCAATGAAACATGGTACTCACATCGCAAATACTAGTCTCAAGCTCGAGCGGCCTTTATCCTTCTTTATGACGGCTGAATCGACTAGGAACAGTTTAGAATATACAGTATTCCAAATATGAGTTTCATGATAGTCATCATGTGACCATCTCATATTCTTTCTACTATTTGTATATTCAAGGGCTTTATCTATGCAGTTAGCATGGGTATAAAGATAAAGATAAAGATGTGCCAAATTAAATAATTTAAAATATTATTAAAATAAAGATTGTCATACAAGAGTTCTCTCAAGGACCATCGGCCAACACAATTGGCTCGACGGACACCTACTCTAACAATATCCCACTTGCACTAGAGCCAACTACCCATATTCTTCAAACCATTGATTCGCGATGCTTTTCGAACAATGGTCCTGGTAAAGGCTTAGTTAGTGGATCAGCAACATTATCTGCGGAGGCGACTCTGTTTAACAAGACATCTCCTCGTTCCACAATTTCCCGGATGATGTGGTATTTTCTCAGTACATGTTTGGATTTCTGATGAGACCTTGGTTCTTTTGCCTGAGCAACAGCACCAGTATTGTCATAGTACACCGGGACTGGATCAACTCCATTAGGAATAACGCCCAACTCTTGGACGAAATTCCTAATCCAAACAGCTTCCTTTGCAGCATCGGATGCAGCAATATATTCTACCTCAGTGGTTGAATCCGAAGTGCTGTTTTGCTTGGAACTCTTCCAACAAACAGCAGCACCATTGAGCATGAATACAAAACCGGAAGTTGACTTCAAATCATCAACATCGCTTTGGAAGCTAGAGTCGGTATAGCCTTCCAATTTTAGTTCTCCACCCCCATAAACCAAGAACATATTCTTAGTCCTTCTCAAATACTTGAGAATGTCTTTCACGGCTTTCCAGTGTGGAAGACCAGGGTTCGATTGATATCTACTTGTAACACTTAGTGCAAAGGTCACGTCAGGACGTGTAGATATCATCGCATACATGATACTACCAATTGCAGATGCATATGGAATGCGTGTCATCGTCTCTATCTCTGCATCATTCTTGGGAGACATGGACTTGGATAGAGACATGTCATGACACATTGGTAGATGTTCTCTCTTAGACTCATCCATCGAGAACCTCTTCACGATGGTATCAATGTATGTGGACTGGGTGAGACCAAGCAATCTTTTCGATCTATCCCGATAGATTTGTATTCCCAATACAAAAGATGCTTCACCCAAATCCTTCATTGAGAACTTACTTGATAACCATACTTTAGTTGATTGCAACATTCCTACATCATTCCCAATGAGTAGAATGTCATCAACATAAAGTACCAGGAATGTCACAGCACTCCCACTGACCTTCTTATACACACATGGTTCCTCAGGATTCTTAGTAAACCCAAACGCTTTGATTGTACCATCAAATCTGAGGTTCCAACTCCTAGATTCCTGTTTGAGACCATAAATAGATCTCTAAAGTTTGCATACTTTATGCTCACTTCCGATAGATGTGAACCCTTCAGGTTGAGACATATAAATTTCTTCCTTAATATCCCCATTAAGAAAAGCTCTCTTCACATCCATCTGTCATATTTCATATTCATACCATGCGGCAATGGCAAGAATTATCCTAATAGACTTGAACATTGCGACTGGAGAAAAAGTTTCTTCAAAGTCAACTCCTTGCCTTTGAGTATAACCTTTTGCTACCAATCTAGCCTTGAAGGTCACCACCTTCCCATCCGTCCCGAGTTTCCTCTTGTAAATCCATTTACACCCTATAGGAACAATTCCTTCAGGTGGATCCACAAGATTCCACACTTGGTTTGAATACATGGAATTAATCTCAGATTCCATTGCTTCAAGCCACTTGGATGAATCGGCATCAGACAATGCTTCCTTAAAGGTCCTTGGATAACATCCATGGTCAGGCTCATCTTGGCCCTCTTCAAGAAGCATACCGTACCTCATAGGTGGTCTCGAGATCCTCTCGGATCTTCTAGGAACTTGTATCTCCTCTCTTGGCTGCTCGGGTGTGGGCTCTACAATCGTGGGTGTTTCTCGAACTTCCTCGAGTTCTATCATCTCCCATTTTCTATCCAATAGAAATTCCTTTTCCAAGAAGGTCGCATTCCTAGAAACAAACACCTTTGTTTCTTTGGGATGATAGAAATAATATCCAACCGAATTCCTTGGATATCCCACGAAATAGCATAAAATGGATCGAGCATCCAATTTATCTCCCACTGTCTGCTTCACATAAGTAGGGCACCCCCATATTCTAAGATAAGAATACTTAGGAGGCTTTCCCATCCATATCTCATATGGTGTCTTATCAACTGCCTTTGAATGGACATTGTTCAACAACAGTGCCGCTGTATCAAGCGCATATCCCAAAAAGATGGCGGCAACTCCGTGAACCCCGTCATAGACCGAACCATGTCCATCAAATTTCGGTTACGACGTTCAGAAACACCATTCAACTGAGGTATACCAGGAGGAGTCCACTGCGAGAGAATCCCATTCTCCTTAAGATACTCTTGGAATTCAGCACTCAAATACTCACCACCTCGATCCGATCGAAGTGCCTTGATGCTTCGTCCCAATTGTTTCTCCACTTCATTTCTAAATTCTTTGAACATTTCAAAAGCTTCAGATTTGTATTTCATAAAATACACATACCCGTACCTAGAGAAGTCATCGGTAAAGGTAATGAAGTAAGAATGTTCGTGCTTAGTGGTGATTCTAAGTGGACCACACACATCTGTATGGATCAAATCCAACAGTCCCTTGGCTCGCTCCCCATGGCCCTTAAAGGGAATTTTGGTCATCTTTCCTTTTAGACAGGGTTCACATGTAGTAAGAGAATTAATATCAGACATATCAAACATGTCTTCTCCCACTAGCATGTTCATTCTTCTAAAAGATATATGACCTAATCGAGCATGCCACAAGTGTGCTGGATTTAGAGTATCTTGTTTTTTTTTGGATTTTGTTGATATCTCTTGGACATTATACATAGGAATATCTTTCAATTTTAAATTATAGAGATCGTTTTCCAATTGTCCTGTACCAACTAAACATTCATTCTTGTAAATATTGCAAACACCTTTGCCAAATAAACAAAAATATCCATCTTTATCAAGCATAGAAATGGAAACAATGTTTTTCACCAAATCTGGTACAAACAAAACATATCTCAAACATAACTTAAAATCATTTTCCAACAATAAGTAAACATCTCCAATAGCTTTGGCAGCAACTCTTGCCCCATTGCCCATCCTCAAGAAGGTCTCACCATCCCTAAGTCTCCTACTTCTTGTCATCATCTGCAAATCATTACAGAGATGTGAGCCACAGCCGGTATCTAATATCCAAGAAGAAGAGTTAAGTGAAATGTTTACTTCAATGTAGAACATACCTTTTCCAGAACTATTCTGGTCAAGATATTCTTTGCAATTACGCTTCCAATGTCCAGGTTCCTTGCAATGATGACAGACGTCATTAGTCTTGTTAGCCTTAACTGGTGTGGCTACTACAACGGGACTCGGAGCTTGCCTCTTCAAGGGCACATTCTTTTTGGGAGCATGGAAAGAACGCTTCTTTCCCTTCCCACGTGGTCTATTCTTTGAACCAGATGAAGATCCCACATAAAGAACCGGCTTCTTTTTCTTGATTGTGGATTCAAACGTAATAAGCATGTTAACCAACTCCTCAAGGGTTGGATCTAACTTGTTCATGTTGAAATTCACCACAAAAGGATCAAATGAGCTAGGCAGTGACAAGAGAAACACGTCTGTGGTCAACTCAGTTGGTAGCACAAGATCCATGCTAACGAGTTTCTCCACGAGCCCAATCAACTTCAGGCCATGCTCATGGACGAAGCCCCATTTCGCATGCGCAAAGTGATTAGCTCCTTGACAATCGCATGTCGAAGTGGGCGTGTGTAGTGACCCGCACCGTGATCACCTACTAATCAGAACTTAAACATGCAATTAATTAATAAAATAATATTAATCAGAGAAACTGCGGAATTAAAGTAAGTCAAATACCAGGTAAGCAAAACCTAGTGGTCAACCCCGCTATCCAGCCTTGGTCACCACCTAACCTCCCTGTCTCCGGGAGAACTACCTGCATCTGCCCCATGGAATAGGGCATCCAGCCAACAGAAAATAACCGGAAGTGAGCCTAACATGCTCAGTACGAGAGTATGAGTATACGGTGTTATGTGTGCATGTATGCAAGTGAACTGGGTACCAAGACTCTCAGGTCAAGAAACAAGCTCATTGACCGGGCCCAGGGTATATAGCATGATGCGCCGTCACATCAGGAGGTGGCTCATATACCCAGTGGATAATGGTGACCTGATACTAGTACATGTGTCCAACCATAAGGTGACATGACACAAGACTTACGTATCCAACCATCCACAAACTCGTAGGGTAAGTACCCTACTACAGGATACCTCTAAGGTAAAAGCTCAATATGCTCATGTATGCAACATACAGTCATGACATGCTGTATATAAAGGCATATAAAATATGCAATCACATAATCCATGCAAACACATAATACATGCATACTCAATCTGGATATCTCGAATAATACTTTCGTACCTTACTAAGGCAGATCCTAGAAGCTCCCCCTCTAGGTCTAAGCCTACCATGCAGCACTACAGCATAAATAACCATGCATTACCTAGCATGCCAAACATCACCTACTAGGCTCTAAAAGCCTTAATTAAACTATAGCCTACTCCCTATTTACTATAGGGAACCAAAGCCATACCTTCGTCCATCGTCAGCCCGCTGATGTCGCATGCCCCAGAGCCTGGGCATAGCCTAGCTACGACTCCTAGACGCCTCACCAGAGCTCCGCCACCTGGCTGCTACTGCGGACACTGTCCGCTATAAAATAATCTATTTCCTACTCCAACTCTTAAAGAAAGAGTCTCGAAGCCCTTAAATAGAGCGATTACCGGGAGATGAGAGGGAAAATTGCACTTAAAGAAAGAGTCTCGAAGCCCTTATAGGCCACGATCAAAAGCTCCGATCTCCTGATCGGAAGCTCCGATGGGTGCATGTTTGCCACGTTTTGGATGGCCGAGATTGGAAGCTCCGATCTCCTGCATCTGGCCACGTGTTTCAATCTCCTTGACACCTGTTTCTGGTTGAGATCGGAAGCTCCATTCTCGGATCGGAAGCTCCTATCTCGGATTGGAAGCTTCGATCTGCCCGGTAGCTCCGAACTGTTTCTCATGCTTCCGAACTGGTTTTGGTCCTCCGGGACCCCCGGGACCTACCCCACCATTTTCGAACATTCTGGATCTGATTTTCCACTTATTTAACCAAATAAGGACTCCATAAACATGTTTTGACATTTTTAAAATTATATGTCATTTTCTCACATGTTTAAAATCACTTAATCTTGTAAAATGGAACCGGGCTACTACATTCTCCCCCTACTTAAGATATTTCGTCCTCGAACAATCTTAAGTACTGAATGCAGTAAAATATTGAATAAACATATTTTATTCAAGCTGATTCATTTTACAAGTTACAACCTTAAAATACAACAATTCAAAATCGCTCTGGATAATCTGTATGCATACGACTCTCAAGTTCCCAAGTGGCCTCCTTAGTGCCTCGGCGCTGCCACTGAACTAGAACAAGAGGAATGGTCTTGTTGCGTAACACCTTTTCCCTGTGACCTATGATACGCAAAGGTCTCTCCACGTATGTCAAATCCGAATCCAACTGTACCTCAAATGGCTGTAAGATATGAAACTCATCTGCCACATACCGTCGTAACAGTGAAACATGGAACACGTCATAGATTTTTGACAAATTCGGTGGTAACGCCAACCAGTAAGCCAGATCTCCAACACTTTCCAGAATTTCAAATGGACCAATAAACCTAGGAGATAGCTTATCTTTGTGACCGAATCTCAAAATCCTGTGAAATGGTGAGACTTTCAGGAATACTTTCTCACCCACGTCAAACTGTAAAGTTCTGTGCTTGACATTCGCATAGCTAGCTTGTCGATCCTGCGCAACCTTAATTCTCTTCTTGATCTGTCCAATAATATCAACAGCTTGCTGGACTAACTCTGGTCCCTCAACCTGTCGCTCCCCCACTTCCTCCCATAACAGTGGAGTACGACATCATCGTCCGTACAACGCCTCAAACGGAACCATCCCAATACTGCGATGGTAACTTTTGTTGTACGCGAACTCAATCAATGGCAACTGATCTTGCCATGCTGGACCAAAATCCATAGAACATGCTCGCAACATGTCTTCAAGAGTACGAATCGTGCGCTCTGACTACCCGTCAGTCTCTGGGTGATATGCTGTACTCAAACTAAGAGTAGTACCCATAGCGCGCTGAAGACTCCCCCAGAACCTGGAAGTAAACCTGGGATCTCGATCGCTGACGATGCTCACAGGCACTCCGTGCAATCGAACAATATCCTGGATGTACAATCGTGCCATCCTATCAAAACTAAAGTCTCGGTTATAAGGAATGAAATGTGCTGACTTGGTGAGTCGGTCCACCACAACCCAGATAGCATCACAATTCCTCGAGCTTACCGGTAAATGGGTCACAAAGTCCATCATGATCAACTCCCATTTCCACTCAGGAATGGATAAACTGTGAAGCAATCCTCCAAGTTGTCAGTGTTCTGCCTTGACCTACTGATACACCAAACATATAGAAGCATACTAATACACATTTTTCTGCATTCCTTTCCACCAGAAATAACCTCAGACGCAAATTTTTCTACACCGAAAGGATTCGCATACTTTATGACTAACACTTGTCATAACAACTGTGACAACGTCGTTGTCTACAATTCTTGATTTCTTGAACCTCTCAGGTTTTCTTCTTGGAAAACATCAATACAATTATTCTGTTGATTAACAAATCGATTAGTGCAATCTCTAGTGCCAATTTATATTGACACCCATCTCATAACTTCAGATAACACCTGAAAATGAGAATATTTCTTATCCTCTCATGGATAATCATTTCTTGTTGAATCCTGACTTGCACTACTGGATGAACAAAACCGTTTCATCCCTCTTAGGCAAAGTCCTAAAAACAATACAACCTAGCAAAAACCCCTGAATCGATCTTATCGAATCATACTTATCAATGCATCCATTAGACATCCTGAAAAATCAGTGACAACAATCTCGCTGGATCTGATAACCTTAGATCTCAGCTGATGTCCTTTTTCCATGTCTATACACTTGATGTTATCCTGTTAGTATTCATTAAAATTCAAATGCTTGCTAGATCAATTTATGTCGCTGAAGTCCGAGAATTACTTCAAATCATTCCTGAGAACTGAATATCTGAGTATTATACTCATCTTATCAGTCTACCAAAAATTGAATAATTCCAATCGTTCTTTATGCAAAAGAATATTTAGCTCCTCCGTCACGGGGTTATAACATCTGTATCTACCTCAGACAAATAGTTGTAAATAGTCATTGGCACCAAACTTGCACCAATTTAACTGACCATTTCGAAACATACATGAACACCTAAGTGCCCAGCTTTCACTAACCAAGTGAATTCTCATACTGATGAATCCATGCTGTAACTTAGCAGGCTCATGACATCTGTCAATAGAATCGAGTATCTTTTCAAGGTTATCAAACTGACACCAAACTATATTTTAACGTAAATGTTGCAATGATCTCTAGACTGAGTAAATTTTCCATCATTTCCTAAAGTACAAAAGACTTCCAGAATATCAATGGAAATATACTCTCCCATGTCTATCGTTGATCACAGTTCACGTCTCCTAGTATAAGTCATCACAGTTCCCTGATAAAATTCTTCTTTGCTTGACAATCCATCGATCGAATTCCAATTCTTACAGGAAAATTTACCTAAGTAAACTCATCACTTAGAATTTTTTGTTCATCTCGTAATCAAGATCCTGATCACTAAAATACCTTTGATAGAATCAGACAATACTGGTAAAACCTCCTGGTTCTCCCCCAGTATCACGTGCGAGAACTACCCGTCCAGAATATTCACTTGTCAAGGAATCCTTTCCAAGACTATTCTTTCCACGGAAATGAAAGTCTGTACCTCTGATGAAGTCAGACGATAACTCGAATCCCTTGGAACTAATCCAGTACCTAGTATAACTCCAAAAGTCTCAAATAAATCCTGAATATTCTCCTGATAATTATACCTATTGCTATGACTATACAAACAACGAGACTGAGGTAAGTCTTCCTATAATGCCAAACTGGAACAAAAGAATCCTTCCAGAGTACACCGGCATAAGGTCGCACTTACTATACCATCTCGGAACCCGACAGTCAAGAGCACCCTGGCATAACTCATCCATGAGTCTCTGATATTATGTAATCATTCCTTTCTGGACCAAAATCATTGGTCAAGGAAAATTCTCTGTAGAGGCACAACTCAAATCCCGAGTCTGCAAGCATCTGATAATTAAATCCTGTTGATTATCAATTCAACTAATCTCCTGGATTAAATCCCGATATCACAAATCAAGATCAAAAACTTATCTACTCAGAACAATTACTTGTCAAGGAAAAATCTATTCCAAGAATGTTCTGACAACGGAACATCTTTATCTCAAATAAATGATAACTAAACCTTGATACCACACCTGGTATCTGTCCTATCCAAAGTCATACCATGTTGTGACTGTTGCCAAATTTCTAAACTGAGTAGCCTTCCCTATATATTCCCTAGAGCACCAAGGCCTCCAAACAATCTCCGAAGTATAGAAACTTCCAGAGGAATAACCGACTAAGGGTGGCGCCCCCTCATGTCTAGTACTGGTCACAATCCACAACTCTTGGTATTAGTTAATCTGTCATCCTGATGAAAATCCATCATCACTAGGTAACAACCTAAAAGGATCAAAGCAGCCAACTGTTCTAAGAAAATACGTCTAGAACAAACATTCATGCGTCTTGATGAGTCACATCATCCCTGGCAAACACTTGGCTTAATAGAATATTCTAGGTAAAACATCTAGAACTATTCATTGAAAACATGCAAAATTCCCAAGTACTCATTTAAAACAATGATCAGTCTTTTATTCAAAATAACCAAGTTAATCTTAAAGATTACAACACTTGAACCACAAATCCAGGTTCTAATACAATCTTTATTACAATCCCATGTAATACATAACTTAATCAAAAGATTACACTGAAAGATGTACAATACAACAATAACTGAGTACATCAAATACTGAAATCTTTAATACATCTGATTACAACTGAAATACTGTTTACAACCAAATACAGTATTTAAATTCATGCGGAAGTATTTCATTCCGTCTACTGATCTTGAACGTGAAGTTTCCCATCTGCTACTCATGTCAGCAGAACTTCTACCTCACAAGATCTCAAAGAATAAAATCTTGCTAATCTACCGGATCCTTCCAATATTGTTGGGTTCCTTATCTGGTAGATGAGACAAGATTTTCCCGTCAATCTCTCCAACTACTAGAGGAGAGTCTTCCAGGGTGGCTTCCTTGGTCGACTCAGAATGGATGACTACATGTCACACATTCCTTTCAACCTGGAGAAGCATCTGGCGTTGAAAACTGGATCTTCTCTACCAGCTCCATCCTATTGGGATCCACATAATACGAACTTCTGCTGCCAACCTTGGCAATGACGATCTTGGAAAAGCCTAGACATCTTGCTATTCCAATTCCTGATACTGCTATCGTTATTGAATCCAACATGTAATCCTAAAAAGGATAACCCAAAATCAATACTATGTCCCAAAGAATCTTATTGCATGCTCTGATACCATAAATGTAGTGACCCGCACCATGATCACCTACTAATCAGAACTTAAACATGCAATTAATTAATAAAATAATCTTAATCAGAGAAACTGCGGAATTAAAGTAAGTCAAATACCAGGTAAGCAAAACCTAGTGGTCAACCTCGCTATCCAGCCTTGGTCACCACCTAACCTACCTGTCTCCGGGAGAACTACCTGCATCTGCCCCATGGAATAGGGCATCAAGCCAACAGAAAATAACCGGAAGTGAGCCTAACATGCTCAGTACGAGAGTATGAGTATACGGTGTTATGTGTGCATGTATGCAAGTGAACTGGGTACCAAGACTCTCAGGTCAAGAAACAAGCTCATAGACCGGGCCCAGGGTATATAGCACGTTGCGCCGTCGCATCAGGAGGTGGCTCATATACCCAGTGGATAATGGTGACCTAATACTAGTACATGTGTCCAACCATAAGGTGACCTAACACAAGACTTACGTATCCAACCATCTACAAACTCGTAGGGTGAGCACCCTACTACAGGATACCTCTAAGGTAAACGCTCAATATGCTCATGTATGCAACATACAGTCATGACATGTTGTATATAAAGGCATATAAAACATGCAATCACATAATACATGCATACTCAATCTGGATATCTCGAATAATGCTTCCGTACCTTACTAAGGAAGATCCTAGAAGCTCCCCCTCTAGGTCCAAGCCTACCATGCAGCACTACAGCATAAATAACCATGTATTACCTAGCATGCCAAACATCACCTACTAGGCTCTAAAAGCCTTAATTAAACTATAGCATACTCCCTATTTACTATAGGGAACCAAAGCCATACATTCGTCCATCGTCAGCCCGCTGATGTCGCATGCCCCAGAGCCTGGGCATAGCCTAGCTACGACTCCTAGACGCCTCGCCAGAGCTCCGCCACCTGGCTGCTACTGCGGACACTGTCCACTATAAAATAAACTATTTCCTACTCCAACTCTTAAAGAAAGAGTCTCGAAGCCCTTAAATAGAGCGATTACCGGGAAAGGAGAGGGCAAATTGCACTTAAAAATGAGGGATTTGGACCCCTATTTATAGGCCACGATCGGAAGCTCCGATGGGTGCATGTTTGCCATGTTTTGGACGGCCGAGATCGAAAGCTCCGATCTCCTGCATCTGGCCACGTGTTTCAATCTCCTTGACACCTGTTTCTGGTTGAGATCGGAAGCTCCGTTCTCGGATCGGAAGCTCCGTTCTTGGATCGGACTCCGTTCTTGGATCGGAAGCTCCTATCTCGGATCGGAAGCTCCGATCTGCCCGGTAGCTCCGAACTGTTTCTCATGCTTCCGAACTGGTTTTGGTCCTTCGGGACCCCCGGGACCTACCCCACCATTTTCGGACGTTTCGGATCTGATTTTTCACTTATTTTAACCAAATAAGGACTCCTTAAACATGTTTTGACACTTTTAAAATTATATGTCATTTTCTCACATG
This sequence comes from Henckelia pumila, assembly GCF_033568475.1. Lineage (NCBI taxonomy): Eukaryota > Viridiplantae > Streptophyta > Magnoliopsida > Lamiales > Gesneriaceae > Henckelia > Henckelia pumila. Next base: position 22,821 of record NW_027331788.1, read on the forward strand.
TTAAAAATCACTTAATCTATTAAAATGGAACCGGGCTACTATAGCGTGTTTGTTCACCAAAGAGTTCTTTGAGATGCAAATGAATGTCAGCAGCATGCTTTGCACTCTCAAAACGTCGCTGAAGCTCATTATTCATAGAAGCCTGCATATAACACTTGGCTTTCAAGTCATGGTCACACCAATCCTTGTAAGTCTGTAGCTCTTCAGAGCTACAATCAGTCGGAGCCTTATCAGGGGGCGACTCATTAAGTGTATATGCAATCCTCTCCGAGTTCAAGACTATTTTCAGATTTCTTAGTCAATCGAGGTAATTTGGACCGGTCAGTAAATGTTTGTCGAGTATTGTAGATAGCGGATTGCGAATTGATGACATTGTCAAAAACTTTGTAGTGAAAAATAATAACAGATAAATGTCAATGACTATTTTAAAATATTTAATAAGATATAAAGTATGGACTTTAACTTTATAAATTTTTACTCCCACTGTTTTTACATTATCACTACCCTCTAGTGAAAACGGAAAACTCCTTTCCTCAGTAGGTACATAAGGTCCATTTAGCCAATCATGATCCCGAATAAAATCAGCCAATCACAATTCCTAAATGGTAGTTTTCAATTGCATCTCCATGCAACCCTTATGTAAACTTTAGTCTCACGCTTGATTAGGACCCAATAATATGACGTCGTTCATCTTTACGTGTCAAGCCTTACCCATCGATATCGAACCTTAATGGACGGTCGCCATGAGTTCCCCCAATAATATGAGCCGAAGTCACGGGAGTTCCACGTAGTTCACATCACCATGTCAATGGATGTCACAGCTTTCCGGCATCCAAACCCCCCCAATAATATGAGCCGAGCATTGAATACGGGTAGCGTTCGTCATGCATTCATTGTCGATGAAAGACATGAAAATTATAAACAAATTTATAATTCCTCTTTTCGGGCTTGATATAAATTTTGAATCTAATTCAAAATGAGGGTTTTTAATTTTGAAATGGTCTCATCGTTAATTAATTTTAAAGATCGCCATGTTTGATCGTATGTTTGCCGGATTCATGCAAGTTTGTTATTATAAAATAATAACGTACATACTCATTAACAAGAATGATCAATCGCCCCAAAACTATTCGGCCCGTGTGAGCCAAACACGGGCCTAGCTCCAATCTTAGGTAATGCATGGGATGCAAATGCAACAATTACATAAGCTTTCAATATTTACATGTCTTGGTTCTTCATAATTCATCATGGCCCACCATCTTCCAATCTTGAACTTCCACTATCAAATATTTTACATTAAAATATCCATGAAAAATAGGGATACATTTCATGGGGTGGGAACGGGCCATAAATCAAGCCCACTTTATAATTTGATAATTATTACAACCATTCAACACAAAATATCCTAGCATACACCTAGCAAATTGGTCTTGGCCTTTTGATCATCCTTCATGCATAATATCACATATCATACACCATCAATTAATTATCTCAATAATCAATTGATCAAATATTATATATCTTGGTCCAATCACTAACCACCACAATTATAAAATAAATTAACAAAATAAACAAACACCTTTGTTTACTTTCAAATTAATTTATTTATAATTGAATTTCTTGTAAATCACAATTTATTATAAATAATCAAAGTCACACTTTAACTATTTATTTTATGAGAAAAATCACATATTATAAAGTTTAAATTTTTCATAAAAATCAACTATAATATATTTAACAATTTAGGGGCTATGACACATGATATTCCAAAACACCTTTTGAAAAACTCAAGTAGTCATAGTCGTTATCAAAACTCCGTCGCCGGATTTCGGCAAAATTTTTTTTTTTTTTATTAAAATATGGGGCAGCCCACGGCTGCCCTTAGGACCCCTTCGGGCAGCCGAAATCAAAAGAAAATTTTTATAAAAATAGCCCCAAAATTGATAGATCTTGATTTTCTCATGCGGTTAGAAATTGACCTCAATATAATATCCATCAAATACTACACAAAAGAGTAACCTAGGCTCTGATACCACTGAAGGGGATCGGTTAACTCATGCCCGGAAACGCAGCGGAAATATTAAAATTTTTAACAAAAGAGATCCGAGAACTTGTGTAGCATTCAAAATCACAAACAACCATAGGGTGTTTAGAATTTTACCTATCAATCTCAAGGATTGATTTATGGCTCCAACCAAGTTGATAAACAACTAGGCTCTTGAAATGGTAGACACTATCTACAAGCTTCCAAGAGCACACCTTGCTCAAAATGGATTCAACACTTCAAGCCTTCGAATTAGGTCCACGACTAGACAATCTAGATCCGCTCTAAATATGCACTAGAATATTTAGAGAATTTTGCATTGAAATTTCCTTTTATTCTTCCACAAAAATGAAACAAAACATGGAGAAAACTTTTTGGAGGTGTTCGGCCACTTCCTTGTAATTGGAATGGAATATATGAATGTGTGTATGATATAATAATGGAGAAGGATTAAATAGATACAATTAAAATCATGCATAGAAAAGTGCAAGACTTGCATGGAAAATTGCATCCAATCTTCCAACCCTTCAAATTCCATCACACACATATATATAACATGAATATATATATATATATATATATATATATATATATATATATATATATATATACATATAATATATATACATGTATTTGAACTTATTTAATTTAATTAAACATTAAACTTAATCCCAATTAAGTTTAAATAATTAATTAAATCTAACTTGAACTCATTCAAGTCCACTAGTATATAATTATTCAACACTATATTAATTTGAGCTCTACTAGACTCAATAGTGTTTAATTAATTCAACACTTGAATTAATTTAATTATTTGTACATTACAAAATATACTAGTGTAAAATTAATTCAACACTTGAATTAATTAATTAAGTTCAAAATAATAGTTTAGAAAATCAACATTTTCATAAACTAATTATTTTAAGTCAACTTTTAATCTTGGAACACATTCACAAATTAAAAGTTACTTATTCCATTCATTCTCCAATTTAGAAGTCAAACTTCTAATTTATTTTACTTATAAACTCCTTTATAAGTTGTTCAACACATTGAACTTATTTTAATCTCAACGGGATCTAGAAAGCTAGTACTTGTGTGACCTTCAATGGTTCATTGATACAACTAGCAGTGGGTTCATATCTCCATGTGATTCGGGATCAACAAGTCCCTTATATGAGCATACCCTATATAGATCCATTCTTATTGATCAACTCCTTGATAATAAGAACGTCAGAAAACTCAAGTCTGATAGTACCCAACCAGTCATGTGAAATGACTAGCAGCATCGCTTACATGACTCTTAGGTATCAAATGATAGTGCCTGCAAGAACCAATCAATTATGGTTAGCGTATAGTACGGTCCCTTCAACTCATATATCCCGATCGATTCGACAACCATTGGTTTATCGAGAGTTGTCATTGAATCGATAACTATGTGTCATGTCGTAGTTGCATCGAAGGTGTAATTCAAGAAACCCCTTTCTTAATTACCACCTACTCTGATCAGAGATTTCAAGCTACACATGCATGAGATCACATAGGATATCCATACCCGTAGGTAAGCGGTGAATCCCCGACTACAATGCATTGACTCCTATATGTTTCGTCACAACACCCAACATTGCCACCTGATGACCCCAGATGAGTCGGTAAACAAGTCAAAGTGAAGCACTAGCATATAGAGTCTCCATGTTATCCCGGGTCATAAGGACTAGTGGTGTACAACCATAAACTAGGACTTCTCCACTCGATAAGTGAGAACCACTTGGAAAGTCTTTTAGGGAGGGTTGTTCAGTGCACTCTACAAGGAGCACCTATTTTCATTCTTGAACATCTCTATGTCCCCTACCAATGAAACATGGTACTCACATCGCAAATACTAGTCTCAAGCTCGAGCGGCATTTATCCTTCTTTATGGCGGCTGAATCGACTAGGAACAGTTTAGAATATACAGTATTCCAAATATGAGTTTCATGATAGTCATCACATGACCATCTCATATTCTTTCTACTATTTGTATATGCAAGGGCTTTATCTATGCAGCTAGCATGGGTATAAAGATAAAGATGTGCCAAATTAAATAATGTAAAATATTATTAAAATAAAGATTGTCGTACAAAAGTTCTCTCAAGGACCATCGGCCAACACAATTGGCTCGACGGGAACCTACTCTAACATCTTTCACCTTCAACCGGTGATAACCGGAATGAAGATCAATCTTCGAAAATACAGAGGCTCCTCGCAGCTGATCAAAGAGATCCTTAATTCTAGGAAGCGGGTACTTGTTCTTCACCGTCACTCCATTCAGCCCTCGATAATCAATGCACAACCTTAGGCTTCATCCTTATTTTTCACAAAGAGGACTGGTGTGCCCCACGGAGAGAAACTAGGGCGTATGAATCTCTTATCAAGAAACTCTTGAATCTGCTCTTTCAGTTCTTTCATTTCTGTGGGAGCTAGTCTGTACGGTGCCTTAGAGATTGGAACAGTACCCGGTATCAAGTCGATAGAGAACTCGACTTCTCTATCAGGTGGGATACCTGTGACTTCATCCGGAAACACATCATCAAAATCCCTGACCACGTCCACATCTGAAATATCCGGATGTGCTGGCAACTCTGACAAAGATACACTGGCCAAGAATGCCTCACATCCATCATGCACCAACTGCTTAGCTTGCATGAGATATATAAGCTGGGTCCTCTACGAACTCCTAGTAGCCTCAAACCAGAATGGTTCCTCTCCCTCCGGTCGGACCATCACTGATTGCTGCTGAAAATCAATCACCGCAGAATTCTTTGTCATCCAGTCCATCCCAAGTATCAAGTCAAACTCAGGCATGGGAAACACTATCAGATCGGCACTCACTAATTGCCCTTTGAGTACAAGTTCAAGATTCTTCACCATATTCCTCGTGGACAGTTCTTCCCCTGATGGGACGGTCACTGTGAATCCACCAAACAACTCTTCACACTCAATACCCCGCTTGCGGGTAAAAGCCTCCGAAATAAAAGAATGTGTAGCCCCTGAGTCTAACAAGGCTCTAGTGGCCACACCGGCTACTAATATTCCACCTACATTAAATGTGATTACAACCACGAAAAGATTGGGAACATACAAGGCTAGTTCTACTTAGGTTCATTCTAATTCATCAAATTCTCAAATTCAGAATTAATCATGCTAACACGCCACAACTAACACAAAGCATGCTACTTAATAATTTCACATTCCCAAAAAAAAAGCTCACAATCGAAAATTGCATCTACAAGTCAATTAATTCACCTTTAATCAAAAGTTCTAAATATTACATGTGATGAGCATGGTATCAGGATAAGCCTCCTCGGCCTGCATCACAAAGACTCTCCCCTGAGTTGGCGTCCGTTGCTGTGGACAATCCGGAGTTATGTGCCCTGGCTTCTTGCACCAAAAATAGACTCATGCGCCTGCCAAACACTTCCCATGATGGGCACGATTGCAATTTGGGCAACGAGGCTTCTCCCCAGCCTTGGGAGGAGCGGGTCTCTGGGCCTGGTGTCCCTGAGGTCTCTGAGCATGATGCCCTTGGGGCCTATGGTCCAAATGCCCCAGAGGTCTAAACGGCCCCTGCTGTCTCTATGGCCCAGTAAATGGCCTCTTGCCCTGCTGCTGCTGGTGACCCTGATGAGTGAAGGACCTCTTGCTATGAACCTCAGCACTGATGTCCTTCAAGGACTGCTTGGACCGTAATGCCTTCCTGATAGCGGCTGCATAGTCCACGGGCTCAGCCATCATCACATCCCTACGAATAGTAGGCCTTAAACAAGCAACAAAATTCTGCAACTTCTCCGCCTCATCATTCGCTATCAATGGCACGAAGTGGCAGCCCCTCTCGAATTTGCGCACAAACTCGGATATAGACAGATCTCTCTGCTAGAGACTGATGAACTCATTTTCAACTGCGCTCTCACCTCAGCGGTATAGTACTTCTCATATAAGAGAGTCTTGAATGCTCACCAAACCCTCGTAGGTCATGTCATCACCAACCGCCACACGGTCATGAATCTCAGGGTTAAGGCCCTGAAGGAACAGATTATACTTCATCTCAGAGCTGTCAGCAATCTCGGGGCAATAGGACAACAGATCAAAGAACTTCTGCTGATACTCGTCAATAGACATGGCTCCCTGTCGCAGACTCAGTAGCTCTCCCGCCTTCTACTGACGGAGTGCAGGAGGAAAATACAGCTTCTGAAAAGTTGTGCGAAACTCGGCCCAGGTGGCCACTCCTCTCACCGTAACAAAGGGTGCAGAAGTAAACCTCTACCACCTACGGGCTCGCCCATCCAGAAGATAACCCAGTGTCTCCATCTTCTGCTCCTCAGTACAGTGGAAAGTCTGGAAAGTCGTCTCCATGCGGTCTAACCAGTTCTCTGCATCCTTTGGAGACTCACCTCCAACCAAGGGTTTAGGACCCATCTGCAGGAATCGACGCACACTGAAACGATCCTCATCACGACGACGATGATGGCATTCTCGACAACGCTCCCGGTCGGCATCGCCCCAACGTCCACCAATACTGCCGTGACTACTCTGATCATCACGATCCGCCATCTACCAAAATTACCTCACGGTTATCTTATGCAGAATCTAAATTCCCAGGAATACTATGCAAGTTCTGATACCATAAATGTAGTGACCCTTACCGAGATCACCTACTAAACAGAACTTAGGCATGCAATTAACTTAATAAAACAGTAATCAGAATTAAACTGCAGAAACCATAAACAAAAATACAATCCCAAGGAAAGGAATCTGTAAATACCCAAATAGTTATACAACCAAATCGAATGCTGTATCAACCCAATACAAAGAATAAACCTAGAAGAAGCTCCAGCTGGCCAACCACTGACTAGCCCCTCTTGGATCCACCCGCCTCGTCCAATCGCAAACCTGCCCCATGGAATAGGGTGTCCATAAACACAGAGTACGAGACGTGAGCATAAAATGCTCAGCACGAGAGTATGAGTATACATGCATGCAAGTGTACCGTCTACTGACTGGAGGTCAAGAATCAGATAACAAAGACAGACCGGGCCCTGGTATGTAGCACGTTGTGCCGTCGCTTTAAGAGGTGGCTCACATACCAAAATACCAGTGGATACGCGGGACCCAAATCGATGGAAGTCCATCCACTAACAGGATAGGGTAAACCCTACTAACAGACATCTCAAAGGAGATCGCAGCAAGATGCAAATGTATGCAGCATAAAATCATGGCATATAAATCATGCAGTCACATAATACATGCATACTCAGTCAGGATATCTCGAACAGTACTTTCGTACCTAAAATACTAGGCGCGCTCTACCAGCTCTAGGTCTACGCCTATAATCCGCACTACACTGCCAAATGATACTAATATCATTAAAGTGCTCTAAAAGCCTTAACTAAGCTATTGCATACTCCTAAATGTTTTTAGGAAGCAAAAGCTATACATTCGTCCGTCGTTAGCCCTTTGCTGTTGATTGCCTCAAAACTAGGCCACAGCTTCGCTACGACGCCTGGATCGCTATGCCACTTTCGGATTCCCAATGGAACGCCTAGAATTCCATAGATCTGAGTTAGAAGGCTAAGGAATCGAGAGATAAGAGGTGAATGGTGTGCTCAAAAGTGAACCTCGGCTCCCCTATTTATAGACCACGAACGGAACGTCCGTTCCTTATCGTTGCGTCCGTTCTGCCTGACGAACGTTGCGTCCGTTCACCATCGTTGCTTCCGATGGTGCCAATGTCACATCAAGTACGTAAGCAATGATGCATTTCTGATGGCACGAACGTTGCATCCGTTCCTAGAACGTTGCTTCCGTTCTGCCTGACCCTCCGGACCATTTCTGATCATTCTGGGTCTAATCCCGGGCTCCGCTAATCCATTAGAAGTCCCCTTAATCATGTTTATTGGATTAAATAGCAGTTAATCACTAAAACTGGGTTCGGGCTACTAAACCCTCAAACCACAAGGCGGCGTCATCCTTGATTAGGAACGTCATACAACGAACCCAGTCTCCATCTCCCAACTCCATGTAGCGAAAAATCGCCTCAAGCGAGCGAATCCAGCCCTCTGCTACCATCGGATTCTTAGTACCCGAGAAATCCTTAGGATCCATCTTCCTGAACTGCTCATAGACCGCGCTAGGTCTAGACCTCGGGGCCTCGGAATGCTGCTCTAAGATACGATCCAGGCCGGCTAGCACCTGAGCCCCAACATCAACTGGTGGAGGGGGCGGAGGAGGTGGCGGCGACGGGGGAGGCGATGGAGGTGCATGGGGATCACGTCGAGTTGCCATCTGTGCGCAAGTTCAAATTCCAAAATTTAAATTTCATGCCTTAAGAAAAGATTTTTATCTAAACTAAAACATGTTTCAAATAATTTAGGAAATTAATGCTACTAATCCGAACAAAAATCAATAAATGAAACATAAATCTTATAGACTTCGAGGTGAGATCCCTTGAGTTTCGGCAACCGGCAGTAGGCACAGCCCAAACCAAGACCGTGCTCTGATACCAACTGAAATGTCTCGATAGATACCACTAATATAATTATTTAATTTAATAAAGAAAATACGGGATTTTTCAAAAATTTTGCCATGACCAAACAATTACAAAGCCAACCTGTCACAGACAGCAATTCATCAAAAGAAATAGACGCCTGATAAATTTAATCCAAATACGGTAATCATAAAAATCTAGAAAGGGGAGTTTATCCCACTCAGTTGCGGAATAAAAATGTTAAGTTTACATGCCAAAAGTTTTAAAGCAGGGAAAACACCTTCTGCAAACGACTGACAGTGTATGAAAATATTCCACTCATAAATAAAAAAGGGCAACATCAGAGTTTGCGGAACAAATAAAGCACGTCGGTCAAGGGCCTGCACCACCGGTGACCTCGCTCTGGGGATCCTGCCCCTCAGCCTCAAAGGAATAGTCATCACCTGAAAACAAATAAGTGAAGTGAGTCAAAAGACTCAACAAGAATATGGGGGGGATAACGAGTATTACGTAAATACAAGTACAGACATATTTAAAATAGCTTGTAGTAAAATAATTTTGCGCCCTTAACTTAAAATAAGTGATATCTAAATGAAAGGAATGAACATGAATGAAACATATGCATGGCTGAGTCGAACATAAGCAATAAAACTGAGTAAAACTATACGGATTCATTGACATAAATATTTGAACTTAGATCCTTGGGTTGTGACTCTGTGATTTCGATCATGATCATGGCTGCAGTGCACTATGCCGCAAGGAGTTCAGGTAATACCCAACCCATCTTGCCCATACTTGGTAAGGGAGGCCAAGATTTTTCTCAACCCCGCACATACACGTAAATATTTGGTAAGGTAGGCCAAAACATCTCTCAGCCCCACACATACACGTCAGGTGGTAAGGTAGGCCAGAACGTCTCCCAACACCACACATACACGTAAATAAATATAGTCACAACCAACTCACTTCGTTTGAAAAAAGTAATTTTTCTTTCATTCATGAATATGAGACTTAACATGCATAAGAAAATATGTCGTAAATGTAAAAATGATGTAAATGTAAATATTAGGCGATAATCATGCATATGACTCACACAAGGATGACCGAGATGGTGATTTAGGAACTAAACCAAAGGATAAAAAATTTAACCTATAAATTGCACTTACGAAAACTTTGAGCGGTTTACCCGTAAAATTTACAACTTACTCGATTCATATCCAAAAAAGATTCCGATGAAACCACGACTCCACGACACTTAGAACTAAGTAAAAAAGTCATCTTCTAAATTTATTTCCTAAGCGATCATTTTTCAAAAGGTCGATTTCCGGGCAGCAGCCCCTTTGTGTTCAACCAAATCTGCACCTTAACATTTAAAATATAAAACTCGCCCGAAACTTAACCGAATTGATTTCCTCTTGGACCAACATAATTCCAACATCCTAGAATAATTCCCGACCCAAGACCTTGGCCAAAACCCGAGTTTAATCCTTGTTTTAAAACTAGTATCCGGACAGCCCAAAAACTTAGGAAAATTCTGCTCAAATTCCCAAGCCCAAACTCATTCCAAAACTTAACTATAAACCTACCAATCACTCAAGACTCTAATTCTAGGACCAAGTCCACGATCAACCACGTTTTCAGCCCCTAAAACTCGCCTTAAATCATCCTAAACCCGGTTCAATGGCATCACTTAAACACTTAACCAAAACAGACCCTTACCTCTCCAATTTCGAATGCCTCCCCCAAACCAAAACCAAGAAAGACTCCAAGCCTTCCTACAAGCCACCACGTGAACTACATATCAACCATGGCAGCCCCTCAAACACCATCCAAATCATCCCACAACACACAAAAAGGAACAACACAGTTCGAACCAATCATGCTAGCAACTCCAAAATTTCGAAACCTCAAAGCATGGAATAATACTGGAAATGTTCATAGTTGGCATAACTCCTCATACTTGCATTTCAAAACCATATATGTATCATAATTAATCCAGCATTACGATTTCACCACGAACACAAAAAAAAAAGAACATCTCGGCTGGACAGAAAAAAAAAAAGGAAAGGGAAACTCGAGCAGGGCATACCAATGAACATATATTTCATGAAATGCAACACCCAATAATCAATATATATATATATATATATATATATATATATATATATACTAATCTATAAGGGGGAACAAGGAAGCCATATCCTTGCCTAGCTTGAACAAAAAAATCAAAGAGAGCACAAGCTACGTGAGCTGCAGCCGAGCTGTGGAGGGCGAGGGAGGAGCTGAAATCGAGCTCAATGGGAAGGGGAGTAGCTCGACCAGCTTTCGTGAAGATGACTCGCCGAAAATGGAAGCTGTTGGTGGCGTGAAGGGTGGAGAAAATCTCGAAGAAGAGGAGCCGATGGGAAACTTGAAGAACAGGGAACAATTCGGCCCCTTTGTGAGTGTTTGAGCGTGTGTGCGCGTGAGTCTTGTGTGTGTGGATGTGTGGCTAGGATTGAACCTTGAATTCAAGTGTACAAGTAGGTAAACCCTAGAAAAAAAAAATGGAAGTGCTATGAAATTTAGGGGAAAATGTTATACACTAAAAAAAATGCCAAGGAAATAATGAAATTAGGACTACAAATTAAATCGCACTAAATAAAAATACAAGCTTAAAAAATCCTAATTTTAAAATATTAAATCCGATCCTACAAAACCAGAAATAAAAATACTAATTTTCACAAAAAGTTAGAAATAATAAATTCTAATGCGCGAAAGCAATATAATATTTAGCCAATTAATCCCAGAAAATTAAAATAATTAAAATTATAAATATTAAAGACTAGTTTAGGCATTTAAATACCGAAAATTAAAATTATGAATATTAAAAACAGATTTAGGCATGAAAATATAATTAAGAAAATTTTAGGCGTCACATTTAGGCTCTGTTCATCTATCCAGAGATCTCATTCTTGATGATGTGTTATGCGTGCCCAATTTTCAATTTAATTTTCTATCAATCAGCTCTCTTACCAAACTTCTCATGCGCTCCGTTTCTTTTCTGTCCGATCTCTGTCAAATTCAGGACATCACCAAGACCAAGATGATTGGGACGGGTAAAAGAGTTGGAAACCTTTATGTGCTAACATCTGAACCAGATATTTCATCTTCTATTGTATGTATTGTTCTTGTAAAAAATTAGTTGTGGCATTGTCGAATGGGACATCCATCTTTTGTTAAGCTCTCTGTCCTTGATGATGTTTTATGTTTTAAGTCAGATGATACAGAAATTTTACCTTGTTCCATATGTCATTTGTCCAAACAAAGGCGTTTGCCCTTTACTTCATATAATAAAGCTTGTGGCACTTCTTTTGCTCTTGTGCACATTGATGTATGGGGGCCTTTTAATACAATTTCTATTGAGGGATATCGATATTTTCTATCAATTTTCGATGATCATTCTAGATTCACATGGGTTTATATGTTAAAAACTAAGTCTGAAGCTTCCAGTGTCTTTCAAAGCTTCTGTCGCATGGTCAAAAATCAATTCAATGTGTCCATAAAATCAGTAAGGAGTGATAATGATCCCGAGCTTGGCTTTACTGATTTTTTCAATCATGAAGGCATTCTTCATTCTTATTTCTGTGTGGAAAGGCCTCAACAAAACTCTGTTGTTGAAAGAAAACATCAGCATATTCTAAATGTTGCTCGAGCTCTTTTGTTTCATTCCAATCTTCTGTTGGTTTACTGGTGTGATTGTGTCATCACTGCTGGTTACTTAATTAATCGTACACCCTCTCCTTTTCTTGCTAATAACACTCCTTTTCTCGTGTTATATGATAAGCCCCCTAAGTATTCTCATCTGAGGGTATTTGGTTGTCTATATTATGCTTCTACTTTGTTATCTTCACGTTATAAGTTTTCTCCTCGGGCACTTAATTGTGTTTTTCTCGGTTATCCTCTAGGCTATAAGGGCTATAAATTGTTAAATCTGGACACTAATGAAATTTTTATCTCTAGAGATGTTGTTTTCCATGAACACATTTTTCCCTTTCAAAATATGGTTGATACCATTCCCTCAACCTATCCTGTCATCTTTCCAGATAGTATCCTCCCTTCTTCTCCTAGCTCTAGTCCTACTTCTTGTCCTACAACTCATTCTGGTCTCCCAATACATAAACCTCTTCATCTTAATGATTATCATTGTTATATGGTTGATTGTTCTCCCAAATCCAGCACTGGTCACCCCTTGTGTTCTGTTCTTGGCTCCTCAAAACTTTCTCATTTTTGTAAGGCTTTTTTAAATCACATCTCTTCTGTTTTTGAACCTGAAACCTTTTCTCAAGTTGCTGCTCTACCTGAGTGGAACAAGCCATGGCTGATGAGCTTAAAGCTTTGGAACTTAATAAGACATGGTCTATTGTTTCTTTACCTCACGGTAAATCTGCAGTTGGTTGCCGATGGGTTTATAAAGCTAAATTTGGAGCTGATGGAAATTTTCAACGTCATAAGGCTCGTTTAGTTGCTAAGGGGTACACACAACAAGAGGGTCTTGACTTTCTTGAAACTTTTTCACCGGTTGCTAAACTGGTTACTGTTAAAACTCTTCTTGCACTTGCTGCCATTCGTGGTTGGTCTCTCATTTAACTAGATGTTAACAATGTGTTTCTTCATGGTGACTTAGATGAGGAAGTTTATATGACACTGCCTCCGGGGTATTGCAGTGAGGGGGAGAGATTACCTATGAATGCTGTTTGTAAACTTCGTAAATCACTATATGGTCTCAAACAAGCTTCGAGGCAGTGGTTTGCCAAATTTTCTTCCAATCTCCTCAGTATTGGTTTTTCCCAATCGCATGCTGATAATTCTTTATTTACAAGGAATCGTGGCAATGGTTCTTCTAGTCTATGTCGATGACATAATGATTGCCACTGATAATATGAGTGAAGCTTCTGAATTACAAAGTTTCTCAATGACACATTTCATTTGAAAGATTTGGGAACTCTAAAGTATTTCTTGGGTATTGAGGTGGCACATTCTTCACTTGGTATTTCTATTTGTTAGCGTAACTATGCTTTGAAATTGTTATCTGAGGCAGGACTCTTAGGATGCAAGCCTCTAAGTACACCAATGGATGTTAATCTTAAGCTCACACAAGGCAGTGGTGAGTTAATGCCTGATCCTTCTTTATACAGGAGGTTGATTGGGAGGTTGTTATACCTTACCATCACACGCCCTGATTTGTCTTTTGTGGTGAATAAACTTAGCCAATCTATGCCTCATGTGCCTCATATGGAAGCAGCTCATAATGTGCTTCGATATATAAAAGGGACAATTGGTCAAGGATTATTGTATAATTCCAACTCAGATTCGAAACTTCAATTTTTCTCCTACGCGGATTGGGGTGCTTGTTTAGATACTCGTCGTTCTGTTACAGGCTTTTGTGTTTTTCTTGGAACATCCATGGTTTCTTGGCATGCTAAAAATCAACAAACAGTACCTAAATCTTCTGCTGAAGCGGAGTATCGATCCATGGCCACATTTGTATGTGAAATTTTGTGGATGTGTACTCTTCTCACGGATCTTGGAGTTCACTACGATAAACCAGCCATCTTATTCTGTGATAATCAAGTTGCTTTGCATTTTGCATCTAATCCTGTGTTTCACAAGAGAACCAAACACATTGATATTGACTGTCATATTGTACGCAATAAATTTCAGGCAATAATGGTCAAACTAATGCATGTTGCTTCAGAATCACAACTGGCTGACTTGTTTACTAAGCCGTTGTTAGCCTCCCAATTTCATAATCTATTGGCCAAGATGGGAATGCACAATATTCATTTATCATCTTGAGGGGGAGTATTAGAAATGAGCTCTTAGTTAAAAGGATTCTAGCTTACGTTACGTGTATAGGTTACGTGTATGGATTGCTCAGCTGCTATAAATAGGCAATAATACACTGTAAATGTAATTCTCAGATTATTCCGTATACAAAAATTCAGTTCCTTTAGCTGCGGTTTTCTTTTCAATCTGATATTTTGTGTTCATGATTATGTCTCCCCTGTCACTAATATATTTTTTCAATTTTCTTTTTACTCTTTTTCGAATATATATTTTTGTCTCTGTTGATTGTATTTGATCATTTACGTGGATTGTTTCATTTCAAAAAAAAAAAAGAAGAGAAAAGCAAACAGCGTGTATATATGATACAAATTACAAACTCAATAAATTTTTTTTGAAAGGTACAAACTCAATATTGATTATTTAACTTATATCCATTACATAAGATTTATATTAATAAAAAATTATGAAAATAAATTTTATATCTTCCTAAGATATTGTAAAATAGTAATATTCAAATATTGTACTACTCACACAACGCGTTTGCATCGTGATTAGTTATTATTATTTTCAACACTAAAAAAAAAAAAAATTCACATCAAAAAATGAAGAAATACACACATTATCTAATAAAATTGAGAGAAAACAAGTAAAAATGATTTAGATATATTTTTTTGCGTGTAATAAAAAATATTTAAGTTCAGTTTAAAAATTATTACTACAAAATGCAAAGTTAGTGTAATGTAGCATAGAGAAACTGAAAACTTCGTTATGAGAAGAAGACAAACACATTTAACTATATTGTTGAAGGTAAATATGTAAATATCTATAATCTATAATATATATAAAGTAAGAACACCTTATTGGTCTATTGGTATGACCTCCGTCATGATTTTATCATTTGATAGTTATGTAATTACGAAAATGTCATTTTTATTATATATTTTTTTTGTCTTTTATGAATATTTATTGACAAAAATTCCATTTTTTTATTTCACTATTTATTATTATTATTATTATTATTATTATTATTATTATTATTATTATTATTATTTTATTTTCAGTTAAAAAAAATAGACAATAGAAGGCACACAACACGTGCGTCCGGATACTAATATACAATAAATGGGGAGCTCAAACAAGGAAAAAATATGGGTAAGCTAGCTCAAATATATGTTTGTTGACAAAAGAACTGAGGGAAATTTTATGTTGCCTCGCGGAGATTTTATGAGAATCTATATCTATATATATATAAAACCAAGCAAGTATTCCAAAAAAAGAAACATCAAATTTTCTCGCTCAAAACTTACTTCAATTAGAATATTCATCAATTTATATAAAATAATTGAAATACAAAGTTATTCACCTTTCCAATAAATTTAAATATTTTAAAAATATTGATGTGTAATTAAATGATCATTAAGACTCTTCGATTCCATCAACTAACAAATTTAAATTCAAAACTTCAGCAAAAGTATATCAATATATTATTGATTTTTTTCTCAACTGATGATTCGAATTATTTATATATTACATCATTTACGAGCTTAACATAAATATAAATTAAATATTTTTTAAAACTTGTGCATGGTCTGATAATCCCATTATTACAACTTTCAAATGTTGTGCTACTGCTTAAACAATTCAAATTAAAAATTTCTCACAAATAAATCTTATTGATATTTTTATATAATATAAATTCAATATAATTTAGATTTAAATAATTTACAATAACGAAAGATAAAACCTTATTTATCTATGCACACGTTTATATATGTATGTATATGTATTATCTTAAATTAAATATTTTTACAAAATTTGATCAGACAATTTCGAGAATTAAAAGTCCTTAAAAAACTCATAATTAGATAATTTTGAGAATTAAAATTCATTAAACAATTAACCTCATAATTAATTAAACATCTGATAAAAGATTACCTATTTTTTTGACTATTCGTTTTCTGCATAGTGAATCCATAAAAAATTTCTATTAAATATTCTCTGATTAGCAAAAGCACGAGCACTTCATCTTTTAAATTCTCCACAAGCACATTCACAACCTGCATCCACGAAACATATTTAGGTAGTGTTTGCAACATCTAAATATAAGTAATTATGAGTTTTTTTTCTTCATAATTTGTTAAAAAAAATTCATAATCACTTATTTTTAGAAAAATGGAAATTTTGAGAACAAAACCGGAAAAAAATATTGTTTTTAAAAAATCATACTTTTGAAAATTATTAAATCAATTATTTTATATTTGACATATTTTGATTAAAGAGATATATTTACGAAAAATTTAAATTTCAAACTTAATCACAATATTCATGTAATTAAAAATTACATAATATTTAAATCTATAATTCCGTAATTAAAATCTATACAAAACTTTCCAAATTTATATTAACATTTAACTTAAAATTTTTGATATTATAAGACAACTAAAAATATTTGCATCGAATCAAAACATTTCATTAAATTTTTTTTTGAAATGAAAGTTGTTTATTTTTTTATCAATTATTTGCTTATTATTTATCAATAATTGATATAATTTTTAAAAATAATAATATTCATAAGTAGTAATAATATATTTATGTACGTATATTGATTTTAAATTATATTATTATATTTATACACTTGATAAACAAAATAAATATTATCATAAATAATTTTTTATCGTTATCATAGATAATTATAAAAATATAATAAAATATATAAATTGAAAAAATAAAAAAATAATAAGTAATAAATCATTCGATTAGTCATTACTGATAGGTTACACCTAAAAGTTCAACTGGGCCTGAGCCCAATCATGAAGATCCACTCCAAATATTTTTGAGGCCCAAGCTTATTTAAATATTATATATATTTAATTCAAGCAGACCCTGAATTCTACAAAAGCCCATAAGAGGTTCAAGCCCGTGAAACTCTCCGAATATCTATAAATAGCTCAAGTCACCTCATTATTAAGGTACACACTTTTTTGAGCACTATATCGCTCTATTCTCGATTATTATTCCTTGAGTAATAACTGACTTGAGCGTCGGAGTGCCTTCGCCGGGAACCCTCCCGGCTCCTCTGACTTTGTTTTGTAACGTAGGAACAACCCACTGAAGATCTCCTAAGGGAACGTACAAGGACTTATTGATACTCCGGACTTTGCGAAAGCAAGGTGTCGAGTACAAGTGATTTTTGGCTACATCAGCTTGGCGCCGTCTGTGGAAACTTGTTCTTTACGTCATTGAGAGCACATATTACTTCAAAAATGTCTCAAAGAAATAATAACAATTAAAACACACCGCCGAGTATTACTATTACCCGTGAAGACTTGACTGCGCTAATGGAAAACACAGCAGCACTCGCAGCAAAAGATGCAGTTGCTCAGTACCTAAAAACCCGTAAGTGCAAAAGCAGCAAGAAAAAGGCTCAGACTGAAGGCTCATCATCTCTTGACCCTAATAACGAAGACCCACATAAAGATAAGTCCAAAGTGAATGATAAAGATCAAGGGGGGACCAAGAAAAATACTACTCAGAAATACGGTGAAGCAAGTGTTCACACAGTTCATGACACCTCTGGCGAAAACAAGATCATTAATCCAATTCGGAAGGATGGATCTCGCACCCATGTAATTGGAGAGAATATGTCCACAATTTTGCCGTCACGTCGAAGCCCTTTCACTGATGATATATTATCTGAAGCTTTACCAAAGGGAGTCAAAATCCCCAGCTTACCTGAGTTCGATGGAACGAATGACCCCAAGACCATATTGACAAATTCTATGCGAAAGCGGATTTGTATGATATCACAGATGCTGCATACTGTAAAATCTTCCGAACAACATTATCAGGAAGAGCACTCACATGGTTCAATAAATTACCCTCTGGATCTATTGTCAATTTGGAGCAACTTACTGACTGCTTCCTCCAGCAATTCTCAATTAACAAGAAATACCCGAAAACAGCAGCATATTTGTTCACAGTCATTCAAAAGGAAGGTGAAAGTTTGAGGGACTATGTTCGGCGATTTACTAATGCGGTGCACGAAGTCTTACACGTGAACCATGATTTGTTAGCTGGAATAATGCAACAAAACTTGCGCCATCGGAAGTTCAAAGAATCAATAGCGGGAAGGCCGCCCAGAAACTTAGAGGAATTACTGGAAAGAGCTGAAAAATACATACGGGTTGAAGAATCTGTAGAGCCACACTACTTGAATAAAAGAAAGAGGGAAGAAGATAAGCAAGATATTAGAAAGCGAGACGAGAAGCGAACAGCACAGAGCCCCCGCCTCCAGAATATACCCCTCAATGCACGCCTGACCGATATACTGGTAGTGGCTGAAAAACAAGGATTGTTGCGTCCCCTTCGCCCAATGCAGAATAATCCAAAGCGCCAACGTTCGGACAAGTACTGCCATTTTCATAAAGATAAAGGTCATACTACAGAAGATTGCTTCAGTTTGCGAGCAGAAATTGAAAAACTCGTAAAGCGCAGACACTTGGCAAATTTTGTGGACAAATCCCACAGCGAGAAGCGAGATGACAACTAGGAAATAACATGAATGAGCTGATGAAAATTTGCCCTCGGGAGGGGTAATCGCCGTTATCACTGGGGGCCTGCTTGTGGCGACTCGAACAATGCAAGAAAAGCTCTTCTGCGGGCAGCAAAAGGAACCAACAATTTATCTAGCCCCACATCCTTGTCGATATATGAAATTGGAACCATCCAAAATGGATTATCATTTAGCGACAAAGATATGGAGAACCCACGGGGTACCCATAATGATGCTTTAATCATCCAGCCACAATCTCCAATTTTTGGATAAAAAAAATTCTAGTGGACTCAGGAAGTTCGGCCGACATAATTTTTCATGATGCATTCGTCAAATTGGGTATTAATAATGCACAGTTAACTCCAGTCAACACTCCACTAGTCGGATTTTTCGAAGAAATAGTTGAAGCTTTGGGCGAAGTAACGCTTCCTCTTTCTTTGGGTTCTTACCCCAAACGGTCTACTAAGATGGTGAAATTCCTTGTAGTAAAGTCTTCATCTGCATACAATGTGATATTGGGACGACCAAGTCTCAATATATTCAAAGCCATCGGATCGACATATCATATGAAACTGAAGTTCCCGACTCCAGGAGGAGTAGGAGAAGCCATTGGTGACCATCGTCTAGCCAGAGAGTGTTGTGAGACCTCGGTTCTAAACAACTAATCTCGGTATTAAACAACAGTTAGTCAATCAAGAACCAAGATTAAAAGCAATAAAAAATTTTTTTAAAAAAAGAACAGTGCTCCGCTCGATCTGCAAGATCTTGCAGATCGAGCGAGCCAAAAATCTCAAGCCTCTGTTCGAGGCAAAACAGCCCTCGCTCGATCCGCAAGATCTTGCGGATTGAGCGAGACACAAAAATCCTAAAACAGAGGACTGAACATTTTCTCTCGCTCGATCCGCAAGATCTTGCAGATCGAGCGAGGACAGAAACATGGCAAAAAGAACAACAGAAGCTAGCTGAACTCAATCTCACACATTCAATATACAATCATGCATCAAAACATACTATCTCCAATTAATACATGAAGTTCTAGAGTCAATCAACTACGCATATGGAAATAACATGAAATCGAGGAGCTCGCATAATCGATACAACATAAACAACGAAGTTCGAGATCTAAACATGTTCTAACATAAACTAGGTAGACATGCCGACACGACTTCTAAACCGAGTCTCACTTCTACATCTTTCCCTCGAAGCTAACCATGCCTCTTCTGACTTGGTCCTTCCCCACCTGTTGCCAAGTACACATACAAAACAAAGCAACAGTCGGATAACTGGTGAGAATGATAATCCCAGTAAAAGCAACATATCAAATAATAAATAAACAACATGCTATCAAGACAACATATTCAAGTCAAGGTTAATGATATGCATGTCTTTAAAAACCAGGATATCGATTCTGATAAACAAGGGATTGCTGCAGTGCTTTTGGTGTAGTGAACCTTACCTGGATCACCTATTAAACAGAACTTAGGCATGCAATTAACTTATTAAAACAGATATCAGAATAAAACTGCGGAAACCATAAACATTATACAATCCCAATTAAAGGAATCTGTAATTATCCAATAATATACAACCAAATCGAATAGTTGTATAAACCCAAACAACAGTAATAAAACCTAAGCGAAGCTCCAGCTGGCCAACCACTGACTAGCCCCTCCTGGATCCACCCTCCTCGTCCAATCGCAAACCTGCCCCATGGAATAGGGTGTCCAGAAAAATACAGAGTACGAGACGTGAGCATAAAATGCTCAGTGCGAGAGTATGAGTATACATGCATGCAAAGTGAACTCCCTATAGACTCGAGGTCAAGGATCAGATAACAGAGACAGACCGGGCCCTGGTATGTAGCACGTTGTGCCGTCGCTTCAGGAGGTGGCTCCCATACCGAGATAACCGTGGATACGCCGGACCCAAATCGATGGAAGTCCATCCACTAACAGGATAGGGTACAACCCTACTAACAGACATCTCGAAAGAGATACAGCAAGATGCAAATGAATGCAGCATAATATCATGGCATATAAATCATGCAGTCACATAATACATGCATACTCAGTCAGGATATCTCGAACAGTACTTTCGTACCTCAAAACAGTGCAAGCTCTACCAACTCTAGGTCCACGCCTATAGTCTGCTCTACACTGCCAAATGATACTACTATCATCAAAGTGCTCTAAAAGCCTTAACTAAGCTATTGCATACTCCTAAATATTTATAGGAAGCAAAAACTATACCTTCGTCCGTCGTTAGCCCTTTGATGTCGATGCCTCCAGAACTTGGGCACAACTCCGCTACGACTACCGAACGCCTCGCCGACCTCCGGACCAAGCCTAAGAAGACTAGAACAGCTCCAAAAGACTAGAATGGAAAGGAAAATTTGGAATTGGCAAATGAAGTGAAGTCTCGGCCTTCTATTTATAGACAACGATCGGAACTTCCGATCCTTGATCGGAACGTCCGAACCTCGATCGGAACGTCCGATCCTGCCATCGGAGCTTCCGAATATCCTGATCTTCCACGTGTCAAAATATCACTTGTTGACTCCGGATAGGGGTGATCGGAGCCTCCGGTCCTGATCGGAGCTTCCGATCCAACCACACGTCATGCCTGACGTAATAACATCGGTGCCTCCGATCGCTCATCGGAGCTTCCGATCCTGTTCGGAGCTTCCGATCGTGCCTTCGGAGCTTCCGATCCGTCCGATACCCAATTCAATTAATTAGCATTAATCCTTTAATTACTCAATTAGGGCACGGGCTACTACATTTGGGATCCCGAGGATGAGATCACGTAACGACTCACCGACTCTCCCAATCGAGGTGGTGCCACGTATCCCACTCCTCTAGACTTTGAGCAACTATAATGAGTATGCTAGCACCAGGCGAAACGACTACGACCCAGGCCACTCATTCATAGTTCCCAAACGTCTAAACAAAAAGGGCGATTTTGCCCGCTGAAAGCAAGATTGGCTCAAGATGAATGCATAAAAGAAACATAAACATAAGCCACATAACAAAAGTCCAAGAAATCAACAAGACACAAATTCTTCATGCTAGAACAAGTGTACAAACAAGTATGTGATTTAAAAAGGGAAACTCAAGAACTAAGCTATCTCGAGTATGCTATCCCGCTATGATGACTGCTTTTACCTTTCAAGGCAGTAGTTCCAACTTCTGGAAAGCTACAACAAAAGATTGTATCAACAACTATACAACCTAAACAACAATCAATGGTTCATGGAAATCTCTTTACCGTTCTTCTTCCAACTCTCGACGATCAAATGCTGCTAACACAGGGCTCGACAACTCCAAAGAATCTGTACGAATACAAGAGATGATTGATCAATATCCACGATCAACTTACAAGCCAAGTTCATAACTCAAAACGGTTCGAAACTCCAAAACTCAAGCCGACGCATAACGGCTATAACTGAACAAACCGGTAACGCAGACAGCAGTTCAATACCGATATCAACTCAATTCAATGCTAATACAACAACAACAAGACAAACCCAACAAATCTCAAAATCATGATTTTCGAAAATAGCTTCCAAAAATCATAACAATTCCGAACGTCGCTCTAATTCAAAACCGACAGATAATAAACGATCAGAACTCCGCCAAGAACAACATACTAGAATCTAAATCGATTCTAACAACCTCCGAAAAACAAAACATATCCGATCGGAGAAATACTTACGGTATAACGGAGCTCTCACTGCAGTGATCACTAATCTGCCTTCAGAAATAAATTCCAACGGCCGGATCGAGCTCGGAAGGAAATCTGAAAGCTCAAAACTCAAAAAGGGGCGTTTCAATGGAGGCTCACGGTTGGAGAGGAAGATGAAGGCTTCTCCAATTAAAATCTATGTGTAGATAATATATAAAAATCAATATTTGTGTTTAAGTCCCTGAAATTTCCAAAATTTGCAAAAAGGACCCTGATCAAAATCAAACCGGCTCGAGAACTCTATAATATCTGATTAACTCAAATAAACTCATTTAAGATAAAAACGGGGTGTTACAGTGTCATGCGGTGACACTACGGGGTTCATCAAAAAATCGTGAAAGACAAGTTTCTAGTGAGGAAAGAGCACCGAAACCTGGTAAAATTTTACGTGAAAACGGAATACACTTGGTGGATGAGGAAGCCGAGAGCAAAGAAAGAATAACAGCAACCGAAACTCTAAAGCATGTAGAAATCGTACCAAGTGATCCCAAGAAAACCCTGAAGATCGGGACCGAATTACCTCCTGAGTTGGAAGAGAAGTTGAAAATTTTCCTTGGTCGCAATTTGGACGTGTTTGCTTGGGGTGATGAGCCTCTGCCCGGAATACCTCATGAATATGCGCTCCATCACCTCCGTGTTGATCCAAAAATGAGACCGGTGAAGCAAAAGAAAAGAGAATTTGGCCCAGAGAAAAATCGACATATAGCCGCTGAAGTGGAAAAACTCTTAACAGCAAGATACATCAGGCCAGTTACATACCCAGATTGGCTTGCAAATGTTGTCTTAGTACCGAAACCTGGAGGAAAATGGCGTTTGTGTATAGATTTCACTGATCTCAACAAAGCATGTCCCAAAGATCCGTTTTCACTCCCACGAATTGATTTGTTAGTCGATTCGACAGCAGGATGCGAACTGCTCACTTTTCTTGATGCATATCAAGGATACAATCAGATTGGCCTAGCGCTAGAAGACCAGGAAAAACAAGTTTCATCACTGACCGAGGAATTTATTGTTATGATTTTATGCCGTTTGGGTTGAAAAATGCTGGAGCTACCTATCAACGTCTAGTAAATACCATGTTCGAACACTTGATCGGGCATAACATGGAAGTTTATATAGATGACATGCTCGTCAAAAGTATTCAAGCGTCTAATCACTTGGAAGATCTTGAGGAATGCTTCAGTATACTCAGAAAATACAAGATGAAACTTAATCCGGATAAATGCACTTTTGGTGTATGAGGAGGCAAATTTCTTGGCTATATGGTTTCAGAACGAGGAATAGAGGCCAACCCTGAAAAAATCAAAGCAATTTTAAACATGAATCCTCCGAAGAGTGTAAAAGGCATCCAAGAGTTGACAGGACGTTTGGCCGCCCTCAACCGATTTATCTCAAGATCTGCAGACAAGGTTTTACCATTCTTCAAAATGTTGAGAAGTGGGAAAGGTTTTCGTTGGACAGAAGAGTGTCAGCAAGCATTTGATGAGTTGAAAGTGCATCGGACCTCTCCGCCGTTGTTGGTAAAACCAAATGAAGGTGACACCCTATTGATTTATCTGGCAATATCTGCGGAAGCGGTAAGTGCAGTATTGGTCTCTGAAGTAGGACGTGAGCACAAACCAGTTTATTATATCAGCCGAACTTTACACGGAGCAGAATTAAGATATACAAAGATCGAGAAACTGGCACTGGCTTTGGTAACTGCAGCAAGAAAACTACGTTCTTACTTTCAGTCTCATCCAATAATTGTACTCACCAATCATCCTCTCAAACAAATTATTTCGAGTCCTGAAGCATCAGGAAGAATGGTTAAGTGGGCTGTCGAGTTAAGCCAATATGGAATTGAATATCGCCCACGTCCAGCAATTAAAGCACAGATTCTGGCCGATTTTCTAGTAGAGATAACAGTAACTCAAGAAGAAAGCTCCACCCAGACATGGATGGTTTATGTCGACGGGTCATCAACCTCTACAGGAAGCGGTGCAGGTATAGTTGTGGAGAGCCCACAGGGAGATAAATTTCAATATGCCATAAAATTTCTATTCCCTGCAACGAATAAAGAGGCAGAATATGAAACTTTCATAATGGGAATTAAATTGGCTCTGTCGGTCGGAGCAAAAAGACTGACGATACACAGTAACTCCCAACTTATCGTCAGTCAGGTTAATGGAAATTATGAAGCGAAGGAAGATAAAATGCTTGAATATCTCACTCAAGTAAATGAACTTCTCTCGCGTTTAGACAGTTATGATATAAAGCAGATACCTAGAGGGGAAAATGAGTCAGCAGACCGTCTCGCCAAGTTAGAAAGCTCCTTGGCCAACATTGATAGTAGGAAAATTACATTCCTAACATATGGCAAAAAAAAAAAACTGAAGGAACTGATGTTACAATTTTCTGTGCTGACAGCGAAGAACATAGTCTGAAAGGTGAAATAATCGATTATTTAATGCGGGGTAACCTACCCGCTAACCAAGTAGAAGCTCGAAAACTTAGAGTTCGAGCTGCTCGGTTCACGATCATTGATGGAGAACTGTATAAAAGAGGTTTTTCTTCACCATACCTAAAGTGTCTAACGCCAGCCAAAGGAAACTATGTGCTCCGTGAAATTCATGAAGGAATTTGTGGGAATCACTTAGCCGGCAGAGCTCTCGCGGGGAAAGCGTTACGCCAAGGATACTTTTGGCCAACGATGAAGCAAGACGCTATTTAGTTAGCGAAACATTATCACACATGTCAAGAGCACGCTAAATTCCATCACCAGCCGGCTACAATCTTACAGCCCCTGGAAAATCCTTTACCTTTTGCTCAATGGGGAATGGATTTGGTTGGTCCTTTTCCTCCTGCTACCGGGCAAAGAAAATTTCTGATAGTTGCTGTGGATTATTTCACCAAATGGGTCGAAGCTGAACCATTGGCCAAAATATCCGAAAGAGATGTAATCAATTTCTTATGGAAGAATATAGTATGCAGATTTGGCATTCCTCAAACCTTGGTTTCAGACAATGGAACTCAGTTCTCTGGAGCGAAAATAAAATATTGGTGCAAAGGACTTTCCATCAAGCAGTTCTTCACTTCTGTCCGGAATCCTCAAGCCAATGGGCAAACCAAGGTCACCAATCGGACCATTCAACAGCACCTAAAAACACGCCTAGGCAATGCCAAAGGGAAATGGGTAGATGAGTTGCCAAGTGTTTTATGGGCATATCGAACCACTCCACGCTCTTCAACTGGAGAATCTCCTACGGAGCGGAGGCTGTGGCTCCTGCCGAAATTGGAGAGCAATCATGGCGAGTGAAACAATACACTTCATCTGGAAATGACCAAGCCCTTCAAATTTCATTGGACTTGGTGGATGAATTGAGAGATGAAGCTTCGACACGAGCCGGGAGATATCGAGCTTGTATGACTAAAACATACAATGATAGAGTCAAGCCAAGGTCTTTCCAAGTTGGAGACCTTGTATTGAGAAAATCTGACATCTTGAAGTCCGTTGGCAAGCTAGATCCGAAATGGGAAGGCCCATACAAAGTAATTGAGATAGTGAAGATGAGAACATATCGCCTCCAACATTCAGATGGAAGAATACTTTCCAGACCTTGGAACGTGGCCAACCTGAAGAAATTTTATGCATAAATTGCAACTCCCTCCAACATTAGGCTATATTTACCTTTTTTGTTATTAACATATTTTCTTTATGTTTCTCTATTACAATTTTGTGATGCAGTTTTCAACTAATTTCATTATTTTTTTATACAAGCAGATTACTTTGTCGAAAGCATATCATATCTCCTCTTCTATACTAATGCTTACTTACGACATAAACGTTATAGACCCTAGTAATCATAAAAAAAATTCCCAACAATAAGAGGCTTGGCCAGCCCCATGAGACATTTGAACTTATGATGCTATAAGAGGTCAGGACGACATAATAATATTATAAGTTCCGGGATATCTCACCACACACCAAGTGGGTTTAGGAATTTCCCATGAGACAAAATCTTGGGAGACTGATCCCCTCCCAAGTACTCCAATGTTAATTATTAAAAAAAGATAAATATAAAAATATTATATGGTATATAATTATAAAAATATTATTAAAACATAAAATTTTAAAAAAAAATTATTTTTTTAATTAAATATATTATTAAAAAAATATTATTTTTATATTCGGGTCAGGTCGGGAATCCCGTCGGGAAGAGTAGCCTATCCCGATCCCGATCCCGAAATTAATTGGGCCGAAAAAAATCCCGACCACTCGGGTCAGGAAAATTTCGGGACGGGACGGGTCGGGATTTATATAAAATTTGCAACCCCTACTTCAACCATAATGAATTTCAAATGATTCCAATATTGAAATCCGTTGTAATTAACTCAATTATAGTGTACGATCGGTCGAATCATTTTTTTTAAGAAGACCGGTTCGATCAGCGTTCAGTTATGAAAACATTAGTGTAAATAAATATAAAGATGACTTTGAAATTTTTTTTAGTGTGTAAATTATCTAAAAAATGAAGATAAATTTAAATCTTTAGATTTTAAATCCTTTTATCCAAACTCAACCTTAATTTATTTTTATTTTAATTATTTATTCAAACACTTATTTTTCACAACTAATTAATAAAAATAACACACCGTGCATCGCACGAGTGGTATACTAGTTTCCCGTAATAATAAACCATTTGATTTGCGATCAATAATCAAAGAAGATCCTACCGAAACTGAAAAGTATGACGTGGTGATATTCTATTGGCTGCTAAAGCACGACAAGGATTACAATACAGAATCCCTTTGGCTTCTTCAATCCCAACCGTTGCACCAAAACCCAATCAACGGTCTCCCCTAACCCAAATTCAAAGCCTACCTCATAATTTCCCCTCCCGCTTATATAAACAAACCACTATCCCTCCACCAAATCACTGAAATTTCCATTTACAGATTTCAATTTCTAAAGAGATTTTTTGGTTCAATCCACCAAAACCCATTTCAATGGCGCGTACGAAGCAGACTGCTCGGAAGTCCACCGGAGGCAAAGCCCCAAGAAAGCAGCTTGCCACCAAGGCCGCCAGGAAATCCGCCCCCGCCACCGGTGGAGTCAAGAAGCCCCACCGCTTCCGCCCCGGGACCGTCGCCCTCCGTGAGATACGCAAATACCAGAAGTCCACTGAGCTCCTCATCCGCAAGCTCCCATTCCAGAGGCTGGTCCGGGAAATCGCTCAGGACTTCAAGACTGATCTGAGGTTCCAGAGCTCCGCCGTGGCGGCGCTGCAGGAGGCGGCAGAGGCGTACCTTGTTGGGCTCTTCGAGGACACCAATCTTTGTGCTATTCACGCCAAGAGAGTCACCATTATGCCCAAGGATATTCAGCTTGCCAGGAGAATCAGGGGTGAGAGAGCTTAGAATTAGTGATTTGAATCGTGTTCTGGGAATGGTGTTCTTGTTCATTTTCCTGAAGTTCTTGTGTAAATCTGTTTCAACTTTATTATGATATTTTTACTGAATGGGAAAGTTCTACCTTGCTTCAGATCTTTAGATTTGTAGAAGAGTTTCATTTTTTTATCAATCTTTCTTTTTAACTCTACCTCCTGTCGAGATTCAATTGGAACATATAAATTCTTGTTTCGATATCAATTGCATTAGCACAAAAGAAAATGATTTGTATATTGATTATAGTGCGCAGATGAAAAAAACTGTTTAAACATCAAATGCTATAATCCCAAATCAACAACTTCTAAAAATTGATCGAGTTACATTTCTGTAAGATACTTTTTCGACTACAGAGGTTTGAGATCCGATTTCCTCCAAGTGCAAGCAACTTGTTTTGTTGTTGCCCATGAATCCCATCGTTTGGAGACTTTCTTGTTGAATCCTAAGATGTATATAGTGCTGGCACTTAATTTATGCATCAAGTATCCATATCTCTTAGTTTTTATCACTCATGTAGTCGAAGAATTGCAAACCACTTATTACATTATTAGTAATATAGGTCGAAATTCAATGCCTTCAACGGTTAAGCTGGACTTGTGCATCCCCTACTCCAGCAACCTTACGTCGACTTCTCCTTCATCACCTACTTTTCGACCATGATTTTGAAATGTATTTTTTATTTTATTCATATTAAAAATCTAAGTAAATATCAGATCTAGTTGTAATTTTCCAGGAAAATAATATTACGCTTGGAGTAATTCATGATTAAGCTCCATGTATATGAACATTTTAAATAACAGTTACATCACCCACTCTAGCTCCTAAGACCCATGTCACAATCAAACACGCCATTCGAATCCACCTGCTACATCGAATAACCCATTTTAAAATAGGGCTATTTGGGATTCAGTCCTAAATTCAATATCCACTCAAGATTCAGTTTCTGTGTCAGAAATTTTTGTTTTGACTCCCTGCTCCCACATTTCTTTTTATGTATAAAAATTGGTATAAAATGTTAAATATATGGTACTAGTATACGATATTCGAGTACTATCAATTTTAGATCTGATACAAAAATTAAGATTTTGAGTATAATATTGGAGCAAATTTCTTAACATCAAAATCATGTTGTACATACATGTTTATGTACAAAATACTTATATTAAAGCACATGTTCATTATTAACTAGTACATACGTTAGTATTTCGAGAATCACGGAAATTAACAATTTTATGTGTACTAATTTAAGAAATTTGAGCACAAAAATATTTAATTTGAGTATTGATGTATATATTTATGGCATCAACTGCCTGAAATTGAGTACAAAATCATGATTTATATTTTCGGTTTTAGATAAATGAAACATAATACAAAAAACTGTATACCAAGAACACTTATTTTTATACTAGATTTGAAATAGTTGGTACTGAAATTTCATATATTTGTACCTGATTTTCAAAGTTTTATACCTATTTTTCACTTCGAAAATGCTTTGTGGGTCCAGGGAGTAAAGACAAATTTTTTGTTGAATTAGGGAGTGTAGAAAAACAAAATTTCTGACAAGGACTGAATGACAATGAAACTTATAAAATGGGGACTGAATCCTAATTAGTACCGTGCCGTTGCGAGTTTTAGCCAAAATCCTTAGGCCAAGTAGATCTTGCCAGTTGCCAGGATCCATGAACAAGATCCAAGCGCATGGCTCCTGTTGCAATTTACCTTTCCCATGATTAATACCGGCCCTGTGTCCCTTGATGGTTGCTTTTAGTGAATTTTTTTTTTTTGGGGCTCATGAGACAACCTTTATTTTTTCTATATAGTGATTGAATAGTTGGGGTAATTCTATGTTATATCCGAAGAAAAATGACTTCTGTATGGATGTTCAAATATACCATTGAGAGTATTTATCCAGATGTAGCGTATGATCACCAGAATATTTGATTCTATTTTATCAAGGGAGACATTTTACATAACATTATCTGCAGTGTAGTTATTTCTTTGTTTGCCACTTCGAATTTTATATCATGTAAAAGGAAGAAAAAAACAATTTGTTGAAAGCGATTTATGCCCTGCTTGTTTGCTTGTCCCTGTTTATATAAGCTACAAGACAATTAGGACAACTCATTCCGTAAGATTCACACAACTCGATCGATCTCATTCCTTATTGTTATTATTAAATAATTAATCCACCAAATGGTTGTGAAATCGTGACCAAATGAGCTTGTAGATAAGCCTGTCTTCTTTTCTTGGTTGGCAGATAGATGAACAGGATGAATGGGAGGCTCCTGTTCGTGGTTGCGATCTTTGCGGCCGTCGTGACGACTGCAGCAGCGGTGGCGACAGGCGGAGGCCGTGGTACTGGAGGTGGAAGAGGTGCGACGGGATTGGGGGGGACTGGCGGCGACAAAGGACACCACCGTCACTCGGCCGCGTCGTCCTTGTCGAGTCCCTTTGTTGCATGGTTCCCTGTTTCCTGTAAAATCTGCATGGTGGATTGTTTCATTTTCAATATTTTTCTTGCTTATTTAATGTTATAAGTATGCTGATGATTTTATTTTTTTATCCCTTGTCGATATTTGAGGTTTTACGATCGATCAATCCAAAAAACATGTTTTTGAAGCACTAGCATATATATGAATGATGGTCTATTGTGTAGGAATATCATTTGTTGTCCGGTTCATTCGTGCAGCTCATCAGTTCCGTTCCCACCTATTAGATCAATTTTGTTTGGAAGAGCTTTTAGGAATTATTTTTCAATATTTCTTTAACAAAATTTTGAAATTTTGTGAAAAAAGATAGAAGCTCTCCCAAACACTACATTGTGAGTATTTATAATTACTAAAAAAAACATGATCGTTAGATTTTAGCTTAAAAAAAATCACTTTTGTGTGTTTTTTAAACCCAGATTATGTGTTAGCTTATGCTTAACTTAATTGAAATCCAAAAGCTAGTCATATGGTGATTATGATTATTCAAAAATGATTCTAAGAAAAAGATCAATGTTAAAATCACTCTAATCACTTATTTATCAAACACTACCCAACTTTGTTTTTTAGATTTTCACATTTGTTTCCAAACACTACCAACTTTTGATTTTTCTTATCTTTTTTATAATCTATAAATTTAATCACTCTTACAAAAATATAATCTTTTGCAAACATTCCCTTCGTTCTTTAAGAAATTCGGTCTTTATTAAAAATAATTCATTTATATCGGTTCATTCAATCTGATTTCTATTATTCCTATAAAACATTGATCCAAAAAATTGGTTATTCTTAAATAAAATTTAATATCTTATATCGGGCCATAACTTCAATTGATTTTGGGATAAGACACATTTCTTTTCTTTCCTCTTTTTTGGCTTCATTTACAAAATATTAGCTGTTGGTGTTGAATTTGTTAAAAACTTCTATTTCTTGAAATCTGGTTAAAAAGTGTTTGACTGAGCTTATAAGCTCTACAAAACAACTTAGCTGTTTCGAAGCATATAAGCTCTTAAATTTTGTTTAGTAAAATTTTTTCCAAACATCTTATAAGCGGTCAAAATAAGTTGTTTAACAGCTTAAAAGCTGTTTTTTAAAATTAAAAGTGATCTTAATTTTTTTGAAAAAAATCTTATTTTTACATTCTATTTTTGCAAAATATCCTTGAATATTTTCATAAATCTTCACCATATCCTCCACCCCTTAAATATTAAATATTATTTTAAAATTTTTTCCAAATCACATAAATTTTTTTGAATTAAAAAAGTAAAATATTTTTATTTTTTAAATATAGTTTTATTATAAAACTATTTTCATAAATGTATAACTCGAAATATTATCTTAATAGAATTGTATTTTTTTGGTAATTTCGACAATAAAAAGATCTTATAATAACAAACATTTCAACATCTTTAATTTTTTAAAAATAATTTTACCAAAACACTTTGAAAACTTATTTTTAAAATATGTTCTAACAAATTATAAGTTCATAAAACAAATTTTAAACTATAAAAGCTTATAAGCTCTTTTTAATAAGGTTAGCCAAACACTATATTTTTCTTATGTTTTAGATTCTTTTATGGGATTCTGGTTATTTAAGTTCCGTTTGGACATATATATTATATTTTAAATTTTTTTATTATTTTATAAGTGAAAAAAACTTAAACCATGTTTGGATAAGATTTTTGTAAATTTTGTTTGGAAAATATTTTTTAAAAAATGTTTTCCAAGTAGCTTTTGAAGTTGTTCACCACATGAAGAGGCTAACTAGAGGAAACAAGGGAACTGCTGCTCTTAAAGTAGATATCTCTAAAGCATATGACCGCGTTGATTGGGGATATCTCTTAAACATCCTCGCAAAACTTGGTTTCGCCCCAAAATGAGTCCAGTACATGAAGCTCCGTGTTACAACAGTCAAATATGCCTTTTTAGTGAACGACCAAAGCGTTGGACCCTTGAATCCAGAACGAGGACTTCGACAAGGAGACCCTTTATCGCCATACCTGTTTATCTTATGCACCGAAGGCCTGACAACATTGCTAAGGAAAGCCGAGGAATCTGGGCAGTTGCACGGTACTAAGGTTTGTCGGGGGGCTCCCGCAATTAGCCACCTATTCTTTGCTGATGACAGTATGTTTTTATTTCGAACCAATGCGTTTGAGGGGCAGAATCGCCAGGTATGAACAATTTTCGGGTCAGGCAATAAACTTCCAAAAATCTGGTATAATGTTTAGCAACAATGTCCCGCACGATGATAGGGGGCTATTTCTTCAATTATGGGTGTTTCTAATGCACTGGACATGGGAAGGTACCTCGGTCTCCCTTACTTAATAGGGAGAAACAAAAAACAAATATTCTCTTATCTGAAGGATCAAGTCTGGGCAAGAGTTCAAGCTTGGAGAAAAAAAACCTTTGTCGAAGGCAGGATGTGAGATATTGATCAAATCAGTGGCCTAATCGATCCCGACTTTCTGTATGTCAACCTTCCTCCTACCCCCATCCTTGGCAGATGAATTACAAAAAAAATGATCAAATATTTTTGGTGGGGCCGTAAATGCAACTCTAGTAGAGGATTGAATTGGTTTAGTTGGAAGAAATTGTGTATCCGAAAGGAGTTTGGAGGGCTGGTATTTAGAGACTTCTATGGCTTCAATTTGGCAATGCTTGGGAAACAAGGATGGAAACTTATCAATGACCCTAATGCTACAATTTGTCGTATCTACAAAGCTAAATACTATCCTACAGGGGATTTTCTAAATGCCAATCAAGGGAATAATCCAAGCTTTGCTTGGAGTAGCATTTTGGCTTCTCAAGTATTGATAAGGGGTTATAGATGGCGAATTGGGGATGGAAGCACAATCAACATCTGGAAAGAACCATGGCTCCGAGACCATACAAATTTCTATGTGAGCCTACCCATGATACCCGATTTACATGACTGGTTTGTGAAAGATCTGATGATTCCTGGGTCACGAGAATGGGATCACGATCTCATCGGCTCTATCTTTGGTGAAAGGGATGTCCAAAGAATTACTAAAATTCCTCTCTGACTAAGCCAACACTATGATAAAATGATATAACACTTTATTAACAATGGAACCTATACAATAAAAACAGGATACCATTTGGTGATGAGTCTCGATGCAAATGCTGAAGCACACAAGGTCAATGGGAACTGGAAGGCAGTTTGGAAGCTCAAAGTTCCACCAAAAATTAAACATTTTGTTTGGCGGGCTGGTAGAAACTGTCTCCCTAACCGTACTAATCTCCAGCAAAGGGGTATCCGAGTCTTTAGTGTGTGCGTGGTTTTTGTTATGGATTATGCCGGTGCGAACATGACGATAATAATAATTGCGGAATAAAACAATCAACAAGAACACCAAAGATTTACGTGGTTCACCCAATATAGGCTACGTCCACGGAGCTGCTGCAATATTTATAACCGGAGAAATATTACAAGTGTATACAAAACACTATATCTCACCACACCCAGACCCCGAGTATTACCGAGAAATAATTCTCTGACTCACAAGAGATCTCCGAAAAAAAAACTCTCTTTTTTTTTCTCTCTTTTTATTTTCTTCTCTCTTTGTTAATACAAAAGAAGAGGAGAATGGGATGATAAACTGAAATCGGGGAAGCCTATTTATAGGCATTCGAATACGCGTGAATTAAATGCATTGCATTTAATCACGCCTCTCCACTCACCAACCCCCAACCACCATCTGACAACTAACAATTCTCCCACTTGAAGACTTGATATCAATCATGGTTTCACACAGTCAATGTAGCAGCTCATGCCTCCACTTTTATACTTGCAGTTTCAACTGAAGTTGAACATAACTTCAGTTTGTTAGTGGTCACTACCTTTGTGAACATATCAGCTGGATTTTTGCTTTCAGAAATCTTCTCAAGCATCAAGATTCCATCCTCCAAAACCGATCTGATGAAATGGTACCGTATCCGTATATGCTTCGTCCTAGCATGATAAACAGGATTCTTTGCCAAATGAATAGCACTCTGACTGTCACAGTATAATGTGCTATTCTCAAGCTTCTGACCCAACTCCTCAAGGAATGATCTCAACCATATCATCTCCTTGCTAGCTTCTGTCACTGCAACATACTCAGCTTCAGTAGTCGAAAGTGCAACAATCTTTTGCAACTTGGATACCCAACTTACTGCCGTACCACCTAATGTGAACACATATCCAGTAGCACTCTTCCTGCCATTTAGGTCACCACCCATGTCGGCATCTACATATCCTTGTAAGTCCTGATTAGTCCTCCTGAAGCACAGAGATGAACTGATAGTACCTTTCAAATATCTGAGAATCCACTTCACTGCTTCCCAGTGTTGTTTTCCTGGATTGCTCATAAACCTGCTCACAACTCCCACTGCATGTGCTATGTCTGGTCTGGTGCACACCATTGCATACATGAGTCTTCCGACAACAGATGCATAAGGAAACTTATTCATATAAGCATGCTCCTGCTCCGTCGATGGTGATTGGGGTTTGGTTAGTTTGAAATGACTAGCCAAAGGAGTACTTACCGATTTAGCTTCATCCATGTTGAATCTGCTAAGCACCTTTTTCACGTACTCTGCCTGAGATAGCTTCAAGACTCCGTTAACCCTATCTCTCAAGATCCTCATACCAAGAATTTGTTTTGCAGCTCCCAAATCCTTCATATCAAATTCTTTTGATAACTCTCTCTTGAGCTTATCAATCTCTTCCAGACACGCTCCTGCTATTAACATGTCATCCACATATAGTAGTAGAATGATATATGAACCATCAATCTTCTTCACATAACAACAGTGATCCGCCTGGAACCTCAGGAAATCGTTGTTATTCATGAATCCGTCAAACTTCTTGTACCACTGTCTTGGAGCTTGTTTGAAACCGTACAAGCTCTTCTGAAGTTTGCATTCTATTTTCTCTTTCCCTCGTACTTCTAATCCCTGTGGCTGTTTCATATAAATTTCTTCATCCAGATCACCATGAAAAAACGCCGCCTTTACATCCAACTGCTCTAGATGTAAATCTTCCTTAGCCACTAGTCCAAGTACTGTTCTGATAGTGGTTAACTTAACCACTGGAGAGAAAATCTCAGTGTAATCAAAGCCTTCTCTTTGTTGAAAGCCTTTTACAACAAGTCTTGCCTTGTACCGTTTGATGCCATCAACTTCTTCTTTGATCCGGTACACCCACTTATTGTGTAATGCCTTCTTGCCTTTCGAAAGTTCCGTCAACTCCCATGTCTGATTGGATGACAGTGAATCCATCTCATATTCCATGGCTAATTCCCACTTGGTTGAATCATCATTTTGCATCGCTTCTTCAAAGGTCTCAGGTTCAACTTTATCAGTCAGCAAAATATAGTGAAGTGCAGGGGAGTATTTCTGAGGTGGTCTGATTGTTCTCGACGATCTCCTGAGTTCAATCACCGGAGTTTGTGGATCAACTTCTTGTGCAATTTCTTCTTCCTGGTTACTATTCTCCGACTTATTTATAGGAATATCTATCAATGGAACTTCATTTGACTTCAGGACTTCGGGACATTTATCTCCTGCCGCAATGTCTGACTTATCCTTGTACAAAACTTGCTCATTGAAAATGACATCTCTGCTCCGAATAATCTTTCGATTTTGGTCATCCCAGAACCGATAACCAAACTCATTATCTCCATAACCAATAAAGAAACATTTCTTTGATTTCGGATCAAGTTTCGTTCTGTTAGCTGAATCGATGTGAACATATGAGAGACAACCATACACTTTCAAGAACGAAAGGTTTACTCCTTTGCCGCTCCAGACCTCCTCTCGTATTCTACAATCAAGTGGTACCAAAGGTCCTCTGTTGATCAGATACGCTGCAGTGTTAACTACATCAGCCCAGAATGATTTCGGCAGTCCAGCGTGCAATCTCATGCTCCTGGCTCGCTCATTCAGGGTCCTGTTCATTCTTTCAGCTACACCATTCTGTTGAGGTGTACCAGGAATGGTTTTCTCCATCTTGATCCCGTTCTGTGCACAATAATTCTTGAACTCAAAATCTTCATATTCTCCACCATTATCGGACCGTAAATACTTCACTTTCAAGTTGGTCTCATTCTTCACCATGACTTTCCACCTCTTAAAGGTTTCATAAACATCAGATTTATTTTTCAAAAAATAAACCCAAACTTTCCTGCTCGAATCATCGATAAATGTCACATAATATCATGAGCCGGCAAGGGATGTCACAGAAGATGGCCCCCACACATCAGTATGAACCAGCTCCAACTTTGATGCTTTTGGTTCCCTACCGCCTTTCGAAAAGCTCACCTTTTTCTGCTTTCCAAGAACACAACTTTCACATAGTTTGTGTTCGACAGTTTTTAACTCTGGTAACTTCCCTTTTGATATCAACATCTTCATTCCCTTCTCACTCATATGTCCAAGTCTACAGTGCCATAGACTTGAGTTAGCTCCAGCATCCACAGCTGCTAACATGTCTCTGCAACTAGAAGTCATGTACAGGGTTCCTGTTTTCGTTCCTCGAGCAATAATCATGTCTCCTTTGCTCACTTTCCAAGAGCCATCACCAAAGGTCACTTTATGTCCTTCATCATCGAGCTGTCCCACTGAGATCAGATTTCGGGTCAACTTTGGTACATGCCTTACTTTGTTGAGCTTCCAGATTGATCCGTTTGACATTTTCAAACTGATATCACCCATACCAGCTATTTCCAACGGTTTTCCATCATCCAGGAAAACTTTTCCGTAATTGCCAGCAGTGTAATTACTGAATACCTCACAATCACCGGTGGTATGAAATGAAGCTCCCGAATCCATAACCCATGAATCAACCGGGCTTTCCATGGATAGTACTAAGGCATCATGTACATCCTCAGTAACAACATTTGCATTATTCTTGGGTGCTCTGCAGTCCTTTTTCATGTGGCCAGTTTCACCACAGCTCCAGCACTTCAATTTCTATTCAAAGGTATTTTTGTCTTTTCCATTCCTTGACTTGGATCTGCCACGCCATCGGTTAGAATTCTTTTCAGCACTTCTGCCCCTACTTCTGTTTTCGAGATTTAGGGCAGATCTCGATGATGTTGCTTCTCCCGAATCCCTCATGCGAACTTCTTCACCAAGGATTCGATCTCTGACATCATTGAATTGTAACTTTCCTTTTTCAGCAGAATTGCTAACCGCTGCCCGCATCGGTTCCCAAACATTTGGTAAAGACGCCAAAATAATAAGTGCACGAATCTCATCATCAAATTTGATTTCAACCGATGCTAGATGGGAAACAATCGTGTTGAATTCATTGATGTGTGCCGCCACCGAAGCACCTTCCTCCATCTTCAAGTTGAATAACTTTTTCATGAGGAATACTTTATTATTTGCTGATGGCTTCTCGTACATGTCCGAAAAAATGGACATCATCTCCTCCGTAGTTTTTGCCTCCGCCACGTTGTGTGCCACGTTCTTTGTTAGGGTCAATCGTATTAACCCTAACACTTGTCGGTCAAGAAGCTCCCACTCATCATCCTCCATCTTTTCTGGCTTCACCCTAGATAGAGGTTGATGTAGCTTCTTGCTGTACAGATAATCTTTAATCTGTAACCTCCAGAACGTGAAATTTGTACCGTCGAACTTATTGATTCCCGGTCCCGATCTGTCATTTCCGGCCATCGTTTCTACTGCCTTAATAAAATTTCAAAAAATCTTTTCTGATGTGGAAGATCAGACAAAGCTGCAACCACAGAGCATACTCAGAATTTTAAGAAATTTTTCACCAAGGCTCTCGGACACCGTAAGAGCTTTGATACCAGTTGTTATGGATTATGCCGATGCGAACATGACGATAATAATAATTGCGGAATAAAACAATCAACAAGAACACCAAAGATTTACGTGGTTTGCCCAATATAGGCTACGTCCACAGAGCTGCTGCAATATTTATAACCGGAGAAATATTACAAGTGTATACAAAACACTATATCTCACCACACCCAGACCCCGAGTATTACCGAAAAATAATTCTCTGACTCACAAGAGATCTCCGAAAAAAAAACTCTTTTTTTT
The DNA here is from genome assembly GCF_033568475.1 of Henckelia pumila. Lineage (NCBI taxonomy): Eukaryota > Viridiplantae > Streptophyta > Magnoliopsida > Lamiales > Gesneriaceae > Henckelia > Henckelia pumila. Next base: position 61,502 of record NW_027331788.1, read on the forward strand.
TTCTCTCTTTTTATTTTCTTCTCTCTTTGTTAATACAAAAGAAGAGGAGAATGGGATGATATAAACTGAAATCGGGGAAGCCTATTTATAGGCATTCGAATACGCGTGAATTAAATGCATTGCATTTAATCACGCCTCTCCACTCACCAACCCCCAACCACCATCTGACAACTAACAGTTTTTAATGTAGATATGAGACGACTTGGCACACCTTTATCTCATGCCCGTTCGCTCGGGACTGTTGGGCACAAACTAACTTGTATCAGGAAGTAGACAATCAAGCTGGTAGAAGTGAAAGTTTCTCGGATTGGCTATTCAACATCATTCATGATCATAGTGGTATGGAGCTGGGTAATTTTGCAGTTTTCCTTTGGGAAATTTGGAAGCAAAGAAACTCAAAGCTATGGGAAGATCACATTGAGCCTCCTCATAGAGTGGTGATAGTAGCAACTACTATGTTGTTTGAATGGACATCCGCTTCATGTAGGAAAGACCCACCACAAGCCATGGATGCCGGAGATCACACCTGGACTTGGACACCCCCAACTCCAAGTGTTCTAAAATGCAATATCGATGCAACCTTCTTTAAGTAAATCAACGCTGCTGGAGTAGGGATGGTGGTGCGTGATGAAGAGGGTAGGAATATTTTAGCTTTAAACACGAGCCTCTCGGTTCATTTTGTTCGCAGATAAGCAAATGAGATTGCCCATATGTTCGCTAGACACTCTTGTTTTTATGCTAGTCCTTATGTTTGGCTGGAGACACCAACGTTTATTGTTGATCTCGTGGGGTTGTACTCTTCTACCTCTTATTCTTGATGAATGAAAATTGCTTTGCGATTAAAAAAAAAAAAAAACAAAACATTTGAGATGTGTTTTTAGATGATTTTAGAATGAAACTGTGAAAGACAAAGATGAACAACATAACTTTTGAAATATTGAAATATTTTTATAAAATAATTGTTCAAAGGCATATTTATTCTTAAAACAAAATTTAAAAAAAATTATAATTTTTTTTTTAAAAAAAACTTTTATAAAAACGTATTATAATACATGTGCAAATGGAACCTAAGTTATTAACTGAAATATAACCGATTTTAATTACAAAAAATCTTATGTGACTGTAGGTTAATTTTGTGATACGTTTCTATTATTGAATTATGAGAAATATTATTTTTCACTCTAACATAAATTGTGTTCATCCATCTCAGGAATATAAAACATCTAATAAAAAAATTATATCAGTCCAATTTGCTCGAGATAAGTTTCGCTTTATTAATTTTGCAGGGTCCGATTGAGCCGATAAAGGAATAAACAGTATGTCCGCATCCACTTGATTCCCACCATTAAATGATGCTTTCATGGATGAAATGTTAATTTAAAATTTATTCACGAAATCAAGTGCAAAAAATAAGTGCAGTTGACTAAAAAAAAGTGCAATTAACTACACCTTTAAATTAATTATATTATAATTTTCCAAACATTGATTAGGTAGAGAAATATGATTTTAACTTATTATTAGGTAGAGTACTATTGTAAGGAATATATGGTTGCTAACAAAATCAGATTCAGATGTTGTCACTAGATGTTGTCAACATCTAACATAACATGCATCGAAAATATTAAAAACGTGAATAGAAAAAGCAATAAATAAATAAACACACTTGTATAATTTAGCACAAGTACAAAGTACTCGTGCAGTGTCTCAGGGCAAAAACTTTCACTAGAAAAGTAATAAGGAGTTTTACAAAAATCCTAAAAATAGTGAATTATTGTAAAAACAATTTTCTCAAAACATGTGAGAAAATAAATAATCAAAACAACTCCCTTAAATATCTACTCAAATTAGAATAATGAAAACACAAAAAGAAGGAGTTGATCCTTGTTGCCAAAATATGAGAACAACACACGCTATTGATCTTCAATCTTCAATGTGTTCTCCAAACCTTCAAGGCAATCGAGTAAAACCACCGCTCTCACGCTGAGAATACAAAGCTTTTGAAAACTTTCAAAATTCTCTCAAAGTGTACGCTCAACTCTCTGGCCGCTCTCTCATTAGACGTGAGATCCTATGCTAGCCACCACACCTCTTATAGAATTCTTCATCATCTTGTTTCCATGTAGGCGTGTAGCTTTATCTTCATAATTAGATTGATCTAGGTTCTTTCATTCAAAATTGAATCTGCAAAGATAAGAAAAAAGTGTTTTATGAGAAATAAAATGTATTATCATAAGTATACAATATCTCATATCTTATCAAATAAGGAAACAATCAATTGAAACTTCAAGTTCAAGAAAGACAAAAGACTTAATTAAATCTTTTAAAAGATATTTTAGGAAATAAAATTATTTTTAATCTCTCTCTTTTTGTCTTTCTGGACAAAACACAATAAAGAGAAGTGAAACGTCCTAAAACTTCTACTGGAATTTTTTTTAACTCTTTAACTATAAAATAATGAATATAAAAATATATATGCTCATACACATATATATACATATTATACTTTAAAGTAATTTTATTAAATTTAATATACGTACACAATAAATACAATAAGAGTATACACATTCAATTAAATACTTAAAATTAATTACTAAATAATCATTTATAAATATTTCATAATAAAATTCCTAAATAATAATTCTTTCACAAAAATCCATGCAAACTTAGAAAATAAATACTTAAATCTAAAATCCATGCATACACAAAAAAATCTGACATAATAAACATGTGCGAAAACAAATGTTCTAAATCTCAACATAAAAATCATCATAGAGCAATGGTCACGGGTTCTAGCCGCCTAGATACTCATACGCTCTTGCCGCCAGTCGGGAACACATTAGCATCATTAACATTCTGCTCACCTGCACTATTTAAATCTAGTGAGCCTAGAGGCTCAGCACGTTCTATTCTTACATAACAAAATGAAACCACATACAAGCACACATCATATAAAATACGTGAAAATAAATATACGTGCATGATCTTAAAAAAGTATATGCATATAAACATGAATAAATAATTATATTGCATCATCATCATGCTAAACATAAACATCATACTAAATGAATCTCATAAAATGACTTATCATGTTTTAGTTCTCAACAGGTCGTATCCATGTCGGTGGCCTCATACTAAGAAATTGATCAATCTAAAAACCAATGTACGTGGCGGTGGGGTTTCCACCTCTGTGCTGCCACTTCACCAGCCCTCTCAGCTGGATCCATAAGCTCATCATACTTATACATCATTAGGAAGGTCACCGGGCCTAGGTATCTTGGCCTCCAACCACATCACTTTCCACCTTCACTTCAACTTCCATAAAAATATTTTTCATAACATGCTCTTAAACTTATCATGAAAATTCTTAATGATGCATGAATTTAAAATTCTCATTTATTTCTTTATTTCATGAAATTTTTTTCGTAAATATATACTTAATTTATTTTCTTAAAAATTATACTTATATAACTAATAAAATACATGCAAGAATTAAATATATATTTACGGTTCATTTATTTTTCCAAGGACTTGTTCGAGCTGCTGACCATTAGACTTAAACTCAAAAATTCTTAGACTGGCCCAAATACCCAAAAGCCCAACCTGACCTGACCCATTAAGTTTCATGGGCCCCCAGGCCCATGAGAAACTAATGAGCTCGCTTAAAACATAATTTAAGCCCATTAACTAATTATCTTAAAATTTAATTAATAAAAGTATTATTTAACCATTAATTATAAACTATGCCGATAAAATTATTAAACCCGACTCAACTTGACCCAATAATTCTCATGGATCACACGGCCCATGACAAATTAGTGGGCTCACTTCATTAATTATTTAAGCCCAAAATTAATATTAAATTATTCTAATTAATTAATTAAATCAAGCCCAAACCCATTAATTATTAACTAAATCTCTTATTTTATTTAAAATAAAAAATACCCGAGCCCAACTAATATAACCCGGACCCGGACCAAACTAACTTGACCCATTATATTTTAGACCCGACCCGGACTCGAAAAGCGGAGCCCGGCCTGCCAAAACACAAGACACAACCATAGCTTACCTCTCCCTAAGCCCAACTCGAGGCATCCCTGAGCGGCTTCCGAAAATCTGATCGTGTCGCCTGCTCAGGCCACTTTTGGCCATGAAACCACCTCCCATACTTATCCAACACCCAGATGGTTCTAACCCAGCAACGTTGACTTTAAACCAAGCCTTGTAGAAGGAGAATGAACCAAAACAACAGAGCCCCTCTACTGCTGTACGTGCAAAATGCGACCGCTGTATACCGGCCATTTGGCTGCCCCGCTCCGGCCATCACCGACCGGAAAACCACCTGGAATACCTTTTTCATTTGTCTTGCGGTTCTAACCCAACTAGAATTAGACCTTAACTCGCCCTGTGGACCGAGAACGATCCCTCACACGCAGACTGCTCAATCTGCGACCAAACCCGCGTCCAGCTCGATCCTAGCCCAAACCAAGGATTAAAGCCACTGGACCATCATCAAAACATGACCCTATGGACCCTAACTCAGACCTCAACCCGTTGGTCAGCCCCTCAAACAGGCTTAGATCAGTAGCTATGCAAAAAACGTAGATATGCACCATAAAACATGAATTTGCATGAACATGAGAAGAACTTCATTCAAAACCACAAACACATGCATAATCTGAACATTCAGCTTAAAAACAATGTAATATGATCTAAATGGTGTTCAATAATGGATTCTAGACGTGCCTTGATAATTATTTAGACGAAACGACGTAAACGACGCGTATCGGGCTCGCCGAGACGAACAGATCTTCTAAATAATCCAAAAACTTTCAAAGATCGGCTATGGGTCTGGGAAAACTCTGATGGAACGTGAAAATGGTGGAGAAGAGGGTAATGGAGGTGGCTAAGAGGTGAGGCATGGGATTGGGAGGGATTTAGGGTATAATATTTAGGATAATCTAGGTTAAATAATTAATAGATAACTAGGATAATTAAATACTCAAATTTTAAATTTTAAAATACATTTTAATTTGCTAAAACTAAGTAAATCCCGAAATTATAATTAATGGAATTTTTAAAGCTTAATAAAAGTCATTAAAATGACTTATTTTGGGTAAAAACGGACATATAAATATACATATATATATAAATACCATAATTTTCTTAAAATCTTAGCTTAAAATAATATTTTAAGGCTCCTAAAAATCTCATAAAATATTTTGGGTGCAAACTAACATCTCGTCCGTCCACGGTCCCGCCTATACGATCATAAAATAATTTTTTTTTCAAATAAATTCATAAATCAAATCATACAGATTTAAATGCCAAAAAAATATTTAAAACATGAAAATAAATCAAATAATTCACATAATAAATCATAAAAACAATTTAACACATTTTCACATTATTTTAAAATTATTAAATCCCCTAGTTATGCATGCGGATTTACGTGACAAAACCAGCAAAACAAAAGCAAAACAATAGATAGGGCAGCTAAACAATAAACTAAAATTTATTGCTATAAACTAAAATTTATTGCTCGAAGATCCTTCTTCATTTTTAGCATCAACTCCTTCTTCTTCTTCTTCTTCTTCTTCTCCAACAACCGCTTCTTCTCCCCCTTTTTTTTTTCCAGAAGAGGTACCAACGCCAAGTAGACTTTGATAGTGATCCCGCAAGGCCTCATAATAGGCAATGTACGCATTGGCTTGAGTGATCTTCTGCTCAGCATGCAGTAATTGGGCTTGAAGAAAAGTTGTGTCCAACGGCTATGATGAATAGGGTAGTACAAACAGTGTGGTTTCAGGGGAAGTGTTGGCAACATCTGCCACAACATTTGCAGAAACATCTGTTTTGGACCAAGGGAGATCCACTTTCCTGTTTCCTCGAAGTAGTGCAGGTGCAATCTTCAGGACTTCTCCCGCATCAGTCAGATTCTCATCATCATATTTTTTAATGCCTTGACTCACCATCAAGGCATAAATCAGAGAAGGATAGGGTAGCTTGAAAGTAGCTTGGCTGCACTCAGCAAAGGCCATGATTGTGTCAAACACAAGTCACCCAAAATTGAAAGCTGAGCCCGTCCCAATAGCAAACACTACTTGTAGTGACCCAACCCGGATCCACTAACTTATCAGAGTTACGATAAAAGCGCATGCAATTAAAACTTAAAGCGTAAAGAGAGGATAATTAAAATACAACAAATCTAATCGACAGAATACAACCCACGATAACAATCATGTATAAATATTATTATACAACCAAATCGAAGGTTCAGGGTAAACAAATCCCTACCCTATACAACCTCGCACTCTCCAAAGCTCAATCCTGCTGAGAGCCGCCTGGACCGTCTAGCCTCAAACCTGCCCCGCCACAAGGTACACTACGATACCCAAACACAGGGGCGTGAGCGACAACGTTCAATACGAAAGCAATGATATAAATACAGATATGCGCACACAATATGATTTAAAACTCAAGTGAAAACACTTGCTCATGGCGCCGGGAATATACAGTACCGGCTAGAGAGCTACTCCGCGGGGTACTCGTATATTCCATATCAGGGCTGAGCCAACCCCATCCTGACCCGAATCCAAAATAGGATACAAGTCCCATATGGAAACTTCCATACCTGACTCGAGTCCAATATGAGATCACTGTTCCCTATGGAGACTGTCAATGACTCACATCTCTCCGAATGCAGTCACACGTAAAATCATGTATGTGCTAAGACGGTAAAACATGCTAAAACATGATAAGAAATATAGCACATACTCATGCAACATACATGCAAATATATCATGCCGGCTATCTCGGTCAGTACTTACGTACCTCTATCACTGCTGGTCAAAACCTAGCTCCACTGGCCTATACTCCAAGCCTATAGTCCAGTCTACTGCTACTACAATGCAAATATCCATGCATCAACAATAAAGCTCTAAAAGCCTTAACTAAGCTAATGCATACTCCTAAATATTTTTAGGATGCCCAAGCTATACCTGCATCCGTCGTTAGCCCTTTGCTGTAGATAGCCTCAAAACTAGGCCACAGCTCCGCGACGACGCCTAGATCACTAAGCCACTTTCGGATTTCCCGTAGGACGCCTAGATCTCCCTAGATCTGAGTTAGAAGGCCTAGGAATTGAGAGAGAAGAGAGGAAATGAGCGAGTCACAAATGAACCTCGGCTCCTCTATTTATAGACGAAGTTCGGGCCGTCCGAACTCGGCTTCGGGCCCTCCGAACTGGTTCGGATCCTCCGATCCTAACTTCGGGTCCTCCGAAGTCCCATCAATGACGTCAGCCATGACGTCACCTTGCTGAAAAAATTGATGACGTAAGCCCTAACCCTGTTCGGGTCCTCCGATTCCACCGACGGAGCCTCCTATCCTGGTTCGGATCCTCCGAACCCCTCTTCGGATCGTCCGAACTCCTCGGGCCTCCGATCCTGACTCCAATCACGTTCGGGTCCTCCGAACACCAGTTCGGAGCGTCCGAACCTCCCGAGCCATGCCCACCATTTTTGAGTATCCTGGATCTATTTTCGGGCTCCGTTAATCCATTTGGAATTTCTTTAATCATGTTTTATTAAATTTAAACATGATCACTTGATTAATTACCTATTAATCATTACTTTTGGATACGGGTTGCTACATTCTTCCCCACTTAAGAAATTTCATCCTCGAAATTAAAGTCAGAGGAAAAAGTACAGGATTCAACACGAATATCCTTTATTACAACTGAACAAGTACAGACTCGGTACAAAGAAGTACAAAATCTCAAAATAACTCGGGGTGCTCGGCTAACATCCGACTCTCCAACTCCCAAGTAGCTTCGTCTGTACCTCTGCGCTGCCACTGTACCATCCCCAACGGTATACGCTTGTTACGAAGTACCTAGTCCTTTCTATCTAGAATCTGCAGGGGTTTCTCCACATATGATAGATCCCGATCTACCTTTACCTAGGTCGGATGCAAAATATGCAACTCGTCCGCCACGTACTACCTCAACAAGGACACGTGGAACACATCGTGAATCTCTGAAAGATCGGGTGGCAAGGCCAGACGATAAGCCACATCCCCAACCTTCTCGAGAATCTCAAAAGGACCAATAAATCTCGGTGTCAGCTTACCCTTGCGACCAAATCTCATCACCTTCCGGAAAGGTGACACACGCAAGAACACATGCTCTCCCACCTCGAAGTGTAACGGTCTCCGGTGAGAGTTCGCGTAGCTAGCTTGTCGATCCTGGGCCGCCTTAATCCTGCGTCGGATCAACTCCATTGCATTAGTCATCTGCTGAATCATCTGAGGACCTTCAACCCGATGCTCGCCAACCTCATCCCAAAACAAAGGTGTACGACAACGACGTCCGTAAAGAGCCTCAAATGGTGCCATGCCAATGCTGCGATGAAAATTATTGTTATAAGCGAACTCCACCAAGGGTAAATGATCATGCTACGCTGGGCCAAAATCCATCACCGTCGCGCGAAGCATATCTTCTAAAGTGCGAATAGTACGCTCGGATTGTCCATCCGTCTCTGGATGATAAGCCGTACTCAGGCTCAAAGTAGTATCAAGGGCTCGCTGGAAACTACCCCAAAATCTCGAGGTAAATCTCGGATCTCTATCGCTGACAATGCTCAACGAATCCCATGCAATCGAACAATCTCCTGGACATACAATTGTGCCATCCTATCAAAGGTATAATCGCGGATATAGGGAAGAAAATGCGCTGACTTCGACAACCGGTCCACGACAACCCAAATAGCATCACAATTCCTGGAAGACATAGGCAAGTGGGTGACAAAGTCCATCGTCACATGCTCCCACTTCCACTCAGGAATCTCTAAGCTGTTAAGTAACCCTTTGGGTCGTCTAAACTCTGCCTTGACCTATTGACACACAAGGCATCGAGATACGAACTGATAAACGCTGCGCTTCATCCCTTTCCACCAAAATTGAGTGTGAAGATCCTTATACATCTTCATGCTGCCTGGATGTACAAAGAATCGACTGCGGTGAGCTTGCGATAAGATCTCATCCCTCAAAGTAGAATCCTCGGGTACCACAACTCAACCAAAAAGACACAACAAACCGTCTCCTTGTAGATGAAAACCAGAAGTATTATCACCCTCAGCCAAACAGGCCAACTTCCGCGTCTTCAGATCAGAACTCTGAGCTTCACGGATTCGTCGATACAACGCTGGCTCTGCAAGCATAGAAGAAACACGAATTCCTTGCTGTTCTTTCTTATGACGGAATGTAAATCCCAAAGAACAACACTCCTCTACTGCCTTCGAAACTGAACTGGTACGAAGGGAACTCACATAGACCTTGCGACTAAGCGCATCAGCAACGGGGTTAGAAGAACCTGGATGGTACTTGATTTCACAGTCATAATCTTTCAACAGATCCATCCAACGACGCTGTCGCATGTTCAACTCAGCTTGAGTGAACAGATACTTCAAACTCTTATGATCGGTGAAGATCTCAAATCGTTCTCATTACAAATAGTGACACCATATCTTCAAGGCAAAGACAATGGCTGCAAGCTCTAGATCATGAACGGGATAGTTCTCCTCGTGAGTCTTCAGCTGTCTAGAAGCATAAACGATCACGTGGCCATTCTAAGTCAACACGCACCCCAAACCCTGGAGAGAAGCATCAGTGAAGACTACAAAACCACCTGATCCAGACGGCAAAGCAAGAACTGGAGCTGTCGTCAAACAACGTCTCAACTCACGGAAACTGTCTTCACAAGCATCAGACCACACGAAATAAACATCTTTCTTCGTCAGTAGTCAAAGGCTTAGCTATCTGAGAGAAGATCTCCACAAAACGTCGGTAGTATCCTGCTAAACCAAGGAAACTACGAATCTCGGAAGCTGTAGTCGGACGCGACCAATTCAAAATAGCCTCTGTCTTGCTAGGGTCAAGAGATATGCCCTCTTGAGAAATGACATGACCAAGGAACACAACTCGGTCAATCCAGAAGTCACACTTACTCAACTTCGCGTACAACTGTCTCTCTCTTAAGACCTGCAGTACATTGTAGAGATGATAGGCATGCTCATCCATGCTGCAAGAATACACCAAAATATCATCGATGAACACTACCACGAACTTATCCAGAAAATCTCGGAAAACTCTGTTCATCAGATCCATAAAAACAGCTGGAGCATTCGTCAGACCAACGACATCACTAGAAACTCATAGTGCCCATACCGTGTATGAAATGCTGTCTTAGGAACATCCTCCTGTTGAACTCGCGACTGATGATACCCAGACAGATCAATCTTTGAATAGAAATAAGTCCCCTGTAACTGATCAAAGATATCATCTATCTGCGGAAGAGGATACTTATTCTTCACTGTCGCTTGATTCAACTGACGGTAATCAATACACAACCGCATTCAACCATCCTTCTTCTTGAAAAACAGCACTGGGGCTCCCCACGACGAAACACTAGGTCGAATATAACCCTTATCAAGAAGATCTTGTATTTGCTTCTGCAGCTCTTTCATCTCTGATGGCGCTAAACGATAAGGAGTTATGGAAATCGGTGCAGTCCATGGCACTAACTCAATGCCAAACTTGATCTCCCTCACTAGTGGCAAACCTGGAATTTCCTTCGGAAATACATCTGGGAAGTCACGAACCACTGGTATCTCCCGGATATCTGGCTCTCCCAAGGATGCATCAATGACGTAGATAAGGTAGCCTTTCCCGCCAGACTCTAAAGCACGTCGGGCCTTCAGAGCAGAAACTACTTGCATCGGAGGTCGTGCTCCCTCACCCTAGAAATACCATGACTTGTCATCCTCGGGTTGAAACTGAAAAAACCTCTGATAGCAATTCACTATCGCTCGGTAGGTAGTCAATAGATCTATCCCAATGATGCAATCGAAATCCTCCATCGCTAGAATCATCAGGTTAGCACTAAGCTGATGCCCCTCAAAATCCAAAACACAACCCACAACTAGACGCTTGGCTAAAACCTCGCTACCCATAGAAGTAGAAACCACTAATAACACGTCTAGAGGAACATACGACAACTTATACTTCTTAGCAAAACATGCTGAAACGAAAGAATGCGATGCACCGGTATCAATTAAAACATATGCAGGAAAACCACATAAACTACAGATACCTGCAATCATCCGATCACTGTCAGCCTCTACCTGTTCCTGATTAAGCACAAAGACCTGACCCTGGGCACGTGGCCTCAAAGAAGAATGACCCCGAGAAGGAGTCTGAGTAGGCTGTCGCTGAGACTGCTGCGGCTGCTAGCGCTGCTGCGAAAACTGCTGCTAGAAAGGTGGATGCTGGTACTGAGGTGGCTGAACAGATGCCTGAGAACCTCCGGAACCACTCGCTGCCCCAATCAACATTGGACAATCCCTCTTCATGTGACCCTCCTGGCCACACTGGAAACATGCACTGGTCGATCGACCACACTGCCCTGGCGGATGTCTACGTCTGCACTGATGTCAACGGTTGGGCCTCTGACCGCCAAAGTTATGCACTCCACCAGATCCAGAGGAAGAAGAAGAAGTACCTCCTGGCTTCTTGAAACACTGTCCCCTAGGGCCCAAAGCACTGGCACTCGCTGACCTGGAAGAAGAAGAGTAAAGTCCCCTGTACCTCCGAATACTGTCCTTAGCCTGGCGACAACGGTCCACCAAATCCTCATAGGTCCCATCGCCGCCCACAGCAACCATCCGATGAATATCAGGATTCAAACCCTGAAGGAAATGGTCAAACTTCGCCATAGAACTATCAGCAACATGAGGACAAAAAGGTAGCATATCAAAGAACTTCTGCTGGTACTCCTCGATCGTCATCGTCCCCTGTCGCAAACTCAGCAACTCACTGGCTTTCGCCTGACAAAGAGCTTGAGGAAAATACAACCTCTGATAAGCAGCACGGAACTCTGCCCAGGTGGCTACTCCTCTAGCTGCTATGAATGGTGCAAAAGTAGATATCCACCACTTCCTCGCTCGTCCCTCAAGCATGAAGGCAAGAATCTCCATCCTATCCTCATCTATGCAACGGAACTCCTGAAAACACTGCTCTATCCTCTCAAGCCAATCCTCCGCCTCTTCAGCTGTCTCACCTCCCGATAAAGGCTTCGGGCTAACCTCCTTGAATCTGCTCATGCTCACTTGCTTGCGCTCCTCAGGCTGTTCTTGACGACGTCTACGATCATTCGGATCGCCCCAACGACCGCCGCCTCCGCTATCGTGGCTCTTATCGTAATCTGCCATCTGTTACACAATAACAAATAATAACTTAATCCTGCTTTACGAAATTCCCAGTGCAATGCGCTCTGATACCAAAAATGTAGTGACCCAACCCGGATCCACTAACTTATCAGAGTTACGATAAAAGCGCATGCAATTAAAACTTAAAGCGTAAAGAGCGGATAATTAAAATACAACAAATCCAATCGGCAGAATACAACCGACGATAACAATCGTGTATAAATATTATTTATACAACCAAATCGAAGGTCCAGGGTAAACAAATCCCTACCCTCTACAACCTCGCACTCTCCAAAGCTCAATTCTGCTGAGAGCCGCCTGGACCGTCCAGCCTCAAACCTGCCCCGCCACAAGGTACACCACGATACCCAAACATAGGGGCGTGAGCGACAACGCTCAATACGAAAGCAATGATATAAATACAGATATGCGCACACAATATGATTTAAAACTCAAATGAAAACACTTGCTCATGGCACCGGAAATATACAGTACCGGCTAGAGAGCTACTCCGCGGGTACTCGTATATTCCATATCAGGGCTGAGCCAACTCCATCCTGACCCAAATACAAAATAGGATACAAGTCCCATATGAAAACTGTCATACCTGACTCGAGTCCAATATGAGATCACTGTTCCCTATGGAGACTGTCAATGACTCACATCTCTCCGGATGCAGTCACACGTAAAATCATGTATGTGCTAAGATGGTAAAACATGCTAAAACATGATAAGACATATAGCACATACTCATGCAACATACATGCAAATATATCATGCCGGCTATCTCAGTCAGTACATACGTACCTCTATCACTGCTGGTCAAAACCTAGCTCCACTGGCCTATACTCCAAGCCTATAGTCCAGTCTACTGCTACTACAATGCAAATATCCATGCATCAACAATAAAGCTCTAAAAGGCTTAACTAAGCTAATGCATACTCCTGATAAGTGCATTTTATGAGCTTATATTGGTTAGTATTTTGCTTGACTCTTGTGTTTTATTTGTCGTTGTTATGCGTTTTTTGTGTTGTTTTTGTTATATGAAGGAAACAAGTCATTTGAATTGAGTTGATGGATATAAGTGCAAAAGAGGGAAGAAAAGATCGAGAATTAAAGACTTGAAGAATTGGAAAAAGATGAAATTCGTATCATAGGTGCGCCCGCCCTATACCAAGGCGCGCCCGCGCCATTACTGAGAAGAAAAGAGAAAAAAATTCGTAGTGAGGGCGCGCCCGCGCAAGTAAACCGCACGCTGGCGCGATCCCATGACGAAGCGAAGGGGTGCCCGCTCAACAATATGGCACGCCCGCGCCACTCTGAAGAATGCATGATGCGAAGACACTGTGCGCGCGTGCGACTGCATTGAGCGCCCGCGCCGTCGGCCGCGCAGACTTATTTTTGGAAGAATTTTATGTTTTGGAAACTCTTGTTTTATTCTTAGACTTATCTTTGGACGATTTATTGCCAAGATAAGTTTATTATTATCAAGTTTAGGAGGAAGAAACGGAAAAATTTCAATTGGAGATTGAAGATTTATCTCTTGCAAAGACTAGGTTTTTTCGGAGAATTCTAGAATTTCACCTTTTCTTATTATTTTTATTTTGTTCTTCATAAGTTGTGTTGGCTAGTTTTTAATACTTGGTTGAGGAAGACGAAGCCCTTGATTAATTTATTCGTGAGATTTCTGTTTTACAAAGCTTGTTATTGTTGAGTATCAATAATTATTCTGGTTTATTTCATGATTATATATTTGATTATTGGCTTGATCATATGATAATTTTTATATAAAATCTACTGCTAAATTGGATGTTTGAATCCGTAATTATTTGAATTATCTGATTTGCGAAGCAACTACAATTAATAATCGTCCGCTTGTGAGATTAGAAATTGTAGGGATAATAATTGACTAGGTTAAATTCATCCGCTTGTGTATGGGTTGTCTAGATTCATCAGTTTTACTAGTTTGCATGCTATCATGGGTTTAAATCTAATCTCTTGTATTAGGTTGATTCATTGGTAAGGGTTGTCTTAGAACGCTTGTGTCTAGTTAACTAAGATTAAGGTGAAACAGAGATTTAATTTCCAATGATGAATATTCAACATGATTAAATATTTTTAGATAATCGATGATCGAACGAATGAGATCAAGGGTGTAGTTGACCAAAACCAAGGCTTGTTTCTTATTGAATTTTCCGTTGTGATTTGATTGTGCTTGGTAATTGATAGAATTGCATTCATAATTGTTTTTAAATTTTAGTAGATAAATTTTGAGCAAAAAAAAAACCCCTTTTTGTTATTTTATTATTTTTAAAGAACACGAAATTTTACCTTTCCTCGTGGGAACGATCCCTACTCACACTACTGCATGTTTTTATTTACCTGAGTGAGTCGGGTAATTTGGGCGTACACGATAAGCGCTACCAAATTTTGGCGCCGTTGCCGGGGATTGGTGTTAATTTTTTGTTCTTTGATTTTGTTTTCTTTCTGTTTTGTTTTGCTTAATCTCATTCTCTTTTCTTTTCTTTGCTTCTAGATTTCTTTAATTCATGCTTTCAGGTGATCTTGCTGAAGAGGATTTTATCTACGATCCGAAAATCGAAAGAACTTTGCATAGGCGAAGGCGAGAACTCCATAGGCAACAACAAGAAGCCGCTGCTCGAGCTGTTTTTCCAGAAGAAGAAATGGCTGCTAATGCGAATCTGAGTCTTAGACAATTGGACACTCCTGATCCCAATCAACAACCTTTATGCATTACTTTTCCTACTTTAGAAAATAATGCTACTTTTGAGCTTAAATCTGGTTTAATTCACTTATTTCCTGCTTTTCATGGTCTTGCAGGTGAGGACCCGAATAAACACTTGATGCAATTCCACGTGGTCTGCACAAGTATGAAACCCCATGGAATGACAGAGGAGCAGATTCAGCTGAGGGCCTTTCCTTTCTCTTTGAAGAGTGCTGCTAAGGATTGGCTATATTACTTGCCCTCTGGCTCTATCACAACGTGGACAGAGATGAAAAGGATCTTTCTGGATAAATATTTTCCAGCCTCTAGAGCTGCGAACATCCGGAAAGAAATTTATGGAATCAAGCAATATTCAGGGGAATCACTACACGAATATTGGGAGCGGTTCAAGAAGCTTTGCGCTAGCTATCCGCAACACCAGATAAGTGAAAATCAATTAATTCAATTATGCTATGAAGGTTTGTTACCTCATGACAGGAGTATGCTGGATGCGGCGAGTGGAGGTGTTTTCATGAATAAAACTCCGGTACAAGCAAGGAACTTGATAGAGAATATGGCTGCCAATTCTCAACAATTTGGCACCATAAGGAATGATCATCCACCACGGAAGAACAACGAGGTAAATGTATCTTCCCTTGAACATAAATTACTTGAATTGACGACTCTTGTGCATCAGATGGCTGTAGGGAATGAACAGACTGCGAAGGCATGTGGCATCTGCGCTGCAATAGGACACGCCACTGATATGTGTCCTACACTTCAAGAGGACTCAGTTGAACAGGTAAACGCTACTGGCGGATTTCCTGGACCACCACAATGGAAGTATGATCCTTATTCCAACATATTCAATCCTGGTTGGAAGGATCATCCAAATCTAAGATATGGGAATCCTCAAGCAATTCAATCGGGGCCTCAAGCACCACCACATAATCAAACTTATAGGCCGCCGTATCCTCAACAGCAACAGCAGAGACCTCAGATACCAACTCCAGGTGAGTTTCTCAAAAATATAGTTAAGGAACTTGCCACTAACACTGCATCTTTTCAACAGGACACCCGGGCAAGTATACAAAACTTAACCATTCAAATGGGACAGCTAGCTACAGCAATCAACATGCTAGAATCACAAAATTCCAGCAGTCTGCCATCTCAAACTGTGGTGAACCCGAGAGAGAACGCAAGTGCAATAACTTTAAGGAATGGGAAGGAGTTGAAAATGAAGGAGAAAGAAGTTGAGGTTGAGCCCAAATAGAAGCTGAAGGAAGAAGAAGAGAAAAAGTTAAGTGAAGAAAAATCATCCAAGGATGATTCGCCAAGAGGTAAGTTTCCTCCACTTTCTGATTATAAGCCCGTTGCCCCTTTTCCCTTAGCACTTGAGGAGTCTAGAAAAAATGAAGGGATAAAGGATTTATATGAAACTTTTCATAGATGTGAGATCAATATTCCTTTGCTAGATGCTATTAAGCAGGTACCTCGATACGCAATGTTTTTGAAAGAACTGTGCACAACAAAGAGGAAACAGACATTGAAGGGTTGTCAAAAAGTGGAACTTGGTGAAAACGTATCTGCAATGATCCAATGGAAATTGCCCGCAAAATGCAAGGATCCAGGTATGTTTTCTATCCCATGCACCATAGGAAATGTTAGACTTGAGAAGGCCATGCTAGATCTTGGAGCATCAATTAATGTTATGCCTTATTATATATATATGCATCCTTGAAACTTGGCCCATTGAACAAAACTGGAATTGTCATTCAATTAGCTGATAGGTCTAATGCATATCCTAGGGGAGTAGTAGAAGATGTGTTGGTGCAAGTGAATGAATTGGTATTTCCTGCAGATTTTTATGTGCTAGACATGGAAAATGGTGATCATAATAATCCTATTTTGTTAGGCAGACCATTCTTGAAAACTTCCATGAATAAAATTGATGTTCACAGTGGCACACTCACTATGAAATTTGATGGCGAAATTGTGAAATTTAATATTTACGATGCTATGAAATTTCCTGATAGTGATGATTTTGTGTTTTCTGTTGATATTGTGGATTTTTTGGCCCAAGATTTTTGTGAGCATGCAGGGAAAGATGAGCTCGAGGTGGCTATTACAGCACCCATTATGCAGACGGAAGATGGGATTCGATGCCGTCAAGAAGTGGAAGAGATTGAGAAAATTCTGAATAGTTCACCTGAGCTACCTCAGCCAGGTAATGTCTCTTACATATCTTTACCAATCTCTAATACTAGGCGTCTTCCATCTGTTTTGCAGGCGCCAGTGATCGAGCTAAAGACGCTTCCAAACCACCTTAAGTATGTTTTCCTTGGTGAAGGAGAAACATTACCAGTCATCATCTCCAACAGTTTGGAAACCAATCAAGAGGAGCAGTTAATCAAAGTACTGAAAGAGCACAAAACTGCTATTGGGTGGACTATAGCAGACATCAAAGGAATTAGCCGTCTACATGTATGCACCGAATTCTGATGGAGGAAGGAGTAAACCCCTCACGTCAGCCGCAACGCAAACTGAATCCACCGATGATGGAGGTGGTAAAGGCTGAAATTCTGAAGTTACTTGAAGTAGGGGTCATCTACCCAATTTTTGACAGTCAGTGGGTCAGTCCAGTACAAGTGGTGCCCAAGAAAACTGGAATTACAGTGGTGAAAAATAAGGACGACGAATTGGTTCCCACCCGTATTTAGAATGGGTGGAGAGTTTGTATTGATTACAGGAAGCTGAATGAAGGAACCCGAAAGGACCACTTTCCTCTTCCCTTTATTGATCAAATGATTGAAAGGTTAGCATGTCATCCTTACTATTATTTTCTTGATGGTTATTCTGGTTATTTTCAGATTGCAATTGCACCGGAAGATCAGGAGAAGACGACATTCACATGCCCATTCAGAACCTTTGCATACCGACGCATGCCCTTTGGACTATGCAATGCACCGGCGACTTTCCAGCGGTGTATGGTTAGTATATTTTCTGATTTTGTAGAGCATATATTAGAAGTCTTCATGGATGATTTTACCGTCTATGGTGACTCTTTCAAAAACTGTCTGTCTAATCTTGCTCTAGTTCTTAAAAGGTGTGTCGAAACCAACCTGGTTCTTAATTCTGAAAAATGTCATTTTATGGTTGGGCAAGGTATAGTGTTGGGTCATGTCGTCTCATCTAAGGGGATTGAGGTAGATAAAGCTAAAATTGATATTATTCAGTCTCTACCTTACCCCGTAAGTGTGCGGGAGGTGCGCTCTTTTCTTGGCCATGCAGGTTTTTACAGGAGATATATTTAGGATTTTGCCAAGATTGCATCCCCTATGTGCAAGCTGCTGCAGAAGGATGTGTCGTTTGAATTCAATGAGCCATGCAAAATTGCTTTTGATAAACTCAAGGACTCATTAACTTCAGCGCCAATCATCCAACCACCGGACTGGACCAAGCCATTTGAAATCATGTGTGATGCCAGTGACTATGCCGTAGGAGCGGTATTGGGACAAAAAGTTGGGAAGGCATCGCACACTATCTATTACGCTTCGCGCATTTTGAACGATGCCCAACGGAACTACTCCACTACTGAAAAGGAGCTTTTAGCAGTAGTTTTTGCTTTAGAGAAATTTCGTTCATATTTACTTGGTGCTAAAGTTATTGTTTATTCTGATCATGCAGCTCTTCGTTTTCTGATGGCGAAGAAAGAGGCAAAACCAAGACTGATAAGATGGATACTACTGCTGAGCGAATTTGATGTGAAGATTAAGGACAAGAGAGGGACCAAAAATCGAGTTGCGGACCACTTGAGTCGTCTAGTTCATGTTGAAGAAGAGCTGAAGTTACGAGAAGAATTTCCTGATGAGCAGTTATTTTCAGTCAGCACGGAATTACCATGGTACGCAAATATTGTGAATTATTTAGTTACTAATGGATTCCCTTCTGAATTTTCCAAGGCACAGAAAGATAAGGTCCGAAGTGATGCTAAATATTATGTGTGGGATGATCCATACTTGTGGAAGCACTGCGCTGATCAAGTCATACGACGATGTGTATCTGCAAGTGAGGTAATCCCAATTCTCACATTTTGTCACTCATATGCTTGTGGTGGCCATTTTGGAGCAAAAAGAACAGCTAGGAAGGTATTGGACTGTGGATTTTTCTGGCCATCCATATTTCGAGATGCTTACATGTTTTGTAAGTCATGCGCTCAATGCCAAAAGACAGGTAATATATCCCAGCGTAAGGAGATGCCTCAGCAACCCATTTTAATATGTGAAATCTTTGATGTATGGGGCATCGACTTCATGGGGCCTTTTGTAGGAACACGGTCGTTCTCCAGATCGAAAAAGAAAGTGATATCCGGTGCAGCAGAAGTTTTAAAATTTTATATAGAACGATTCCATATGGGTATCAAATTCCTACGATTAAAATTGATAACATAAAATTTAAACAATATAAATTTTACCTTAAAATCTCGAAGCGAGATTATGGACACCAACAGATTAATCTGCTCTTGTTGTATATCCCAGGAACTGATGAACGAACAATTCTTCAATCAAGTCCACGAACAGAAATTTAATCCCTCTGATAGACTGCACTAGAAAGTCTATCAGAAGTTTTTACGAAGAGAAATAATAGATTTGATCTGTTAAATCAGACTACAAATTCAGAAATTTGCAGACTGAATTTTCGAACGCAGTAGGGGAGAGGGGCGGCCGAAAACCCTAAGAGAGGAGGCTCTAGGTTTTGCCTTGTCTTATTTAATTTCTGCACTGCAATAACTTATTTATAATATGGGTTGCTAACAGCTTAGGGCCCATTAGTCATAAGTTCAAGCCTGACAAGCAAAGTCCGCATGTTCAGAAATTAATATAAAATTCATCGTGACTCAGATTGATAAACCAATTTCACCAATGTGCACAGAAACCATTTCTGCATTTTTAAAGTCAAGATAAATTTTCTGAATCCGAATTCAGTGATTTCCAAAAATGTCCATCACTATGTCATTTAAGGAAATCTTACTCCCTCTAGTCTTAAATAAGAAGTCCCACTTCTTTATTCACTAAATTTAACTCTTTAAATTTAATTATCTCAATGGGGATTAGAAATCCATTACTTGTGTGACCCTCAATGGTTCACGGATACAGCTAGCCGTGGGCTCACAACTCCTTGTGACTCGGAATAACAATTTCCGACTTGCCCATCGAATCATGGTAAGAGCGCCTAGCAACATCGCCCCATGATTCCCTAGGTATCACTGATAGTGCCGGCAAGAACCAGTAGATTTTGGTTAGCGTACAGTACGGTCCCTTCATCCATATATCCCGATCGAATCAACAACCATTGGTAAATCGAGAGTCGTTCGAGATTCGATAACTATGCAATGCATCTTGAAGATCAAATAGTGACATCGCATGTGCTACTAGGAAACCAAGTAACCTAAAACACATCATGTACTCTGGCCAGAGATTCGTCACACTAATATCTCCTCAGATTGCATAGGATATCCACACTCGCAAGTATGTGGTGAATCCTTGACAACAAAGCATCGACTCCTATATGTGTCATAACTGTACCCAATCCCGACACCTGATGACCCCAATAGAGTCGGTAAACGAGTCAAAGTACAGTACTAGCATATAGAGTCTCAATGATGTTTCAAGTAGTAAGGACTAATGGTGTACAACCAAAACCGCGGACTTTATCCACTCGATAAGTGATAACCACTTGGAAAGTCCGGATAAGGTAGTTCGATCATTCATCATATGAATATCCATTTGCATGCTTTGAACATCTCTATGTTCCATACCAATGAAACGTGGTACTCGGCATCGCAAATGATAGTCTCAGTCTCGAGCGATCCTTATCCTTATTAACGGACGGCTCAATCGACTAGGAACTGTTTAGAATATACAGTGACTTTAAGATGTGTTTCATGATAGCCATCCCCATGTGCTACCACATCTTACATACACTATAGTATATTCAAGGTCTTCATCTAAACATCTTATAGTATGTCACAACATAATAATATGATAAAAGATAAAGTACATGCCATTATAAAAGTGTAAATTATATTAACCAAAAGATTGTTTATACATAGAGTCATAAAAGCCCTTAGCCACAAGTTGGCTCACCGGGCAACCAATCTTTCAATCTCCCACTTGCCCTAAAGCCAACTAGTCATACTACGTAGTCCCATTGCTTCGCGATGTTTGTCAAATAATGGTCCTGGCAAGGGCTTAGTAAGTGGATCAGCGATATTGTCTGCAGAGGCCACTCTCTCGACAGTGATGTCTCCTCTTTCCACGATCTCCTGGATGATGTGGTATTTCCTCAGTACGTGTTTGGATCTTTGATGAGACCTTGGTTCCTTTGCCTGAGCAACGGCACCCGTGTTGTCACAGTACACCGGGACTGGACCAACAGCTTCAGGAATAATGCCCAACTCTTGGGACGAAATTCCTCATCCAAACGGCCTCTTTAGCAGCAGCTGATGCCGCAATGTATTCTGCCTCAGTGGTGGAATCCGCTGTGGTGTCCTGCTTGGAACTCTTCCAAGAGACAGCACCGCCATTGAGCATGAACACAAATCCAGAGGTTGACTTCGAGTCATCCACGTCACTTTGGAAGCTAGAGTCGGTATAGCCTTCCAATTTCAGTTCTCTTCCTCCATAAACCATGAATACATTCTTAGTTCTTCTCAAGTACTTAAGAATATCCTTCACGGCTTTCCAATGCATTTGACCGGGATTGGCTTGATATCTGCTCGTGACACTCAGAGCAAATGCCACATCCGGTCTGGTAGATATCATCCCATACATGATACTCCCTATGGCTGACGCATATGGTATGTGTGTCATTTTCTCTATCTCTTCGTCAGTCTTGGGACACATAGACTTGGATAGAGAGACTCTATGACACATAGGTAGATGTCCTCTCTTGGACTCATCCATTGAAAACCTTTTCAATATAGTGTCGATGTAGGTAGCTTGAGTAAGTCCTATCATTCTCTTAGATCTATCTCTATAGATCTGTATCCCTAGAATATAGGACGCCTCACCCAAATCCTTCATCGAGAATCTACCTGATAACCATATCTTTGTTGACTGCAACATCCCTACATCATTCCCAATGAGTAAGATGTCATCAACATAAAGTACTAAGAATGTCACAGCATCCTTAACTACTTTCTTGTACACGCACGGTTCCTCCGGGTTCTTGATGAAACCAAAATCCTTTATTGTTTCATCAAATTTCTGGTTCCAACTTCTTGATCCTTGTTTGAGACCATAGATCAATCTCTGAAGCTTGCATACCTTATGCTCGCTTCCCATTGATGTGAATCCCTCGGGCTGCATCATATAGATTTCTTCATTAATGTTTCCATTAAGAAATGCAGTCTTCACATCCATTTGCCATATCTCATAGTCATACCATGCTGCTATGGCAATAAGGATTCTTATGGACTTGAACATTGCGACTGGTGAAAAAGTTTCATCATAGTCAACTCCTTTTCTTTGAGTATAACCTTTTGCCACCAATCGTGCCTTGTAGGTCAGTACCTTTCCATCAGGCCCAAGTTTTCTCTTATAGATCCATTTACACCCTATTGGAACAATTCCATCGGGAGGATCTACTAAAGACCAAACTTGGTTTGTATGCATCGAATCTATTTCCGACTACATAGATTCAAGCCATAAATTCGAATCCGCATCAGAAATTGCTTCCTTGAAGTTTCTTGGATCACGTCCAATGTAGGGTTCACTTTGATCCCCTTCAAGAAGAAGATCATATCTAATAGGAGGCCTAGAAGTCCTCTCGGATCTTTTAGTAATAGGCGTGTCAATCAATGGTTCCTGAGGTGTAGGATCATTATTTTGTATCTCGGGTTCTTCTCGAATTTCTTCGAGTTCCATCATCTTGCCTTTCTTATCCAATAAGAACTCCTTCTCCAAGAAGGTGGCATTTCTTGAAACAAACACTTTTGTTTCAGTAGGATGATAGAAATAATATCCGATTGAATTCTTCGGATACCCTACAAAATAACATAAGGTGGATCGACTATCCAACTTATCTCCCACTGTCTGCTTCACATAAGCAGGACATCCCCAAATCCTCAAGTACGAATACTTAGGAGCTTTGCCATTCCATAACTCGTATGGTGTTTTGTTCACTGCTTTAGTGTGGACGTTGTTCAACAACAATACCGCCGTTTCAAGAGCATAGCCCCAAAACGAAGGTGGGAGCTCAGTGAAGCTCATCATAGATCGAACCATGTCCAACAATGTTCGATTGCGACGCTCCGAAACTCCATTCAGCTGAGGTGTCATAGGAGGAGTCCACTGAGAGAGAATCCCATTCTCTTTTAGATAGCTCAAAAACTCGGTACTCAAGTATTCTCCACCTCGATCCGATCGAAGTGCTTTAATACTCTTACCTAGTTTGTTTTCTACTTCAGCCTTGAATTCTTTGAACTTTTCAAATGATTCAGACTTATATTTCATCAAATATAAGTACCCATACCTAGAATAATCATCAGTAAAGGTAATGAAGTAGGTGTGACCAAATTTTGTACCAATACTAAATGGTCCGCAAATATCTGTATGGATCAAATCCAATAGATTTTGACTACGCTTAGGTTTTCCTTTGAAAGGAGATTTAGTCATTTTTCCTTTCAGGCAGGACTCACAAGTAGGTAGAGAGTTAATATTAGACATATCAAACATGCCCTCTCCCACTAGCTTGTTCATCCTCCTTGAGGAAATATGACCTAGCCTAGCATGCCAAAGGTTTGCCGGGTTTTGACTATCGATTTTTCTTTTGTTCGTTGTTACCGGTTTATCAACATAATTTATTGGAATGTCTTTTAATTTTAAGTTATATAGATCGTTTTCAAGTTGTCCATTTCCAATCAAACATTCATTCTTGTAAATATTGCAAATCCCATTCACAAAATTTCAAGAAATATCTTCTCTATCAATAATAGAAAAAGAAATAATGTTTTAATGAAATCTTGGTACAAATAAAAACATCTCTCTCAAAATATAGCTTAAAATCGTTTTTGCAAAATTAAACGAATGTTTCCCATAGCTTTTGGATTCAACTCTGGAACCATTCCCGAGCCTTAACTGGGCCTCACCCATCCTAAGCTTACGACTTCTTGTCATCATCTGCAACTCATTGCAAATGTGAGATCTACATCTGGTATCCAATACTTAAGAAATAGTATTAAGTGAAATATTTATAAAATATATCCTTTGTAGTTCGTAACTACTCGATATACATTCTTTGCAGTTACATTTCCAGTAACCGGGTTTCTTGCTGTAATGGCAAACTTATTTAGACTTGTCCAATTTTGCATGTAACATTTGACCTTGAGATCATGGTCCAACCATTTCTCTAGTTCGGCCAACCTTTCGGCAGTTACATCAGTCGGGGCTGTTTTCGGAGAAGCCTTTTCTAACACTTAGAAAATCTTTTTCCGAACTCTGGACAATCTTAATTTATTGAACCATTCCGTATAGTTGCGCCAGAAAGTTTGTTTTGTTCGAGAATTGAAATATGTGGATTAAGAAGATTTATCATAATGATATACTGAGATGAAACAGACAATAATCGATGATTGTTTAATTAATTTACTAAGACATAAAATATGGCGAATTTTAATTTTATGAATTACACTCATACTATTTTAACGATTTCACTACCCTCTAGTGAAAACGGAAAACTCCTTTTCTTAGTGGGAACATGAAGTCCAATTGACAAATCATAGTCCCGAATAATATCAGCCAACCATAATTTTCAAAAGGTAGAGCCCAATTGCTTCCAAAGCAACCTCCATGTTTTTACCTCATGTCTAATAAGGGCCCAATAATATGACGCCGTTTATTGTGACACGTCAAGATAACCCATCAATATTAAGTTGTGATGGACGGTCTCCATGTGGATCCCCCAATAATATGAGCCAATCCCATGGGAGTTCCACCCAACTTACAACATGTGTCGATCCAATGTACAACTTTCCAACGAACGGGCCCCCCTAATAATATGAGCCGGACCGTATCCGCGGGTAGCATCTCATACATTGATCGTTGATGGAAGGTAGGAACATTTAAACAATATTTAAATTCCCTTTTATAAATCTTGATATCAATTTTAAATCATATTTAAAATGAGGGATTTTAATTTTTAAAAATTTGTTTCATCATTTAAAATTTGTATGCTTGCGGGATTCATACAATTTAGTCTAAACATGCATACAACAATAATATCATATATTATTTTAGGATGATCGATTCCATTACTAATTGACCCGTGGTTGCCAATCACGAGTCTAAGTCCAATCCTAGGTGATATGCAAGTATGCAATGCAATCCTATTACATTGTGCTTCCAATTTACATTTCTTCAGTCTTTATCATTGCTTGCTGGTCCCACCTCCATCTTCAAAATCTCCCACTATTTCTAGTGAATTTACAATAAATTACTATGACAAATAAAGGGATACATTATAGGGGTGGGAACGGGCCATAAACCAGGCCCACTTTTATTACAAATGATACAATAAAATTTGGGCCATAAACCAGGCCCATTAATAAAATCCAACAATCAATAATAAAGCTAAATGTAAACAACCTAACATACACCTATAATATTTGTCATGGCAATCGATCATCCTTATCCAATAATATTTAATTCAAAAATTAATTTATTGGATATCATTCAATGACAATAAATATAAATAGATAAAATCATATTTCATACATAAAATATTATTTTATATATAAAATCATATTTTATCTAGTTTATCCATAAAATCATATTTTACATATAAAATCCAATTTTATACATAAAATTATATTTTATTATCAATTGTACCAAAATTAATAATTAAAGATTTAATTTATTGGATTAAATTTATAAATTTCCAAAATTCAAAATTTATCCAAAAATTAATTTTCTTAGTTAAAATTTTTTTTTTTTGGGCTCAAAAAATTTTGACCCATTGCCTCGTGGACCAACTGAAACAATTTTCAATCGGGCCAAAAACTGGGCCCAAAACCATTTTGGGCTAGAATTCATAATTCAAGAAAAAATTTGATTTTTTTTAATAAAAGTTTCTGGGTAGCCCGGGACAATCCCGGGCTGCCCGCCCGTCGCGCTGGGCCGCTCCATGCGGCCCAGCTGCGCGGGCTAGGGCAACGCTTGCCCTAGCTCGCGCAGGGCTGCACGCGGCGCTGCTCGCTGCCTTCGGGTAGTGGGCAGCCCCGAAATTTTTTTTTTCTTTCCGTTTTATTTTTCTGAAAAATCGAGGCTTTCTACAATCGATAAATTTTTAATCGTAAAATCCGAGAACAGCCTGGCTCTGATACCACTGTTGGAACACGGTCGTTCTCCGGATCGAAAAAGAAAGGGATACCCGGTGCAGCGGAAGTTTTAAAATTATATATGGAACGATTCCATATGGGTATCAAATTCCTACGATTAAAATTGATAACATAAAATTTAAACAATATAAATTTTACCTTAAAATCTCGAAGCGAGATTATGGACACCAACAGATTAATCTGCTCTTGTTGTATATCCCAGGAACTGATGAACGAACAATTATTCAATCAGGTCCACGAACAGAAATTTAATCCCTCTGATAGACTGCACTAGAAAGTCTATCAGAAGTTTCTACGAAGAGAAATAACAGATTTGATCTGTTAAATCAGACTGCAAATTCAGAAATTTGCAGACTGAATTTTTGAACGCAGTAGGGGAGAGGGGCGGCCGAAAACCCTAAGAGAGGAGGCTCTAGGTTTTCGAAAATTATGCCTTGTCTTCTTTAATTTCTGCACTGCAATAACTTATTTATAATGTGGGCTGGTAACAGCTTATGTAGTGACCCTTACCCGGATCACCTACTAAACAGAACTTATGCATGCAATTAACTTAATTAAACAGATATCAGAATAAAACTGCGAAAACCATAAACATTATACAATCCCAAGTAAAGGAATCTGTAATTTATCCAAATAATATACAACCAAATCGAATAGCTGTATAAACCCAAACAACAGTAATAAAACCTAGACGAAGCTCCAGCTGGCCAACCACTGACTAGCCCCTCCTGGATCCACCCTCCTCGTCCAATCGCAAACCTGCCCCATGGAATAGGGTGTCCAGAAAATACAGAGTACGAGACGTGAGCAAAAAATGCTCAGTACGAGAGTATGAGTATACATGCATGCAAAGTGAACTCCCTATAACTCGAGGTCAAGGATCAGATAACAGAGACAGACCGGGCCCTGGTATGTAGCACGCTGTGCCGTCGCTTCAGGAGGTGGTTCCCATACCGAGATAACCGTGGATACGCCGGACCCAAATCGATGGAAGCCCATCCACTAACAGGATAGGGTACAACCCTACTAACAGACATCTCGAAAGAGATACAGCAAGATGCAAATGAATGCAGCATAATATCATGGCATATAAATCATGCAGTCACATAATACATGCATACTCAGTCAGGATATCTTGAACAGTACTTCCGTACCTCAAATCAGTGCAAGTTCTACCAACTCTAGGTCCACGCCTATAGCCTGCTCTACACTGCCAAATGATACGACTATCATTAAAGCGCTCTAAAAGCCTTAACTAAGCTATTGCATACTCCTAAATATTTATAGGAATTAAAAGCTATACCTGTTGGAACACGGTCGTTCTCCGGATCAAAAAGAAAGTGATATCCAGTGCAGCGGAAGTTTTAAAATTTTATATGGAACGATTCCATATGGATATCAAATTCCTACGATTAAAATTGATAATATAAAATTTAAACAATATAAATTTTACCTTAAAATCTCGAAGCGAGATTATGGACACCAACAGATTAAACTGCTCTTGTTGTATATCCCAGGAACTGATGAACGAACAACTCTTCAATCAGGTCCACGAACAGAAATTTAATTCCTCTGATAGACTGCACTAGAAAGTCTATCAGAAGTTTCTACGAAGAGATAGAACAGATATGATCTGTTAAATCAGTCTGCAAATTCAAAAATTCACAGACTGAATTTTCGAACACAGTAGGGGAAGGGGGCGGCCGAATTCTCTAGAGAGAGAGATCTAGGGTTTTCAAAAATTATGACCTATGTTATTTAATTTCTGTACTGCAATAACTTATTTATAATGTGGGCTGCTAACAGCTTAGGGCCCATTAGTCATAAGTTCAAGCCTGACAAGCAAAGCCCGCATGTTCAGAAATTAATATAAATTTCATCGTGACTCAGATTGATAAACCAATTTCACCAATGTGCACAGAAACCATTTCTGCATCTTTTAAAGTCAAGATAAATTTTCTGAATCCGAATTCAGTGGTTTCCAAAAATGTGCATCACTATGTCATTTTAGGAAATCTTACTCCTCTACTCTTAAATAAGAAGTCCCACTTCTTTGTTCATTAAATTTAACTCTTTAAATTTAACTATCTCAACGGGGATTAAAAATCCATTACTCTGTGTGACCCTCAATGGTTCAGGGATATAGCTAGCCGTGGGCTCACAACTCCTTGTGACTCGGAACAACAATTTCCGACTTGCCCATCGAATCATGGTATGAGCGCCTAGCAACATCGCCCCATGATTCCCTAGGTATCACTGATAGTGCCTGCAAGAACCAATAGATTTTGGTTAGCGTACAGTACGATCCCTTCATCCATATATCCCGATCGAATCAACAACCATTGGTAAATAGAGAGTCGTTCGAGGTTCGATAACTATGCAATGCATCTTGAAGATCAAATAGTGACATCGCATGTGCTACTAAGAAACCATTTCTTAAAAACACATCATGTACTCTGGCCAGAGATTCGTCACACTAATATCTCCTCAGATTGCATAGGATATCCACACTCGCAAGTATGTGGTGAATCCTTGACAACAAATCATCGACTCCTATATGTGTCGTTACTGTACCCAATCCCGACACCTGATGACCCCAATAGAATCGGTAAACGAGTCAAAGTACAGTACTAGCATATAGAGTCTCAATGATGTTTCAAGTAGTAAGGACTAATGGTGTACAACCAAAACCGCGGACTTTATCCACTCGATAAGTGATAACCACTTGGAAAGTCCGGATAGGGTAGTTCGATCATTCATCATATGAATATCCATTTGCATGCTTTGAACATCTCTATGTTCCATACCAATGAAACGTGGTACTCGGCATCGCAAATGCTAGTCTCAATCTCGAGCGATCCTTATCCTTATTAACGGACGGCTCAATCGACTAGGAACTGTTTAGAATATATAGTGACTATAAGATGTGTTTCATGATAGCCATCCCCATGTGCTACCACATCTTACATACACTATAGTATATTCAAGGTCTT
Source organism: Henckelia pumila (assembly GCF_033568475.1). Lineage (NCBI taxonomy): Eukaryota > Viridiplantae > Streptophyta > Magnoliopsida > Lamiales > Gesneriaceae > Henckelia > Henckelia pumila. The sequence goes on from NW_027331788.1 coordinate 90,881, forward strand.
CATCTAAACATCTTATAGTATGTCACAACATAATAATATGATAAAAGATAAAGTAAATGCCATTATAAAAGTGTAAATTATATTAAACAAAATATTGTTTATACATAGAGTCATAAAAGCCCTTAGCCACAAGTTGGCTCACCGGGCACCCACTCTTTCAATACCTTCGTCCGTCGTTAGCCCTTTGATGTCGATGCCTCCAGAACTTGGGCACAACTTCGCTACGACTATTGAACGCCTCGCCGACCGCCGGGTCAAGCCTAGGAAGGCTAGAACAACTCAAATAGACTAGAAAGGAGAGGAAAACACTCGGAATTGGCAATTGGAAATGAAGCCTCGGCCCTCTATTTATAGACAATGATCGGAACTTCCGATCCTTGATCGGAACGTCTGAACCACGATCGTAACGTCCGATCCTGCCATCGAAGCTTCCGAAGATCCTGATCTGCCACGTGTCAAAATATCACTTGTTGATTCCGGATAGGGGTGATCGGAGCTTCCGATCCTGATCGGAGCTTCCGATCTAACCACACGTCATGGATGACGTAATATCATCGGTGCCCCCGATCGCTCATCGAAGCTTTCGATCCTGATCGGAGCTTCCGATCTTGCCTTCGGAGCTTCCGATCCGTCCAATACCCCATTTATTTAATTAGCATTAATCCTTTAATTACTCAATTAGGGTATGAGTTACTTCAGCTTAGGGCCCATTAGTCATAAGTTCAAGCCTGACAAGCAAAGCCCGCATGTTCAGAAATTAATATAAAATTCATCGTGACTCAGATTGATAAACCAATTTCACCAATGTGCACAGAAATCATTTCTGCATCTTTTAAAGTCAAGATAAATTTTCTGAATCCGAATTCAGTGATTTCCAAAATGTCCATCACTATGTTATTTTAGGAAATCTTACTCCCTCTACTCTTAAATAAGAAGTCCCACTTATTTATTCACTAAATTTAACTATTTAAATTTAATTATCTAAATGGGGATTAGAAATCCATTACTTGTGTGACCCTCAATGGTTCAGGGATACAGCTAGCCGTGGGCTCACAACTCCTTGTGACTCGGAATAATAATTTCTGACTTGCCCATCGAATCATGGTAAGAGCACCTAGAAACATCGCCCCATGATTCCCTAGGTATCACTGATAGTGCCTGCAAGAACCAGTAAATTTTGGTTAGCATACAGTATGGTCCCTTCATCCATATATCCCGATCGAATCAACAACCATTGGTAAATCAAGAGTCGTTCGAGATTCGATAACTATGCAATGCATCTTGAAAATCAAATAGTGACATCGCATGTGCTACTAGGAAACCAAGTAACCTAAAACACATCATGTACTCTGGCCAGAGATTCGTCACACTAATATCTCCTCAGATTGCATAGGATATCCACACTCGCAAGTATGTGGTGAATCCTTAACAACAAAGCATCGACTCCTATATGTGTCATAACTGTACCCAATCCCGACACCTGATGACCCCAATAGAGTCGGTAAACGAGTCAAAGTACAGTACTAGCATATAGAGTCTCAATGATGTTTCAAGTAGTAAGGACTAATGGTGTACAACCAAAACCGCGGACTTTATCCACTCGATAAGTGATAACCACTTGGAAAGTCCGGATAGGGTAGTTCGATCATTCATCATATGAATATCCATTTGAATGCTTTGAACATCTCTATGTTCCATACCAATGAAACGTGGTACTCGGCATCACAAATGCTAGTCTCAGTCTCGAGCGATCCTTATCCTTATTAATGGACGGCTCAATCGACTAGGAACTGTTTAGAATATACAGTGACTTTAAGATGTGTTTCATGATAGCCATCCCCATGTGCTACCACATCTTACATACACTATAGTATATTCAAAGTCTTCACCTAAACATCTTATAGTATGTCACAACATAATAATATGATAAAAGATAAAGTAAATTCCATTATAAAAGTGTAAATTATATTAACCAAAAGATTGTTTATACATAGAGTCATAAAAGCCCTTAGCCACAAGTTGGCTCACCGGGCACCCACTCTTTCACCTTTTCCTAGTTCAAATGGATTTATTTATATATTACTTGCTGTGGATTATATCTCAAAATGGGTGGAAGCCAAGGCCACCCGTACTGACGATTCTAAAGTGGTTGCAGAATTCATTCAACATAATATATTCTCTAGGTTTGGAATCCCAAGAGCTCTCATTAGTGATAGAGGAACGCACTTCTGCAACTGGACTGTGGCTAGTTTATTGAAGAAATATCATGTAACGCACAAACTCTCCACTGCGTATCACCCGCAATCGAATGGCCAAGCCGAGGTCTCAAATCGAGAAATCAAATCCATTTTGGAGAAGACAGTGAATCCTACTAGGAAAGACTGGAGTTTGCGCTTGGATGATGCACTGTGGGCATACAAAACCGCATTCAAGACGCCAATTGGGATGTCCCCATATCGATTGATTTTTGGGAAACCATGTCATCTGCCTATCGAATTGGAACATCGAGCCTACTGGGCTATTAAAAATTTCAACATGCAGACGGATGAGAGTGGAGCGCATCGAAAGTTGCAGTTTCAAGAACTAGAAGAGATACGCAATGATGCGTATGCAAGCTCAAAGATTTACAAGGAAAAGACAAAGGTCTTCCACGACAAGATGATCTCTAGAAGGGTGTTTGAAGTCGGTCAAAAAGTTTTTCTCTATCACTCACGACTTCGATTATTCCAAGGTAAGTTGCGTTCTAGATGGATTGGCCCGTTTGTTATTACTGATCTTTTTCCTCATGGTGCAGTGGAAATAAAAAGCTTGGAGACTGCGAAAACATTCAAGGTGAATGACCAACGATTGAAACATTATTTTGAAGGAGTCCAAGCAAATGAGGAAGAGGATGCACATGATCTCACACTCGATGACCCGCCACAAATTGATTAAATTCACAGCATCCAGTCGGGCTGACGACTATAAACCAAGCGCTATTTGGGAGGCAACCCAAATCTTTATTTTTCTCGTCTTTGCACCTCTGTTTCATTTATTTCTTTTATCATTTTATTTTAGTTTTTACTATGCTAATTTTGGTGACTTGAGAGTTGATTTGGTTCTACTTTTCCACAGGTTTTGTCGCAGAAAATTGGGCAGATTCGAAGTCCAGGAGCGCGCGCCCCATTATATCGCGCGCCCGCGCAGCTTCAGAATCAAAAAATTTCATTTATGCGAAGCACAGGAGCGCGCGCCCCACAATACCGCGCGCCCGCGCAAGTTCTCATTTCTGAAAAAAATAAAAAGAAGTCAAGTAAGCGTGCGCGCCCCACTGTACTGAGCGCCCGCGCGCATCCTGGGCACAAAATTGCAACATATGCGTAACGACAGCGCGCGCGCCCCACTCTACTAAGTGCCCGCGTGAGTCCTGGGCACCAAAGTCTTATACATGCGAAGCAATAGAGCGCGCGCCCCATTAACCTGAGAGCCCGCGCGATCTAACATTTCGAGAAAATTCAATTGTGCAAAGAAACAGAGCACATGCCCACACCACTGCGCGCCCGTGCGACGGATTTTAAAGACTCCTATTCGCGATTGATGCCTCACTTTCTCCCCAACTCTTTCAGAATCTCTAAATCCCTAAACCCCTAATCGCACGATTTTGTTTTTCCTTCACCAATTCTCTTCTTTGGAGCGATTTGTCTAATACAATCTCACATCTCTATTACCAAATTCTTTCCCCAATTTCTCTCAACCCTTCGAAGAAGCGTGAATTTGGGTCGAATTGCTTATATCGTTCGTGGGAATTGTTTGGAGCTTTTCAAGTTGGACATCGAGTTCTATCTTATATTGGGTAAGTGTTGGCTTTCATCTTCGGGTTTGAAGCTTTTCTTCAAGCCGAAATTCATATTGTGAAGTTGTGAGGTGTGGGATTTGTTGAAGTTTGGGGGGGCATATTATTTGTGAATTGTTTGGTTGGTGATTGTGGTGGAGTAGTGCAGTGTGTGTTGTTGAAGTTAGCGGGAAGAAAGGGGTGGTATTTTGGCTTTTGTGATACCGTTTACAGGAGTGCACCCTAAGTGTTCGATACATGGCACCCAAGAAGAAAACTAAGTTTGGTGCTTCTTCTTCTTCTGCTCCCGCTCCTACCAATGATTCTAGGCATTTTTGGAATGCCCAGGATGCGGCATATTATCAAGAATGGCTTGGGAAGAACATGCTATCCGAGCGAGGATTCGATGCATCTATTGGTTTTGAGCCAAGTGATTTTACCACGAGTATTGGTCGGGATATTGCCCGACAATGGCAGGAGTTTGCAAAGCAACCTCAGGACGCAGTTGTTCCTTTGGTTAGAGAATTTTACGCCAACTTGAAAGTGAAACATGTTCAGTTGAAAGGACTCGTGCGTGGGAAGATGGTCCCATTCGACTCTCACTCCATCAATACTCTGTTTAAGATTCCACCGGTGTATCACGATGAATATCTGGAATTCAAAAACAGTGACATTGATTACGAAGCTGTTATTCGTTGTATCTATCGACCGGGGGCTGAGTGGCGCTATGGGCATGATGGTATGCCATCAAAGTTGAAGAAAACTGAGCTGCAACATGAGGTCAATTTGTGGTATAACTTTATTTGCGCTCGCCTGAAGCCGACCGACCATGAGCACGAGGTTACACGGGATAGAGCTCTCTTGCTCTATTGCCTTGTGGAGGGAAAGTCCATTGATTTGGGACTAGTTTGTTAGGAGACTATTCTGCACGTGGTGCATGGAAAGACGAGTGGTGGTCTTGCCTTGCCTGTCATTATTTCGGATCTTTGTGAGGAGGCCGGGGTGGAATGGAGCCCCACGGAGGAGATTTTGAAGCCCATTTCCGCCATTGCATTTGACGTCAACACCCGCTTGGTAACTCCAGCGGAGCATCGGGTGAGAGAAGAGAGGGCTGCAGCACGTAGAGCACCGGCACCCCAGCATCAGTCAGCTCCTTCTGTGACTGATCGATTGACTAGACTTGAGGAGGAGGTGCGCCTGTCACGACAGGAGCAGCAGCAGCAGAGAGAGGAGATGCGAGCTCTGCAGCAGACGTCTGGCGTCTTTATGAACTATATGATGGACCTATCTGCAGCTGTTCTCCCGCACTACTTTCCAGATGGTGCCAGCTTCCTACCTCCGCGACCACAGTGGCCTCCGATGTTTGGCCCGACTGACCCCTCTGCTGATCCACATCCTGATGATGATGGTGGTGACCCCTAACGGTCATCACCCGAGGTACATGCCCTGGTTCTGTTCTTTTATACTGTCATATCATTGAGGGCAATGTATGTACCTAAGTTTGGGGGGAGTTCAGTAGGATGCTAGGCATTGCTTTCTTTTGAGTGTTTATTTGAGAGTCAGTTGTGTGTGTTTCTGTGTCTAGTTGTTATTTGTTGGTTGTTAGTTTTTTTTTTTTTTTTTGAGTTGTATGAGTTGCATAAGTTTTGAAAAAAAAAAATAAAAATGAAAAGAAGTAAGTGGAAAGATAGCCAATGATGGTTTTAGTTTTTTTTATTTAGGAAATTGAATTCTTGAATATCTGCCTCCCTGACAAACAAATTTTTGAAACTTTGACCAAGTGGACTTGAAACTCTTATATACTCTGTGAACTGTGTTTGATCTTGAGTTTAAAATAGACAGATATAGATAGGATTGAGGCGTTGTTTGGATCATTTGGGCCTTTTCTGATTAATTCATGCTTTATCCTTAGTTGCCCTTTGAGCTTTCACATTTACATGAGCACATGAGGTGCGTTTGCTGAGTTTTTGTTGTGCAAAATCACCGTTTACTGTTGGTGATTCTTCTTTTCTGCACTGGTTGAATTCATATGAGTTAATTGTGGAGAGAGATTAATCTAGAACTAGCTTGAACATCCCTTGAGGCGCAATACGGGTATACTGTGACTTAGGAATGAGATAGGCAATTTTTCTGAATTAGATTGAGCCTTTCAAGCCACCCTTAATACATTGTGTCCCTAGTACCTCTTTTGAGCCTAATTGAAAACGAATGGCATGCGTGAAAACGTGTGATAAACCCCAATTCGACATTATTTTAAAATCCTACAACTACTACCTATAGCTTAAACACTATTTCCTATCTTGAGGGAGTAATTGCATGTTTGATTTTTATACTCTTGATTTGAATGCTACTAAATGGATAGTGTGTTGAGAATTGCAATGGAAAAAAAAATTGAAAGAAGTGTGATAGTGGAGGGGATGAGAAATAAAAGAAAGAAATAGATTGGGTGGAAGGTAGAAAATGAAAAAAAAAAAAATGAGAGAAAACTTTGAATAAAAGGCGAGTTGAAAATGAAAAAAAAATGGAGTTGAAAGAATGAAAAGAGCTTGCCGTGTGAATGAAAAGGAGTGGATTTAAGAGATAAAATCAGATTTTACTCCCTCTTTGAATTCTTTCCTTCGTTTGTAGCCATAAGCCCAGCCTTACGTTATAAGCCGAATAAGACCTATGGACCGAGTCACAGTCGCCTAATATACTAGTGGAGAGGGGTGTGAGAGTTTAGCCTATGGATTGTCGATTGACATTTTTGATGAATGTGAATTTTGATCAAAACACGCACACACTATATTCTTTCTTGAGCTAATTTGATTGTGAGCGTTTTTGATGAAATATCCTTCATGTTGATCCCGAGTTACCTTGAAAGTCCTCATGATCTATAGATGTTTGAATTGAATTTGGGGGAGAATGTTGTGAACGTGAGTTGCGGAGCCTAAAAGTCTATGAGGTTGAGTTATGTTTCTTGTTAAAACAATTTTCCAATGATAGGAGGATGTGATGTGATTGGATTTAAAAAATTTTGATTTCATTGCTGAGGCTGTTAATCCACTATGTTTTTTTTGATGATTCTGGGGTGTTGTGTTTGTTTGTTTTCTGTTAGATATTTGGTTTTGTTCGGGACGAACAAGAGTTCAAGTTTGGGGGAATTTGATAAGTGCATTTTATGCGCTTATATTGGTTAGTATTTTGCTTGACTCTTGTGTTTTATTTGTCGTTGTTATGCGTTTTTTGTGTTGTTTTTGTTATATGAAGGAAACAAGTCATAGGAATTGAGTTGATGGATATAAGTGCAAAAGAGGGAAGAAAAGATCGAGAATTGAAGACTTGAAGAATTGGAAAAAGATGAAATTCGTAGCATAGGCGCGCCCGCCCTATACCAAGGCGCGCCCGCGCCATTACTGAGAAGAAAAGAGAAAAAAATGCGTAGTGAGGGCGCGCCCGCGCAAGTAAACCGCGCGCTCGCACGATCCCATGACGAAGCGAAGGGGTGCCCGCTCAACAATATGGCGCGCCCGCGCCACTCTGAAGAATGCATGATGCGAAGACACTGCGCGCGCGCGCGACTGCATTGAGCGCCCGCGCCGTCGGCCGCGCAGACTTATTTTTGGAAGAATTTTATGTTTTGGAAACTCTTGTTTTGTTCTTAGACTTATCTTTGGACGATTTGTTGCCAATATAAGTTTATTATTATCAAGTTTAAGAGGAAGAAACGGAAAAATTTCAATTGGAGATTGAAGATTTATCTCTTGCAAAGACTAGGTTTTTTCGGAGAATTCTAGAATTTCACCTTTTCTTATTATTTTTATTTTGTTCTTCATGAGTTGTGTTGGCTAGTTTTTAATACTTGGTTGAGGAAGACGAAGCCCTTGATTAATTTATTCGTGAGATTTCTGTTTTACAAAGCTTGTTATTGTTGAGTATCAATAATTATTCTGGTTTATTTCATGATTATATATTTGATTATTGGCTTGATCATATGATAATTTTTATATAAAATCTACTGCTAAATTGGATGTTTGAATCCGTAATTGTTTGAATTATATGATTTGCGAAGCAACTACAATTAATAATCGTCCGCTTGTGAGATTAGAAATTGTAGGGATAATAATTGACTAGGTTAAATTCATCCGCTTGTGTATGGGTTGTCTAGATTCATCAGTTTTACTAGTTTGCATTGGGTTGTCTAGTTTTATCATGGGTTTAAATCTAATCGCTTGTATTAGGTTGATTCATTGGTAAGGGTTATCTTAGAATGCTTGTGTCTAGTTAACTAAGATTAAGGTGAAACAGAGATTTAATTTCCAATGATGAATATTCAACATGATTAAATATTTTTAGATAATCGATGATCGAACGAATGAGATCAAGGGTGTAGTTGACCAAAACCAAGGCTTGTTTCTTATTGAATTTTCCGTTGTTATTTGATTGTGCTTGGTAATTGATAGAATTGCATTCATAATTGTTTTTAAATTTTAGTAGATAAATTTTGAGCAAAAAAAAAAACCCCTTTTTGTTATTTTATTATTTTTAAAGAACACGAAATTTTATCTTTCCTCGTGGGAACGATCCCTACTCACATTACTGCATGTTTTTATTTACCTGAGTGAGTCGGGTAATTTGGGCGTACACGATAAGCGCTACCAACTCCTAAATATTTTTATGATTCCCAAGCTATATCTGCGTCCGTCGTTAGCCCTTTGCTGTTGATAGCCTCAAGACTAGGCCACAGCTCCGCGACGACGCCTAGATCACTAAGCCACTTCCGGATTTCCCGTAGGACGCCTAGATCTCCCTAGATCTGAGTTAGAAGGCCTAGGAATTGAGAGAGAAGAGTGGAAATGAGCGAGTCACAAATGAACCTCGGCTCCTCTATTTATAGACAAAGTTCGGGCCGTCCAAACTCGGCATCGGGCCCTCCAAACTGGTTCGGATCCTCCGATCCTAACTTCGGGTTCTCCGAAGTCCCATCAGTGACGTCAGCCATGACATCACCTTGCTGACGAAATTGATGACGTAAGCCCTAACCCTGTTCGGGTCCTCCGATTCCACCGACGGAGCCTCCGATCCTGGTTCGGATCCTCCGAACCCCTCTTCAGATCGTCCGAACTCCTCGGGCCTCCGATCCTGACTCCGATCACGTTTGGGTCCTTCGAACACCAGTTCGGAGCGTCCGAATCTCCCGAGCCATGCCCACCATTTTCGAGTATCCTGGATCTATTTTCGGGCTCCGTTAATCCATTTGGAATTTCTTTAATCATGTTTTATTAAATTTAAACATGATCACTTGATTAATTACCTATTAATCATTACTTTTGGATACGGGTTACTACAGTACTGGTGATTGATGTTTGGTAACGCTGGTGGAGTTACTTGAAGGAGTCCAAGTCTTCACAGATGTCTTGTGCAAAACATAGTAAAGAGAAGTGAGCTTGGCTGCTGAAAGCTTTTTGAGGTGAGCTGGAAAACGTGTGACATAGCCACCAGTGATGACAGATGTCATTTCATCCAACGTAGGCAGAGCAGCATCATCCACATTAGGAGAGTGAAAAAAAACCATTAATCACAGCAGGACTAAACAAGAAATCTGACCCCACATACACCTTCCCAAACTTAGCATATCTCGGGTCCTTCACAGAAGTGGTCATATTACAATATAATTCCAATACCATATTCCTACAGTATGGAGTAGAATATGTCACCGTGGCTAGCATATTTCTCAGTTGAAAGAATCTCACCAGATTCTGAGCCCCATATGCTTCCATATCAATACTTTGGTCCTCAAAGAAGTCACGATTGGCATAGTGTTGCCAATCGTTTGCAGCACTCTCAGAGTAAAAGGTAGAGGAATAGGATTGGCTTACTTGATATTCTTTAGTCAAGGTGTTGTCTAGAGTGTCAGCAACACCTTCAGAAACATTTCCTTCAGAAGAAGCATCATCTTCTAAAGCTTCGTTCTCTAGTTCATCATCAGCATCTGAATCCTCACTGGAGTCAGAGCTGGAGCTATCAATGTGGTGTGGAAGATTATCAGCATATTCCTGCATCATCTCTTCATCGGGTTCATCATCTGAGGCAGGAGGAGAGATAATAGATGTCTAGCCCTTATCTTGCTTCATCTTAGCCATGAACTTGGCTATGGACGCTTCCTCATCATTAGAGAATGCCAGAGAAGAGGTAGCAGCAGATTTTTCAGAAACAGGGATTTATGCATATGCATCTTTAGCAACAATAGATGCAGTGGGAGTCTCTGATTTAGTAGACTCATCAGCATAGGAGGAATCATCAGAGGATTCACTCCCAGTAGCAAACTGAAAGAGTGGGTGCCCAGTGAGCCAACTTGTGGCTAAGGGCTTTGATGACTCTTTGTATAAACAATCTTTTGTTTAATATAATTTACACTTTTATTAATGGCAATGACTTTATCTTTCTTCATATTGTTATATTGTGATATACTATTGTTGTTTTGATAAAGACCTTGAATATACTATAGTGTATGTAAGATGTGGTAGTGCATGGGGATGACTATCATGAAACACATCTTATAGTCACTGTATATTCTAAACGGTTCCTAGTCGATTGAGCCGTCCGTTAATAAGGATAAGGATCGCTCGAGATTGAGACTAGCATTTGCGATTCCGAGTACCACGTTTCATTGGTATGGAACATAGAGATGTTCAAAGCATGCAAATGGATATTCATGCGATGAATGATCGAACTACCCTATCCGGACTTTCTAAGTGGTTATCACTTATCGAGTGGATAAAGTCCGCGGTTTTGGTTGTACACCATTAGTCCTTACTACTTGAAACTTGAACTCTATCTGCTAGTACTGTGCTTTGACTCATTTGCCGACTCTATTGGGGTCATTAGGTGTCGGGATTGGGTACAGTTACGACACATATAGGAGTCGATGCTTTGTTGTCAAGGATTCACCACATACTTGCGAGTGTGGATATCCTATGCAATCTGAGGAGATATTAGTGTGACGAATCTCTGGCCAGAGTACATGATGTGTTTTAAGAAATGGTTTCTTAGTAGCACATGCGATGTCACTATTTGATCTTCAAGATGCATTGCATAGTTATCGAATCTCGAACGACTCTCGATTTACCAATGGTTGTTGATTCGATCGGGATATATGGATGAAGGGATCGTACTGTATGCTAACCAAAATCTATTGGTTCTTGCAGGCACTATCAGTGATACCTAGGGAATCATGGGGCGATGTTGCTAGGCGCTCATACCATGATTCGATGGGCAAGTCGGAAATTGTTGTTCCGAGTCACAAGGAGTTGTGAGCCCACGACTAGCTGTATCCCTGAACCATTGAGGGTCACACAGAGTAATGGATTTTTAATCCCCGTTGAGATAGTTAAATTTAAAGAGTTAAATTTAATGAACAAAGAAGTGGGACTTCTTATTTAAGAGTAGAGGAGTAAGATTTCCTAAAATGACATAGGGATGGGCATTTTTGGAAATCACTGAATTCGGATTCAGAAAATTTATCTTGACTTTAAAAGATGCAGAAATGGTTTCTGTGCACATTGGTGAAATTGGTTTATCAATCTGAGTCACGATAAATTTTATATTAATTTATGAACATGCGGGCTTTGCTTGTCAGGCTTGAACTTATGACTAATGGGCCCTAAGCTGTTAGCAGCCCACATTATAAATAAGTTATTGCAGTACAGAAATTACACAACAGAGGCTCACAATTTTCGAAAAACCCTAGTTGTTTTTATTAAAAGTGGCCGGCCCCTTCCCTCTCTACTCGGGAAAATCCAGCCTGTGAATTTTGAATTAGCAGTCTGGTTTAACGGATCAAATTTGTTAATTCTCTTCGTAGAAACTTCTGATAGTTTTTCTAGTGCAATCTATCAGAGGGATTAAATCTCTGTTCGTGGACGTGATTTAAGAACAGTTCGTCCATCAGTTCTAGGGATATACAACAAGAGCAGAGTAATCTGTTGGTGTCCATAATCTCGATTCGAGATTGGAGGTAAAAATATATAATTGTTATTTAATTTTTACACACACAATTTAATCGTAAAGTTTTGATACCCATTATGGAATCGTTCCATATAAAAATTTTTAAACTTCCGCTGCACCGGGTATCAATCCTGATTGATCTGATCACCGTTCTCCAACAGTGGTATCAGAGCCAGGTTGCTCAGATCAAGCGATTAAATTAATCGATTGTACAAAAATTTTTTAAGCCTCGGTTTTTGAAACAAAATAAATTTTTTTTAAAATAAAAATTTTTTTCGGGCAAAACACGGGCAGCGACGGGCTGCCCAGCCCGAGCCCCTTTGGGGCGCGGGCAGCCCGGAAGCGTCCCGGGCGGCCCGCGAAAATTAATTTTTTAATTTTAAAATTAAAATTTTAATATGTTAAAATTCTATTTTTGGTCCGGTCGAAAATTGTTTTTGATTGGTCCACGCGGCATCGGATCGAATTGTTCGAGTCCGAAAATTTTAAAATTGATTTTTGGATAAATTTGAATTTTTGGAAAATTTATAGATTTTATCCGTTAAATCAGATTTTATGAAATTAATTATTTTTGGTACAATTGATGATAAGATATGATCTTATGGAAATATTGAGTAAAATATGATTTTATGTATAAAATTGGATTTTATATGTAAAATATGATTTTATTTGATAAAAAGATAAAATATGATTTTGTATGTAAAATAAGATTTTATATATGGAATATGATTTTATCCTTTTAAATTTAATTGCCGTTGCTTGTTATCCAATAAATTAATTTTGAATTACATGTTATTGGATAAGGATGATCGATTGCCATGACCAATTTTGTAGGTGTATGTTAGGAATTTAAATTTGTTTTTATTGTTGTTGGATTTATTAATGGGCCTGGTTTATGGCCCAATATGAATTGTCATATGTAATAAAAGTGGACTTGGTTTATGGCCCGTTCCCACCCCTTAAAATGTATCCCTTACTTGTCATGGTTATTTATTGTAAATACATTATACTTAGTGGGAGATGAAGATTTGAAGATGGAGGTGGGCCCAGCAGACAATAAAGACAGAGAAATGTAAATTGGAAGCTCAATGTAATAGGATTGCATTGCATACCTGCATATTACCTAGGATTGGACTTAGACTCGTGATTGGCAACCACGGGTCGATTAGAAATGGAATCGATCATCCTATATAATATATGATATTATAGTTGTATGCATGTTTTAGACAAAATTGTATGAATCCCGCAAGCATACAAATTTTTAAAATGCTGAGACAAATTTTCAAAATTAAAATCCCTCATTTTAAATATGATTTAAAATTGATATCAAGATAAATAAAGAAAATTTAAATATTGTTTAAATGTTCCTACCTTCCATCAACGATCAATGTATGAGATGCTACCCGCGGATACGGTCCGGTTCATATTATTGGGGGGGCCCGTTCGTCGGAAAGCTGTACATTGGATCGACACATGTTGTAAGTTGGGTGGAACTCCCATGGGATCGGCTCATATTATTGGGGGATCCACATGGCGACCGTCCATCACAACTTAATATTGATGGGTCATCTTGACATGTCACAATAAACGGCGTCATATTATTGGGCCCTTATTGGACATGAGGTAAAAACGTGGAGGTTGCTTTGGAAGCAATTGGGCTCTACCTTTTGAAAATTATGGTTGGCTGATATTATTCGGGACCATAGTTTGTCAATTGGACTCCATGTTCCCACTAAGGAAAATAGTTTCCCGTTTTCACTAGAGGGTAGTGAAATCGTTAAAATAGTGGGAGTGAGATTCATAAAATAAATTTCGCCTATTTTATGTCTTAGTAAATTAATTAAACAATCACTGATAATTGTCTGTTTCTTTTCAGTATTTCATTAAGATGAATTCGCGCAATCCACTATTCTCTATCCTCGAACAAAATAAACTGACTGGCACAAACTATACGGAATGGTTCCGTAAGTTGAAGATTGTCTTGACCTCGGAGAAGATACTCTACATGTTAGAAAAATCTCCTCCGAAGGAAGCACCAGCTGATGTAAGTCCGGAAGAGTTGGCCAAGATTGATACATGGTGGGACCATGATATCAAGGCCAAATGCTATATGCAAGCCTCGATGTCTGATGAACTCCAGAGGAGATTTGAGGATACCGTGAATGCTGCTGACATTCACGTACAACTCAAGGAACTTTTTGGGGCTCAATCAAGAGCTGAAAGGTTCGCTACTGTAAAAGAGCTAATGACGTGTCGCATGCGTGAAGGGACTTCGGTCCGTGATCATGGGGTACGAGTGATTTGGCTCATACAGAAGTTGGTAACGCTTGATTTGGTGTTGGAGCATGAACTCAACGTGAACTTATTACTTCTATCTCTTCCTTCTTCGTTTGACGGATTTGTGGTAAATTTCAATATGAACAAGATAGAGGCCTCCCTTGAAGAGATGGTCAATATGCTTGTAACATATGAATCCACTTTAAAGAAGGATAAACCGGCTTTCTTGGTGGGCTCCTCTTCTTCTGCTAAGAAGGGGCCAAGTACAAAGGGTAAGAAACGTTCTGCCCCACCCAAGAAAACCGAACCCGAGAAGAAGTACAAGACAAAGGCTTCAAACGATGGAAAATGATTTGGATACCGGCTTTCACTTAATACTACTTCTTGGGTATTGGATACCGGATGTGGATCTCACATTTGCAATGATTTGCAGGTGATGACAAGAAGTCGCAAGCTTAGAATGGGTGAGACCCAGCTGAGGCTCGGAAATGGTTCTAGAGTTGAAGCTAAAGCTGTGGGAGATGTTTATTTAATTTTGCAGAACGATTTTAAGTTAGTTTTGAGAGATGTTTTATTTGTTCCAGATTTGATTAAAAACATTATTTCTGTTTCTATGCTTGATAGAGATGGTTATTCTTGCAATTTTGTGAATGAGATTTGCAATATTTACAAGAATGAATGTTTGATTGGAAATGGACAACTTGAAAACGATCTATATAACTTAAAATTAAAAGACGTTCCAATAAATTATGTTGATAAACCGGTAACAACAAACAAAAGGAAAATCGATAGTCAAAACCCGGCAAACCTATGGCATGCTAGGCTAGGTCATATTTCCTCAAGGAGGATGAACAAGCTAGTGGGAGAGGGCATGTTTGATATGTCTGATATTAACTCTCTACCTACTTGTGAGTCTTGCCTAAAAGGAAAAATGACTAAATCTTCTTTTAAGGGGAAACCTGAGCGTAGTCAAAATCTGTTGGATTTGATCCATACAGATGTTTGTGGTCCATTTAGAATTGGTACTCAATATGGCCACACCTACTTCATTACCTTTACTGATGATTATTCTAGGTATGAGTATTTATATTTAATGAAATATAAGTCTGAAGCATTTGAAAAGTTCAAAGAATTCAAGGCTGAAGTAGAAAACAAGCTAGGTAAAAGTATTAAAGCACTTCGATCGGATCGAGGTGGAGAATACTTAAGTACCGAGTTTTTGGATTATCTAAAAGAGAATGAGATTCTCTCTCAGTGGACTCCTCCTATGACACCACAGCTGAATGGTGTATCGGAGCGTCGTAATCGAACTTTGTTGGACATGGTTCGATCCATGATGAGCTTCACTGAGCTTCCACCTTCGTTTTGGGGCTACGCGCTTGAAACGGCGGTGTTGTTGTTGAACAATGTCCACACCAAAGCAGTGGACAAAACACCATACGAGTTATGGAATGGCAAAGCTCCTAAGAATTCGTACTTGAGGATTTGGGGATGTCCTGCTTACGTGAAGCAGACAGTGGGAGATAAGTTGGATAGTCGATCCACCTTATGTTATTTTGTAGGGTATCCGAAGAATTCAATCGGATATTATTTCTATCATCCTGCTGAAACAAAGGTGTTTGTTTCAAGGAATGCCACCTTCTTGGAGAAGGAGTTCTTATTGGATAAGAAAGGCGAGATGATGGAACTCGAAGAAATTCGAGAAGAACCCGAGATACAAAATAATGATCCTACACCTCAGGAACCATTGATGCACACGCCTATACCTAGAAGATCCGAGAGGACTTCTAGACCTCCCATTCAATATGGTCTTCTTCTTGAAGGGGATCAAGATGAACCCGACGTTGGATGTGATCCAAGAAACTTCAAGGAAGCAATTTCTGATGCGGATTCAAATTTATGGCTTGAAGCTATGCAGTCGGAAATAGATTCGATGCATACAAACCAAGTTTGGTCTTTAGTAGATCCTCCCGATGGAATTGTTCCAATAGGGTGTAAATGGATCTACAAGAGAAAGCTTGGGCCTGATGGTAAGGTATTGACCTACAAGGCACGATTGGTGGTGAAAGGTTATACTCAAAGACAAGGAGTTGACTATGATGAAACCTTTTCACCAGTTGCAATGTTCAAGTCCATTAGAATCCTTATTCCCATAGCTGCTTGGTATGACTATGAGATATGGCAAATGGATGTGAAGACTGCATTTCTTAATGGAAACATTAAGGAAGAGATATATATGACGCAGCCTGAGGGATACACATCCATGGGAAGCGAGCATAAGGTATGCAAGCTTCAGAGATCAATCTATGGTCTCAAACAAGCATCAAGAAGTTGGAACCAGAAATTTGATGAAACAATAAATGATTTTGGTTTCATCAAGAACCCGGAGGAACCATGCGTGTACAAGAAAGTAGTTAAGGATGCTGTGACATTCTTAGTACTTTATGTTGATGACATCCTACTCATTGGGAATGATGTAGGGATGTTGCAGTCAACGAAGATATGGTTATCAGGTAGATTCTCGATGAAGGATTTGGATGAGGCATCCTATATTCTAGGGATACAGATCTATAGAGATAGATCTAAGAGAATGATAGGACTCACTCAATCAACTTACATCGAGACCATATTGAAAAGGTTTTCAATGGATGGGTCCAAGAGAGGACATCTACCCATGTGTCATGGAGTTTCTCTATCCAAGTCTATGTGTCCCAAGACTGATGAAGAGATAGAGAAAATGACACATGTACCATATGCGTCAGCCATAGGTAGTATCATGTATGGGATGATATCTACCAGACCGGATGTAGCATTTGCTCTGAGTGTCACGAGCAGATATCAAGCTAATCCTGGTTAAATGCATTGGAAAGCCGTGAAGGACATTCTTAAGTACTTACGAAGGACTAAGAATATGTTCATGGTATATGGAGGAAGAGAACTAAAATTGGAAGGCTATACCGACTCTAGCTTCCAAAGTGACATGGATGACTCGAAGTCAACCTCTGGATTTGTGTTCATGCTCAATGGCGGTGCTGTCTCTTGGAAGAGTTCCAAGCAGGACACCACAGCGGATTCCACCACTGAGGCAGAATACATAGCGGCATCAGCTGCTGCTAAAGAGGCCGTTTGGATGAGGAATTTCTTCCAAGAGTTGGGCGTCATTCCTGAAGTTGTTGGTCCAGTCCCGGTGTACTGTGACAACACAGGTGCCGTTGCTCAGGCAAAGGAACCAAGGTCTCATCAAAGATCCAAACACGTACTGAAGAAATACCACATCATCCGGGAGATTGTGGAAAGAGGAGACATCACTGTCGAGAGAGTGGCCTCTGCAGACAATATCGCTGATCCACTTACTAAGCCCTTGCCAGGACCATTATTTGACAAACATCGCGAAGCAATGGGTCTACGTAGTATGACTAGTTGGCTTTAGGGCAAGTGGGAGATTGAAAGAGTGGGTGCCCAGTGAGCCAACTTGTGGCTAAGGGCTTTGATGACTCTTTGTATAAACAATCTTTTGTTTAATATAATTTACACTTTTATTAATGGCAATGACTTTATCTTTCTTCATATTGTTATATTGTGATATACTATTGTTGTTTTGATAAAGACCTTGAATATACTATAGTGTATGTAAGATGTGGTAGTGCATGGGGATGACTATCATGAAACACATCTTATAGTCACTGTATATTCTAAAGGGTTCCTAGTCGATTGAGCCGTCCATTAATAAGGATAAGGATCGCTCGAGATTGAGACTAGCATTTGCGATGCCGAGTACCACGTTTCATTGGTATGGAACATAGAGATGTTCAAAGCATGCAAATGGATATTCATGCGATGAATGATCGAACTACCCTATCCGGACTTTCCAAGTGGTTATCACTTATCGAGTGGATAAAGTCCGCGGTTTTGGTTGTACACCATTAGTCCTTACTACTTGAAACATCATTGAGACTCTATATGCTAGTACTGTGCTTTGACTCATTTGCCGACTCTATTGGGGTCATTAGGTGTTGGGATTGGGTACAATTACGACACATATAGGAGTCGATGCTTTGTTGTCAAGGATTCACCACATACTTGCGATTGTGGATATCCTATGCAATCTGAGGAGATATTAGTGTGACGAATCTCTGGCCAGAGTACATGATGTGTTTTAAGAAATGGTTTCTTAGTAGCACATGCGATGTCACTATTTGATCTTCAAGATGCATTGCATATTTATCGAATCTCGAACGACTCTCGATTTACCAATGGTTGTTGATTCGATCGGGATATATGGATGAAGGGACCGTACTATACGCTAACCAAAATCTATTGGTTCTTGCAGGCACTATCAGTGATACCTAGGGAATCATGGGGAGATGTTGCTAGGCGCTCATACCATGATTCGATGGGCAAGTCGGAAATTATTGTTCCGAGTCACAAGGAGTTGTGAGCCCACGGCTAGCTGTATCCCTGAACCATTGAGGGTCACACAGAGTAATGGATTTTTAATCCCCGTTGAGATAGTTAAATTTAAAGAGTTAAATTTAATGAACAAAGAAGTGGGACTTCTTATTTAAGAGTAGAGGAGTAAGATTTCCTAAAATGACATATGGATGAGCATTTTTGGAAATCACTGAATTCGGATTCAAAAAATTTATCTTGACTTTAAAAGATGCAGAAATGGTTTCTGTGCACATTGGTGAAATTGGTTTATCAATCTGAGTCACGATGAATTTTATATTAATTTCTGAACATGCGAGCTTTGCTTGTCAGGCTTGAACTTATGACTAATGGGCCCTAAGCTGTTAGCAGCCCACATTATAAATAAGTTATTGCAGTACAGAAATTACACAACAGAGGCTCACAATTTTCGAAAAACCCTAGTTGTTTTTATTAAAAGTGGCCGGCCCCTTCCCTCTCTACTCGAGAAAATCCAGCCTGTGAATTTTGAATTAGCAGTCTGGTTTAACGGATCAAATTTGTTAATTCTCTTCGTAGAAACTTCTGATAGTTTTTCTAGTGCAATCTATCAGAGGGATTAAATCTCTGTTCGTGGACCTGATTGAAGAACAGTTCGTCCATCAGTTTCAGGGATATACAACAAGAGCAGAGTAATCTGTTGGTGTCCATAATCTCGATTCGAGATTGGAGGTTAAAATTTATAATTGTTATTTAATTTTTACACACACAATTTAATCGTAAAGTTTTGATACCCATTATGTTATCGTTCCATATAAAAATTTTTAAACTTCCGCTGCACCGGGTATCAATCCTGATTGATCTGATCACCGTTCTCCAACACAAACGAAATAGGGATGATATCTCCAGTCGGACCTTGTGAGATTGATTTTCCCTTTTTACGAGCCACAAGCTTGAAATATTCATCAGCACTATCATCACCAACGGAATACTCTGTATCCATCAAAGAAGGTCGTGATGACTGTCCCTTGCCACGAAATCGCTTTGATGCTGTGTAATCTAGATTGTAACCAGCCTGTCACTTCAATTGACAAGTTAAGGGTTTAGAGGGAAACACCTTGTTTAGAGTAGATATGTCCAACAGATTTTCAACATCCAGAGCATTCCCAAGCTCTCCAGGCGCAATAGAGGCCAATGGCACGGGTTCCTCAAGTACTGGAACAATTGTTGAAAAACTGGCGAGTTCCCAGACCAATTATGATTGATACCCGGTGCAGCGGAAGTTTAAAATTTTTCTCATGGAACGATTCCATGGTGTGGGTATCAACCATACAACGATTGAATTATTGTGTGTGTAAAATTTAAATAACAATTAAATAAATTTTACCTCAAATCTCGCAACGAGATTAATGGACACCAACAGAACAATTCTGCTCTTGTTGTCTCTCCCTGGAACCGATGAACGCCTTCAATCAGGTCCACGAACAGAGGTTTAATCCCTCTGATAGATTGCACTAGAAAATCTATCAGAAGTTTTCTGCGAAGAGAATAAACGAATCTGATTCGTTATTCCTTACTGTGATTCAAAATCACAGACCGGAATTTCTCTGTGACAGAGCAAGGGGGCGGCCGAAATATTATTTGAGAGAGCTAGGGTTTTTCGATTTTTGCTCTAAAAAATTATGACCTGTTGTGTGTAATTTCTGTACTGAAATAACTTATTTATAATGCAGGCCACTAACACCTTAGGGCCCATTAGTCATAAGCTGGGGCCCGACAAGCAAAGCCCGCTCGTTCAGAAATTAATATAAAATTCATCGTGACTCCGATTGATGAAACGATTTCACCAATGTGCACAGAAACCATTTCTGCACGTTTTAAAGTCAAAATAAATTTTCCTGAATCCGAATTCAGTGGTTTCCAAAAATGTCCATCCCTATGTCATTTTAGGAAATCCTACTCCCTTACTCTTATTTAAGAAGTCCAACTCCTTAGTTCATTAAATTTAACTCTTTAAATTTAACTATCTCAACGGGGATTAAAACTCCATTACACTGTGTGACCCTCAATGGTTCAGGGATACAGCTAGCCGTGGGCTCACAACTCCTTGTGACTCGGAACAACACTTTCCGACTTGCCCAACGAATCATGGTAAAGCGCCTAGCAACATCGCCCCATGATTCCCTAGGTATCACTGATAGTGCCTACAAGAACCAGTAGATTTTGGTTAACGTACAGTACGGTCCCTTCATCCATATATCCCGATCGAATCAACAACCATTGGTATATCGAGAGTCGCTCAAGATTCGATAACTATGCAATACATCTTGAAGATCAAATTAGTGACATCGCATGTGCTACTAAGAAACCATTTCTTAAATCACATCAAGTACTCTGGCCAGAGATTTGTCACACTAATATCTCCTCAGATCGCATAGGATATCCACACTCGCAAGTATGTGGTGAATCCTTGACAACAATGCATTGACTCCTATATGTGTCGTAACTGTACCCAATCTCGACACCTGATGACCCCCTCAGAGTCGGTAAACGAGTCAAAGCACAGTACTAGCATATAGAGTCTCCATGATGTTTCAAGTCGTAAGGACTAATGGTGTACAACCAAAACCGCGGACTTTATCCACTCGATAAGTGATAACCACTTGGAAAGTCCGGATAGGGTAGTTCGACTATTCATCCTATGAATATCCATTTGCATGCTTCGAACATCTCCATGTTCCCTACCAATGAAACGTGGTACTCCGCATCGCAAATGCTAGTCTCAAACTCGAGCGATCCTTATCCTTATTATCGGACGGCTCAATCGACTAGGAACGGTTTTAGAATATACAGTGACTATAAGATGTATTTCATGATAGACATCTCCATGTTCTACCACATCTTACATACACTATAGTATATTCAAGGTCTTTATCAAAACAACAATAGTATATCACAATATAACAATATGAAGTAATATAAAGTCATTGCCATAAAAGTGTAAATAATATTAAACAAAAGATTGTTTATACAAAGAGTCAACAAAGCCCATAGCCACACAGTTGGCTCACTGGGCACCCACTCTTACAATCTCCCACTTGCCCTATAGCCAACTAGTCATACTACGTAGACCCATTGCTTCGCGATGTTTGTCAAACAATGGTCCTGGCAAAGGCTTAGTAAGTGGATCAGCGATATTGTCTGCAGAGGCCACTCGTTCGACACTGATGTCTCCTCTTTCCACAATCTCCCGGATTATGTGGTATTTCCTCAGTACGTGTTTGGATCTTTGATGAGACCTTGGTTCCTTTGCTTGAGCAACGGCACCCGTGTTGTCGCAGTACACCGGGACTGGACCAACAAATTCAGGAATGACGCCCAACTCTTGGACGAAATTCCTCATCCAAACGGCCTCTTTAGCAGCAGCTGATGCTGCAATGTATTCAGCCTCAGTGGTGGAATCCGCTGTGGTGTCCTGCTTGGAACTCTTCCAAGAGACAGCACCACCATTGAGCATGAACACAAATCCAGAGGTTGACTTCGAGTCATCCACATCACTTTGGAAGCTAGAGTCGGTATAGCCTTCCAGTTTGAGTTCTCGTCCTCCATAAACCATGAACATATTCTTAGTCCTTCGCAAGTACTTAAGAATGTCCTTCACGGCTTTCCAATGCATCTGACCAGGATTAGACTGATATCTGCTCGTGACACTCAGAGCAAATGCTACATCCGGTCTGGTAGATATCATCCCATACATGATACTACCTATAGCTGACGCATATGGTACATGTGTCATATTCTCTATCTCTGCATCAGTCTTGGGACACATAGACTTGGATAGAGAAACTCCATGACACATGGGTAGATGTCCTCTCTTGGACCCATCCATTGAAAACCGTTTCAATATGGTATCGATGTAGGTTGATTGAGTGAGTCCTATCATTCTCTTAGATCTATCCCTATAGATCTGTATCCCAAGAATGTAGGATGCCTCACCCAAATCCTTCATCGAAAATCTACCTGATAACCATATCTTTGTTGACTGCAACATCCCTACATCATTCCCAATGAGTAGGATGTCATCAACATAAAGTACTAAGAATGTCACCGCATCCTTAACTACTTTCTTGTACACGCAAGGTTCCTCCGGGTTCTTGATGAAACCAAAATCTTTTATTGTTTCATCAAATTTCTGGTTCCAACTTCTTGATGCTTGTTTTAGACCATAAATTGATCTCTGAAGCTTGCATACCTTATGCTCGCTTCCCATGGATGTGAACCCCTCAGGCTGCTTCATATAGATTTCCTCCTTAATGTCTCCATTAAGAAAAGCAGTCTTCACATCCATTTGCCATATCTCATAGTCATACCATGCAGCTATGGCAATTAGGATTCTTATGGACTTGAACATTGCGACTGGTGAAAAGGTTTCATCATAGTCAACTCCTTGCCTTTGAGTATAACCTTTCGCCACCAATCGCGCCTTGTAAGTCAATATCTTACCATCAGGCCCAAGCTTTCTTTTGTAGATCCATTTACACCCTATTGGAACAATTCCATCGGGAGGATCCACTAAAGACCAGACTTGGTTAGTATGCATCGAATCCAATTCTGATTGCATAGCTTCAAGCCATAAATTCGAATCCGCATCAGAAATTGCTTCCTTGAAGCTTCTTGGATCACATCCAATGTCGGGTTCATCTTGACCCTCTTCAAGAAGAAGACCATATCGAACTGGAGGTCTAGAAGTCCTCTCGGATCTTCTAGGTGCAGGCGTGTCCAGCAATGGTTCCTGAGGTGTGGGATCGTTATTTTGTATTTCGGGTTCTTCTCGAACTTCTTCGAGTTCCATCATCTCGCCTTTCTTATCCAATAAGAACTCCTTCTCCAAGAAGGTGGCATTCCGTGAAACAAACACCTTTGTTTCAGCAGGATAATAGAAATAATATCCGATTGAATTCTTCGGATACCCCACAAAATAACACAAGCTGGATCGACTATCCAACTTATCTCCCACTGTCCGCTTCACGTAAGCAGGACATCCCCAAATCCTCAAGTACGAATACTTAGGAGCTTTGCCATTCCATAACTCGTATGGTGTTTTGTCCACTGCTTTAGTGTGGACGTTATTCAACAACAATACCGCCGTTTCAAGCGCATAGCCCCAAAACGAAGGTGGAAGCTCAGTGAAGCTCATCATGGATCGAACCATGTCCAACAAAGTTCGATTACGACGCTCCGATACACCATTAAGCTGTGGTGTCATAGGAGGAGTCCACTGAGAGAGAATCCCATTCTCTTTTAGATAGTCCAAAAACTCGGTACTCAAGTATTCTCCACCTCGATCCGATCGAAGTGCTTTAATACTTTTACCTAGCTTGTTTTCTACTTCAGCCTTGAATTCTTTGAATTTTTCAAATGCTTCAGACTTATATTTCATTAAATATAAATACCCATACCTAGAATAATCATCAGTAAAGGTAATGAAGTAGGTGTGGCCATGTTGAGTCCCTACTCTAAATGGACCACAAACATCTGTATGGATCAAATCCAACAGATTTTGACTACGTTCAGGCTTCCCCTTAAAAGGAGATTTAGTCATTTTCCCTTTTAGGCAGGATTCACAAGTAGGTAGAGAGTTAATATCAGACATATCAAACATGCCCTCTCCCACTAGCTTGTTCATCCTCCTTGAGGAAATATGACCTAGTCTAGCGTGCCAAAGGTTTGCCGGGTTTTGACTATCGATTTTCCTTTTGTTTGTTGTCGCCGGTTTGTCAATACAATTTACTGGAACGTCTTTTAGTTTTAATTTGTATAGATCGTTTTCAAGTTGTCCATTTCCAATTAAACATTCATTCTTGTAAATATTGCAAATCCCATTCACAAAATTACAAGAATAACCATCTCTATCAAGCATAGAAATAGAAATAATGTTTTTAATTAAATCTGGCACAAATAAAACATCTCTCAACAATAATTTAAAACCATTCTGCAAAATCAAACAAACATCTCCAATGGCCGTAGCTTCAACTCTGGAACCATTCCCGAGCCTCAGCTGGGTCTCACCCATTCTAAGCCTGCGACTTCTTGTCATCACCTGCAAATCATTGCAAATGTGAGATCCACATCCGGTATCCAATACCCAAGAAGTTGTATTAAGTGACATGTTTATTTCGATATAGAACATACCCTTTGCAGTTCCCAACTGCTCAAGATACTCCTTGCAGTTGCGCTTCCAATGACCCGGCTTCTTGCAGTAATGGCAAACATCCTTGGATTTTCCATCGTTTGAAGCCTTTGTCTTTTGCTTCTTCTCGGGTTCCACTTTCTTGGGTGGGGCAGAACGTTTCTTGCCCTTCATACTTGGCCCCTTCTTAGCAGAAGATGAGGAGCCCACCAAGAAAGCTGGCTTATCCTTCTTAAGTGTGGATTCATATGTAACGAGCATATTGACCATCTCTTCAAGGGTGGCCTCTATCTTGTTCATATTAAAATTTATCACGAATCCATCAAATGAAGAAGGAAGAGATAGAAGCAGCAAGTCCACATTGAGTTCATGCTCCAACACCAAATCAAGGGTCGCTAACTTCTGTATGAGCCAAATCACTCGTACCCCATGATCACGGACCGAAGTCCCTTCACGCATGCGGCACGTCATCAACTCCTTAACAGTAGTAGAGAACCTTTCAGCCCTCGACTGAGCCCCAAAAAGTTCCTTGAGTTGCGCATGAATGTCAGCAGCATTCACCGTGTCCTCAAATCGCCTCTGGAGTTCATCAGACATCGAGGCTTGCATATAGCATTTGGTCTTGATGTCATGGTCACACCATGCATCAAGTTTGGCCAATTCCTCCGGACTTATGTCAGCTGGTGCTTCCTTCGGAGGTGCTTTCTCTAACACGTAGAGCATTTTCTCCGAAGTTAAGACAATCTTCAACTTCCGGAACCATTCCGTATAGTTGGCGCCAGTCAGCTTGTTTTGTTCGAGGATCGAGAATAAAGGATTTCGCGAATTCATTGTATGAAATACTGAAAAGGAAAAACAGACATATATCAATGATTGTTTAACAATTTACTAAGACATAAAATAGGCGAATTTAATTTTATGAATCTCACTCCCACTATTTTAACTATTTCACCACCCTCTAGTGAAAACGGGAAACTTTTTCCTTAGTGAGAACATGGAGTCCAATTGACAAACTTATGGTCCCGAATAATATCAGCCAACCATAATTCTCAAAAGGTAGAGCCCAATTGCTTCCAAAGCAACCCCCATGTATTTACCTCATGTCCAATAAAGGCCCAATAATATGACGCCGTTTAAAGTGACATGTCAAGATGACCCATCAATATTAAGTTGTGATGGACGGTCGCCATGTGGATCCCCCAATAATATGAGCCGATCCCATGGGAGTTCCACCCAACTTACAACATTTGTCGATCCAATGTACAGCTTTCCGACGGACGGGCCCCCCCAATAATATGAGCCGGACCGTATCCGCGGGTAGCATCACATACATTGACCGTTGATGGAAGGTAGGAACATTTAAACAATATTTAAATTTCCTTTTGTTTATCTTGATATAAATTTTAAATCATATTTAAAATGAGGGATTTTATTTATAAAAATATTTGTCTCATCATATTTAATTTATTGCATGCATTGCCGGATTCACGCAATTTATGTCTAAACATGCATACAATCATAATATCACATATTATATAGGATGATCGATTCCATTTCTAATTGACCCGTGGTTGCCAATCACGGGTCTTAGTCCAATCCTAGGTAATATGCAGTATGCAAATGCAATCCTATTACATATGCTTCCAATTTACATTTCTTCAGTCTTCATTGTCTGCTGGGCCCACCATCTTCAAATCTTGATCTCCCACTAAATCTAATGTATTTACAATAAATAACAATGACAAGTAGGGGATACATTTTTAGGGGGTGGGAACGGGCTATAAACCAAGCCCACTTTTATTACATATGACATTCATATCGGGCCATAAACCAGGCCCATTAATAAAACCAACAACAATAAAGACAAAATGTAAATTCCTAACATACACCTACAAAATTGGTCATGGCAATCGATCATCCTTATCCAATAACATTTAATTCAAAATTAATTTATTGGATAACATGCTGTGGCAATTCAAATTTAAACAAGATAAAATCATATTTTATATATAAAATCACATTTCACATATAAAATCATATTTTATCTCCATATCAAATAAAATCATATTTTATCTATAAAATCCAATTTTACAAATAAAATCATATTTTATCTAATATATCATAAGATCATATCTTATCATCAATTGTACCAAAATAATTGATTTCAAAATTCAATTTACGGATAAAATATTAAAATTTTCCAAAAATTCAAATTTATCCAAAATCAATTTTAAAATTTACGGACTCGAACAATTCGATCCGAAATCTCGTGAACCAATCAAAAACAATTTTTGACCGGACCAAAAATAAAATTTTAACATATTAAAATTAATTTTTTTTTAATAAAATATTAATTTTTCCCGCGGGCCACCCGGGACACTCCCGGGTTGGCCCGCACCCGGGGCGCGGGCCGGGGCAGCCCGGCTGCCCCCTTAGGGCAGCAACGCTTGCTGCCCTGGCGGCGCCTGGCGCCGCCCTGGGCGGCGCCGAGCGCTGCCCTGGGCAGCGCCCAGCGCTGCGCTGGGCAGCGCACAGCGCTGCCCTGGGCGGCGACGGTCGCCGCCCTGGGCGGCGACGGTCGCCGCCCTGGGCGGCGCTGTGCGCCCCCTTTAGGCGGCGCCGTGCGCCGCCCCTGGGGGCAGCGACCATCGCTGCCCCTTCCGGGCAGCGATCCAATCGCTGCCCGGGTTTCGCCCCCGGAAAAAAAATTTTTTATTAAAAAATATTTATTTTGTTTCAAAAACCGAGACTCAAAAATTTTGTACAATTGATTAATTCAATCGATTGATCTGAGCAACCTGGCTCTGATACCACTGTTGAAAAACTGGCGAGTTCCCAGACCAATTACGATTGATACCCGGTGCAGCGGAAGTTTAAAATTTTTCTCATGGAACGATTCCATGGTGTGGGTATCAACCATACAACGATTGAATTATTGTGTGTGTAAAATTTAAATAACAATTAAATAAATTTTACCTCAAATCTCGCAACGAGATTAATGGACACCAACAGAACAATTCTGCTCTTGTTGTCTCTCCCTGGAACCGATGAACGCCTTCAATCAGGTCCACGAACAGAGGTTTAATCCCTCTGATAGATTGCACTAGAAAATCTATCAGAAGTTTTCTGCGAAGAGAATAAACGAATCTGATTCGTTATTCCTTACTGTGATTCAAAATCACAGACCGGAATTTCTCTGTGACAGAGCAAGGGGGCGGCCGAAATATTATTTGAGAGAGCTAGGGTTTTTCGATTTTTGCTCTAAAAAATTATGACCTGTTGTGTGTAATTTCTGTACTGAAATAACTTATTTATAATGCAGGCCACTAACACCTTAGGGCCCATTAGTCATAAGCTGGGGCCCGACAAGCAAAGCCCGCTCGTTCAGAAATTAATATAAAATTCATCGTGACTCCGATTGATGAAACGATTTCACCAATGTGCACAGAAACCATTTCTGCACGTTTTAAAGTCAAAATAAATTTTCCTGAATCCGAATTCAGTGGTTTCCAAAAATGTCCATCCCTATGTCATTTTAGGAAATCCTACTCCCTTACTCTTATTTAAGAAGTCCAACTCCTTAGTTCATTAAATTTAACTCTTTAAATTTAACTATCTCAACGGGGATTAAAACTCCATTACACTGTGTGACCCTCAATGGTTCAGGGATACAGCTAGCCGTGGGCTCACAACTCCTTGTGACTCGGAACAACACTTTCCGACTTGCCCAACGAATCATGGTAAAGCGCCTAGCAACATCGCCCCATGATTCCCTAGGTATCACTGATAGTGCCTACAAGAACCAGTAGATTTTGGTTAACGTACAGTACGGTCCCTTCATCCATATATCCCGATCGAATCAACAACCATTGGTATATCGAGAGTCGCTCAAGATTCGATAACTATGCAATACATCTTGAAGATCAAATTAGTGACATCGCATGTGCTACTAAGAAACCATTTCTTAAATCACATCAAGTACTCTGGCCAGAGATTTGTCACACTAATATCTCCTCAGATCGCATAGGATATCCACACTCGCAAGTATGTGGTGAATCCTTGACAACAATGCATTGACTCCTATATGTGTCGTAACTGTACCCAATCTCGACACCTGATGACCCCCTCAGAGTCGGTAAACGAGTCAAAGCACAGTACTAGCATATAGAGTCTCCATGATGTTTCAAGTCGTAAGGACTAATGGTGTACAACCAAAACCGCGGACTTTATCCACTCGATAAGTGATAACCACTTGGAAAGTCCGGATAGGGTAGTTCGACTATTCATCCTATGAATATCCATTTGCATGCTTCGAACATCTCCATGTTCCCTACCAATGAAACGTGGTACTCCGCATCGCAAATGCTAGTCTCAAACTCGAGCGATCCTTATCCTTATTATCGGACGGCTCAATCGACTAGGAACGGTTTTAGAATATACAGTGACTATAAGATGTATTTCATGATAGACATCTCCATGTTCTACCACATCTTACATACACTATAGTATATTCAAGGTCTTTATCAAAACAACAATAGTATATCACAATATAACAATATGAAGTAATATAAAGTCATTGCCATAAAAGTGTAAATAATATTAAACAAAAGATTGTTTATACAAAGAGTCAACAAAGCCCATAGCCACACAGTTGGCTCACTGGGCACCCACTCTTACAATAATAGCGTGCTCGATCAGGATGTGATGATGAAGGTGTTGGCACATCCTCATCAACATCTGGTTGGTATCCCATCTCTATGTGGATATCGTGAGAATCAAAGTTCTTTCCTTCCATTGAATTTGAGAAAAATAAAAACAGGGGAAATCTTATGGCAGAAAAGCAGAGGTCGAGAAGAAAAGATAATAGCGAGAGGAAGGAGATCAAAGGTAATAAGAAACAAAGATTCACACACATTATAATCCTACACTCGTTCTTTCCTAACGTTCGACCGAATTGACTGACCCCCTAACGGTAACAAAATCCCCAACGGTAAAAAATCCAACTTCAATTAGTAAACAAATTTTTTATTTTTGGTAATAATATGAGCCCAAATAATTTCACAAAAATTTCCAACAATAAACTCCTCATCGAAATATAACTCCACTGAAACAAATTAAATCACAATCAAAAATCAAAATTTTAGTGGATAGGGCAAATCACTGAAATTTTTGTTTAATTCAAACGTCAAACCTTTCAGAAAGATATATTCACACAAAAATAAATATGCATGTCCTAAATATGTCTAACACAGAGTGTGACAGAAAAATAAAATGCAATCAAATGAAAAAAATTTGTTGACAAGTGAAGTGTTATCGACGATTTTGGCAACATCTAGCAGCAACACTCAAGATTTCCAGAATTTTTAATGAACAGACAACCATATAGAATTTTTGCAACAGAAGTGGTAGCCCACACTAAAGGAATGGTCTTCAAAGGACTCCTTTAGGTAGCTTTTTACATTTTCTTCTGGATTTCCATTAAACTTGTTGATCAAATGAATTGTCATTGAGAATTTCATCAAGTTGAGCTTCTGAATTTGCGAAATCACTGTTCACATGGGACAAGTGTAGTGACCCGCACGGATCACCTACTAACTAGTAGTCTTAAGCATGCAAGTAGATTTATATAAAATAACAAAAATAATTCAAACTTAAATAGAGTTTATTGCGCAGAAACTAAAATCCCATAATTACAAGAAAACTGGCAGGATACCACCGGTATAATCACACCAAATATTTATTCCCAAAAATATATATAGAATGTAGTAAAAACTCCCAGAGCCTCCTAAACTTGCAGCTAGCCCTGTCCTGATCCACTCGCTCTTTCCAGCTTCAGACCTATCCCGTCGAATGAGGTGTCCAGAATATAACCAGGACGTCAGAGACTAACGCTCAGTACGTAAATATGAGTAAACATACAAATATGATGCATGCAAGTATGATGACTAGGTAACTGGTCATCTATCAAGTCATGCTCAAAATGGGCGCCATAAGTGTAGTACCAGCTGGGAATCTAACTGCGGGGTACATCCACACTCATCTAGATCATCGTAGTATTAGTCTCCGCTCATGCGGTATCTCCCGATGTCAGATAATATAAATAGGTGTAGAGCTGAGCGGCTCTACTATCATGGCTTTCTCAAAGAAATAGACTCAACATGTATGTGCACATGACATATGAATATAAAAACAGTAAAACACATAATCATGCCACGTAAATGCGACATATAAGCATGTATACTCGCTGGATATCTCAGTCAGTACTTACGTACCTCTATTAGTAGATCAATCCTATCAAAGTCTAGGTTCCAAGACTACAATCAAATATATATCGTCTCACTAATTATGTTCTACAAGCCTTAACTAAGCTAACATATACTCCTATATTTTAATAGGATTCTCGGACCATACCTTTGTCCGCTGTTAGCCCTTTGAAAATGCTGCTTGGATTTCGATCTCACAACTCAGTTCGGGTTTGCCACTTTAAATTCAGGTCTTACTATTTTGGTTCGGGAGTTAGGTAGCTTGGGTTTCGGACATACCAAACACGGTTCGGGAGTTCGGTAGCTCGAGAAGTGTAGGTCGGGTCGGACCTATCAATCTCAGTCCGGGTCGGGAAATCTCGGTTCAGGTTGGGAATATTTATTCTCATTTGAGCATGGTCTCGCTCTGAAAATGTGGTTTGAAATGAATCTGCAACCCCGCATTTATTGACAAAATTTTGGGGTGTTTGGGATTCCCGAGCCGAGGTCGAGACGTCCGAGCTCCTGCATGCACGCCACATATCGAATGCTTGAGCTGAGTCATTACCAATTTTGACACCTCATGCTTAGGCGCCAATTGTCACTCATGCGAGCGTACATTCACCTGACTGCATGTCCTTGAGATTTTGGGCCTCCCTAGAAGTAGTTCGGGATTTCTAGCAGCAGATTCCCTAGCCATAGAATCCCTAGCAGTAGAATTCCCTAGCCATAGATTCCCTAGCCTTAGAATCCTTAGCAGTAGAATTTCCTAGCCGTAGAATCCTTAGCAGCAGAATTGCCTAGCCATAGATTCCCTAGCAGCAGAATCCATAACTAGCCAGATTCCCTAGCACCAGAATCCCTAGCAGCCAAATTCCCTAGCTGCAGTTTGGATTTTCCGAACTGGTCCATTAATTCAAAGCCTATAGTTTATTTTTAATTCCAGATTAAGCCTCTGATTTATTTAATTAGTAACCCTTAATCAATTTTCCCATTTAATTAACTTAAACTGGAATGTGGGTTACTACAACAAGATTATGGAATATACAAACATCCCTCAACTACTTAGTGATTTAGTCAGAGCTCCATTTAAAGTAACAAATATTAGGCTGTAAAAATAATTTTTCATATAAACTTGAGTGTAGACTGTCTATGGTTAAAAAGTATCAAACACTTCACAAAATAGTATGAATGCATGAATGCAAAATGCCTAAAGATCTTAAAGATGCACATGCATGTTTAGGTGTTGTCTTAGGTGTTGGAAACACTCAAGACAACATCCGTGTTCTGTTTATAATGCATACATACTGAGAGACTTTCTTAAATTAGAAAATCTCTCGAAATCCAAAGCTTTTGTGAATATATCAGCAAATTGATTGTTAGTTCCAACAAACTCAATGTATATCATGCCTTTCTCGGCCAAATCTTGAATGAAGTGATGTCTAATGTAAATGTTTTTGGTTCAAGAAAGTTGTACTGGATTTTTGGAAATGTCAATGGCGCTTGAATTATCACAGTACACTATGGGAGTTTCACTTTTTATGCCGTAATCGTTCAACATTTGGTTCATCCATAGGAGTTGTGAGCAACAACTTCCAATAGCTACATATTCTGATTCGGTAGTTGAAAGAGATACACAATTTTGTTTCTTACTATACCAAGATACTAAGTTATTCCCCAAGTAGAAACAACCTCCCGCGGTGCTCTTTATCTTATCTAGATCCCCAGCCCAGTTAGCATCACTAAATCCTACCAAATTATTGTTGGTTTCTTTAGTGTACCACAAACCCAAATCCAAAGCACCTGCCACATATTTCAATATTATTTTTACGACCTTAAGATGTGCAACTTTTGGGTTAGACTGGTATCTAGCACACAAACAGAGACTAAAACATGGTATCAAGTCTAGTAGCACTCAAATATAAAAGACTTCCAATGCTTCTATAGAGGATGTTGTCAACATCTTCGGCAACATCGTCTCTCGACAGTTTTTTCACTAGACCCCATAGGTTTACGCTTATGTTTAATTTTGTCATTCAAAAACTTTTTCACCAAATTTCTAGCATACTTACTCTGACACAAAAATATACCATCATGCATTTGTTTCACTTGCAATCCCAAGAAATAATTCAATTCACCAACCATATTCATTTCAAAAGTAGAAGACATGCACTTCACAAATTCATCATCATGTTTTTCACACGAAGCACAAAAGATTATGTCATCTACATAAACTTGACAAATAATAATATTAACTTAAGAATTTTGCACAAATAAAGTCTTATCAACCTCACTTCTTTTGAATCCAAGATTGAGCAAGTATTCGGTCAATCTTCCATACCATGCTCGTGGTGCTTGCTTCAATCCATACAATGTTTTTTTCAACTTATACACATGATCTAGATGTTGTGGATCCTCAAACCCTTTGGGTTGCTTCACATATACCTCTTCATTCAAGATCCCATTTAAAAAGAAACTTTTTACATTCATTTGAAAAAGTTTCATTCCCATATGACATGAAATTGCAAGCAAAAGACGTACAGACTCAATGCAGGCTACATGAGCAAAGGTTTCATCAAAATCCACCTCCTCAACCTGTGTATACCCTTGAGCTACCAACCTTGCTTTGTTTCTTATGATGTTTTCTGATTCATCAGTTTTATTTTTGAAAATCCATTTTGTTCCTATAACATTACCACAATCATGACATGGTACTAGGTACCAAACATCATTTCTAACAAACTATTCTAGCTCCTCATGCATAACATTGACCCAAAATTCATCCTTCAAAGCTTCTACTATATTTTTGGGTTCAATGTTTGAGATAAAACACGAAAATCTTACCTATGAGAGTGGAGATCATGCAAATCATTCCAGCCATTTTCCTGAATTTTCTTCTGTTCTTTGTGATTTTCAGGTACTAGCTTGTTGTGCATGCATAACATTCGATCTAAGGAGCTTCTACCACTTGATTTGGAGATCGAACGCACGCTCAGCAAGATCCGAAAAGCAAGGAAGAATCTTAATCTAGTACTTGAAACAGAATCTGAATCAGAAGAAGACATGGCGGACAACCGTACTGTTTGGGATATTATCCGTCTGCCAACCGAGGGCTATGGATCTAGCATAGTTCGCCCCGCTGTTGAGGCGAACAATTTTGAGCTGAAACCCTCTACTATTCAGCTGATTCAATTGCAAGCTAGATTTGGGGGCACATCCTTGGAAGAACCCTACGCTCATCTAGAGCGATTTCTATCAATCTGTGATACGTTCAAGGTGAATGGGGTAACATCTGATGCAGTGAAACTGCGGTTATTCCCATTCTCTCTACAAGGGGAAGCTACGGAGTGGTTAGATGATCTGCCTACTGGTTCCATTACTACATGGGATCAACTTGTTCAGACTTTTCTGAACAATTATTTCCCTCCTAAGAAGATGGCGAAGTTGTTCTCAGATATTATATCTTTCAAGCAGAAGGAGGGAGAATCTCTACATGCGGCGTGGACCAGATTTAAAAAGATGTTGAGGATGTGTCCTCAGCATAATCTCACACAAAGCTAGCAAACCCAGAAGTTCTATAATGGAGCAGATCCTTCAGTGTGTTCTATGCTAGATGATGCTGCTAATGGATGCTTATTCAGGAAGACGCCAGCTGAAACTTGAGAAATCATTGGCAACATGGCAGAAAGTAATATTGGGCGGCCGGATGTAAAGAAGGAGAAGAAGGCTGGAGTTCTAGAAGTCGATGCTTTAATGGCCATGAATGCTAAGATCGACGCTCTAACACATCAAGTAGCGCTTATGAAAGCAGTGCCAGTAAATCATGCACAAGGGAATCTGCAAGAAGAGCAGCAGTTGTTTGAAGTTGAAGCGGCTAATTTTGTAGGAAATCAAGGACGACAGCCGTACAACTCCTACAACAATTATAATCAGAACTGGCAGCCCAAGCAAAAAGAGAAGAAGCCGAGTTTTGAGGAAATCATGATGAAATACGTTGCAGGAACTGAGGCTCGGCTACAAAATCAAGAAGCTATGCTACAGAAGTTGGAGACTCAGATGGCTCAGATAGCAACCCAACTCTCTACTCGTCCTACTGGGGCATTGCCTAGCAACACTGAACCAAATCCTAGAGGCATGAATGCAATTATGGTCGTGACTCGAGCGCAATCTGAGAAGCAGCTCGAAGAAGAGAAGATGATAGAGAGGCCAAAAATCTCAGAATTCAAGGAGGATGCGCGTGCTGAAAATTCCTCCACGGCAGGTAAGAAAGGTAAGACTTCAAAATTTGAAGTTAATGAGAATGTTGATATATCTACTTTACCTTTCCCCCATAGAGCGAAGCAACTATTGTTTGAATCTCAATTTCAAAAGTTTCTTGAAATTTTAAAGAAACTGCATATTAACATTCATTTTGCAGATGCCTTAGCTCAGATGCCGAGATACGCTAAATTTCTGAAAGATCTGCTGAAAAATAAGAAAAAATTGAATGATCTTACGCAGGTTACAATTAATGAGGAATGCTCGGCGGTGCTGCAGAAGAAGCTTCCAACCAAATTTCAAGATCCAGGGAGTTTTTCTATACCCAGTAAAATTGGAAGTCTATCTTTTGAAAATGTTTTGTGTGATCTAGGGTCGAGCATAAATTTAATGCCATATTCTATTGCTCGAAAATTTGGCATAGAAAATATTGAACCTGCCGCTATCTCTCTCAAATTTGCTGATGGTTCTATTAAATATCCGAGAGGAATTGTAGAAAATGTCCTAGTCAAGATAGATAATTTAATTTATCCTGTAGATTTTGTTATTCTTGACATGGAGGAGGAGTTAGAGGTTCTGTTGATTTTAGGATGCCCTTTTCTTGCTGCTAGTAGGGCGTTAATTGATGTTGAGAGAGGAGAGTTGGTACTGAGGCTGAATGATGAACAAGTAGTTTTTACCATGATTAAGCCGGCTACTGAGAGCCCAATTTTAAAATCTTGTTCTGCTATTTGTTTGATTGATGTGATTGATGTTGTTGGTGATGCATGTCAGCAAGTGCAGTTGTCTGCAGGAATTGGTCCAATGCACAATGTTTTTAATGGTGTAGCATGCAAGTGCAGGATTGACCTGAGTTTTTCACAGACGGTGGATAAACCACCTTGAATGTCGCCACTCAATAGAGGAGTATAGTAGGGCTATAGACTATAAATTTAGCGCTGACTGGGAGGCAACCCAGTGTTTTTGTTTTTTCTTTTTTTGCTTTTTATTTTTTTATGGAGTTTTGTTTCTTTCCCATGCCAGTTGGTCGTGCCCGCCGATATATCTACACTGCTGATACCGTCCCAAAGGATACTGTCAAGAACGAAGAGGATGCATCAAAAACCAGGGGAGTGTTATTTTTGTTTTCATTATTTTTTTGTTTGTTTTTCATTATGTTCATTGTTCTGGAGCATTGAGGGCAATGATTTGGATAAGTATTGGGGGGGGGGGGGGGGTAGACTAGTATTGCATTATCTATGTGTTTGTGTTGCATTTGTCATGTTTCGTGTTTGTTTTCATATTGTTTGTTTTTGTTCGTTTTTGTTGTCTTGCATGAGTTGGATGAGTCATAATAGCCAATGATGATGACGTTTATTTGAAAAAAAATGGTTTTTTGAAAAATTTTGCTCTTGACTAGAAATGAGAAACTGTAGGTTGAACCGTGAATATTTATAAGCACTAATGTTAGACCAGTGAATAGTAGCGAAAGATTTGATGAAGTTTCTGTCTGTTTGACCATTGCACGACAATAGGTGGTTTGTGGATCTTGATTGTGTTCTATGAATTTTGATGAGGCTCTAGTAAGACACTTATGATCTTGGGCGCACCTAGAAAAAAAAATTATACAATTCCATCCGGGCCTTGAAAGGATTAAAGTCCTATAAAAGATTAAATTTAAGGCTAAGTATGCGGATTAAATGGGATTGATGCTCCATCCGGGCTATAAACGAGGGGATTAGAAAGAAAAAATAGAATGATTTTTCGTATCCTAGCCAGTTATAGCTAAGTCAGTGGGTAATTATTAGGGCTAATGCAATACCGGGTGTAAAATCCGGAGGTATGTAATTCATTATCTCAAGGGAGGTGGGTTTTGTCTAGAGGTCGTTGGAAGGAATGGGCACTTGAAGAGTGAAACTTGCACTGACTTGTCATAGGTAGCTAAACAGTTTTGAAACGAATTCGGTCTAAGTTGCATGAAACTGGAATGACATTTCACACACGCACGTTCACGTTAAACCAAAAGTGTATTATGAAAAGTTGAGAGCAATTCTGTGTTTTTGGTTTTGTGATTGAACTTCTCGGAGGCTGTGCACATTTATGAATCGTCCTTACTTATGTTTTTGTTTGCATTTTGTTTTTGCATGTCTTGCTCGAGGGCGAGCAAGGTTTAAGTATGGGGGTGTTGATAAGTGCATTTTGTATGCATTAGTTTGTGTTATTTTTATATTTATTTTGTGTGCATTCATATTGTTTTTATGTATGTTTATGTGTTTTAGTGCATGTGTGTGTATTTCACTCTCCCGGTTAATTTTGTAGGAAAATGAATTGTTGAAGAGTGAATTACGGGAGCAGCTTTGGTAAAAAAATCAAATTTAATTTTAGAGAGATCCAAATTCAATCTCCACTGTTCAGAAAGTTCAAGATGATTTGAAGCTGCTGTCCAAATTGCAGCTCAATCCGACGACTAGATCTCAGTATATGAATTTTTCAAAATCGTCGCTCGGAGCACGTTGAAGCATGCGGCTGTTGGTGAATTTGTAGCGCGATTGCACTAGTTTGATGCGCAATTGCACATGTGGTTAGCGCTTCAGGACAGCGCTATCGCGCTTAAGAGAATGTGAGGAGCGCATGTTATTGCGCTATCGTGCTACAAGAATCAAGAACAGTGCATGAAGTTGGCACAAGGGACGGCGCTATCGCGCTTATTGATAGCGCAAGATGATGCGCTATCGCGCATGGAGGAAATAAGAAGGCGCGCGCGGGCGAGCTTCTACCTCGCGCGCGCGTGAGAGAAGGCCAAAGACTCTATTTTATTGCATTGCGCGCACGCGGAATGTGTATCTCGCGTGCGCGCGTGCGTGTCGCGTAGAGAAAAATTTCCGAGAATTATTGTTGCGTAAGGAATTACTTTTTAGGGGATCCAAACACTATAAATAGGAGTTTTAATTATTTTTGAGGGTTCCCAGAGTTCCAGCATCAGATTTTGACGCACAGACGTGGGCGGCTACTGCTTGGGAGATTTCTTTTTCTTTTCTTTTATTTTATTTTCAATTCATGATTAAAACATTGTTTGAATTATGAATTTTATTCTTGAGTAGTTTTTATTCGATCAAGGCCACGTGATTGGGCCAGACAATTGATGTAGAAAACTCGTTTGTTTATTTGAGATTTTCTGACTTGATTCGAATTTATTGTTTATTGAATTTATATTTGTCTTGTGAATTTCCTGGCCAGTTGTTTGCTTGCATGTTAATTGATTCCAATTCGACAGAGGAGGTTTCGATTTTGATCGCTTCAATAATCAACATAGTGTAACACTGACTAGAAATAGAATTCGGTTTCATTATGCGGTTTAGGTGTTTACTGAATTTTCACAGTTATTCATGCATTCGAATTTGATTAGAATTACGAAAGATTAGTTCATCAATATTTGAATAGGTTTGATTGTTCGAGAAATAGTCCTTCGAACAAATTAGGAAAATTCCCGTGAATTAAGATTAAGTCTGATGTCTTAGATCGACTGCTTGTTACTTGAATTGTCTGGTACCTATGTGTGTCCTTGATCGAGTTTTTCCCAAATTTGATTTAAATCTAAAATTTCCAGCTGCATTTTATTTAATTTAATTTTAATTGCAACTTTTCATTAGTAATTTAAAATCTGAATCAACCTTTATTCTTTAGTCTAGATTAAGTAGAAATAAATATATTTTGGTATTCATATATATACAGTCCCTGTGGGTTCGACATCTGAACCTTTGTCCACTATATTATGATTTAACCTGGTGCGCTTGCCAGTTGATTTTTAATCATACCGATTTAGTCAGTCAATCCTTCTTTATTATTTTTGTCTAGATTAAGTAAAATAATTGAATCTTGAGAATTGACTACAGTCCCTCTGGGATCGATACTTGGACTCTCTGTTCACTTACTATTACTTGACCTAGTATGCTTGCTAGTAAATACCGAATTAAGCGGTCAAGTTTTTGGCACCGTTGCCGGGGAATGTTTGTGACATCAGAATTTTTATTTCACTTGAGACTAGACTTTCATTTTTCTTTTTGGTTTTTAAATTCTGAACTTTTTATTTGTCTTTGATTTTCAGGTACTTTTTTCTTGTGCATGCATAGAAAAAGACACACCAAAGATCTTCTACCACTTGATTTGGAGATCGAGCGCACACTGAGTAGAATTCGAAAGGCTAGAAGAGCTATTAATTTAGAACTTGAATCAGAGATTGAGGAAGAGATGGCGGAAAATCTTACAGTTCTTGATCTAATTCGTCCGCCAGTTGAAGGTTATGGATCTAGCATAGTTTTCCCTGCTATGGAGGCGAACACTTTCGAGCTGAAGCCCTCTATTATTTAGATGATCCAGCTTTAGGCACGTTTTGGAGGAACTTCTGTGAAGGATCCTTACGCTTATCTGGAGAGTTTTCTGTCGATTTGAGACACGTTCAAGGTTAATGGGGTAACATCTGATGCAGTGCAACTGCGGTTATTCCCATTCTCTCTGCAAGGCAAATCAATGGAATGACTGGATGATTTGCCTGTGGGTTCTATCACTACGTGGACCCAACTTGTTCAAACTTTTTTGAACAAGTATTTCCCTACTACGAAGATAAAAAAATTGTTCTCTGACATCATATCATTCAAGCAAAAGGATGGAGAATCTCTTCATGCGGCATGGACCAGATTTAAAAAAATGTTGAGGATGTGTCCTCAACATAATCTTACTCAGAGCCAGCAGACTTAGACTTTCTATAATGAGACTGATCAGTCTGTTCGATCCATGTTGGATGCTGCTTCTAAAGGAAGCTTATTGAGGAAAACACTGGCAGATGCATGGGAGATCATTGGTAATATGACAGAGAGTAATATTGGGTGGCCTGATGTGAAGAAGGAAAAGAAGGCTGAAGTTCTAGAGATTGATGCTTTAATGGACTTGAATGCAAAGATTGACGCTCTGACACACCAAGTGGCACTTATGAAAGTAACGCCAACAACTCAAGTACAAGGAAATCTGCAAGAAGAACAACAGTTGTTTGAAGTTGAAGCGGCTAATTTTGCAGGAAATAAAGGACGACAGCCATACAATTCATACAACACCACCTACAATCAGAACTGGCAGAGCCAACTTAATCAAGAGGTGTAGAAGCCGAGCTTTGAGTAGATAATGATGAAGTACGTGGCTGGTATAGAAGCTCGGCTACAGAATCAGGAAGCTATGCTGCAGAAGTTGGAGACTCAGATGGCTCAGACAGCAACCCAACTGTCTACTCGTCCTACTGGAGCTTTGCCGAGTAATACTGAACCAAATCCCAAAGGCATGAATGCTATCATGGTCGTGACTCAAGCACAATCTGAAAAACCTAAGCAGACGGACGAAGAAAAAACTATGGAGGGGCCGAAAAATTCAGATTCCAAGAAGGATGCGCGTGCTGAAAATTCCTCCATGGCAGGTAAGAAAGGTAAAACTTCAAAATTTGAAGTTAATGCTGATGTTGATATTTCTACTTTACCTTTCCCCCATAGAGCTAAGCTGTTATTGTTTGATTTTCAATTTAAAAAGTTTCTTGAAATTTTCATGAAACTGCATATTAACATACCTTTTGCAGATGCATTAGCTCAGATGCAAAATTATGCCAGATTTCTGAAGGACTTGCTGAAAAACAAGAAGAAATTGAATGATATAACGCAAGTCACAATTAATGAGGAATGCTCGGCTGTACTTCATAATAAGCTCCCACCAAAGTCTCACGATCCATGGAGTTTCTCCATACCTTGTCATATTGGAAAATTTTCAATTGATAATGTTTGTGTGACTTAGGGTTGAGCATAAATTTGATGCCTTATTTACTGGCTAAGAAATTAAGTATGGGGGTGATTGAACCTACTACCTTCTCGCTTAAGCTTGCAGATCGCTCTGTCAAATATCTTAGAGGGGTAGTAGAGAATGTATTAGTTAAAGTGGATAAGCTAATTTTCCCTGTTGATTTTGTCGTTCTTGATATGGATGAGGATTATGAGGTTCCTATGATTTTAGGTCGTCCGTTTCTTGCTACTAATAGGGCCTTAATTGATGTGGA
Source organism: Henckelia pumila (assembly GCF_033568475.1). Lineage (NCBI taxonomy): Eukaryota > Viridiplantae > Streptophyta > Magnoliopsida > Lamiales > Gesneriaceae > Henckelia > Henckelia pumila. The sequence continues at coordinate 132,118 of NW_027331788.1, forward strand.
GAAATGGGAGTTAGTGTTGCAAATAAATGATGAGAAAGTGGTTTTTAATATGCTGCAGTCGGTTAGAGATAATCCAATTGGAAAATCTTGCTTTGCGATTGACGTTGTTAATATTTGCGTGGAAGATTTTTTGCAGGGAAATGACAACAATGATGCCGTGTTGCTGCCACGAGATCATAAATCGCATACTAAAGTAGTTGGAGGGAGCCATGATAAAGCCAGGCATACAACCACGACAGTGGATGATCCGCCATGAAACTAAAGAGGAATATAGTCGGGCTATAGACTATAAATTTAGCGCTGACTGGGAGGCAACCCAATGTTCTTACCTTGCTTTTTAGTTTCTTTTTGTTTAGTTTCGTTTTTATTTTTATTTTATTTTGCTTATTTTCCATTCCAGTTCACTGTGCCTGCCGTTATACCCAGCCTACTGCTACCATCTCAACTGATATAGCCGAGGAGAAAACGGACGAATTTATAACCAGGGGAGTGTTGTTTTGTTTTTATTGTGTTTATGTTTGTCTTTGAATTTGTTCGTTTTGCATTTTGTTCATTGTTTCTGAAGCATTGAGGGCAATGCTTTGGATAAGTAGGGGGGGGGGGGGGGGGCGGTGGTGGTGGACTAGATTATTTCATTGTTTGTTGTGTTTGTTTGCATTTAGTTTGTTTTTGTTGTTGTTTGCATGTGTGAATAAGTAGGATGAGGAATGGTATTCAATGATGATGAAGTTGAGAAAAAATTGATTTTTTGGTGAAATTTTTTGCTCTTGATTAGATATGAGAAACCGGAGGTTGCTAGTGAATATTATTAATCATGCATGTTAGAGCAGTGAAGTGTAGCGATATCATTGATGATGTAAAATTGATTTTTTGGTGAAAATTTTTGCTCTTGATTAGATATGAGAAACCGGAGGTTGCTAGTGAATATTATTAAGCACACATGTTAGAGCAGTGAAGTGTAGCGATATCATTGATGATGTTTGTGTCTATTTGACCATTGCACGACATTAGGTGTTTAGTGATATTGATTTTGTCCTTTGAATTTCAATGATTTTCTGACATTACACTTATGATCTTAGGCGCACCTAAATTTTTGAAAAATTTTAATTGATATGAATATTTGAAAACAAATTAAATTCCATCCGGGTCATGAACAAGTAATTGAAATCCTAGTTACTTTGTTCTTGGCTAAGTATGCAGATTAAATGAGGTTAAGAAACGTAAAATCTAAAATTTGAAATAAATTCAATAACGATTCCATCCAGGCTTGGTTAATGATTCAAATTCTAATCATTTTTCCATTGCTAAGTTTGCGGGTACAATGAGATTGTGGCTCCATCCAGGCTATAAACGAGAGGATTAAAATTCAAATCCTATCCTAGTTATAGATAAATTTGCGGGTAATTATTGGGGTTTAAGAAAAATCGGATGTAAAATCCGAAGGTGCGTAATTTATCTCAAGGGAGGTGTTTTTGTGTTGGAGGTTGTTGAGAGGAAGGGACACTTGATTGTAAAATTTACACTAATATGTCATAAGTCGCTAAGCAGTCATAAAACAGATTCTTGTTAAGTTGCATGTAACTGTAATAACATGGCACTCGCACATTCACGCTAAACCGATGGTGTATTATGGAAAATCGAGAGCATGTGTGATTTTATCTGGTGCAAGTGACTTCTCGGAGGCTAATTTCCATGAATTTTTCCTACTTTGTTTTTGTTGTGTGTTTGTTAATCATATGTCTTGCTCGAGGGCGAGCAAAAGTTAAGTAAGAAGGTGTTGATGAGTGCATTTTGTTGGAAAAAACTGGCGAGTTCCCAGACCAATTACGATTGATACCCGGTGCAGCGGAAGTTTAAAATTTTTCATGGAACGTTTCCATGGTGTGGGTATCAACCATACATCGATTGAATTACGTGTGTGTAAAATTTAAATAACAATTAAATAAATTTTACCTCAAATCTCGCAACGAGATTAATGGACACCAACAGAACAATTCTGCTCTTGTTGTCTCTCCCTGGAACCGATGAACGCCTTCAATCAGGTCCACGAACAGAGGTTTAATCCCTCTGATAGATTGCACTAGAAAATCTATCAGAAGTTTTCTGCGAAGAGATTACACGAATCTGATTCGTTATTCCTGACCGCGATTCAAAATCACAGACCGGAATTTTCTCGGGCAGAGCAAAGGGAGGGGACGGCCGAAAACGTTTTTGAGAGAGAAGGGTTTCGAAAATCCTGTCTCAAAAATTATGACCTGTTGTGTGTAATTTCTGTACTGAAATAACTTATTTATAATGCAGGCCACTAACACCTTAGGGCCCATTAATCATAAGCTGGGGCCCGACAAGCAAAGCCCGCTCGTTCAGAAATTAATATAAAATTCATCGTGACTCCGATTGATGAAACGATTTCACCAATGTGCACAGAAACCATTTCTGCACGTTTTAAAGTCAAAATAAATTTTCCTGAATCCGAATTCAGTGGTTTCCAAAAATGTCCATCCCTATGTCATTTTAGGAAACCCTACTCCCTTACTCTTAATTAAGAAGTCCAACTCCTTAGTTCATTAAATTTAACTCTTTAAATTTAACTATCTCAACGGGGATTAAAACTCCATTACACTGTGTGACCCTCAATGGTTCAGGGATACAGCTAGCCGTGGGCTCACAACTCCTTGTGACTCGGAACAACACTTTCCGACTTGCCCAACGAATCATGGTAAAGCGCCTAGCAACATCGCCCCATGATTCCCTAGGTATCACTGATAGTGCCTACAAGAACCAGTAGATTTTGGTTAACGTACAGTACGGTCCCTTCATCCATATATCCCGATCGAATCAACAACCATTGGTATATCGAGAGTCGCTCAAGATTCGATAACTATGCAATGCATCTTGAAGATCAAATTAGTGACATCGCATGTGCTACTAAGAAACCATTTCTTAAATCACATCAAGTACTCTGGCCAGAGATTTGTCACACTAATATCTCCTCAGATCGCATAGGATATCCACACTCGCAAGTATGTGGTGAATCCTTGACAACAATGCATTGACTCCTATATGTGTCGTAACTGTACCCAATCTCGACACCTGATGACCCCTCAGAGTCGGTAAACGAGTCAAAGCACAGTACTAGCATATAGAGTCTCCATGATGTTTCAAGTCGTAAGGACTAATGGTGTACAACCAAAACCGCGGACTTTATCCACTCGATAAGTGATAACCACTTGGAAAGTCCGGATAGGGTAGTTCGACTATTCATCCTATGAATATCCATTTGCATGCTTCGAACATCTCCATGTTCCCTACCAATGAAACGTGGTACTCCGCATCGCAAATGCTAGTCTCAAACTCGAGCGATCCTTATCCTTATTATCGGACGGCTCAATCGACTAGGAACGGTTTTAGAATATACAGTGACTATAAGATGTATTTCATGATAGACATCTCCATGTTCTACCACATCTTACATACACTATAGTATATTCAAGGTCTTTATCAAAACAACAATAGTATATCACAATATAACAATATGAAGTAATATAAAGTCATTGCCATAAAAGTGTAAATAATATTAAACAAAAGATTGTTTATACAAAGAGTCAACAAAGCCCATAGCCACACAGTTGGCTCACTGGGCACCCACTCTTACAATCTCCCACTTGCCCTATAGCCAACTAGTCATACTACGTAGACCCATTGCTTCGCGATGTTTGTCAAACAATGGTCCTGGCAAAGGCTTAGTAAGTGGATCAGCGATATTGTCTGCAGAGGCCACTCGTTCGACACTGATGTCTCCTCTTTCCACAATCTCCCGGATTATGTGGTATTTCCTCAGTACGTGTTTGGATCTTTGATGAGACCTTGGTTCCTTTGCTTGAGCAACGGCACCCGTGTTGTCGCAGTACACCGGGACTGGACCAACAAATTCAGGAATGACGCCCAACTCTTGGACGAAATTCCTCATCCAAACGGCCTCTTTAGCAGCAGCTGATGCTGCAATGTATTCAGCCTCAGTGGTGGAATCCGCTGTGGTGTCCTGCTTGGAACTCTTCCAAGAGACAGCACCGCCATTGAGCATGAACACAAATCCAGAGGTTGACTTCGAGTCATCCACATCACTTTGGAAGCTAGAGTCGGTATAGCCTTCCAGTTTGAGTTCTCGTCCTCCATAAACCATGAACATATTCTTAGTCCTTCGCAAGTACTTAAGAATGTCCTTCACGGCTTTCCAATGCATCTGACCAGGATTAGACTGATATCTGCTCGTGACACTCAGAGCAAATGCTACATCTGGTCTGGTAGATATCATCCCATACATGATACTACCTATAGCTGACGCATATGGTACATGTGTCATATTCTCTATCTCTGCATCAGTCTTGGGACACATAGACTTGGATAGAGAAACTCCATGACACATGGGTAGATGTCCTCTCTTGGACCCATCCATTGAAAACCGTTTCAATATGGTATCGATGTAGGTTGATTGAGTGAGTCCTATCATTCTCTTAGATCTATCCCTATAGATCTGTATCCCAAGAATGTAGGATGCCTCACCCAAATCCTTCATCGAAAATCTACCTGATAACCATATCTTTGTTGACTGCAACATCCCTACATCATTCCCAATGAGTAGGATGTCATCAACATAAAGTACTAAGAATGTCACCGCATCCTTAACTACTTTCTTGTACACGCAAGGTTCCTCCGGGTTCTTGATGAAACCAAAGTCTTTAATTGTTTCATCAAATTTCTGGTTCCAACTTCTTGATGCTTGTTTTAGACCATAAATTGATCTCTGAAGCTTGCATACCTTATGCTCGCTTCCCATGGATGTGAACCCCTCAGGCTGCTTCATATAGATTTCTTCCTTAATGTCTCCATTAAGAAAAGCAGTCTTCACATCCATCTGCCATATCTCATAGTCATACCATGCAGCTATGGCAATTAGGATTCTTATGGACTTGAACATTGCAACTGGTGAAAAGGTTTCGTCATAGTCAACTCCTTGCCTTTGAGTATAACCTTTAGCCACCAATCGCGCCTTGTAGGTCAATACCTTACCATCAGGCCCAAGCTTTCTTTTGTAGATCCATTTACACCCTATTGGAACAATTCCATTGGGAGGATCCACTAAAGACCAGACTTGGTTAGTATGCATCGAATCCAATTCAGACTGCATAGCTTCAAGCCATAAATTCGAATCCGCATCAGAAATTGCTTCCTTGAAGCTTCTTGGATCACATCCAATGTCGGGTTCATCTTGACCCTCTTCAAGAAGAAGACCATATCGAACTGGAGGTCTAGAAGTCCTCTCGGATCTTCTAGGTGCAGGCGTGTCCAGCAATGGTTCCTGAGGTGTGGGATCGTTATTTTGTATTTCGGGTTCTTCTCGAACTTCTTCGAGTTCCATCATCTCGCCTTTCTTATCCAATAAGAACTCCTTCTCCAAGAAGGTGGCATTCCGTGAAACAAACACCTTTGTTTCAGCAGGATAATAGAAATAATATCCGATTGAATTCTTCGGATACCCCACAAAATAACACAAGCTGGATCGACTATCCAACTTATCTCCCACTGTCCGCTTCACGTAAGCAGGACATCCCCAAATCCTCAAGTACGAATACTTAGGAGCTTTGCCATTCCATAACTCGTATGGTGTTTTGTCCACTGCTTTAGTGTGGACGTTATTCAACAACAATACCGCCGTTTCAAGCGCATAGCCCAAAACGAAGGTGGAAGCTCAGTGAAGCTCATCATGGATCGAACCATGTCCAACAAAGTTCGATTACGGCGCTCCGATACACCATTAAGCTGTGGTGTCATAGGAGGAGTCCACTGAGAGAGAATCCCATTCTCTTTTAGATAGTCCAAAAACTCGGTACTCAAGTATTCTCCACCTCGATCCGATCGAAGTGCTTTAATACTTTTACCTAGCTTGTTTTCTACTTCAGCCTTGAATTCTTTGAACTTTTCAAATGCTTCAGACTTATATTTCATTAAATATAAATACCCATACCTAGAATAATCATCAGTAAAGGTAATGAAGTAGGTGTGGCCATGTTGAGTCCCTACTCTAAATGGACCACAAACATCTGTATGGATCAAATCCAACAGATTTTGACTACGTTCAGGCTTCCCCTTAAAAGGAGATTTAGTCATTTTCCCTTTTAGGCAGGATTCACAAGTAGGTAGAGAGTTAATATCAGACATATCAAACATGCCCTCTCCCACTAGCTTGTTCATCCTCCTTGAGGAAATATGACCTAGTCTAGCGTGCCAAAGGTTTGCCGGGTTTTGACTATCGATTTTCCTTTTGTTTGTTGTTGCCGGTTTGTCAATACAATTCACTGGAACGTCTTTTAGTTTTAAATTGTATAGATCGTTTTCAAGTTGTCCATTTCCAATTAAACATTCATTCTTGTAAATATTGCAAATCCCATTCACAAAATTACAAGAATAACCATCTCTATCAAGTATAGAAATAGAAATAATGTTTTTAATTAAATCTGGCACAAATAAAACATCTCTCAACAATAATTTAAAACCGTTCTGCAAAAATGTCTCCTATAGCTTTGGATTTATCTCTGGAACCATTCCCGAGCCTTGACTGGGTCTCACCCATCCTTAGCCTATTACTTCTTGTCATCATTTGCAACTCATTGCAAATATGAGATCTACATCTGGTATCCAATACCCAAGAAGTAGTATTAAGAAAAACATTTTAATGTAAAACATACCCTTTGCAGTTCGCAACTGCTTGAGGTATTCCTTGCAGTTACGTTTCCAATGACCGGGTTTCTTGCAATGATGGCAAACTTGTTTAGACTTGTCCAATTTTGCATGTAACATTTGGCCTTGAGATCATGGTCCAACCATTTCTCTAGTTCGGCCAACCTTTCGGCAGTTACATCAGCCGGGGCTGTTTTCGGAGAAGCCTTTTCTAACACTTTAGAAAATCTTTTCCGAACTTAGGACAATCTTAACTTATGGAATCATTCTGTATTGTTTGCGTCAATAAGTTTGTTTTGTTGGAGAACAGAAGCATGTGGATTACTGAGATAAAACAGACAATTATCGATGATTGTTTAAATAATTTACTAAGACATAAAATTGGCGAATTTTATTTTATGAATCTCACTCCCACTATTTTAACGATTTCACCACCCTCTAGTGAAAACGGGAAACTTTTTCCTTAGTGAGAACATGGAGTCCAATTGACAAACTTATGGTCCCGAATAATATCAGCCAACCATAATTCTCAAAAGGTAGAGCCCAATTGCTTCCAAAGAAACCCCCATGTGTTTACCTCATGTCCAATAAGGGCCCAATAATATGACGCCGTTTAAAGTGACATGTCAAGATGACCCATCAATATTAAGTTGTGATGGACGGTCGCCATGTGGATCCCCCAATAATATGAGCCGATCCCATGGGAGTTCCACCCAACTTACAACATTTGTCGATCCAATGTACAGCTTTCCGACGAACGGGCCCCCCCAATAATATGAGCCGGACCGTATCCGCGGGTAGCATCACATACATTGACCGTTGATGGAAGGTAGGAACATTTAAACAATATTTAAATTTCCTTTATTTATCTTGATATAAATTTTAAATCATATTTAAAATGAGGGATTTTATTTATAAAAATATTTGTCTCATCATTTTTAATTTATTGCATGCATTGCCGGATTCACGCAATTTATGTCTAAACATGCATACAATCATAATATCACATATTATATAGGATGATCGATTCCATTTCTAATTGACCCGTGGTTGCCAATCACGGGTCTTAGTCCAATCCTAGGTAATATGCAGTATGCAAATGCAATCCTATTACATATGCTTCCAATTTACATTTCTTCAGTCTTCATTGTCTGCTGGACCCACCATCTTCAAATCTTGATCTCCCACTAAATCTAATGTATTTACAATTAAATAACAATGACAAGTAGGGGATACATTTTTAGGGGGTGGGAACGGGCTATAAACCAAGCCCACTTTTATTACATATGACATTCATATCGGGCCATAAACCAGGCCCATTAATAAAACCAACAATAATAAAGACAAAATGTAAATTCCTAACATACACCTACAAAATTGGTCATGGCAATCGATCATCCTTATCCAATAACATTTAATTCAAAATTAATTTATTGGATAACATGCTGTGGCAATTCAAATTTAAACAAGATAAAATCATATTTTATATATAAAATCACATTTCACATATAAAATCATATTTTATCTCCATATCAAATAAAATCATATTTTATCTATAAAATCCAATTTTACAAATAAAATCATATTTTATCTAATATATCATAAGATCATATCTTATCATCAATTGTACCAAAATAATTGATTTCAAAATTCAATTTACGGATAAAATATTAAAATTTTCCAAAAATTCAAATTTATCCAAAATCAATTTTAAAATTTACGGATTCGAACAATTCGATCCAAAATCTCGTGAACCAATCAAAAACAATTTTTGACCGGACCAAAAATAAAATTTTAAATATTAAAATTAATAAAAAATTAAAAATTAAAATTTTTCCCGCGGGCCACCCGGGACACTCCCGGGTCGGCCCGCACCCGGGGCGCGGGCCGGGGGCAGCCCGGCTGCCCCCTTAGGGCAGCGCCTGGCGCCGCCCCTGGGCGGCGCCGTGCGGTGCCCTGGGCGGCGCCGAGCGCCGGCGCTGCGCAGGGCGGCGCCGAGCGCCGCCCCTGGGCAGCGCCGAGCGCTGCCCTGCGCAGCGCACAGCGCTGCCCTGGGCGGCGCCGTGCGCCGCCCTGGGCGGCGACGGTCGCCGCCTTGGGCGGCGCTGTGCGCCCCCTTTGGGCGGCGCGGGCAGCAACAATTGCTGCCCCACCGGGCAGCGATCCAATCGCTGCCCGGGTTTTGCCCCGAAAAAATTTTTTTTTTTTTTATTAAAAATATTTATTTTGTTTCATAAACCGAGACTCAAAAATTTTGTACAATTGATTATTCAATCGATTGATCTGAGCAACCTGGCTCTGATACCACTGTTGGAAAAAACTGGCGAGTTCCCAGACCAATTACGATTGATACCCGGTGCAGCGGAAGTTTAAAATTTTTCATGGAACGTTTCCATGGTGTGGGTATCAACCATACATCGATTGAATTACGTGTGTGTAAAATTTAAATAACAATTAAATAAATTTTACCTCAAATCTCGCAACGAGATTAATGGACACCAACAGAACAATTCTGCTCTTGTTGTCTCTCCCTGGAACCGATGAACGCCTTCAATCAGGTCCACGAACAGAGGTTTAATCCCTCTGATAGATTGCACTAGAAAATCTATCAGAAGTTTTCTGCGAAGAGATTACACGAATCTGATTCGTTATTCCTGACCGCGATTCAAAATCACAGACCGGAATTTTCTCGGGCAGAGCAAAGGGAGGGGACGGCCGAAAACGTTTTTGAGAGAGAAGGGTTTCGAAAATCCTGTCTCAAAAATTATGACCTGTTGTGTGTAATTTCTGTACTGAAATAACTTATTTATAATGCAGGCCACTAACACCTTAGGGCCCATTAATCATAAGCTGGGGCCCGACAAGCAAAGCCCGCTCGTTCAGAAATTAATATAAAATTCATCGTGACTCCGATTGATGAAACGATTTCACCAATGTGCACAGAAACCATTTCTGCACGTTTTAAAGTCAAAATAAATTTTCCTGAATCCGAATTCAGTGGTTTCCAAAAATGTCCATCCCTATGTCATTTTAGGAAACCCTACTCCCTTACTCTTAATTAAGAAGTCCAACTCCTTAGTTCATTAAATTTAACTCTTTAAATTTAACTATCTCAACGGGGATTAAAACTCCATTACACTGTGTGACCCTCAATGGTTCAGGGATACAGCTAGCCGTGGGCTCACAACTCCTTGTGACTCGGAACAACACTTTCCGACTTGCCCAACGAATCATGGTAAAGCGCCTAGCAACATCGCCCCATGATTCCCTAGGTATCACTGATAGTGCCTACAAGAACCAGTAGATTTTGGTTAACGTACAGTACGGTCCCTTCATCCATATATCCCGATCGAATCAACAACCATTGGTATATCGAGAGTCGCTCAAGATTCGATAACTATGCAATGCATCTTGAAGATCAAATTAGTGACATCGCATGTGCTACTAAGAAACCATTTCTTAAATCACATCAAGTACTCTGGCCAGAGATTTGTCACACTAATATCTCCTCAGATCGCATAGGATATCCACACTCGCAAGTATGTGGTGAATCCTTGACAACAATGCATTGACTCCTATATGTGTCGTAACTGTACCCAATCTCGACACCTGATGACCCCCTCAGATTCGGTAAACGAGTCAAAGCACAGTACTAGCATATAGAGTCTCCATGATGTTTCAAGTCGTAAGGACTAATGGTGTACAACCAAAACCGCGGACTTTATCCACTCGATAAGTGATAACCACTTGGAAAGTCCGGATAGGGTAGTTCGACTATTCATCCTATGAATATCCATTTGCATGCTTCGAACATCTCCATGTTCCCTACCAATGAAACGTGGTACTCCGCATCGCAAATGCTAGTCTCAAACTCGAGCGATCCTTATCCTTATTATCGGACGGCTCAATCGACTAGGAACGGTTTTAGAATATACAGTGACTATAAGATGTATTTCATGATAGACATCTCCATGTTCTACCACATCTTACATACACTATAGTATATTCAAGGTCTTTATCAAAACAACAATAGTATATCACAATATAACAATATGAAGTAATATAAAGTCATTGCCATAAAAGTGTAAATAATATTAAACAAAAGATTGTTTATACAAAGAGTCAACAAAGCCCATAGCCACACAGTTGGCTCACTGGGCACCCACTCTTACACATTTTGTATGCATTATTTTGTGATATTTTTATGTCTATTTTTTGTGCATTCATATTGTTTTTATGTGTTTTAGTGCATATGTGTGTATTTCACTCTTGGTGTGAAAAATAATCGCAAGCGTACGAGTGTCAAGTTTTAAAATAGTGATAAAATAAGATATCGATCTCACAGGGAGTAATTTGAAAATAATCAGTGCATGTAAATAAAATAGTCTAAACTTTATCTAGAAAATCAATATTTGAGAAATTTGCCGAAAAATAAATAAGCAGATGATTTTATAGCACGCACACAAATTTCAGATAAATATTAATCAGAGAAAAATGGTCTAGAGGTATAGATTTCACCTGGTTTCAACAACAGCCAATCCTAATTAATTTAGTTTCATGTATTCCAATCAATTAATAGCCAAGAACACTTAAGTTTATTATTTCCCTCTCCCGAGCAACAAATAATTTTTATCAACTACAATTCAATTCCAATATCGCTATTAAGAATTTATCGCAGTGATCTATCACAAAACAATGTTCTCTTTAAAATCTCTGTTAAAATTATACACTCTCCCGAGCTATATAAATAATTAACAGTGTATTTTCCAATGGTACTATTCAAAATCTCCTCTCCCGAGTGCCAGATTTTAAATAAATATAAAAAATCAATTATTGATCAGATAATTGGAAAGACAATCAATTTTAGAAAAAAACAATTAATCTAGAAGAAACTCAATTCAATAAAATCAAAAATTCATGAAAGCGTCTACACCAGGTTCCATCCGACCTCTAGACTCTAAAAAATTAGTTCACAATAAAATTCTGAATAAAACAATAATTCATAAATTCAAACATATTCAGAATTAAATAAAAGATAGAAAACAAATCCATCGTCGACGCCGTATCCGATCTATCGATCTCCGTCTTCGTTCTTCAATTAAGCTCCAGATTCTTCCCAGAAATCTCACGATCACGATCAATTCTCTCTTCTCTGATATATACGCTATGTTTTTGTGGCGGCTCCTCCTAATCTCTCAGACTTTGAATCTCTTATATATAGTGTGAAAAAGCCCATCCAAAAGCCCATTGAATAATTACCCGAAATAATAAAATTTCCAATCAGCAGCGACGGGGCGGGCACTCTAGTGAAGACGCGGGCGCCTTAAGTTCGAAATTCCAATTCTCAAGTCTTCATAACACACTGCGCGTTAGCTTTTCTCTTCTCCTCATTAGCGCTTGTTTTAGCGCTAAACTTTAGGCCCAATTGAAAAGCCCAATTACTGTTTCTTCTCTTCTTTGTCTGATCGTTCCTTTTCTTCTTCTTTTCTTTTCTCTTTTAATTCTTTTAATTCCCTATTTTCTTCTTCAATTTCTTCTTTTACTCTCTTTTCCAAATAATTCAATAATTCTCTACAAGCACAAAAACAACAAAAACCATACATAAATCTGCTCGAAACAAACAATTAACAATTAAAATCATATATAAATTAAGTGTATAAAATACACTTATCAAATACCCCCAAACTTAGACTTTTGCTAGTCCCGAGCAAAACTATTAAAAAAAAATTCTAAAAAACTTCATATCACCAAAACCAACAAGACTAGTCAACAATGATAGTCAAGATATATTATGGAGCAATGGCCTCAGCAATGATTTCAAAAAAATCAAATCCAATCTCATCCAACCTACTAACACTTGAAAGTTTTAATCATAACACAAATAACCTCATAAACTCACAATCTCCGCTAATCGCATTTCAAAACACCCTTATCAAAGTTCAATTCAAACATTCATAGATCATGAGGACTTTTCAGGGTAGCAAGGATCAAAATTAGAATATTAATAAAAAACACTCACAATTAGGTAAATGCAAAGAATAATAGTGTGTGCATGTTTCGATCAAAATTAATAATCATTAAAAGTATCAATCAATAGTCCATAGGCTAAATTTTCGTAACTCTTCTCCACTAGTATATTGGGCAACTGAGACTCGGTCAATAGGACTTAATTAGCTTATAATGTAAGGCCTGGCTCATGGCTACAAATAAAGGATAAGAATTCAAAATAAGGAGTAAATGATACTTATGCTTAATTCTAATTTCAACTCCTTTTCATTCACAATCTCACACTTATTTCTTCACTTCATTGATTTTTTCAACTTTTCATATTTTCTCTTTTTATACCAACAACTTTTTTCATAACTTTTTCAACCACAAAATTTTTCAACACTTTTTCTTTTCTACTACCGTCCTCATTTCAATTCATCCACCACACCATTCCATTTTTCACAAATAAAAACTAGGAGCATAAAACATTTTAGCATTCAAATTACTCCCTTAAAGGAAGGAAATAGTGTTTAGTCTATTCAGGTAGTCAATGTAGGACCTTGAAACAATGACGAATGGGGGTTTTATCACACATTTACACGCATGCCATTCGATTTTCAATAAAGTTCAGACAAGGTACTAGGGATAACATGTAAAAATAGGGTAGCTTGAAAGGCTCAAACGAATTCAGAAAAATTGCCTAAATCATTCCTAATCATAGTTTTGCACGTATTTCGCCTCGAAGAGTGTTCGAACTAGTTCTAGACAAGTTTCAATCCACAATCAAATCATACAAATCTCAATTAGTGCAGAAAAGAATAATCATCAGCAGTAAACGATGATTTTCAACAACAATTTCAGATCATGTACCTCAATGTACTCATATACGTGTATGCTCAAATGGGCTACTAAGGATAAATTTTTTCAATAAAATTCAGGCCCAAAAATTCAAACAATGCCTTAATCATATCTATGTCTGTACGTCTCAAAAATCAGATTCAAGTATTAATCATAGAGTATATAAGAAATTGTTCATTCAATTGGTTCCATTTTTTCTCAAAAATATTTTTCAGATAGGCAGACAATCATGGATTTCAGTTATAGCACAAATTTTTTTTTCATCATCAGCCATGCATCCAATTCTTTCTTGACTCAATTCAATTCAACAAAAACAACTAAACTCAACAAAATTTTATCTATGAAGCACACAATAAAACTCAACTACTCAACTATCAAACACTAATTCATTTCCCCAAACTTAATATAATCATTGTCCCTAATGATTAAAAATCAATAAAATAACAAGGGACTCATACCTTCGACACCGAGCATCAGTACTCGATGTGATTAAAATTTCCAGTAAAATAACTTGCAATCGCAACCGCAACCGCAACCACAACCATTGGAGAGGAGGTGATAAGCAACGACCACATCCATTTTAATACAAGATCTTGCTTGCTATGCTGTCATGGAATCAGAGCTGTAGGGTTGCTCATGATGGCTCGTTGCTGTAGGAACTTGATGCACGATTGCATGGATGCCGAGATAGATAGATGCACGTTTACTCTTATTGCTGCGAAAATGGAAGAGCTGGTTCGCGCATGGATGAAGCACTGGTGATTGCCCGTTCGCGCATGGGAGTGTAGCTGGGCAGGAGCGCGTTTGCACTAAAATAGCGCTGAAGAGGCGTGGGGAGGCGCGATAGCGCTAGGATGAGGTGCGGTTGGATGGTGATATGCACGATAGCACAGGATGGAGGGGGTGGTAGCGCGATAGCGCAAGGGAGATGGCTGTTGGTGGATGGGGAGGCGCAATAGCGCTTTTTAGCGCGCACCTCAGAAGCGCTATCTCATGCGCGGTTGGGGAGATTGTTAGCGCTTGAAGTGATGCGCGATAGCGCTAAGGAAGCGCGGATTGTGTGCGCGTTTGCGCTAGTTCTTGCACTGTTCTTGCAATAGTGTGGCGCAAAGGAAGCGCGGGCGCTCGAGAGAAGGGGCGCGGGTGCGCCTTGAATTCGCAAATCAACGCCAATTTCGTCCAGGATCTGCGCGGGCGCTCAATTTAATGGGGCGGATGCGCCTCTAGATTGATTTTGAGATTTCTCAAGCCTGCAAATTTTTTAAAATTAATAAAAATTAAGCTCAAAAATTTAAAATAAAAAAACTTAAAACAATTAAATAACAAAAATTAAATAAACTAAAAATAATAGCAAATAAAGTAAAATAAAATAAAATGCTTGAGTTGCCTCCCAAGTAGCGCTTGGTTTAAAGTCGTCAGCCCGACTTTCACCGGTGTTAGATCTTCCCTTTCTCTTTGACACGCCAAATAAATTCCACGAACCGCCTTTTAAATTTTGCTTTCTTGTTCTTCGTGGCTTTCTTTTTCGGTAAATTTGGCGCTTCCAACTTTTCAATTGGCTCAATTAAACACAATTCTTCAATGGGTGGATTGGGTGCTTTCGCGAATAAATTGAAGACCACTCGTTCGTACTCCACACCCATTGATAATTCACCCTTCTTGACATCTATTTTGGTATCAGCAGTAGCCAAAAACGGGCGTCCAAAAATCAGCGTGGCACCATGATCCGATTCGATGTCCAATATCACAAAATCCGCTGGGAAGATAAATTTATCCACCTTGACTAGAACATCTTCAACAATTCATAGGGGATATGTAATGCTCCGATCCGCCAACTGCAATGAAATCATAGTGGATTTCATCTCGCCCAACTCCAATGCCCTGTAAATAGATAATGACATTAAGTTAATACTGGCCCCTAAATCACAAAGTGCATTATTAAAATAAGAAGAGCCAATAGAACAAGGAATAGTAAAACTCCCTGGATCCTTAAGCTTTTGTGGCATCTTCTTTTGTAGTACCGCACTACACTCTTCCGTTAAATTCACCACCTCGTTCTCTAACAGCCTCCTCTTCTTGGACATCACCTCCTTGATGAACATCGCATAGTTCGGCATTTGCTCCAAAGCTTCAGCAAAGGGAATGTTGATGTGAATTTTCTTGAAAATCTCCAAGAACTTGGAGAACTTCTCATCCAACGCCTTTTTCTTAAACCTCTGCGGGTAGGAAAGAGGAGGCTTGTACATCGGTTTTGGCTCAGCTTCAATCTCCTTCTCCACAACTTTCTTCTCCAATTTCTCCTCTTCAATAGCAGGTTCTTGGACACCAACTTCTTTTCCACTCCTCAACTTTATGGCATTGCACTGCTCCTTGGGATTTACCTCAGTGTTGCTTGGAAACTGGCCTCTGTTATTATCCTTCAGTGCATTTGTCAACTGCCCAATGCTAGTCTCCATGGATTGAAGTACAACACCCATGTTTGCCATGTGCGTCTCCAAGCTATCAAAGCGAGACTCAGTTCTCACCATCATCTTACCTGATTCCTGCACAAAGGTACTAACAACATCCTCCAAAGATTTCTTACCCCCATCCTTGTTTCCATTGAACCCCGGAGGATTCAACACATTTCTATTGTTAGCATACAAAAAATTTTCATGATTACGCAATCTAGGATGATAAGTATTTGGGACAGGGTGTAGTGACCCTTAACCGGATCACCTACTAAACAGAACTTAGGCATGCAATTAACTTAATTAAAACAGATATCAGAATAAAACTGCGGAAACCAATAACATTATACAATCCCAAGTAAAGGAATCTGTAATTATCCAATATTATACAACCAAATCGAATAGCTGTATAAACCCAAACAACAGTAATAAAACCTAGACGAAGCTCCAGCTGGCCAACCACTGACTAGCCCCTCCTGGATCCACCCTCCTCGTCCAATCGCAAACCTGCCCCATGGAATAGGGTGTCCAGAAAATACAGAGTACGAGACGTGAGCATAAAACGCTCAGTGCGAGAGTATGAGTATACATGCATGCAAAGTGAACTCCCTATAGACTCGAGGTCAAGGATCAGATAACAGAGACAGACCGGGCCCTGGTATGTAGCACGCTGTGCCATCGCTTTAGGAGGTGGCTCCCATACCGAGATAATCGTGGATACGCCGGACCCAAATCGATGGAAGTCCATCCACTAACAGGATAGGGTACAACCCTACTAACAGACATCTCGAAAGAGATACAGCAAGATGCAAATGAATGCAGCATAATATCATGTCATATAAATCATGCAGTCACATAATACATGCATACTCAGTCAGGATATCTCGAACAGTACTTCCGTACCTCAAAAACAGTGCAAGCTCTACCAACTCTAGGTCCACGCCTATAGTCTGCTCTACACTGCCAAATGATACTACTATCATTAAAGTGCTCTAAAAGCCTTAACTAAGCTATTGCATACTCCTAAATATTTATAGGGAGCAAAAGCTATACCTTCGTCCATCGTTAGCCCTTTGATGTCGATGCCTCCAGAACTTGGGCACGACTCCGCTACGACTACCGAACGCCTCTCCGACCTTCGGACCAAGCCTAAGAAGACTAGAACAGCTCCAAAAGGACTAGAAAGGAAAGGAGAACTCGGAATTGGCAAATGAAAGTGAAGTCTCGGCCTTCTATTTATAGACAACGATCGGAACTTCCGATCCTTGATCGGAACGTCCGAACCTCGATCGGAACGTCCGATCCTGCCATCGGAGCTTCCGAAGATCCTGATCTGCCACGTGTCAAAATATCACTTGATGACTCCGGATAGGGATGATCGGAGCTTCCGGTCCTGATCGGAGCTTCCGATCCAACCACACGTCATGCCTGATGTAATAACATCGGTGCCTCCGATCGCTCATCGGAGCTTCCGATCCCGATCGGAGCTTCCGATCGTCCCTTCGGAGCTTCCGATCCGTCCAATCCCTAATTTATTTAATTAGCATTAATCCTTCAATTACTCAAATAGGGTACGGGCTACTAGACAGGGTTACCTCGATAGCCTCCATAACCTCTCTGATTTATGTACTGGGCTTGTTCATGATAGTGTGATTCATCCACTGCACCCGAAACACCTGCTAGTTCTGTAACACTCACTTTATTCAATGCAGCTACCTGTGTAGTCAGTGTAGATAATTGAGCAGTGATGGATGTGAGAGGATCCACTGCATACACTCCAGCTGGCTTCTTTACTCCCATACGCTCAGATGGCCATTGAAAACTATTGATCGTCATCTGTTCCAGCATATCATAGGCCTGTACATGGTCCTTTGCAAATATAGTACTTCCAGCTGCAGAATCTACATTCATCCTCGTAGGCGCATTCAGTCCGTTGTAAAACCACTCGATTGAAAGAGTGGGTGCCCGGTGAGCCAACTTGTGGCTAAGGGCTTTGATGACTCTTTGTATAAACAATCTTTTGTTTAATATAATTTACACTTTTATTAATGGCAATGACTTTATCTTTCTTCATATTGTTATATTGTGATATACTATTGTTGTTTTGATAAAGACCTTGAATATACTATAGTGTATGTAATATGTGGTAGAACATGGAGATGTCTATCATGAAACACATCTTATAGTCACTGTATATTCTAAACTGTTCCTAGTCGATTGAGCCATCCGATAATAAGGATAAGGATCGCTCGAGTTTGAGACTAGCATTTGCGATGCAGAGTACCACGTTTCATTGGTAAGGAACATAGAGATGTTCGAAGCATGCAAATGGATATTCATATGATGAATGATCGAACTACCCTATCCGGACTTTCCAAGTGGTTATCACTTATCGAGTGGAAATAGTCCGCGGTTTTGGTTGTACACCATTAGTCCTTACTATTTGAGACATCATTGAGACTCTATATGCTAGTACTGTGCTTTGACTCGTTTACCGACTCTATTGGGGTCATCAGGTGTCGGGATTGGGTACAGTTACAACACATATAGGAGTCGATGCTTTGTTGTCAAGGATTCACCACATACTTGCGAGTGTGGATATCCTATGCGATCTGAGGAGATATTAGTGTGACGAATCTCTGGCCAGAGTACATGATGTGATTTAAGAAATGGTTTCTTAGTAGCACATGCGATGTCACTATTTGATCTTCAAGATGTATTGCATAGTTATCGAATCTCGAGCGACTCTCGATATACCAATGGTTATTGATTCGATCGGGATATATGGATGAAGGGACCGTACTTTACGCTAACCAAAATCTACTGGTTCTTGTAGGCACTATCAGTGATACCTAGGGAATCATGGGGCGATGTTTCTAGGCGCTCATACCATGATTCGATGGGCAAGTCGGAAATTGTTGTTCCGAGTCACAAGGAGTTGTGAGCCCACGGCTAGCTGTATCCCTGAACCATTGAGGGTCACACAGAGTAATGGATTTTTAATCCCCGTTGAGATAGTTAAATTTAAAGAGTTAAATTTAATGAACGAAGAAGTTGGACTTCTTATTTAAGAGTAGAGGAGTAAGATTTCCTAAAATGACATAGGGATGGCCATTTTTGGAAATCAGTGAATTCGGATTCAGAAAAATTTATCTTGACTTTAAAAGGTGCAGAAATGGTTTCTGTGCACATTGGTGAAATCGGTTTATCAATCGGAGTCACGATGAATTTTATATTAATTTCTGAACATGCGGGTTTTGCTTGTCGGGCTTGAACTTATGACTAATGGGCCCTAAGTTGTTAGTGGCCTACATTATAAATAAGTTATTGCAGTACAGAAATTACACACAACAAGGTCACAATTTTCGAAAACCTAAGTATCTTTCTAACAAGAGTGGCCGCCCCCCTCCCTGTCTACTCGAGAAAAATCCAGCCTGTGATTTTGAATTACAGTCTGGTTTAACGGATCAAATTCGTTAATCTCTTCGTAGAAACTTCTGATAGATTTTTTAGTGCAATCTATCAGAGGGATTAAATATCTATTCGTGGACCTGATTGAAGAACAGTTCGTCCATCAGTTCTAGGGATATACAACAAGAGCAGAGAAATCTGTTGGTGTCCAAAATCTCGATTCGAGATTAAAGGTAAAAATTTTATAATTGTTATTTAATTTTTACACACACAATTTAATCGTAAGGTTGATACCCATTATGGAATCGTTCCATACAAAAATTTTAAACTTCCGCTGCACCGGGTATCAATCATAATTGATCTCTACGCCGAGTTCTCCAACATTGGTATCAGAGCCAGGTTGCTCAGATCAAGCGATTAAATTTAATCGATTGTACAAAAAATTTTTTTTAGGCCTCGGTTTTTGAAACAAAATAAATATTTTAAAAATAAAAATATTTTTCCGGGCAAAAACCCGGGCAGCGATCCACAGGGGCGGCGCACGGCGCTGCCCAAGGGGAAGCCGGGCTGCCCGGCCCGAGCCCTACGGGGCGCGGGCAGCCCGGGAATGTCCCGGGCGGCCCGCGGAAAAATTAATTTTTAATTTTTAAATTAAATTTTAATAGGTTAAAATTCTATTTTTGGTCCGATCGAAAATCGTTTTTGATTGGTCCACGAGGCGTCGGATCGAATTGTTCGAGTCCGAAAATTTTAAAATTGATTTTTGGATAAATTTGAATTTTTTGGAAAATTTTAATATTTTATCCTTTAATTGAATTTTGAAATTAATTATTTTTGGTACAATTGATGATAAGATATGATCTTATGGATATATTGAATAAAATATGATTTTATGTATAAAATTGGATTTTATAGATAAAATATGATTTTATTTGATAAAAAGATAAAATATGATTTTGTATGTAAAATAAGATTTTATGTATGAAATATGATTTTATCCTTTTAAATTTAAATTGCCATTGCATGTTATCCAATAAATTAATTTTGAATTAAATGTTATTGGATAAGGATGATCGATTGCCATGACCAATTTTGTAGGTGTATGTTAGGAATTTACATTTGTTTTTTATTGTTGTTGGTTTTATTAATGGGCCTGGTTTATGGCCCAATATGAATGTCATATGTAATAAAAGTGGGCTTGGTTTATGGCCCGTTCCCACCCCTTAAAAATGTATCCCCTACTTGTCATTGTTATTTATTGTAAATACATTAGATTTAGTGGGAGATCAAGATTTGAAGATGGAGGTGGGCCCAGCAGACAATAAAGACAGAAGAAATGTAAATTGGAAGCAAATGTAATAGGATTGCATTGCATACTGCATATAACCTAGGATTGGACTAAGACTCGTGATTGGCAACCACGGGTCGATTAGAAATGGAATCGATCATCCTATATAATATGTGATATTATAGTTGTATGCATGTTTTAGACATAATTGTGTGAATCCGACAAGCATACAAAATTTTAAAAATGATGAGACAAATTTTTATAATTAAAAATTCCTCATTTTAAATATGATTTAAAATTGATATCAAGATAAATAAAGGAAATTTAAATTTGTTTAAATGTTCCTACCTTCCATCAACGATCAATGTATGAGATGCTACCCGCGGATACGGTCCGGCTCATATTATTGGGGGGGCCCGTTCGTTGGAAAGCTGTACATTGGATCGACACATGTTGTAAGTTTGGGTGGAACTCCCATGGGATCGGCTCATATTATTGGGGGATCCACATGGCGACCGTCCATCACAACTTAATATTGATGGGTCATCTTGACATGTCACCATAATCGGCGTCATATTATTGGGCCCTTATTGGACATGAGGTAAAAACGTGGAGGTTGCTTTGGAAGCAATTGGGCTCTACCTTTTGAAAATTATGGTTGGCTGATATTATTCGAGACTATAAGTTTGTCAATTGGACTCCATGTTCTCACTAAGGAAAACAGTTTCCCGTTTTCACTAGAGGGTAGTGAAATCGTTAAAATAGTGGGAGTTAGATTCATAAAATAAATTTCGCCTATTTTATGTCTTAGTAAATTGCTTAAACAATCACTGATATTTGTCTGTTTCTTTTCAGTATTTCATACGATGAATTCGCGTAATCCACTTTTCTCGATCCTCGAACAAAATAAGTTGACTGGCGCAAACTATACGGAATGGTTCCGTAAGTTGAAGATTGTCTTGACTTCGGAGAAGATGCTCTACGTGTTAGAAAAATCTCCTTCGAAGGAAGCACCAGCTGACGTAAGTCCGGAGGAGTTAGCCAAGCTTGATACATGGTGGGACCATGATATCAAGACCAAATGCTATATGCAAGCCTCGATGTCTGATGAACTCCAGAGGCGATTTGAGGACACCGTGAATGCTGCTGACATTCACGTTCAACTCAAGGAACTTTTTGGGGCTCAATCGAGGGCTGAAAGGTTCGCTACTGTAAAGGAGCTAATGATGTGTCGCATGCGTGAAGGGACTTCGGTCCGTGATCATGGGGTACGAGTGATTTGGCTCATACAGAAGTTGGTAACCCTTGATTTGGTGTTGGAGCATGAACTCAACGTGGACTTACTACTTCTGTCTCTTCCTTCTTCGTTTGACGGATTTGGGGTAAATTTCAATATGAACAAGATAGAGGCCTCCCTTGAAGAGATAGTCAATATGCTTGTGACATATGAATCCACATTAAAGAAGGATAAACCGGCTTTCTTGGTGGGCTCCTCTTCTTCTGCTAAGAAGGGGCCAAGTACAAAGGGTAAGAAACGTTCTGCCCCACCCAAGAAAATCGAACCCGAGAAGAAGTACAAGACAAAGGCTTCAAACATGGAAAAATCCAAGGATGTTTGCCATTACTGCAAGAAGCCCGGTCATTGGAAGCGTAACTGCAAGGAATATCTAGAGCAGTTGCGAACTGCGAAGGGTATGTTCTATATTGAAATAAATGTTTCACTTAATACTACTTCTTGGGTATTGGATACCGGATGTGGATCTCACATTTGCAATGATTTGCAGGTGATGACAAGAAGTCGCAGGCTTAGGATGGGTGAGACCCAGCTGAGGCTCGGAAATGGTTCCAGAGTTGAAGCAAAAGCCGTGGGAGATGTTTATTTAATTTTGCAGAACGGTTTTAAGTTACTTTTAAGAGATGTTTTATTTGTTCTGGATTTGATTAAAAACATTATTTCTGTTTCTATTCTTGATAGAGATGGTTATTCTTGCAATTTTGTGAATGGGATTTGCAATATTTACAAGAATGAATGTTTAATTGGAAATGGACAACTTGAAAACGATCTATACAACTTAAAACTAAAAGACGTTCCAATAAATTATGTTGATAAACCGGCAACAACAAACAAAAGGAAAATCGATAGCCAAAACCCGGCAAACCTTTGGCACGCAAGGCTAGGTCATATTTCCTCAAGGAGGATGAACAAGCTAGTGGGAGAGGGCATGTTTGATATGTCTGATATTAACTCTCTACCTACTTGTGAATCCTGCCTAAATGGAAAAATGACTTAATCTCCTTTTAAGGGGAAACCTGAACGTAGTCAAAATCTGTTGGATTTGATCCATACAGATGTTTGTGGTCCATTTAGAGTTGGGACTCAATATGGCCACACCTACTTCATTACCTTTACTGATGATTATTCAAGGTATGGGTATTTATATTTAATGAAATATAAGTCTGAAGCATTTGAAAAGTTCAAAGAATTCAAGGCTGAAGTAGAAAACAAGATAGGTAAAAGTATTAAAGCACTTCGATCGG
This sequence comes from Henckelia pumila, assembly GCF_033568475.1. NCBI lineage: Eukaryota > Viridiplantae > Streptophyta > Magnoliopsida > Lamiales > Gesneriaceae > Henckelia > Henckelia pumila. Next base: position 155,389 of record NW_027331788.1, read on the forward strand.
ATCGAGGTGGAGAATACTTGAGTACCGAGTTTTTGGACTATCTAAAAGAGAATGGGATTCTCTCTCAGTGGACTCCTCCTATGACACCACAGCTTAATGGTGTATCAGAGCGTCGTAATCGAACTTTGTTGGACATGGTTCGGTCCATGATGAGCTTCACTGAGCTTCCACCTTCGTTTTGGGGCTATGCCCTTGAAACGGCGGTATTGTTGTTGAACAACGTCCACACTAAAGCAGTGGACAAAACACCATACGAGTTATGGAATGGCAAAGCTCCTAAGTATTCGTACTTGAGGATTTGGGGATGTCCTGCTTACGTGAAGCGGACAGTGGGAGATAAGTTGGATAGTCGATCCAGCTTATGTTATTTTGTAGGGTATCCGAAGAATTCAATCGGATATTATTTCTATTATCCTGCTGAAACAAAGGTGTTTGTTTCAAGGAATGCCACCTTCTTGGAGAAGGAGTTCTTATTGGATAAGAAAGGCGAGATGATGGAACTCGAAGAAATTCGAGAAGAACCCAAAATACAAAATAACGATCCTACACCTCAGGAACCATTGCTGGACACGCCTATACCTAGAAGATCCGAGAGGACTTCTAGACCTCCTATTCGATATGGTCTTCTTCTTGAAGGGGATCAAGATGAACCCGATGTTGGATGTGATCCAAAAACTTCAAGGAAGCAATTTCTGATGCGGATTCAAATTTATGGCTTGAAGCTATGCAGTCGGAAATAGATTCGATGCATACAAACCAAGTTTGGTCTCTAGTAGATCCTCCCGATGGAATTGTTCCAATAGGGTGTAAATGGATCTACAAGAGAAAGCTTGGGCCTGATGGTAAAGTATTGACCTACAAGGCGCGATTGGTGGCAAAAGGTTATACTCAAAGACAAGGAGTTGACTATGATGAAACTTTTTCGCCAGTTGCAATGTTCAAGTCCATAAGAATCCTTATTGCCATAGCTGCATGGTATGACTATGAGATATGGCAAATGAATGTGAAGACTGCTTTTTTTAATGGAGACATTAAGGAAGAAATCTATATGAAGCAGCCTGAGGGGTTCACATCCATGGGAAGCGAGCATAAGGTATGCAAGCTTCAGAGATCAATTTATGGTCTAAAACAAGCATCAAGAAGTTGGAACCAGAAATTTGATGAAACAATAAAGGATTTTGGTTTCATCAAGAACCCGGAGGAACCATGCGTGTACAAGAAAGTAGTTAAGGATGCTGTGACATTCTTAGTGCTTTATGTTGATGACATCTTACTCATTGGGAATGATGTAGGGATGTTGCAGTCAACAAAGATATGGTTATCAGGTAGATTCTCGATGAAGGATTTGGGTGAGGCATCCTATATTCTTGGGATACAGATCTATAGAGATAGATCTAAGAGAATGATAGGACTCACTCAATCAACCTACATCGACACCATATTGAAACGGTTTTCAATGGATGGGTCCAAGATAGGACATCTACCCATGTGTCATGGAGTTTCTCTATCCAAGTCTATGTGTCCGAAGACTGATGAAGAGATAGAGAAAATGACACATGTACCATATGCGTCAGCCATAGGTAGTATCATGTATGGGATGATATCTACCAGACCGGATGTAGCATTTGCTCTGAGTGTCACGAGCAGATATCAAGCTAATCCCGGTCAAATGCATTGGAAAGCCGTGAAGGACATTCTTAAGTACTTACGAAGGACTAAGAATATGTTCATGGTATATGGAGGAAGAGAACTAAAATTGGAAGGCTATACCGACTCTAGTTTCCAAAGTGACGTGGATGACTCGAAGTCAACCTCTGGATTTGTGTTCATGCTCAATGGCGGTGCTGTCTCTTGGAAGAGTTCCAAGCAGGACACCACAGCGGATTCCACCACTGAAGCAGAATACATTGCAGCATCAGCTGCTGCTAAAGAGGCCGTTTAGATGAGGAATTTCGTCCAAGAGTTGGGCGTCATTCCTGAAGTTGTTGGTCCAGTTCCGGTGTACTGTGACAACACGGGTGCCGTTGCTCAGGCAAAGGAACCAAGGTCTCATCAAAGATCCAAACATGTACTGAGGAAATACCACATCATCCGGGAGATTGTGGAAAGAGGAGACATCACTGTCGAAAGAGTGGCCTCTGCAGACAATATCGCCGATCCACTTACTAAGCCCTTGCCAGGACCATTATTTGACAAACATCGCGAAGCAATGGTTCTACGTAGTATGACTAGTTGGCTTTAGGGCAAGTGGGAGATTGAAAGAGTGGGTGCCCGGTGAGCCAACTTGTGGCTAAGGGCTTTGATGACTCTTTGTATAAACAATCTTTTGTTTAATATAATTTACACTTTTATTAATGGCAATGACTTTATCTTTCTTCATATTGTTATATTGTGATATACTATTGTTGTTTTGATAAAGACCTTGAATATAATATAGTGTATGTAATATGTGGTAGAACATGGAGATGTCTATCATGAAACACATCTTATAGTCACTGTATATTCTAAACTGTTCCTAGTCGATTGAGCCGTCCGATAATAAGGATAAGGATCGCTCGAGTTTGAGACTAGCATTTGCGATGCAGAGTACCACGTTTCATTGGTAAGGAACATAGAGATGTTCGAAGCATGCAAATGGATATTCATATGATGAATGATCGAACTACCCTATCCGGACTTTCCAAGTGGTTATCACTTATCGAGTGGAAATAGTCCGCGGTTTTGGTTGTACACCATTAGTCCTTACTACTTGAGACATCATTGAGACTCTATATGCTAGTACTGTGCTTTGACTCGTTTACCGACTCTATTGGGGTCATCAGGTGTCGGGATTGGGTACAGTTACAACACATATAGGAGTCGATGCTTTGTTGTCAAGGATTCACCACATACTTGCGAGTGTGGATATCCTATGCGATCTGAGGAGATATTAGTGTGACGAATCTCTGGCCAGAGTACATGATGTGATTTAAGAAATGGTTTCTTAGTAGCACATGCGATGTCACTATTTGATCTTCAAGATGTATTGCATAGTTATCGAATCTCGAGCGACTCTCGATATACCAATGGTTGTTGATTCGATCGGGATATATGGATGAAGGGACCGTACTGTACGCTAACCAAAATCTACTGGTTCTTGTAGGCACTATCAGTGATACCTAGGGAATCATGGGGCGATGTTGCTAGGCGCTCATACCATGATTCGATGGGCAAGTCGGAAATTGTTGTTCCGAGTCACAAGGAGTTGTGAGCCCACGGCTAGCTGTATCCCTGAACCATTGAGGGTCACACAGAGTAATGGATTTTTAATCCCCGTTGAGATAGTTAAATTTAAAGAGTTAAATTTAATGAACGAAGAAGTTGGACTTCTTATTTAAGATTAGAGGAGTAAGATTTCCTAAAATGACATAGGGATGGCCATTTTTGGAAATCAGTGAATTCGGATTCAGAAAAATTTATCTTGACTTTAAAAGGTGCAGAAATGGTTTCTGTGCACATTGGTGAAATCGGTTTATCAATCGGAGTCACGATGAATTTTATATTAATTTCTGAACATGCGGGTTTTGCTTGTCGGGCTTGAACTTATTGAAAGAGTGGGTGCCCAGTGAGCCAACTTGTGGCTATGGGCTTTGATGACTCTTTGTACAAACGATCTTTTGTTTAATGTAATTTACACTTTTATTAATGGCAATGACTTTATCTTTCTTCATATTGTTATATTGTGATATACTATTGTTGTTTTGATAAAGACCTTGAATATACTATAGTGTATGTAAGATGTGGTAGAACATGGGGATGTCTATCATGAAATACATCTTATAGTCACTGTATATTCTAAACTGTTCCTAGTCGATTGAGCCATCCGAGAATAAGGATAAGGATCGCTCGAGTTTGAGACTAGCATTTGCGATGCGGAGTACCACGTTTCATTGGTAGGGAACATGGAGATGTTCGAAGCATGCAAATGGATATTCATAGGATGAATAATCGAACTACCCTATCCGGACTTTCCAAGTGGTTATCACTTATCGAGTGGATAAAGTCCGCGGTTTTGGTTGTACACCATTAGTCCTTACTACTTGAAACATCATGGAGACTCTATATGCTAGTACTGTGCTTTGACTCGTTTACCGACTCTATGGGGGTCATCAGGTGTCGGGATTGGGTACAGTTACAACACATATAGGAGTCGATGCATTGTTGTCAAGGATTCACCACATACTTGCGAGTGTGGATATCCTATGCGATCTGAGGAGATATTAGTGTGACGAATCTCTGGCCAGAGTACTTGATGTGATTTAAGAAATGGTTTCTTAGTAGCACATGCGATGTCACTAATTTGATCTTCAAGATGTATTGCATAGTTATCGAATCTTGAGCGACTCTCGATATACCAATGGTTGTTGATTCGATCGGGATATATGGATGAAGGGACCGTACTGTACGCGAACCAAAATCTACTGGTTCTTGTAGGCACTATCAGTGATACCTAGGGAATCATGGGGCGATGTTGCTAGGCGCTTTACCATGATTCGTTGGGCAAGTCGGAAATCATTGTTCCGAGTCACAAGGAGTTGTGAGCCCACTGCTAGCTGTATCCCTGAACCATTGAGGGTCACACAGTGTAATGGAGTTTTAATCCCGTTGAGATAGTTAAATTTAAAGAGTTAAATTTAATGAATAAAGAAGTTGGACTTCTTAAATAAGAGTAAGGGAGTAGGATTTCCTAAAATGACATAGGGATGTACATTTTTGGAAACCACTGAATTCGGATTCAGGAAAATTTATCTTGACTTTAAAATGTGCAGAAATGGTTTCTGTGCACATTGGTAAAATCGGTTTATCAATCGGAGTCACGATGAATTTTATATTAATTTCTGAACATGCGGGCTTTGCTTGTCGGGCCTCAACTTATGACTAATGGGCCCTAAGGTGTTAGTGGCCTGCATTATAAATAAGTTATTACAGTACAGAAATTACACACAACAGGTCATAATTTTGAGAGCAAAATTTCGAAAACCCTAGCCTCCTCTCTCTCAAATATTTCGGCCGCTCCCCTCCCTTCTCTGCGTGAGAAATTCCGGTCTGTGATTTTGAATTGCAGTCTGGAATAGCGAATCAAATTTGTTTATTCTCTTCGTAGAAAACTTCTGATAGATTTTCTAGTGCAATCTATCAGAGGGATTAAACCTCCATTCGTGGACCTGATTGAAGGAGTTCATCGGTTCCAGGGAGAGACAACAAGAGCAGAGAAATCTGTTGGAGTCCAATAATCTCGATTCGAGATTGAAGGTAAAATTTAATAATAGTTATTTAATTTTACACACACTTATAATTTAATCGTTAAACGGTTGATACCCACACTATGGAATTGTTCCATAATAAAAATTTTTAAACTTCCGCTGCACGGGTATCAATCGTGATTGATCTGAACGCCAGTTTTCCAACAGTGGTATCAGAGCCAGGTTGCTCAGATCAAACGATTAAATTAATCGATTGTACAAAAATTTTTGAGTCTCGGTTTTTGAAACAAAATAAATATTTTTAATAAAAATAAAAAAAAAAAATTTCGGGGCAAAACCCGGGTAGCGATTGGATCGCTGCCCGGTGGGGCAGCAATTGTTGCTGCCCCGGGCGGCGCACGGCGCCGCCCAAAGGGGGCGCACGGCGCCGCCCACGGCGGCGCACGGCGTCGCCCACGGCGGCGCACGGCGTCGCCCAAGGGGGCGGCGCTCGGCGCTGCCCAGCGCAGCGCTGGGCGCTGCGCAGGGCAGCGCTGGGCGCTGCCCAGGGCGGCGCCGGCGACGCTCGGCACCGCCCAGGGGCGGCGCCAGGCGCCGCCAGGGCAGCAACTGTTGCTGCCCTAAAGGGGCAGCCGGGCTGCCCCGGCCCGCGCCCACGGGTGCGGGCCGGCCCGGGAGTGTCCCGGGCGGCCCGCGGGAAAAATTTAATTTTTATTTAAAATTAATTTTAATGTGTTAAAATTTTATTTTTGGTCCGGTCAAAAATTGTTTTTGATTGGTTCACGAGATTTCGGATCGAATTGTTCGAGTCCGTAAACTTTAAAATTGATTTTTGGATAAATTTGAATTTTTGGAAAATTTTAATATTTTATCCTTAAATTGAATTTTGAAATCAATTATTTTTGGTACAATTGATGATAAGATTTGATCTTATGAATATATTGAGTAAAATATGATTTTATCCATAAAATTGGATTTTGTAGATAAAATATGATTTTATTTGATAAAGAGATAAAATATGATTTTATATGTAAAATGAGATTTTATATATAAAATATGATTTTATCCTGTTTAAATTTGAATTGCCACTGCATGTTATCCAATAAATTAATTTTGAATTAAATGTTATTGGATAAGGATGATCGATTGCCATGACCAATTTTGTAGGTGTATGTTAGGAATTTACATTTGTTTTTATTGTTGTTGGTTTTATTAATGGGCCTGGTTTATGGCCCAATATGAATGTCATATGTAATAAAAATGGGCTTGGTTTATGGCCCGTTCCCACCCCTAAAAATGTATCCCCTACTTGTCATTGTTATTTATTGTAAATACATTAGATTTAGTGGGAGATCAAGATTTGAAGATGGTGGGCCCAGCAGACAATAAAGACAGAAGAAATGTAAATTGGAAGCACATGTAATAGGATTGCATTGCATACTGCATATTACCTAGGATTGGACTAAGACTCGTGATTGGCAACCACGGGTCAATTAGAAATGGAATCGATCATCCTATATAATATATGATATTATGATTGTATGCATGTTTTAGACATAATTGCGTGAATCCGGCAAGCATGCAATAATTTGAAATTGATGAGACAAATTTTTATAATTAAAAATCCCTCATTTTAAATATGATTTAAAATTGATATCAAGATAAATAAAGGAAATTTAAATTTGTTTAAATATTCCTACCTTCCATCAACGGTCAATGTATGAGATGCTACCCGCGGATACGGTCCGGCTCATATTATTGGGGGGGCCCGTTCGTCGGAAAGCTGTACATTGGATCGACAAATGTTGTAAGTTGGGTGGAACTCCCATGGGATCGGCTCATATTATTGGGGATCCACATGGCGACCGTCCATCACAACTTAATATTGATGGGTCATCTTGACATGTCACTTTAAACGGCGTCATATTATTGGGCCCTTATTGGACATGAGGTAAACACATGGGGGTTGCTTTGGAAGCAATTGGGCTCTACCTTTTGAGAATTATGGTTGGCTGATATTATTCGGGACCATAAGTTTGTCAATTGGACTCCATGTTCTCACTAAGGAAAAAAGTTTCCCGCTTTCACTAGAGGGTAGTGAAATTGTTAAAATAGTGGGAGTGAGATTCATAAAATTAAATTCGCCTATTTTATGTCTTAGTAAATTGCTTAAACAATCATTGATATATGTCTGTTTTTCTTTTCAGTATTTCATACAATGAATTCGCGTAATCCATTATTCTCGATCCTCGAACAAAACAAGTTAACTGGCGCAAACTATACGGAATGGTTCCGGAAGTTGAAGATTGTCTTGACTTCGGAGAAGATGCTCTACGTGTTAGAGAAATCACCTCCGAAGGAAGCACCAGCTGACGTAAGTCCGGAGGAATTGGCCAAACTTGATGCATGGTGGGACCATGACATCAAGACCAAATGCTATATGCAAGCCTCGATGTCTGATGAACTCCAGAGGCGATTTGAGGACACCGTGAATGCTGCTGACATTCACGCTCAACTCAAGGAACTTTTTGGGGCTCAATCGAGGGCTGAAAGGTTCGCTACTGTTAAGGAGCTAATGACGTGTCGCATGCGTGAAGGGACTTCGGTCCGTGATCATGGGGTACGAGTGATTTGGCTCATACAAAAGTTAGCGACCCTTGATTTGGTGTTGGAGCATGAACTCAACGTGGATTTACTGCTTCTGTCTCTTCCTTCTTCGTTTGACGGATTTGTGGTAAATTTTAATATGAACAAGATAGAGGCCACCATTGAAGAGATGGTCAATATGCTTGTGACATATGAATCCACACTAAAGAAGGATAAACCAGCTTTCTTGGTGGGCTCCTCATCTTCTACTAAGAAGGGGCCAAGTACGAAGGGCAAGAAACGTTCTGCCCCACCCAAGAAAGTCAAGCCCGAGAAGAAGCACAAGACAAAGGCTTCAAACAATGGAAAATCCAAGGATGTTTGCCATTACTGCAAGAAGCCCGGTCATTAGAAGCGCAACTGCAAGGAATATCTAGAGCAGTTGGGAACTGCAAAGGGTATGTTCTATATTGAAATAAACATTTCACTTAATACTACTTCTTGGGTATTGGATACCGGATGTGGATCTCACATTTGCAATGATTTGCAGGTGATGACAAGAAGTCGCAGGCTTAGAATGGGTAAGACCCAGCTGAGGCTCGGGAATGGTTCCAGAGTTGAAGCTACAGCCATTGGAGATGTTTGTTTAATTTTGCAAGACGGTTTTAAGTTATTTTTAAGAGATGTTTTATTTGTTCCGGATTTAATTAAAAACATTATTTCTGTTTCTATGCTAGATAGAGATGGTTATTCTTGCAAGTTTGTGAATGAGATTTGCAATATTTACAAGAATGAATGTTTGATTGGAAATGGACAACTTGAAAACGATCTATACAACTTAAAACTAAAAGACGTTCCAATAAATTATATTGATAAACCGGCGACAACAAACAAAAGGAAAATCGATAGTCAAAACCCGGCGAACCTTTGGCATGCTAGGCTAGGTCATATTTCCTCAAGGAGGATGAACAAGCTAGTGGGAGAGGGCATGTTTGATATGTCTGATATTAACTCTCTACCTACTTGTGAATCTTGTCTAAAAGGGAAAATGACTAAATCTCCTTTTAAGGGGAAGCCTGAGCGTAGTCAAAATCTGTTGGATTTGATCCATACAGATGTTTGTGGACCATTTAGAGTTGGGACTCAATATGGCCACACCTACTTCATTACCTTTACTGACGATTATTCAAGGTATGGGTATTTATATTTAATGAAATATAAGTCTGAAGCATTTGAAAAGTTCAAAGAATTCAAGGCTGAAGTAGAAAACAAGCTAGGTAAAAGTATTAAAGCACTTCGATCGGATCGAGGTGGAGAATACTTAAGTACCGAGTTTTTGGACTATCTAAAAGAGAATGAGATTCTCTCTCAGTGGACTCCTCCTATGACACCACAGCTGAATGGTGTATCGGAGCGTCGTAATCGAACTTTGTTGGACATAGTTCGATCCATGATGAGCTTCACTGAGCTTCCACCTTCATTTTGGGGCTATGCGCTTGAAACGGCGGTATTGTTGTTGAACAACGTCCACACTAAAGCAGTGGACAAAACACCATACGAGTTATGGAATGGCAAAGCTCCTAAGTATTCGTACTTGAGGATTTGGGGATGTCCTGCTTACGTGAAGCGGACAGTGGGAGATAAGTTGGATAGTCGATCCAGCTTATGTTACTTTGTAGGGTATCCGAAGAATTCAATCGGATATTATTTCTATTATCCTGCTGAAACAAAGGTGTTTGTTTCTAGGAATGCCACCTTCTTGGAGAAGGAGTTCTTATTGGATAAGAAAGGCGAGATGATGAAACTCGAAGAAGTTCGAGAAGAACCCGAAATACAAAATAACAATCCTACGCCTCAGGAACCATTACTAGACACGCCTGAACCTAGAAGATCCGAGAGGACTTCTAGACCTCCTGTTCGATATGGTCTTCTTCTTGAAGGGGATCAAGATGAACCCGACATTGGATGTGATCCAAGAAACTTCAAGGAAGCAATTTCTGATGCGGATTCAAATTTATGGCTTGAAGCTATGCAGTCTGAATTGGATTCAATGCATACAAACCAAGTTTGGTCTTTAGTAGATCCTCCTGATGGAATTGTTCCAATAGGGTGTAAATGGATCTACAAGAGAAAGCTTGGGCCTGATGGTAAGGTATTGACCTACAAGGCGCGATTGGTGGCAAAAGGTTACACTCAAAGACAAGGAGTTGACTATGATGAAACCTTTTCACCAGTTGCAATGTTCAAGTCCATAAGAATCCTTATTGCCATAGCTGCATGGTATGACTATGAGATATGGCAAATGGATGTGAAGACTGCTTTTCTTAATGGAGACATTAAGGAAGAAATCTATATGAAGCAGCCAGAGGGGTTCACATCCATGGGAAGCGAGCATAAGGTATGCAAGCTTCAGAGATCAATTTATGGTCTAAAACAAGCATCAAGAAGTTGGAACCAGAAAATTGATGAAACAATAAAAGATTTTAGTTTCATCAAGAACCCGGAGGAACCGTGCGTGTACAAGAAAGTAGTTAAGGATGCTGTGACATTCTTAGTACTTTATGTTGATGACATCCTACTCATTGGGAATGATGTAGGGATGTTACAGTCAACAAAGATATGGTTATCAGGTAGATTCTCGATGAAGGATTTGGGTGAGGCATCCTACATTCTTGGGATACAGATCTATAGAGATAGATCTAAGAGAATGATAGGACTCACTCAATCAACCTACATCGACACCATATTGAAACGGTTTTCAATGGATGGGTCCAAGAGAGGACATCTACCCATGTGTCATGGAGTTTATCTATCCAAGTCTATGTGTCCCAAGACTGATGAAGAGATAGAGAATATGACACATGTACCATATGCGTCAGCTATAGGTAGTATCATGTATGGGATGATATCTACCAGACCGGATGTAGCATTTGCTCTGAGTGTCACGAGCAGATATCAGGCTAATCCTGGTCAAATGCATTGGAAAGCAGTGAAGGACATTCTTAAGTACTTACGAAGGACTAAGAATATGTTCATGGTATATGGAGGACGAGATCTGAAATTGGAAGGCTATACCGACTCTAGCTTCCAAAGTGACGTGGATGACTCGAAGTCAACCTCTGGATTTGTGTTCATGCTCAATGGCGGTGCTGTCTCTTGGAAGAGTTCCAAGCAGGACACCACAGCGGATTCCACCACTGAGGCTGAATACATTGCAGCATCAGCTGCTGCTAAAGAGGCCGTTTGGATGAGGAAGTTCGTCCAAGAGTTGGGCGTCATTCCTGAATTTGTTGGTCCAGTCCCGGTGTACTGTGACAACACGGGTGCCATTGCTCAAGCAAAGGAACCAAGGTCTCATCAAAGATCCAAACACGTACTGAGGAAATACCACATCATCCGGGAGATTGTGGAAAGAGGAGACATCACTGTCGAACGAGTGGCCTCTGCAGACAATATCGCTGATCCGCTTACTAAGCCCTTGCCAGGACCATTGTTTGACAAACATCGCGAAGCAATGGGTCTACGTAGTATGACTAGTTGGCTATAGGGCACGTGGGAGATTGAAAGAGTGGGTGCCCAGTGAGCCAACTTGTGGCTATGGGCTTTGATGACACTTTGTACAAACGATCTTTTGTTTAATGTAATTTACACTTTTATTAATGGCAATGACTTTATCTTTCTTCATATTGTTATATTGTGATATACTATTGTTGTTTTGATAAAGACCTTGAATATACTATAGTGTATGTAAGATGTGGTAGAACATGGGGATGTCTATCATGAAATACATCTTATAGTCACTGTATATTCTAAACTGTTCCTAGTCGATTGAGCCGTCCAAGAATAAGGATAAGGATCGCTCGAGTTTGAGACTAGCATTTGCGATGCGGAGTACCACGTTTCATTGGTAGGGAACATGGAGATGTTCGAAGCATGCAAATGGATATTCATAGGATGAATAATCGAACTACCCTATCCGGACTTTCCAAGTGGTTATCACTTATCGAGTGGATAAAGTCCGCGGTTTTGGTTGTACACCATTAGTCCTTACTACTTGAAACATCATGGAGACTCTATATGCTAGTACTGTGCTTTGACTCGTTTACCGACTCTATGGGGGTCATCAGGTGTCGGGATTGGGTACAGTTACAACACATATAGGAGTCGATGCATTGTTGTCAAGGATTCACCACATACTTGCGAGTGTGGATATCCTATGCGATCTGAGGAGATATTAGTGTGACGAATCTCTGGCCAGAGTACTTGATGTGATTTAAGAAATGGTTTCTTAGTAGCACATGCGATGTCACTAATTTGATCTTCAAGATGTATTGCATAGTTATCGAATCTTGAGCGACTCTCGATATACCAATGGTTGTTGATTCGATCGGGATATATGGATGAAGGGACCGTACTGTACGCGAACCAAAATCTACTGGTTCTTGTAGGCACTATCAGTGATACCTAGGGAATCATGGGGCGATGTTGCTAGGCGCTTTACCATGATTCGTTGGGCAAGTCGGAAATCATTGTTCCGAGTCACAAGGAGTTGTGAGCCCACTGCTAGCTGTATCCCTGAACCATTGAGGGTCACACAGTGTAATGGAGTTTTAATCCCCGTTGAGATAGTTAAATTTAAAGAGTTAAATTTAATGAATAAAGAAGTTGGACTTCTTAAATAAGAGTAAGGGAGTAGGATTTCCTAAAATGACATAGGGATGTACATTTTTGGAAACCACTGAATTCGGATTCAGGAAAATTTATCTTGACTTTAAAATGTGCAGAAATGGTTTCTGTGCACATTGGTAAAATCGGTTTATCAATCGGAGTCACGATGAATTTTATATTAATTTCTGAACATGCGGGCTTTGCTTGTCGGGCCTCAACTTATGACTAATGGGCCCTAAGGTGTTAGTGGCCTGCATTATAAATAAGTTATTACAGTACAGAAATTACACACAACAGGTCATAATTTTGAGAGCAAAATTTCGAAAACCCTAGCCTCCTCTCTCTCAAATATTTCGGCCGCTCCCCTCCCTTCTCTGCGTGAGAAATTCCGGTCTGTGATTTTGAATTGCAGTCTGGAATAGCGAATCAAATTTGTTTATTCTCTTCGTAGAAAACTTCTGATAGATTTTCTAGTGCAATCTATCAGAGGGATTAAACCTCCATTCGTGGACCTGATTGAAGGAGTTCATCGGTTCCAGGGAGAGACAACAAGAGCAGAGAAATCTGTTGGAGTCCAATAATCTCGATTCGAGATTGAAGGTAAAATTTAATAATAGTTATTTAATTTTACACACACTTATAATTTAATCGTTAAACGGTTGATACCCACACTATGGAATTGTTCCATAATAAAAATTTTTAAACTTCCGCTGCACCGGGTATCAATCGTGATTGATCTGAACGCCAGTTTTCCAACAGTGGTATCAGAGCCAGGTTGCTCAGATCAAACGATTAAATTAATCGATTGTACAAAAATTTTTGAGTCTCGGTTTTTGAAACAAAATAAATATTTTTAATAAAAATAAAAAAAAAAAATTTCGGGGCAAAACCCGGGTAGCGATTGGATCGCTGCCCGGTGGGGCAGCAATTGTTGCTGCCCCGGGCGGCGCACGGCGCCGCCCAAAGGGGGCGCACGGCGCCGCCCACGGCGGCGCACGGCGTCGCCCACGGCGGCGCACGGCGTCGCCCAGGGGCGGCGCTCGGCGCTGCCCAGCGCAGCGCTGGGCGCTGCGCAGGGCAGCGCTGGGCGCTGCCCAGGGCGGCGCCGGCGACGCTCGGCACCGCCCAGGGGCGGCGCCAGGCGCCGCCAGGGCAGCAACTGTTGCTGCCCTAAAGGGGCAGCCGGGCTGCCCCGGCCCGCGCCACGGGTGCGGGCCGGCCCGGGAGTGTCCCGGGCGGCCCGCGGGAAAAATTTAATTTTTATTTAAAATTAATTTTAATGTGTTAAAATTTTATTTTTGGTCCGGTCAAAAATTGTTTTTGATTGGTTCACGAGATTTCGGATCGAATTGTTCGAGTCCGTAAACTTTAAAATTGATTTTTGGATAAATTTGAATTTTTGGAAAATTTTAATATTTTATCCTTAAATTGAATTTTGAAATCAATTATTTTTGGTACAATTGATGATAAGATTTGATCTTATGAATATATTGAGTAAAATATGATTTTATCCATAAAATTGGATTTTGTAGATAAAATATGATTTTATTTGATAAAGAGATAAAATATGATTTTATATGTAAAATGAGATTTTATATATAAAATATGATTTTATCCTGTTTAAATTTGAATTGCCACTGCATGTTATCCAATAAATTAATTTTGAATTAAATGTTATTGGATAAGGATGATCGATTGCCATGACCAATTTTGTAGGTGTATGTTAGGAATTTACATTTGTTTTTATTGTTGTTGGTTTTATTAATGGGCCTGGTTTATGGCCCAATATGAATGTCATATGTAATAAAAATGGGCTTGGTTTATGGCCCGTTCCCACCCTAAAAATGTATCCCCTACTTGTCATTGTTATTTATTGTAAATACATTAGATTTAGTGGGAGATCAAGATTTGAAGATGGTGGGCCCAGCAGACAATAAAGACAGAAGAAATGTAAATTGGAAGCACATGTAATAGGATTGCATTGCATACTGCATATTACCTAGGATTGGACTAAGACTCGTGATTGGCAACCACGGGTCAATTAGAAATGGAATCGATCATCCTATATAATATATGATATTATGATTGTATGCATGTTTTAGACATAATTGCGTGAATCCGGCAAGCATGCAATAATTTGAAATTGATGAGACAAATTTTTATAATTAAAAATCCCTCATTTTAAATATGATTTAAAATTGATATCAAGATAAATAAAGGAAATTTAAATTTGTTTAAATATTCCTACCTTCCATCAACGGTCAATGTATGAGATGCTACCCGCGGATACGGTCCGGCTCATATTATTGGGGGGGCCCGTTCGTCGGAAAGCTGTACATTGGATCGACAAATGTTGTAAGTTGGGTGGAACTCCCATGGGATCGGCTCATATTATTGGGGATCCACATGGCGACCGTCCATCACAACTTAATATTGATGGGTCATCTTGACATGTCACTTTAAACGGCGTCATATTATTGGGCCCTTATTGGACATGAGGTAAACACATGGGGGTTGCTTTGGAAGCAATTGGGCTCTACCTTTTGAGAATTATGGTTGGCTGATATTATTCGGGACCATAAGTTTGTCAATTGGACTCCATGTTCTCACTAAGGAAAAAAGTTTCCCGCTTTCACTAGAGGGTAGTGAAATTGTTAAAATAGTGGGAGTGAGATTCATAAAATTAAATTCGCCTATTTTATGTCTTAGTAAATTGCTTAAACAATCATTGATATATGTCTGTTTTTCTTTTCAGTATTTCATACAATGAATTCGCGTAATCCATTATTCTCGATCCTCGAACAAAACAAGTTAACTGGCGCAAACTATACGGAATGGTTCCGGAAGTTGAAGATTGTCTTGACTTCGGAGAAGATGCTCTACGTGTTAGAGAAATCACCTCCGAAGGAAGCACCAGCTGACGTAAGTCCGGAGGAATTGGCCAAACTTGATGCATGGTGGGACCATGACATCAAGACCAAATGCTATATGCAAGCCTCGATGTCTGATGAACTCCAGAGGCGATTTGAGGACACCGTGAATGCTGCTGACATTCACGCTCAACTCAAGGAACTTTTTGGGGCTCAATCGAGGGCTGAAAGGTTCGCTACTGTTAAGGAGCTAATGACGTGTCGCATGCGTGAAGGGACTTCGGTCCGTGATCATGGGGTACGAGTGATTTGGCTCATACAAAAGTTAGCGACCCTTGATTTGGTGTTGGAGCATGAACTCAACGTGGATTTACTGCTTCTGTCTCTTCCTTCTTCGTTTGACGGATTTGTGGTAAATTTTAATATGAACAAGATAGAGGCCACCATTGAAGAGATGGTCAATATGCTTGTGACATATGAATCCACACTAAAGAAGGATAAACCAGCTTTCTTGGTGGGCTCCTCATCTTCTACTAAGAAGGGGCCAAGTACGAAGGGCAAGAAACGTTCTGCCCCACCCAAGAAAGTCAAGCCCGAGAAGAAGCACAAGACAAAGGCTTCAAACAATGGAAAATCCAAGGATGTTTGCCATTACTGCAAGAAGCCCGGTCATTAGAAGCGCAACTGCAAGGAATATCTAGAGCAGTTGGGAACTGCAAAGGGTATGTTCTATATTGAAATAAACATTTCACTTAATACTACTTCTTGGGTATTGGATACCGGATGTGGATCTCACATTTGCAATGATTTGCAGGTGATGACAAGAAGTCGCAGGCTTAGAATGGGTAAGACCCAGCTGAGGCTCGGGAATGGTTCCAGAGTTGAAGCTACAGCCATTGGAGATGTTTGTTTAATTTTGCAAGACGGTTTTAAGTTATTTTTAAGAGATGTTTTATTTGTTCCGGATTTAATTAAAAACATTATTTCTGTTTCTATGCTAGATAGAGATGGTTATTCTTGCAAGTTTGTGAATGAGATTTGCAATATTTACAAGAATGAATGTTTGATTGGAAATGGACAACTTGAAAACGATCTATACAACTTAAAACTAAAAGACGTTCCAATAAATTATATTGATAAACCGGCGACAACAAACAAAAGGAAAATCGATAGTCAAAACCCGGCGAACCTTTGGCATGCTAGGCTAGGTCATATTTCCTCAAGGAGGATGAACAAGCTAGTGGGAGAGGGCATGTTTGATATGTCTGATATTAACTCTCTACCTACTTGTGAATCTTGTCTAAAAGGGAAAATGACTAAATCTCCTTTTAAGGGGAAGCCTGAGCGTAGTCAAAATCTGTTGGATTTGATCCATACAGATGTTTGTGGACCATTTAGAGTTGGGACTCAATATGGCCACACCTACTTCATTACCTTTACTGACGATTATTCAAGGTATGGGTATTTATATTTAATGAAATATAAGTCTGAAGCATTTGAAAAGTTCAAAGAATTCAAGGCTGAAGTAGAAAACAAGCTAGGTAAAAGTATTAAAGCACTTCGATCGGATCGAGGTGGAGAATACTTAAGTACGAGTTTTTGGACTATCTAAAAGAGAATGAGATTCTCTCTCAGTGGACTCCTCCTATGACACCACAGCTGAATGGTGTATCGGAGCGTCGTAATCGAACTTTGTTGGACATAGTTCGATCCATGATGAGCTTCACTGAGCTTCCACCTTCATTTTGGGGCTATGCGCTTGAAACGGCGGTATTGTTGTTGAACAACGTCCACACTAAAGCAGTGGACAAAACACCATACGAGTTATGGAATGGCAAAGCTCCTAAGTATTCGTACTTGAGGATTTGGGGATGTCCTGCTTACGTGAAGCGGACAGTGGGAGATAAGTTGGATAGTCGATCCAGCTTATGTTACTTTGTAGGGTATCCGAAGAATTCAATCGGATATTATTTCTATTATCCTGCTGAAACAAAGGTGTTTGTTTCTAGGAATGCCACCTTCTTGGAGAAGGAGTTCTTATTGGATAAGAAAGGCGAGATGATGAAACTCGAAGAAGTTCGAGAAGAACCCGAAATACAAAATAACAATCCTACGCCTCAGGAACCATTACTAGACACGCCTGAACCTAGAAGATCCGAGAGGACTTCTAGACCTCCTGTTCGATATGGTCTTCTTCTTGAAGGGGATCAAGATGAACCCGACATTGGATGTGATCCAAGAAACTTCAAGGAAGCAATTTCTGATGCGGATTCAAATTTATGGCTTGAAGCTATGCAGTCTGAATTGGATTCAATGCATACAAACCAAGTTTGGTCTTTAGTAGATCCTCCTGATGGAATTGTTCCAATAGGGTGTAAATGGATCTACAAGAGAAAGCTTGGGCCTGATGGTAAGGTATTGACCTACAAGGCGCGATTGGTGGCAAAAGGTTACACTCAAAGACAAGGAGTTGACTATGATGAAACCTTTTCACCAGTTGCAATGTTCAAGTCCATAAGAATCCTTATTGCCATAGCTGCATGGTATGACTATGAGATATGGCAAATGGATGTGAAGACTGCTTTTCTTAATGGAGACATTAAGGAAGAAATCTATATGAAGCAGCCAGAGGGGTTCACATCCATGGGAAGCGAGCATAAGGTATGCAAGCTTCAGAGATCAATTTATGGTCTAAAACAAGCATCAAGAAGTTGGAACCAGAAAATTGATGAAACAATAAAAGATTTTAGTTTCATCAAGAACCCGGAGGAACCGTGCGTGTACAAGAAAGTAGTTAAGGATGCTGTGACATTCTTAGTACTTTATGTTGATGACATCCTACTCATTGGGAATGATGTAGGGATGTTACAGTCAACAAAGATATGGTTATCAGGTAGATTCTCGATGAAGGATTTGGGTGAGGCATCCTACATTCTTGGGATACAGATCTATAGAGATAGATCTAAGAGAATGATAGGACTCACTCAATCAACCTACATCGACACCATATTGAAACGGTTTTCAATGGATGGGTCCAAGAGAGGACATCTACCCATGTGTCATGGAGTTTATCTATCCAAGTCTATGTGTCCCAAGACTGATGAAGAGATAGAGAATATGACACATGTACCATATGCGTCAGCTATAGGTAGTATCATGTATGGGATGATATCTACCAGACCGGATGTAGCATTTGCTCTGAGTGTCACGAGCAGATATCAGGCTAATCCTGGTCAAATGCATTGGAAAGCAGTGAAGGACATTCTTAAGTACTTACGAAGGACTAAGAATATGTTCATGGTATATGGAGGACGAGATCTGAAATTGGAAGGCTATACCGACTCTAGCTTCCAAAGTGACGTGGATGACTCGAAGTCAACCTCTGGATTTGTGTTCATGCTCAATGGCGGTGCTGTCTCTTGGAAGAGTTCCAAGCAGGACACCACAGCGGATT
Organism: Henckelia pumila; assembly: GCF_033568475.1. Lineage (NCBI taxonomy): Eukaryota > Viridiplantae > Streptophyta > Magnoliopsida > Lamiales > Gesneriaceae > Henckelia > Henckelia pumila. The sequence goes on from NW_027331788.1 coordinate 174,210, forward strand.
CCACCACTGAGGCTGAATACATTGCAGCATCAGCTGCTGCTAAAGAGGCCGTTTGGATGAGGAAGTTCGTCCAAGAGTTGGGCGTCATTCCTGAATTTGTTGGTCCAGTCCCGGTGTACTGTGACAACACGGGTGCCATTGCTCAAGCAAAGGAACCAAGGTCTCATCAAAGATCCAAACACGTACTGAGGAAATACCACATCATCCGGGAGATTGTGGAAAGAGGAGACATCACTGTCGAACGAGTGGCCTCTGCAGACAATATCGCTGATCCGCTTACTAAGCCCTTGCCAGGACCATTGTTTGACAAACATCGCGAAGCAATGGGTCTACGTAGTATGACTAGTTGGCTATAGGGCACGTGGGAGATTGAAAGAGTGGGTGCCCAGTGAGCCAACTTGTGGCTATGGGCTTTGATGACACTTTGTACAAACGATCTTTTGTTTAATGTAATTTACACTTTTATTAATGGCAATGACTTTATCTTTCTTCATATTGTTATATTGTGATATACTATTGTTGTTTTGATAAAGACCTTGAATATACTATAGTGTATGTAAGATGTGGTAGAACATGGGATGTCTATCATGAAATACATCTTATAGTCACTGTATATTCTAAACTGTTCCTAGTCGATTGAGCCGTCCAAGAATAAGGATAAGGATCGCTCGAGTTTGAGACTAGCATTTGCGATGCGGAGTACCACGTTTCATTGGTAGGGAACATGGAGATGTTCGAAGCATGCAAATGGATATTCATAGGATGAATAATCGAACTACCCTATCCGGACTTTCCAAGTGGTTATCACTTATCGAGTGGATAAAGTCCGCGGTTTTGGTTGTACACCATTAGTCCTTACTACTTGAAACATCATGGAGACTCTATATGCTAGTACTGTGCTTTGACTCGTTTACCGACTCTATGGGGGTCATCAGGTGTCGGGATTGGGTACAGTTACAACACATATAGGAGTCGATGCATTGTTGTCAAGGATTCACCACATACTTGCGAGTGTGGATATCCTATGCGATCTGAGGAGATATTAGTGTGACGAATCTCTGGCCAGAGTACTTGATGTGATTTAAGAAATGGTTTCTTAGTAGCACATGCGATGTCACTAATTTGATCTTCAAGATGTATTGCATAGTTATCGAATCTTGAGCGACTCTCGATATACCAATGGTTGTTGATTCGATCGGGATATATGGATGAAGGGACCGTACTGTACGCGAACCAAAATCTACTGGTTCTTGTAGGCACTATCAGTGATACCTAGGGAATCATGGGGCGATGTTGCTAGGCGCTTTACCATGATTCGTTGGGCAAGTCGGAAATCGTTGTTCCGAGTCACAAGGAGTTGTGAGCCCACGGCTAGCTGTATCCCTGAACCATTGAGGGTCACACAGTGTAATGGAGTTTTAATCCCCGTTGAGATAGTTAAATTTAAAGAGTTAAATTTAATGAATAAAGAAGTTGGACTTCTTAAATAAGAGTAAGGGAGTAGGATTTCCTAAAATGACATAGGGATGTACATTTTTGGAAACCACTGAATTCGGATTCAGGAAAATTTATCTTGACTTTAAAATGTGCAGAAATGGTTTCTATGCACATTGGTAAAATCGGTTTATCAATCGGAGTCACGATGAATTTTATATTAATTTCTGAACATGCGGGCTTTGCTTGTCGGGCCTCAACTTATGACTAATGGGCCCTAAGGTGTTAGTGGCCTGCATTATAAATAAATTATTACAGTACAGAAATTACACACAACAGATCATAATTTTGAGAGCAAAATTTCGAAAACCCTAGCCTCCTCTCTCTCAAATATTTCGGCCGCTCCCCTCCCTTCTCTGCGTGAGAAATTCCGGTCTGTGATTTTGAATTGCAGTCTGGAATAGCGAATCAAATTTGTTTATTCACTTCGTAGAAAACATCTGATAGATTTTCTAGTGCAATCTATCAGAGGGATTAAACCTCCATTCGTGGACCTGATTGAAGGAGTTCATCGGTTCCAGGGAGAGACAACAAGAGCAGAGAAATCTGTTGGAGTCCAATAATCTCGATTCGAGATTGAAGGTAAAATTTAATAATAGTTATTTAATTTTACACACACTTATAATTTAATCGTTAAACGGTTTATACCCACACTATGGAATTGTTCCATAATAAAAATTTTTAAACTTCCGCTGCACCGGGTATCAATCGTGATTGATCTGAACGCCAGTTTTCCAACACTTATGACTAATGGGCCCTAAGTTGTTAGTGGCCTACATTATAAATAAGTTATTGCAGTACAGAAATTACACACAACAAGGTCACAATTTTCGAAAACCTAAGTATCTTTCTAACAAGAGTGGCCGCCCCCCTCCCTGTCTACTCGAGAAAAATCCAGCCTGTGATTTTGAATTACAGTCTGGTTTAACGGATCAAATTCGTTAATCTCTTCGTAGAAACTTCTGATAGATTTTTTAGTGCAATCTATCAGAGGGATTAAATATCTATTCGTGGACCTGATTGAAGAACAGTTCGTCCATCAGTTCCAGGGATATACAACAAGAGCAGAGAAATCTGTTGGTGTCCAAAATCTCGATTCGAGATTAAAGGTAAAAATTTTATAATTGTTATTTAATTTTTACACACACAATTTAATCGTAAGGTTGATACCCATTATGTAATCGTTCCATACAAAAATTTTAAACTTCCGCTGCACCGGGTATCAATCATAATTGATCTCTACGCCGAGTTCTCCAACATCGATTTGTTCCCAATCTGCAAAATTGTGGTTAGGACAACGTCTAAATAATTCTTTGTACCTTTCCCATGCCTCGTATAGCTGTTCAGTGTCCATCTGCCAGAAAGTGCTGATCTCTATCTTCAGTTGGGTGGTTTTGGCAGGAGGAAAATATTTCGCAAGAAATTTTTCTGCCATGCCTTCCCAAGTAGTGATGCTTCCAAGCGGCAGTGATTGCAACCAACTTCTGGCTTGATCCCTGAGAGAAAACGGAAACAAGCGTAAGCGAATAATATCCTCAGACACACCATTTATTTTTACCATATCGGTTATTTCTAAGGTCCGCAGGTGTAGGTGAGGATCAGCAGTGGCTCTCCCATTAAATAGGTTCTGTTGAACCATGTTGATCAAAGCAGGTTTTAGCTTAAAATTGTTGGCGTTGATAGTTCCTCGAGCGATTCCAGAGTAGTGAGCCTGGATCATCGGCCGGAAGTGATCTCTAATTGGCACCAGGGGAGCTTGTTGTGCTTCTTGTTCAGCCATTCTCTCAATTTCTTATCTTCTAATTCTTCTTAAAGCACGTGCAGTGTGCTCGATCTCTGGATGAAACAGCAAAGAATTCGCACTTTGAGATCATCGCATAGACTGCAATAAAAAAAGAAGAAATTAATTAGTAACTTAAAAATAAAATAAAAACTCTAAATTAAAACTTAGACTAATTGGTAACAAGACTAAAAAATAATCAAAATTTACTCCCCGGCAACGGTGCCAAAAACTTGGTGTGAAAAATACTCGCAAGCGTACGAGTGTCAAGTTTTAATATAGTGATAAAATCAGATATCGATCCCACAGGGAGTAATTTGAAAATAATCAGTGCTTGTAATTAAAATAGTCTAAAATTTATCTAAAAAATCAATATTTGAGAAATTTGCCAAAAAATAAATAAGCAGATGATTTTATAGCACGCACACAACTTTCAGATAAATATCAATCAGAGAAAAATGGTCTAGAGGTATAGATTTCACCTGGTTTCAACAACAGCCAATCCTAATTAATTTAGTTTCATGAATTTCAATCAATTAATAGCCAAGAACACTTAAGTTTATTATTTCCCTCTCCCGAGAAACAAATAATTTTTATCAACTACAATTCAATTTCAATATACCTATTAAGAATTTATCGCAGTGATCTATCACAAAACAATGTTCTCTTTAAAAGCTCTGTTAAAATTATACACTCTCCCGAGCTATATAAATAATTAACAGTGTATTTTCCAATGGTCCTATTCAAAATCTCCTCTCCCGAGTGCCAGATTTCAAATAAATATAACAAATCAATTATTGATCAGATAATTGAAAAGACAATCAATTCTAGAAAAAAACAATTAATCTAGAAAAAACTCAATTCAATAAAATCAAAAATTCATGAAAGCGTCTACACCAGGTTCCATCCGACCTCTAGACTCTAAAAAATTAGTTCATAATAAAATTTTGAATAAAACAATAATTCATAAATCCAAACATATTCAGAATTAAATAAAAGATAGAAAACAAATCCGTCGTCGATACCGTGTCCGGTCTAACGATCTCCGTCTTCGTTCTTCAATTAAGCTCCAGATTCTTCCCAAAAATCTCACGATCACGATCAATTCTCTCTTCTCTGATATATACGATTATGTTTTTGTGGCGGCTCCTCCTAATCTCTCAGACTTTGAATCTCTTATATATCGTGTGAAAAAGCCCATCCAAAAGCCCATTGAATAATTACCCGAAATAATAAAATTTCCAATCAGCAGCGACGGGGCGGGCGCTCTAGTGAAGGCGCGGGCGCCTTAAGTTAGAAATTCCAATTCTCAAGTCTTCAGAACACACTGCGCATTAGCTTTTCTCTTCTCCTCATTAGCGCTTGTTTTAGCGCTAAACTTTAGGCCCAATTGAAAAGCCCAATTACTGTTCCTTCTCTTCTTTTGTCTGATCGTTCCTTTTCTTCTTCTTTTCTTTTCTCTTTTCTTTTAATTTTTTTAATTCCCTATTTTCTTCTTCAATTTCTTCTTTTACTCTCTTTTCCAAATAATTCAATAATTCTCTACAAGCACAAAAACAACAAAACCCACACATAAATCTGCTCGAAACAAACAATTAACAATTAAAATCATATATAAATTAAGTGTATAAAATACACTTATCAACTCAAAGGGTCAATTTTGTAGGAAATTAATTTTTGAAGAATGAATTACGGAGCAGCCTTGGTAAAAAATTTGTTTTAATTTTAGAGAGATCCAAATCCAATCTTTACCGTTCAAAATGAATTTCAAGATGTTTTAAAGCTGTTGTCCAAATTTTAGCTTGATCCGACGACTAAAACTTGAGGCATGATTTTTCAAGAAAATTGCGCGCTGGAAAAAACATAGAGAGGCGGCCACAAGGCTTGGGAGAGAATATTTCTCTTTTCTTTTCTTCTTCTTTTTATTTTTGAATTATTGTTTTCAATTATTGAGTATATTTTCTTCAACCAAGACAACGTGACTGGGTCGGACAAATTTATGTAGAAAACTTGGATGTTTGTTTGTGTAGTAACCCATATCCAGAATTAATGATTAATGAGTAATTAACCATGTGATCATGTTTAAAATTAGTAAAACATGATCAAGAAGTTTCCAAAAGGCTCTAAGGAGTTCAAAAATGGATGCAGGACACTCAAAAATGGCCGAGGGGGTTCCGAGGGTTCGGATGGTTTAGAAGCTTCGAACCGGGTTAGGAGGCTCCGAACTGGATCAGGGGATCCGAACCTAAGATCGGAGGATCCGAACTCGGATCGGAGGCTCCGAAGATATTACGTCATGGGTGAGGTCACTGATGGGACTTCTGGGGATCCGAAGTCAAGATCGGAGGCTCCGAACAGGAACGGAGGATCCGAAGTCAGGAACGGAGGATCCAAACCAGTTCGGAGGATCCAAAGTTGAGTTCGGAGGCTCCGAACTTTGCCTATAAATAGAGGGTCCGAGAGCTCATTTTCTCGCACCTCTCTCCTCTCTTCTCTCTCGATTCCTAGGCCTTCTAACTCAGATCTAGGGAGAACTAAGCATCCTATGGGAAATCCGAAAGTGGCATAGCGATCCAGGCGTCGTAGCGGAGCTGTGGCCTAGTTTTGAGGCAAGCGACAGCAAAGGGCTGACGACGGACGCAGGTATAACTTTGGCTTCCTAAAAATATTTAGGAGTATAGAATAGTTTAGTTAAGGCTTTTAGAGCTTAATTAATGATGCATGGGTATTTGCATTGTAGTAGCAGTAGACTGGACTAGTAGGTTTGGAGTCTAGACCGGCGGAGCTAGGTTTTGACCAGCAGTGTTAGAGGTACGTAAGTACTGACCGAGATAGCCGACATGATATATTTGCATGTATGTTGCATGAGTATGTGCTATATGTTTTATCATGTTTTAGCATGTTTTACCGCCTTAAGACATGCACAATTTTACGTATTACTGCATTCCGAGAGGTGTGAGTCATTGACAGTCTCCATAGGGAACAGTGATCTCATGTTGGACTCGAGTCAGGTATGACAGTTTCCATATAGGACTTGCATACTGTTTTGGATTCGGGTTAGGATGGGGTTGGCTCAGCCCTGATATAAACTATACGAGTACCCCGCGGAGTCGCTCTCTAGCCGGTACTGTATATTCCTGGCGACTTGAGCAAAGTGTTTAACCTGGGATTTTAAATCATCTGTGTGCGTATATTTGTACATATATCATTGCTTATGTATTGAGCGTTGTCGCTCACGCCCCTATGTTTGGGTATTGTGGTGTACCTTGTGGCAGGGTAGGTTTGAGGCTGGACGGTCCTGGAGGCTCTCAGCAGGATTGAAGATCCGAGAGTGTGAGATTTTAGAGGGTAGGAATTTGTTTACCCTGAACCTTCGATTTGGTTGTACAATGGTATTTATACACTTTTGTTATCGTCGGTTGTATTCTGTCGATCGGATTTGTTGTATTTAAAATTATCCGCTTCTTACGCTTTAAGTATTATTGCACGCTCTTTATTATAACTCTGATTAGTTAGTGGATCTGGGTTGGGTCACTAAATTTTTGGTATCAGAGCGCATTGCACTGGGAATTACGTAAAGCGGATTAAGTTATTATTTGTTATTGTGTAACATATGGCAGATTACGATGGTGATTCTTGCCCTCATGCTTGAGGGTCGAGCGAGAAAGTGGTGGCGATCTACTTCCGCACCATTCATAACAGCAAGAGGAGCAGCTACGTGGGTCAAGTTCCGTACTGCTTATCAGAGACTGTATTTTCATCCAGCTCTTTGGCAGGCGAAAGCTACGTGGGTCGAGTTCCATACTGCTTATCAGAGACTGTATTTTCATCCAGCTCTTTGGCAGGCGAAAGCTAGTGAGTTACTGAGTTTGCGACAGGGTACGATGACGATCGAGGAGTACCAGTAGAAGTTCTTTGATCTGCTACCTTATTTCCTCACATTGCTGATAGTTCTATGGCAAAGTACGACCATTTTCTTCAAGGTCTGAATCCTGAGATTCATCGGATGGTTGCTGTGGGCGGTGATATGACTTACGAGGAATTGGTGGACCGTTGTCGCCAAGCAGAGGACAATATTTGGAGGAACAGAGGACTCTTCTCTTCTTATTCCAGGCCAGTGAGTTCTAGTCCTTTGGGTCTGAAGGGACAGTCTTTCAAGAAGCCAGGAGGTACTTCTTCTTCTTCATCTGGATCTGGTGGAGTTCATAATTTTGGTGGTCAGAGACCGAACCGATGTCGTCAGTGAAGACGCAGGCATCCTCCATGGCAGTGTGTTCGATCGACCAGTGCATGTTTCTAGTGTGTTTAGGAGGGTCACGCGAAGAGAGATTGTCCGATGCTGATTGGGGCAGCGAGTGGTTCAGGAGGTTCTCAGGCATCTGTTCAGCCACCTCAGTACCAGCAGCCACCTTTTCAGCAGCAGTATTCGCAGCAGCGTCAGCAGCCACAACAATCTTAGCGGCAGCCTGCTCAGACTCCTTCTCGAGGTCATTCTTCTTTGCGGCCACGTGCCCAGGGTCAAGTCTTTGCGCTTAACTAGGAATAGGCAGAGGCTGACAATGATCGGATGATCGCAGGTACCTGTAGTTTGTGGTTTTCCTGCGTATGTTTTAATGGATACTGGTGCATCGCATTCTTTCGTCTCAGCACATTTTGCTAAGAAGTATAAGTTGCCATTCATTCCTTTAGACATCTTGCTATTAGTTTCTACTCCTATGGGTAGAGAAGTTTTAGCCAAGCGTTTAGTTGTGGGTTGTGTTTTGGATTTCGAGGGGCATCAGCTTAGTGCTAACCTGATGATTTTATCCATGGAGGATTTCGATTGTATCATTGGTATTTCTATGGTGAGGGAGCGCGACCCCCGATGCTAGTGGTTTTTGCTCTGAAAGCTCGGCGTGCTTTAGAGTCTGGAGGGGAAGACTACCTTATCTACGTCATTGACGCATCCTTAGGGGAACCAAATATCCGGGAGATACCAGTGGTTCATGATAAGTGCATTTTGTGCACTTAAATTGTGTTGATATTATTGGATAATTGCTAGGTTTCGAGCGGAATTATGTGAAAGAAGTTGTTGTTTTTGTTAGATGATAGGAAACAATTAATTAATGATGAATGGAACCAAAAGAGTCAAGAACAGAGCGAAGCAAGCGAAGATGGTTCATATTTTGAAGAGTAGATGAAGACAGGACAGAAGGTCATGCGCGCCCGCGCCTGGTGTGGCGCTTTTGCGCGTCAATTGAACAGGATTGTGGATTTTTTACAGAGTGTCATGCGCGCCCGCGCATGACTCACGCGCGCCCGTGCATGAAGTCGATGAGTGAAGTTATTGAGACAGTGTTCCATGCGCGCCCGCGCGTGTGACGAATGCTGTGTTTAATTTTGGAAATTTTTGGGATACTTTTGGAATGTGTTTGGACGAATCTTAGGGGAGTATTTAAGGGTTTTTCAGACCTAATGGAGGGGGGAGCCTCCAAAGACACAGAAAAAATCTTGAGAGAAAATTCGTGGAAGTTTCGATCGAGATTTGAAGTTGTTTGAAACAAACACGAAGACTTTTCGACCGGACACGGAAGAAAGACGACGGCTTTGTATCTTTATTTTATTTATTTCTTTTGAGTTGAATTATGTTTGAATTTTTGAACATAATTTATGTTGCTATGAATTTTATTATGAACTAAACTCTTTAAGTCTAGAGGTCGATGTAGCCTGGTCAAGACATATTTATGAATTGTTGATTTTAATGAATTGAGTTCTTCTAAATTAATTGTGATTCTAGTTTTGAAAGCCTTTTCAATTTACTGGCCATAAATTGATTTGTTATATTTATTCAAAATCCGGCACTCGGGAGAGGGGATTTAGAATAGGATCAATAGAATTTGCACTGTTAATTGTTTATATGACTCGGGAGAGCTTATAGCTTTAATAGAGCCTAAAAAGGACATTGTTTTACACATATGATTACAAGTAGATTTTTAATAGGGATATTGGAATCGATCTGTAATTGATACATGCTATTTGATACTCGGGAGAGGGAAATAGTATAATTTATGTGTTCTTGGTTATTAATTGAAAAGAATTCATGAAAATAGATTGATTAGGATTGAATATTGTTGAGACCATGTGAAATCAAACCTCTAGACTATTTTTCTCTGATTGTTAATCTCTTAAGGATTGTGTTTGTGCGCGCTTTTCAATCTTCTTTATTTATTTAATTTGTCATAAATCTTCTAAAGTTCGATTTTCTAGATAAAATTAAGACTATTTTAATTACAAGTATTGAATATTTTCAAATTACTCCCTGTTGGATCGACACTCTCTCTTTCACTTTACTAAAACTTGACACTCGTACGCTTGCGAGTATTTTTCACAACAAGTTTTTGGCGCCGTTTTTCTAGAGCTGATCCTCACTTACACTTGCGCAATTTTTTAGAGATTACTGATACTGTTAAAATAAATGGTGTTTCTGAGGATACAATACGCTTACGTTTGTTTCCTTTTTCTCTCAAGGACATGGCACGGAGTTGGCTGCAGTCATTGCCACTAGGACGCATAACAACTTGGGAGGGCATGGCTGTGAAATTCTTAGAGAAATTCTTTCCACAATCCAAGGCAACCCAGCTGAAGATTGAGATCAGTACCTTTCAATAGCATGATTCAGAATAGCTATACGATGCATGGGAAAGGTAAAAAGATTTATTAAGGCGTTGTCCTAATCATAATTTTGCAGATTGGGAAGAAATAGAGTTTTTCTACAATGGACTGAATACGCCTACAAGAATGTCTGTGGACTCTGCTGCTGGAGGTACCATATTTGCCAAGGATCCCATTCAGGCTTATGATATGCTGGAACAGATGACTATCAATAGTTATCAATGGCCGTCTGAACGTATGGGAGTCAAGAAAGGAGTGTATAGTGTGGATCCTCTTACATCCATTACTGCACAGCTATCTGCGTTGAGTACACAAGTGGCTTCTCTGAACAAGGTGAATATCGCAGAACCTACAAGTGTGTCGGTTGCCATAGATGAATCTCATCCACCTGAGGAAGCTCAATATTTCAATCCCAGAGGCTATGGAAACTATCGAGGTAACCCTCCACCTAATGCTTATCATCCTGGTTTACGTAACCATGAAAATTTTTCCTATGCCAACAACAAAAATGTGTTGAAACCCCCTTCGGGATTCAATACAAATCAAGGTGATGGGAAAGCATCTTTGGAGGATGTTGTGTTTACATTTGTGACTGAATCTAACAAGAGGATGTCGAGGACTGAAACTCGAATGGACAGCATGGAGACACACATGTGCAGTTTGGGGGCTATGATGAAATCTATGGAAACACAGATTGGACATCTTGCACATGCTTTGAAGGATCAAAATAGAGGACAATTTCCCAGCAATACTGAAGTGAATCCAAAAGAGCAGTGCAAAGCAGTTGAGTTAAGAAGTGGGAAGAAGTTAGAAGCAAAAGAGCAGAGCGAAGCCAAAGAAAGTGAAGAACTAGTGGCTGAAGAAATTGTGGTTGAAGAACCCAAGAAGGAAGCTGAATCTAAACCGATGTACAAGACACAACTTCCTTATCCACAGCGGTTTAAGAAGAAGGCACTTGATGAGCAGTTTTCCAAGTTTCTAGATATCTTCAAGAAGATACACATCAATATTCCATTTGCAAATGCCGTGGAACAAATTCCTAATTATGTAAAATTCATCAAAGATGTAATGTCCAAGAAGAGGAGATTGCAAGACAATGAAGTGGTGAATCTGACTGAAGAGTGTAGTGCAATCCTGCAGAAAAAGTTTCCACAAAAGCTTAAAGATCCAGAGAGTTTTACTATCCCTTGTTTTATTGGTGGTTCTAAAGTTAATCGAGCTTTATGTGATTTAGGAGCAAGTATTAATTTGATGCCTTTTTCTATATACAGGACTTTGGAGCTTGGAGAAGTCAGAGCAACCACCATCACTTTACAGCTGGCTGATCGGAGTATCACATATCCTCGAGGTATTGTGGAGGATGTTTTGGTGAAGGTCGACAAGTTCATCTTTCCAGCAGATTTTGTGATTTTAGACATGGATGAAGATGAAGAAACTCCCTTGATTTTTGGGAGACCTTTTCTAGCTACTGCACGCGCATTGATCGATGTCCACAAGGGAGAACTCACACTTCGAGTTGGTGGTGAAGCGGTGATTTTTAATATTTATCACACCATGAGGGGCCCAAATGAGGTAAGTACATGTAAGAGCATTGAAATTATTGATTCTCATAACTCTTTTTCATGTGCAGGAAGTACTGATCCGCTCGAACGATGTTTGGTGGTGGATGAGGTGGTTGATAAGGAAGAGGATTGGGAGTTACATGAACAAAAAGTATTCCTAGAAAGCGCTCCGAAAGAAAAAATGGTGAGTTCTAAGGAATCTAAAACATTGGAAAATAGTGCACCAGAGGTATCCCCTGAAACTCATGATCTGAAAGCATTGCCTGCGCACCTATGTTATGAATTCCTTGGTGAAAATTCTACTTGTCCTATTATTATATCTGCTCATTTGTCTGCTGTAGATAAAGATAAGTTGTTGAGTTCTGAGAAATTTTAAAACTGCGTTAGGATGGTCAATTTCTGACATTAAGGGTATTAGTCCAACAATTTGCATGCATAAAATTTTGATGGAAGAGTCTTATACCCCTTATGTTGATCTTCAGAGGCGGTTGAATCCCGCTATGAAAGAAGTAGTTAAGAAAAAAGTGTTAAAACTGTTGAATGCGGGAGTGATTTATGTTATTTCTGACAGTAGTTGGGTATCTCCTGTTCAAGTGGTGCCTAAGAAGGGTGGGATTACTGTGGTTAAAAACAAAAATAATGAGTTAATCTCCACACATACAGTAACTGGCTGGCGAGTTTGTATAGATTATAGGAAGTTGAACAAAGCTACTCGTAAGGATCATTTTCCACTTCCTTTCATTGATCAAATGCTTGATAGACTTGCTAGTTATTGCTATTATTGCTTCTTAGATGGGTATTCAGGTTATAATCAAATCTCTATCGCGCCAGAGGATCAGGAGAAGACTACTTTTACGTGTCCCTATGGCACGTTTTCTTTCAGGAGATTGCCGTTTGGACTGTGTAATGCACCTGCAACTTTTCAGCGGTGTATGATGGCGATTTTTGCAGATATGGTGGAGGATGTGATGGAAGTTTTTATGGATGACTTTTCTGTATTTGGTACCTCTTTTGATCATTGCTTTCATAATCTGTCTCTTGTTTTGCAGAGGTGACAGGAGAAGAATCTAGTGCTAAATTGGGAAAAATGTCACTTTATGGTTCAAGAGGGCATTGTCCTTGGACATAAAGTGTCAATCAATGGATTAGAGGTGGATCGCGCCAAAGTGGTTGCAATTGAGAAGCTTTCACCTACAAAGAATATCAAGGGCATCAGAAGCTTTTTAGGCCATGCAGGGTTTTATCGGCGTTTCATCAAGGATTTTTCTAAAATCACAAAACCCCTGTGTAATTTACTTGAAAAAGATTCTACATTCATTTTTGATGATGATTGTTTGCAGGCCTTTGAAAAGATCAAGACGGCGTTGACCACAACACCCATCATGATTGTGCCGGATTGGAAGGATCCCTTTGAGCTTATGTGCGATGCTAGTGACTACGCAGTAGGCGCTGTATTAGGCCAGAGGAGAGATAAGATATTCAGAGCCATATATTATGCCAGTCGCACCATGGATGCCGCCCATCAAAACTACATTACTACAGAAAAAGAGATGCTTGCAGTAGTTTTTGCTTTTGATAAATTCCGTCCATATTTAATTGGTACTAAAGTAGTTGTTTATACTGACCATGCAACGATTCACTACTTGTTTGCCAAAAAGGACGCTAAGCCACACTTGATAAGGTGGATTCTACTTCTACAAGAGTTTGATTTTGAGATCAAGGACAAGAAGGGGAGTGAAAACCAAGTTGCAGATCACTTGTCGAGATTGGAACTAGAAGACGTTAAAGAGGAAGAGAACATAAAGGAACTGTTTCCGGATGAACAGATCTTTGAGGTAAGTTCCTATATCCCATGGTTTGCTGATATTGCGAATTTTTTGTCTTGTGGTGCTATGCTTCCAGAGTTGAACCGACATCAGAAAAAGAAATTTTTCCATGACGTTAAGTTTTATTTGTGGGATGATCCCTATGTTTTCAAACGTTGCTGATCAAGTGATTAGACGATGTGTGGCGGGGGCAAGAGGCAGCTGAAATTTTGGATCAATGCCATTCCTCTCCCTATGGAGGACATTTTGGAGCCACCCAAACTGCCGCTAAGGTATTACAATCTGGTTTTTATTGGACTACGTTATTTAAAGATAGTTATACCTTAGTGAAATCATGTGATAAGTGCCAGAGAACGGGAAATATTTCTAGAAGGCATGAATTACCCTTCACATACATTTTAGAAGTGGAATTATTTGATGTGTGAGGTATTGATTTTATGGGTCCTTTTCCCCCTTCTTTTGGATACACTTATATCCTATTGGCAGTGGATTATGTGTCGAAATGGGTGGAAGCAATTGCCACCTCTACTAATGATGCTCGTGTTGTAGTCAAATTTCTGCAGAAGAGCATTTTTACACGGTTTGGAACACCACGAGCAATAATCAGTGACGAAGGTACACACTTTTGTAATAAAATTTTTAATACCTTGCTCACTAAGTATGGTGTCAGGCATAAGGTGGCGTGTGCATATCATCCGCAAACCAATGGTCAAGCGGAAATTTCTAACCGAGAAATCAAGCAAGTATTGGAGAAGATGGTGAAGACAAATAGAAAAGATTGGGCAATCAAGCTGGATGACGCATTATGGGCATACCACACTGCATTTAAAACACCGATTGGGATGTCACCATATAGGTTGGTGTTTGGTAAGTCATGTCATTTTCCTTTGGAGTTAGAGCATAAAGCATTTTGGGCGGTCAAGAAGCTGAATATGGATATCGACGCATCGGGGGAGTTACGTAAATTACAGTTGACAGAATTGGATGAGTTTAGAAATGACGCTTATGAGAATGCCAAAATCTACAAGGAGCAAACGAAGAAGTGGCATGACAAAAACATTGTACCTCGCGAATTCAAACCAGGTCAGAAAGTATTGTTATTTAACTCCCGTCTAAAATTGTTTCCAGGAAAATTGAAGTCCAGATGGTCTGGAAAATTTATGGTGGAGAAGGTATATCCGCACGGTGCGATTAAGCTGCGATGTACAGATGGAAGAATATTCAAAGTGAACGGGCAAAGGGTGAAACATTATTATGGTACTGAAGTACGAAGTACTGAGAGTACTCTCCTCATAGACCCGGCTTAAAACTGGTGAAATTCCGGCTGAGGACTATAAAACAAGCGCTAAATGGGAGGCAACCCATTTGTTCTTTTTGTTTTATTTTTTTGTCTTTTCGGTTTTTGCATTGAATTTTGTCATTTTCTCGGTTTTTATTTATTTTTCTTCCTTTTAATTCTTCTCAGGAACCATTTTCAGAAGGTTATGTGCGCCTGCGCCTGATGTGGCATGCCTGCTCGTGAACAATTCAATATGCGGAGTCTTTGTCCAGATGGTTATGCGCGCCCGCCTCACTTTTGGCGCGCCCGCGCCTGACAATTATGAAAACAAGTGAAATTTTACAGAGTACTATGCACGGGCGCCTGTCATTGTGGCGCGCCCGCGCGTCGATTTACGCAGAAAAAATAACAAGGAGCAGTGGGCTATGCGTGCCCGCCTTGTCTGCAAATATAACCTGATTCCTTTCCTTCTAATCTCACTCTCTCTTCTAATTTTACCCTCTATTTCCTTTTCTTCTCTCCATTGTTTCTCTCCATAGTGCCTATTACACTAGATCTATTCCTCTATTGTTTTTATTTTCCTTTTTCTCTCTACACTATTGTTCTTCCTTCCATCATTTCTCCTTTCTTTCGAAATTCTTTATCCTATCTAATTGTTCTTCGTTCGAGGGCGTAACACAGAGCTCAGTCCAAATCTCTATTTTCTGGGTTGTGCGGAGTTTCATCTGGCGAAGGTGGTAAGTTTTTCTGATCATGAGTGTGCACGGTTCTGTTTATGGGGTTATTGAAATAGTGGAGATTGTAGCGTTGATTTGTATATGAGTTGGGGTATTTTGCATTAGATTTTTTGATGCTTGTTTCACGTTGACGAGAAAGTTGAATTGATAGTTTGGGGGTGTCAAGATTGTTGATTTGTTCTTGTTGAATTGCAAGTTAGTATTGTGCCTTCCAAGTGTTTGATTTATGGCTCCAAAGAAGAAAACAAAGTTGGGCGAATCCTCTTCTTCGGCTTCGAATTTCGATGATCATCGTTTTTGGAATAAACAGGCCGAGGAGAACTATCAAGCGTTGCTATCCAAAAATATTTTGCCTGAAAGAGGATTTGATACCACAATTGGTTTTGAGCCGAATGGCATCATATGGTGTAATGTTGGGGATGAGGTGCTACAACGTCAGTGGCTTATATTTGTTAAGCAGCCTCAAGAAGCTGTTATTTCATTGGTGCGAGAGTTCTATGCCAATCTGAAGGTGAAACACGTTGACTTCAAAGTATTAGTGCGAGGACACATGGTGCCGTTTGATTCGGTTGCAATTAACACTCTATTTCATATCCCGCCAATAAACAATGATGAGTATGTGGCATATCGATCTGGGGATATTGATTATGATGCTATTATCCAGTCTATCTATGTCGAGGGCACTGTATGGAGGTTGGGAAGTGATTTGAAACCATCCAAGTTGAGGAAGATTGATTTGAAAAGGATGCCAAGAGGTGGTATACTCTGGTTTGCGCTAAACTAAAACCAACTGACCATGATCATGAGGTCACAAGGGAGAGGGCAATTCTAGTTTATTGCATTGTAGAGGGCATGTCTATGGATTTATGCCGAATTTGTCAAGAGACCATTCAGAACGTCTTCATTGGTCGTTCGAGGAGGGGCCTATCTTTGCCATCTATTATTACGGATTTATGCGAAGCAGTGGGTGTAGATTGGAGCCCTAATGAGGAGTTATTGAAACCCACGGCCCTGATACCCGGTGGGGGTTCTTCCACGCGCCATCCATCAGCTAGCGAACAGAGAGAACGTGCTGCCCAACGGGCGTTCAATGCTACCGCAGCGGCTAGTAGCGCTTCTGCCTCACAGACTCAAGCATCACCATCTTTGGAAGCGCGTGTGACATCTCTTGAGGAGGATCTGCGCCAACATCGTCAAGAATTCCATCACTTTCAGCAAAGACATGACGTTTTCATAGATTACATGATGGGATTCACTGGTGCATTGAGCCACCAATTTCCTCAAGCAGCGAGCTCGGCTCATCCTTTTCCCCCTTATCCTCAGTGGCCACCTGCCTTTGGTACTTCAAACCCGGCACCTGCTGTTGATAGTGACGATATGAGTGATGACAACGACGATCACTGACGATCGTCGTTTGAGGTACATGTCCTATTTCTTTCTTGTTTAAATCATTGAGGACACTGATTGTACCAAGTTTGGGGGGATTTTGCTTTGTGATTCAAAATTGCTGAAATTGTTCTTGAGTTCTTTTTATTCCTTTTTGTGTTTTGTTTTTGTTTGTTTTTGTTTATTGTGTTCAGTCTCCTGTGTTGTGTGGTGTTGGGATGCATTTGTGAGATTGGAATAGTTTGTGAGGTTGTGAAAGAGAGAATGTGAGTAAATTCATGAAACCATGAAAGAAATGAAAAGACATTGGACAATGATGCAAAAGATTGTTTTTAGCTAAACTCCATGATTGAACTAAAAGAAGTTTTATGAGTGAACTAATGAGATGAATGAATCCCTACATATTCTGTGATTGTGCTTAAATCTGAGTTGAAACATACAAACATAGAAATTAATGAGGCAATTTTTTTGGATCTTTGGGCCTGATCTTTATTGACATTATTTTATCCTTAGTTTCCCTTCGAACCTTCACAAGATATACACGAGTATTTTAGGTACATGATCTGAGTCGTGTTTGAAATCATCGTTTCCTGTTGATGATTGATTCTTTTCTGCACTGGTTAAAATTTGTATGATTTACTTGTGAATTGAGAATGTCTAGGACTAGTTCGGACACCCTTTGAGGCGCAATACGGGCAATACTAAGATTAGGGATGATTTAGGCATTTTTTTCTGAATTTGTTTGAGACTTTCAAGCTACCTTGTAATTCATGTTATCCCTAGTACCTTATTTGAGATTTATTGAAAATCGAATGGCATACGCGTAAACGTGTGATTAAACCCCTATTCGTCATTATTTCAAGGTCCTACATTAACTACCTGAATAGCCTAAACACTATTTCCTACCCTTAAGGGAGTAATTTGAATGCTAAAATGTTATATGCTCCTAGTTGATATTTTTGAAAAAAATGGAATGGTGTGATGGTGAATTGAAAAGAAAAAAAATGAAAAGAGGTAGTACAAAGAAGAAAAAAGAAAATTTGTCGTTGAAAAAGTTGTGAAAAAAAAAAAGATTAAAGTTGAAAGAATGAAGTGAAGAAATAAGTATGAAAGTGTGGATGAAAAAGGAGTTGAAATTAGAGTTTGAGCATAATTATGAATTACTCCTTATTTTGAATTCTTATCCTTCATTTGTAGCCATGAGCCAGGCCTTACATTATAAGCTAATTAAGTCCTATTGATCGAGTCTCAGTTGCCCAATATACTAGTGGAGAAGGGTTGCGAGAATCTAGCCTATGGATGATTGATTGCCACTCTTAATGAATATGAAATTTTGACCGAAACACGCACACATGTTTCTTTTGTGAAATAACCTGATTTTTGTGTTTTTCAAAGGTATCTAACCTATTGTTTGATCCATTTACCTTTGAAAGTCCTCATGATCTATGAATGTGTGAATTGATTTGGATAAGAGTATTTTGAACGTGAGTTGCGGGATTTGTAAGTTTTGGAGGTTCACTAGCATGTGTTTGTTGAAGATTAAAA
Organism: Henckelia pumila; assembly: GCF_033568475.1. NCBI lineage: Eukaryota > Viridiplantae > Streptophyta > Magnoliopsida > Lamiales > Gesneriaceae > Henckelia > Henckelia pumila. The sequence continues at coordinate 192,470 of NW_027331788.1, forward strand.
AGTGATAGTTTGAAAGGCCATTGTTTCATAGTAATTCTTGGTTGGCCTTGATTTGTTGAGTGGAATAGTTAGTGTTTTGTGCTTGAGTCTTGATTGGTTTTGCTCGGGACTAGCAAACATTTAAGTCTGGGGGAATTTGATAAGTGCATTTTGTGCACTTAAATTGTGTTGATATTATTGGATAATTGCTGGGTTTCGAGCGGAATTATGTGGAAGAAGTTGTTTTTGTTAGATGACATGAAACAATGAATTAATGATGAATGGAACCAATAGAGTCAAGAACAGAGTGAAGCAAGCGAAGATGGTTCATATTTTGAAGAGTAGATGAAGACAGGGCAGAAGGTCATGTGCGCTCGCGCCTGGTGTGGCGCGCTCGCGCGTCAATTGAACAGGATAGTGGAATTTTTACAGAGTGTCATGCACGCCCGCGCATGACTCACGTGCGCCCGCGCGTGAATTTGATGAGTGAAGTTATTGAGACAGTGTTCCATGCGCGCCAGCGCTTGGTGTGGCGCGCCCGCGTGTCGTTGTCTGTGTGACGAATGCTGTGTGTAATTTTGGAAATTTTTGGGATACTTTTGGAATGTGTTTGGACGAATCTTAGGGGAGTATTTAAGGGTTTTTCAGACATAATGGAGGGGGGAGCCACCAAAGACACAGAAAAAATCTTGAGAGAAAATTCGTGGTAGTTTCGATCGAGATTTGAAGTTGTTTGAAACAAAGATGAAGACTTTTCGACCGAACATGGAAGAAAGACGACGGCTTTGTATCTTTATTTTATTTATTTCTTTTGAGTTGAATTATGTTTGAATTTCTGAACATAATTTATGTTGCTATGAATTTTATTATGAACTAAACTCTTTAAGTCTAGAGGTCGATGTAGCCTGGTCAAGACATATTTATGAATTGTTGATTTTAATAAATTGAGTTCTTCTAAATTAATTGTGATTCTAGTTTTGAAAGCCTTTTCAATTTACTGGCCATAAATTGATTTGTTATATTTATTCAAAATCCGGCACTCGGGAGAGGGGATTTAGAATAAGATCAATAGAATTTGCACTGTTAATTGTTTATATGACTCGGGAGAGCTTATAGCTTTAATAGAGCCTAAAAAGAACATTGTTTTATAAACAATTAACAGTGCAAATTCTATTGATCCTATTCTAAATCCCCTCTCCCGAGTGCCGAATTTTGAATAAATATCAAGTAGATTTTTAATAGGGATATTGGAATCGATCTGTAATTGATACATGCTATTTGATATTCGGGAGAGGGAAATAGTATAATTTATGTGTTCTTGCTTATTAATTGAAAGGAATTCATGAAAATAGATTGATTAGGATTGAATATTGTTGAGACCAGGTGAAATCAAACCTCTAGACTATTTTTCTCTGATTGTTAATCTCTTAAGGATTGTGTTTGTGCGCGCTTTTCAATCTTCTTTATTTATTTAATTTGTCAGAAATCTTCTAAAGTTCGATTTTCTAGATAAAATTAAGACTATTTTAATTACAAGTATTGAATATTTTCAAATTACTCCCTGTTTGATCGACACTCTCTCTTTCACTTTACTAAAACTTGACACTCGTATGCTTGCGAGTATTTTTCACAACAAGTTATTTTTCAGATGTGTTTCCGGAGGAAATTCCAGGTTTGCCACCAGTACGGGAGAACGAGTTTGGCATTGAGTTACTGCCTGGGACTGCACCGATTTTCAGAGCTCCTTATCGTTAAGCGCCATCACAGATGAAAAAGCTGCAGAAGCAATTGCAAGATCTTCTTGATAAGGGCTACATTCGACCCAGTGTTTCGCCATGGGGAGCCCCAGTGCTGTTTGTCAAGAAGAAGGATGGTTCGATGCGGTTGTGTATCGATTACCGTCAGTTGAATCAAGTGACAGTAAAGAATGAGTATCCTATTCCGTGGATAGATGATCTCTTTGATCAGTTGCAGGTTACTTCTGTCTATTCGAAGATTGATCTTTGGTCTGGGTATCATCAGTTGCGAGTTCGGCAGGAGAATGTTCCTAAGACAGCATTTCGTACACGGTATGGACACTGTGAGTTTCTAGTGATGCCGTTTGGTCTGAAAAATGCTCCAGCTGTCTTTATGGATCTGATGAACAGGGTGTTCCACGAATTTTTGGATAAGTTCGTGGTAGTGTTCATCTATGATATCTTGGTTTATTCTCGTAGCATGGATGAGCATGCCTATCATCTTTACACTGTACTCCAAGTTTTGAGAGAGAGGAAGTTGTATGCGAAGTTGAGCAAGTGTGACTTCTAGATTGACCGAGTTGTATTCCTTGGTCATGTCATTTCTCAGGAGGGCGTATCTGTTGACCCCAGCAAGACAGAGGCTATTCTGAATTGGTCGCGTCCGACTACAGCTTCTGAGATTCGTAGTTTCCTTGGTTTGGCAGGGTACTACCGGCGTTTTGTGGAGAACTTCTCTCAGATAGCTAGGCCTTTGACACAGTTGACTAAGAAAGATGCTTCTTTCGTGTGGTCAGATGCTTGTGAAGACAGTTTTCGTGAGTTGAGACTTTGGTTGACGACAACTCCAGTACTTTCCTTAACGTCTGGATCAGGTGGTTTTGTAGTCTACACCGATGCTTCTCTCCAGGGTTTGGGGTGTGTGTTGACTCAGAATGGCCACGTGATTGCTTACGCTTCCAGAAAGTTGAAGACTCACGAGGAGAATTATCCCGTACATGATCTAGAGCTTGCAGCCATTGTCTTTGCTCTGAAAATATGGCGTCACTATTTGTACGGAGAGCGATTCAAGATCTTCACCAATAATAAGAGTTTGAAGTATCTGTTTACTCAAGCTGAGTTGAACATGAGGCAGCGTCGTTGGATGGATCTGTTGAAGGATTATGATTGTGAGATCAAGTACCATCCAGGTTCTTCGAACCCTATTACTGATGCGCTTAGTTGCAAAGTCTATGTGAGTTCCCTTCATACCAGTTCGGTTTCGAAGGCAGTAGAGGAGTGTTGTTCTTTGGGATTCACGTTCCGTCATAAGAAATAACAACAAGGGATTCGTGTTTCTTCTGTGCTTGCAGAGCCAGCCTTGTATCGACGAATCCGTGAAGCTCAGAATTTTGATCTGAGGACTTAGAAGTTAGCCCGTTTGGCGGAGGGTGGTAATATTTCTGGTTTTCATCTGCAAGGAGATGGTCTGTTGTGTCTTTCTGGTCGAGTTTTAGCATCCGAAGATTCTGCTTTGAGGGATGAGATCCTATCTCAAGCTCACCGCAGTCGATTCTCTGTACATCCAAGCAACATGAAGATGTATAAGGATCTTCGCACTCGATTTTGGTGGAAAGGGATGAAGCGCAGTGTCTATCAGTTTGTATCCCGATTCCTTGTGTGCCAGCAGGTCAAGGCAGAGTTTAGAAGACCCGGAGGGTTACTTCACAGCGTAGAGATTCCTGAGTGGAAGTGGGAACATGTGACGATGGATTTTGTCACCCACTTGCCCATGCTTCCAGGAATTGTGATGCTATTTGGGTTGTCGTGGACCGATTATCAAAGTCAGCGCATTTTCTTCCCTATAATCGCGATTATACCTTTGATAGGATGACACAATTGTATGTGTGGGAGATCGTTCGATTTCATGGCATTCCACTGAGCATTGTCATTGATAGAGATCCGAGATTCACCTTGAGATTTTGGGGTAGTTTCCATCGAGCCCTTGGTACTACTTTGAGCTTGAGTACGGCTTAACATCCAGAGACAGAAAAACAGTCCGAGCGTAGTATTCGTACTTTGGAGGATATGCTTCGCGCAGCGGTGATGGATTTTGGTCCAGCGTGGCATGATCATTTACCATTGGTGGAGTTTGCTTACAACAATAGTTACCATCGCAGCATTGGCATGGCATCATTTGAGGCTCTTTATGGACGTCGTTGTCGGACACCCCTGTTTTGGGATGAGGTTGGTGAGCGTCAGGTTGAGGGTCCTCAGATGATTCAGCAGATAATTGATGCAGTGAAGTTGATCTGACGCAGGATTAAGGCTGCCCAAGATCGACAGGCTAGCTACGCAAACACTCATCGGAGACCGTTAAACTTTGAGGTAGGGGAGCATGTATTCTTGCGTGTATCACCTTTCTGGAAGGTGATGAGGTTCGGTCGCAAGGGTAAGCTGACACCGAGATTTATTGGTCCTTTTGAGATTCTCGAGAAGGTTGGGGACGTGGCTTATCGTCTAGAATTGCCACCAGATCTTTCGGGGATCCATGATGTGTTCCACGTGTCTTTTTTGAGACAGTACGTGGCGGATGAGTCGCATATTTTGCATCCGACCGAGGTACAATTAGATCAGGATCTGTCGTATGTGGAGAGACCCCTACGGATTCAAGACAGGAAGGACAAGGTAATTCGTAACAAGCGTATACCGTTGGTGATGGTACAGTGGCATCGTAGAGGTACAGAGGAAGCAACTTGGGAGTTAGAGAGCCGGATGCGAGCCAAGCACCCCGAGTTATTTTGAGATTTTGTACTTCTTTGTATCAAGTTTGTACTTGTTCAGTTGTAATAAAGTACATTTGGTTGACTATTCATGTTTTCCTCTAGACTTAAACTTCGAGGACGAAATTTCTTAAGTGGGGGAGAATGTAGTGACCCGTATCCAGAATTAATGATTAATGAGTAATTAATCATGTGATCATGTTTAAAATTAGTAAAACATGATTAAGGAGTTTCCAAAAGGCTCTAAGAAGTTCAAAAATGGATCCAGGACACTCAAAAATGGTCGAGGGGGTTCCGAGGGTTTGGATGGTTCGGAAGCTCCGAACCGAGTTAGGAGGATCTGAACTGGATCGGGGGATCTGAACCTAAGATCGGAGGATCCGAACGGGTTCGGAGGATCCGAAGATATTACGTCATGGGTGAGGTCACTGATGGGACTTCGGGGGATCCGAAGTCAGGATCGGAGGCTCCAAACAGGAACGGAGGATCCGATGTCAGGAACGAAGGATCCAAACCAGTTCGGAGGATCCGAATTTGAGTTCGGAGGCTCCGAACTTTGCCTATAAATAGAGGGTCCGAGAGCTCATTTCCTCGCACCTCTCTCCTCTCTTCTCTCTCGATTTCTAGGCCTTCTAACTCAGATCTAGGGAGATCTAGGCATCCTATGGGGAATCCGAAAGAGGCATAGCGATCCAGGCGTCGTAGCGGATCTGTGGCCTAGTTTTGAGGCAAGAGACAGCAAAGGGCTGACGACGGACGCAGGTATAGCTTTGGCTTTCTAAAAATATTTAGGAGTATAGAATAGTTTAGTTAAGGCTTTTAGAGCTTAATTAATGATGCATGGGTATTTGCATTGTAGTAGCAGTAAACTGGACTAGTAGGTTTGGAGTCTAGACCGGCGGAGCTAGGTTTTGACCAGCAATTTTAGAGGTACGTAAGTACTGACCAAGATAGCCGGCATGATATATTTGCATGTATGTTGCATGAGTATGTGCTATATGTTTTATCATGTTTTAGCATGTTTTACCTCCTTAGCACATGCACGATTTTACGTATGACTGCATCCCGAGAGATGCGAGTCATTGACAGTATCCATAGGGAACAATGATCTCATGTTGGACTCAAGTCAGGTATGACAGTTTCCATATGAGACATGTATCCTGTTTTGGATTCGGGTCAGGATGGGGTTGGCTTAGCCCTGATATAGAATATACGAGTACCCCGCGGAGTCGCTCTCTAGCCGGTACTGTATATTCCTGGCGCCTTGAGCAAAGTGTTTAACCTGGGATTTTAAATCATTTGTGTGCGCATATTTGTACATATATCATTGCTTATGTATTGAGCGTTGTCGCTCACACCCCTGTATTTGGGTATTGTGGTGTACCTTGTGGCAAGGCAGGTTTGAGGCTGGACAGTCCTGGCGGCTCTCAACAAGATTGAGGATCCGAGAGTGTGAGATTTTAGAGGGTAGAGATTTGTTTACCCCGAACCTTCGATTTGGTTGTACAATGGTATTTATACACTTTTGTTATCATCGGTTGTATTCTGCCGATCGGATTTGTTGTATTTTAAATTATCCGCTCCTTACGCTTTAATTATTATTGCATGCGCTTTATTATAACTCTGATTAGTTAGTGGATCCGGGCTGGGTCACTATAGTTTGGGATTTTTCAGACTTGATTTTATTTTATTGATTGTTAGATTCATATTTGTTTTGTGGATAGCCTGATCAACTGTTTACTTGCCTGATCAACTGTTTACTTGCATGTTAATCTTTTCTAAGTCGACAGAGGAGGGATTGATTTTGATCACTTTAACAATCAACACATGGTAAAACCGACTAGAAATAGAATTCGATTTCAGTGTGAGGTTTTAGGTGAAAACTGAATTTTCACAAATAACTAATTCACTCAAATTTGATTGGAATTACGAAGAATTAATCCATCAATATTTGAGTAAGTTTGATTTTTCTAGAAATAGACCTTTGAACAAGTTAGGAGAATTCCCGTAATCTAAAATTAAATCTGAGTCCTGAATCGGCTGCAGGTTACATGATTTGTTCGTTACCTGCGTGTGTATTGGTTGTCGCAATTTAATTATATTTATCTTTCAGTTATTTTAAATCTTATTATTCTTAGTAATTAAATTTTTATTTAATTCGTGGCATCCTTCTTTATTATTTTTGTCTAAATTAAGTAAAATAATTGAATCTTGAGAATTTACTACAGTCCCTGTGGAATCAATACTTGGACTCTCAGTCCACTTACTATTACTTGACATAGTATACTTGTTAGTAAATACCGAATTAAGCGGTCAATGCCTTGCACCTTTCATCACACACATATTAGAACTACCAAAAAAATTGCATAATTTCTTATCAAACTGCACTTGTAAGTTATCATCACAAAGCTGGCTAATTCTTATTAGATTTGTAGTTAGTCCTTCAACATGGAGCACATTGCGAACTTTAGGTAATCCTGCAACATTCAGTGTGCCTTTTCCAACGATATTTACCTTTGAACCTCCTCCATAAGTTCTTTCCCACTATTTTGTTCAACATAATCTGTGAGAAACTTTTTGGAACCTATCATATGATGTGACCTTCCACTATCAAAGTACCAAGCACCTGAAACATTAATTCTAAAAGCATTATAGGCCATATAACAATGAATATCAGCCTTTGGTATCCAAACCTTTCTTACAATAGATCTGTTCTTAGAGATGTTGTGTGAGGTGTTGGGCAACATCTTAGACAACACCTTAGATGCAGAACTCTGTCTATAGTCTTCCTGCAACTTAAAACAGTAGGGTTTGATATGACCAGGTCTTTGACAGTAGTGAAAAAAAAACTTACGTTTTCTTCTCGGCTTTTTAGGAACAGTAGGTTGTGGCTTTGATTTAGGTAGATCGCTTGATGTGTCCTTTTTAGGAGAGCTCACTGTACAACTACTTTCTATAACAAACACATGATCTTTTGAAGATTCACAAACTTCAAATTTGCTGTTCTCAAAGCCTAAACCTGCCTCACCACCTCTTTCCATCATGAGAAAAGAATCAAGCTTGTTTGTGCTTAAATTAAACTAGTTGGAAAACGGTGTTCAGATCAATCAGAATTGATACCCGGTGCAGCGAAAGTTTTAAAATTTTATATGGAACGATTCCATATCATGGGTATCAAAACTTTACGATTAAATTGTGCGTGTAAAAATTAAATAACAATTAAATTTTTACCTTGAATCTCGAAACGAGATTATGGACACCAACAGATAACTCTGCTCTTGTTGTATATCCTAGGAACTGATGGACGAACAATTCTTCAATCAGGTCCACGAACAGAATTCGAATCCCTCTGATAGATTGCACTAGAAAATCTATCAGAAGTTTCTACGAAGAGAATTAACGAATTTGATCCGTTAAACCAGACTGCAAATTCGAAATTCACAGACTGGATTTCAGAGAGAAGAACACAGAGAGGGGGGCGGCCACTCTAGGTCTCAAAACCCTAGTGTTCGAAAATTATGAGACTTGTGTTTAACTTCTGCACTGCAATAAATTATTTATAATGTGGGCTGCTAACAGCTTAGGGCCCATTAGTCATAAGTTAAAGCCTGACAAGCAAAGCCTAAATATTCGGAAATTAATATAAAATTCATCGTGACTCAGATTGATAAACCAATTTCACCAATGTGCACAAAAACCATTTCTGCATCTTTTAAAGTCAAGATAAATTTTCTGAATCCGAATTCAGTGATTTCCAAAAATGCCCATCCCTATGTCATTTTAGGAAATCTTACTCTTCTACTCTGATATAAGAAGTCCCACTTCTTTATTCACTAAATTTAACTCTTTAAATTTAATTATCTCAACGGGGATTAAAAATCCATTACTTGTGTGACCCTCAATGGTTCAGGGATACAGCTAGCCGTGGACTCACAACTCCTTGTGACTCGGAACAACAATTTCCGACTTGCCCATCGAATCATGGTAAGAGCGCCTAGCAACATCGCCCCATGATTCCCTAGGTATCACTGATAGTGCCTGCAAGAACCAATAGATTTTGGTTAGCGTACAGTACGGTCCCTTCATCCATATATCCCGATCGAATCAATAACCATTGGTAAATCGAGAGTCGTTCGAGATTCGATAACTATGCAATGCATCTTGAAGATCAAATAGTGACATCGCATGTGCTACTAAGAAACCATTTCTTAAAACACATCATGTACTCTGGCCAGAGATTCGTCACACTAATATCTCCTCAGATTGCATAGGATATCCACACTAGCAAGTATGTAATGAATCCTTGACAACAAAGCATCGACTCCTATATGTGTCGTAACTGTACCCAATCCCGACACCTGATGACCCCAATAGAGTCGGTAAATGAGTCAAAGTACAGTACTAGCATATAGAGTCTCAATGATGTTTCAAGTATTAAGGACTAATGGTGTACAACCAAAACCGCGGACTTTATCCACTCGATAAGTGATAACCACTTGGAAAGTCCGGATAGGGTAGTTCGATCATTCATCGTATGAATATCCATTTGCATGCTTTGAACATCTCTATGTTCCATACCAATGAAACGTGGTACTCGGCATCGCAAATGCTAGTCTCAATCTTGAGAGATCCTTATCCTTATTAACGGACGGCTCAATCGACTAGGAACTGTTTAGAATATACAGTGACTATAAGATGTGTTTCATGATAGCCATCCCCATGTGCCACCACATCTTACATACACTATAGTATATTCAAGGTCTTCATCTAAACATCTTATAGTATGTCACAACATAATAATATGATAAAAGATAAAGTAAATGCCACTATAAAAGTGTAAATTATATTAAACAAAAGATTGTTTATACATAGAATCATAAAAGCCCTTAGCCACAAGTTGGCTCACCGGGCACCCACTCTTTCAATCTCCCACTTGCCCTAAAGCCAACTAGTCATACTACATAGTCCCATTGCTTCGCGATGTTTGTCAAATAATGGTCCTGACAAGGGCTTAGTAAGTGGATCAGCGATATTGTCTGCAGAGGCCACTCTCTCGACAGTGATGTCTCCTCTTTCCACGATCTCCCGGATGATGTGGTATTTCCTCAGTACGTGTTTGGATTTTTGATGAGACCTTGGTTCCTTTTCCTGAGCAACGGCACCCGTGTTTTCACAGTACACCGGGACTGGACCAACAGCTTCAGGAATAACGCCCAACTCTTGGACGAAATTTCTCATCCAAACGGCCTCTTTAGCAGCAGCTGATGCCGCAATGTATTCTGCCTTAGTGGTGGAATCCTCTGTGGTGTCCTGCTTGGAACTCTTCCAAGAGACAGCACCGCCATTGAGCACGAATACAAATCCAGAGGTTGATTTCGAGTCATCCACGTCACTTTGGAAGCTAGAGTCGGTGTAGCCTTCCAACTTCAATTCTCTTCCACCATAAACCATGAATATATTCTTAGTTCTTCTCAAGTACTTAAGAATATCCTTCACGGCTTTCCAATGCATTTGACCTGGATTGGCTTGATATCTGCTCGTGACGCTCAGAGCATAGGCCACATCCGGTCTAGTAGATATCATCCCATACATGATACTACCTATGGCTGACGCATATGGTATATGTGTCATTTTCTCTATCTCTTCGTCAGTCTTGGGACACATAGACTTGGATAGAGAAACTCCATGACACATAGGTAGATGTCCTCTCTTGGACTCATCCATTGAAAACCTTTTCAATATAGTGTCGATGTAGGTTGCTTGAGTGAGTCCTATCATTCTCTTAGATCTATCTCTATAGATCTGTATCCCTAGAATATAGGATGCCTCACCAAAATCCTTCATCGAGAATCTACCTGATAACCATATCTTTGTTGACTGCAACATCCCTACGTCATTCCCAATGAGTAGGATGTCATCGACGTAAAGTACTAAGAATGTTACCGCATCCTTAACTACTTTCTTGTACACGCATGGTTCCTCCGGGTTCTTGATGAAACCAAAATCCTTTATTGTTTCATCAAATTTCTGGTTCCAACTTCTTGATGTTTGTTTTAGACCATAAATTGATCTCTGAAGCTTGCATACCTTATGCTCGCTTCCCATGGAGGTGAATCTTTCAGGCTGCATCATATAGATTTATTCCTTAATGTTTCCATTAAGAAATGCAGTCTTCACATCCATTTTCCATATCTCATAGTCATACCATGCTGCTATGACAATTAGGATTCTTATGGACTTGAACATTGCGACTGGTGAAAAGGTTTCATCATAGTCAACTCCTTGTCTTTGAGTATAACCTATTGCAACCAATCGTGCCTTATAGGTCAACACCTTGCCATCAGGCCCAAGTTTTCTTTTGTAAATCCATTTACATCCTATTGGAACAATTCCATCAGGAGGATCTACTAAAGACCAAACTTGGTTTGAATGCATCGAGTCTATTTCCGACTGCATTGCTTCAAGCCATAAATTAGAATCCGCATCAGAAATTGCTTCCTTGAAGTTTCTTGGATCACATCCAATATCGGGTTCACTTTGATCCCCTTCAAGAAGAAGACCATATCTAACAGGAGGCCTAGAAGTCCTCTCGGATCTTCTAGCAATAGGCGTGTCTTGTGATGATTCTTGAGGTGTAGGATCGTTAATTTGTATTTCGGGTTCTTCTCGAATTTCTTCGAGTTCCATCATCTTGCCTTTCTTATCCAATAAGAATTCCTTCTCCAAGAAGGTGGCATTCCTTGAAACAAACACCTTTGTTTCAGCAGGATGATAGAAATAATATCCAATTGAATTCTTCGGATACCCCACAAAATAACATAAGATGGATCGACTATCCAACTTATCTCCCACTGTTTTCTTCACATAAGAAGGACATCCCCAAATCCTCAAGTACGAATACTTAGGAGCTTTGCCATTCCATAACTCGTATGGTGTTTTATCTACTGCTTTAGTGTGAACGTTGTTCAACAACAAAACCGCCGTTTCAAGCGCGTAGCCCCAAAACGATGGTGGGAGCTCAGTGAAGCTCATCATTGATCGAACCATGTCCAACAAGGTTCTATTACGACGCTCCGAAACACCATTCAGCTGTGGTGTCATAGGAGGATTCCACTGAGAGAGAATCCCATTCTCTTTTAGATACAAAAACTCGGCACTTAAGTATTCTCCACCTTGATCCGATCGAAGTGCCTTAATACTTTTGCCTAGTTTGTTTTCTACTTCAGCCTTGAATTCTTTGAACTTTTCAAATGATTCAGACTTATATTTCATCAAATATAAGTACCCATACCTAGAATAATTATCAGTAAAGGTAATGAAGTAGGTGTGACCAAATTTTATACCAATACTAAATGGTCCGCAAACATCCGTATGGATCAAATTCAATAGATTTTGACTACACTCAGGTTTTCCTTTGAAAGGAGATTTAGTCATTTTTCCTTTCAGGCAGGACTCACAAGTAGGTAGAGAGTTTATATCAGACATATCAAACATGCCCTCTCCCACTAGCTTGTTCATCCTCCTTGAGGAAATATGACCTAGCCTAGCATGCCAAAGGTTTGCCGGGTTTTGACTATCGATTTTTCTTTTGTTCGTTGTTACCGGTTTATCAACATAATTTATTGGAACGTCTTTTAATTTTAAGTTATATAGATCTTTTTCAAGTTGTCCATTTCCAATCAAACATTCATTCTTGTAAATATTGCAAATCCCATTCACAAAATTGCAAGAAAAACCATCTCTATCAAGCATAGAAACAGAAATAATGTTTTTAATCAAGTCTGGAACAAATAAAACATCTCTCAAAAGTAACTTAAAATCGTTCTGCAAAATTAAATAAATGTCTCCCACAGCTTTGGCTTCAACTCTAGAACCATTTCCGAGCCTCAGCTGGGTCTCACCCATTCTAAGCTTGCGACTTCTTGTCATCACCTGCAAATCATTGCAAATGTGAGATCCACATCCGGTATCCAATACCCAAGAAGTAGTATTAAGTGAAACATTTATTTCAATATAAAACATACCCTTCGCAGTTCGCAACTGCTCTAGATATTCCTTGCAGTTACGTTTTCAATGACCGGGTTTCTTGCAGTGATGGCAAACATCCTTGGACTTTTCCATGTTTGAAGCCTTTGTCTTGTTCTTCTTCTCGGGTCCGGTTTTCTTGGATGGGGCAGAACGTTTCTTACTTTTTGTACTTGGCCCCTTCTTAGCAGAAGAAGAGGAGCCCACCAAGAGAACCGGTTTATCCTTCTTTAAAGTGGCTTCATAAGTTACAAGCATATTGACCATCTCTTCAAGGGAGGCCTCTATCTTGTTCATATTGAAATTCACCACAAAACCGTCAAATGATGAAGGAAGAGAGAGAAGTAATAAGTCCACATTGAGTTCATGCTCCAATACCAAATCAAGCGTTACCAACTTCTGAATGAGCCAAATCACGCATACCCCATGATCACGGACCAAAGTCCCTTCACGCATGAGACACGTCATTAACTCTTTTACAGTAGCGAACCTTTCAGCTCTCGATTGAGCCCCAAAAAGTTCCTTGAGTTGTACGTGAATGTCAGCAGCATTCACGGTATCCTCAAATCGCCTCTGGAGTTCATCAGACATCGAAGCTTGCATATAGCATTTGTCCTTGATATCATGGTCCCACCATTTATCAAGTTTGGACAACTCTTCCGGACTTATATCAGCTGGTGCTTCCTTCGGAGGAGATTTTTCTAACACGTAGAGCATCTTCTCCGAGGTCAAGACAATCTTCAATTTACGGAACCATTCCGTACAGTTTGCGCCAGTCAGTTTATTTTGTTCGAGAATAGAGAATAGTGGATTGCGCGAATTCATCTTAATGAAATACTGAAAAGAAACAGACAATAATCAGTGATTGTTTAATTAATTTACTAAGACATAAAATAGGCGAAATTTATTTTATGAATCTCACTCCCACTATTTTAACGATTTCACTACCCTCTAGTGAAAACGAGAAACATTTTCTTTAGTGGGAACATGGAGTCCAATTGACAAACTATAGTCCCGAATAATATCAGCCAACCATAATTTTCAAAAGGTAGAACCCAATTGCTTCCAAAGCAACCTCCATGTTTTTTACCTCATGTCCAATAAGGGCCCAATAATATGCGCCGTTTATTGTGACATGTCAAGATGACCCATCAATATCAAGTTGTGATGGACGGTCGCCATGTGGATCCCCAATAATATGAGCCAATCCCATGGGAGTTCCATCCAACTTACAACATGTGTCGATCCAATGTACAGATTTTCGACGAACGGGCCCCCCCATAAAAATGAGCCGGACCGTATCCGCGGGTAGCATCTCATACATTGATCGTTGATGGAAGGTAGGAACATTTAAACAATATTTAAATTTCCTTTATTTATATTGATATCAATTTTAAATCATATTTAAAATGAGGGATTTTAATTTTGAAAATTTGTCTCATCATTTAAAAATTTGTATGCTTGCGGGATTCATACAATTTAGTCTAAACATGCATACAACGATAATATCATATATTATATTTTAGGATGATCGATTCCATTACTAATCGACCCGTGGTTGCCAATCACGAGTCTAAGTCCAATCCTAGGTGATATGCAAGTATGCAATGCAATTCTATTACATTGTGCTTCCAATTTACATTTCTTCAGTCTTTATCATTGCTTGCTGGTCCCACCTCCATCTTCAAAAACTCCCACATTTCTAGTGAATTTACAATAAATTACTATGACAAATAAAGGGATACATTGTAGGGGTGGGAACGGGCCATAAACCAGGCCCACTTTTATTACAAATGATAAAATCAAATTTGGGCCATAAACCAGGCCCATTAATAAAACCCAACAATCAATAATAAAGTCAAATGTAAACAACCTAACATACACCTATAATATTGATCATGGCAATCGATCATCCTTATCCAATAATATTTAATTCAAAATTAATTTATTGGATAACATGAAATGGCAATTAAATTAAACAGGATAAAATCATATTCCATATATAAAATCTTATTTTACATACAAAATCATATTTTACCTTTTTATCAAATAAAATCATATTTTACATATAAAATCCAATTTTATACATAAAATCATATTTTACTCAATATTTCCATAAGATCATATCTTATCATCAATTGTACAAAAAATAATTAATTTCATAAAATCTGATTTAACGGATAAAATCTACAAATTTTCCAAAAATTCAAATTTATCCAAAAATCAATTTTAAAATTTTCGGACTCGAACAATTCGTTCCGACGCCTCGTGGACCAATCAAAAACAATTTTCGATCGGACCAAAAATAGAATTTTAACATATTAAAATTTTAATTAAAAATAAAAAAATTAATTTTCCCGGGCCGCCTGGGACGATCCCGGGCAGCCCGCGCCCCAAAAGGGGCTCGGGCCGGGCAGCGATCCAATCGCTGCCCTTGGGCAGCGACGTTCGCTGCCCCGGGTTTGCCCATTAATTTTAAATTTTTAAAATCATTTTGTTTCAAAAACCAAGGCTTAAAAAGTTTTTGTACAATCGATTAATTTAATCGCTTGATCTGAGCAACCTGGCTTTGATACCACTGTTGGAAAACGGTGTTCAGATCAATCAGAATTGATACCCGGTGCAGCGGAAGTTTTAAAATTTTATATGGAACGATTCCATATCATGGGTATCAAAACTTTACGATTAAATTGTGCGTGTAAAAATTAAATAACAATTAAATTTTTACCTTGAATCTCGAAACGAGATTATGGACACCAACAGATAACTCTACTCTTGTTGTATATCCCAGGAACTGATGGACGAACAATTCTTCAATCAGGTCGACGAACAGAATTCGAATCCCTCTGATAGATTGCACTAGAAAATCTATCAGAAGTTTCTACGAAGAGAATTAACGAATTTGATCCGTTAAACCAGACTGCAAATTCGAAATTCACAGACTGGATTTCAGAGAGAAAAACACAGAGAGGGGGGGCGGCCACTCTAGGTCTCAAAACCCTAGTGTTCGAAAATTATGAGACTTGTGTTTAATTACTACACTGCAATAACTTATTTATAATGTAGGCTGCTAACAGCTTAGGGCCCATTAGTCATAATTTAAAGCCTGACAAGCAAAGCCTGCATATTCAGAAATTAATATAAAATTCACTGTGACTCAGATTGATAAACCAATTTCACCAATGTGCACAAAAACCATTTCTGCATCTTTTAAAGTCAAGATAAATTTTCTGAATCCGAATTCAATGATTCCAAAAATGCCCATCCCTATGTCATTTTAGGAAATCTTACTCTTCTACTTTGATATAAGAAGTCCCACTTCTTTATTCACTAAATTTAACTCTTTAAATTTAATTATCTCAACGGGGATTAAAAATCCATTACTTGTGTGACCCTTAATGGTTCAGGGATACAGCTAGCCGTGGGCTCACAACTCCTTGTGACTCGGAACAACAATTTTCGACTTGCCCATCGAATCATGGTAAGAGCGCCTAGCAACATCGCCCCATGATTCCCTAGGTATCACTGATAGTGCCTGCAAGAACCAATAGATTTTGGTTAGCGTACAGTACGGTCCCTTCATCCATAAATCCCGATAGAATCAACAACCATTGGTAAATCGAGAGTCGTTCGAGATTCGATAACTATGCAATGCATCTTGAAGATCAAATAGTGACATCGCATGTGCTACTAAGAAACCATTTCTTAAAACACATCATGTACTCTGGCCAGAGATTCGTCACACTAATATCTCCTCAGATTGCATAGGATATCCACACTAGCAAGTATGTGGTGAATCCTTGACAACAAAGCATCGACTCCTATATGTGTCGTAACTGTCCCAATCCCGACACCTGATGACCCCAATAGAGTCGGTAAACGAGTCAAAGTACAGTACTAGCATATAGAGTCTCAATGATGTTTCAAGTAGTAAGGACTAATGGTGTACAACCAAAACCGCGGACTTTATCCACTCGATAAGTGATAACCACTTGGAAAGTCCGGATAGGGTAGTTCGATCATTCATCATATGAATATCCATTTGCATGCTTTGAACATCTCTATGTTCCATACCAATGAAACGTGGTACTCGGCATCGCAAATTCTAGTCTCAATCTTGAGCGATCATTATCCTTATTAACGGACGGCTCAATCGACTAGGAACTGTTTAGAATATACAGTGACTATAAGATGTGTTTCATGATAGCCATCCCCATGTGCCACCACATCTTACATACACTATAGTATATTCAAGGTCTTCATCTAAACATCTTATAGTATGTCACAACATAATAATATGATAAAAGATAAAGTAAATGCCATTATAAAAGTGTAAATTATATTAAACAAAAGATTGTTTATACATAGAATCATAAAAGCCCTTAGCCACAAGTTGGCTCACCGGAAACCCACTCTTTCAAAACTTGGCCAGTGTGGCCTTAGCTCTCTCGAGTTCCTCCTTTACCCGACACAATTCCAGGTCCTTTTTAGTCAGAACAACTTCAAGTCTTGACACAGCCTTCAAGTTAGTATTTTCCATTGAAAGAATAGTATTCATCTTATTTCTTTCAGTTTCTGTCAACATACAGCTCTTCATAGAGCATATGCACATATTCCATAGACATTGTTTCATCACATGCATTAGAATTACACACATTATTAGTAGTAGAAGAAATCAAACATACTGACCTTTGGGAGATGTTGCGGTCAGGTGTGGAAACACCTGCGGCAACACCTAAGGGATTGACTTGAAAATTCTTCTTGTTTTCTAACAAGGCTGATAGGGCTGTGTGACTTTTTTCATCATCCTGTTCTTCATCATCTTCAGATTATTCATCACTCAATGAAGTGTTCATCCCTTTTCGACGTGTATTTGCACACTCATTTGCATAATGCTCATAACCTTGACATGCATGACACTGTACCGTGTCAATATTCTTTGAAATTGGCTTTTTCTTCCCTTTTAGCATAAGTCGAGGCTTCTGAGGATAAGGAAAATTCCTTGGTGATTGATCAGGCATGCCGATTCTCAAAGGTTTGTTAACAAAAAACATTGGAGTTTTGTGTTTTTGATCATTCTTCTTTGTCTCCCTCATCTTTTTTAGATAATCACTAAATTTTTTAGTGATGAGTGAGACTGATTCATCATACAGATCTGGCTGAAATACTTCTTGGCCGGATTGAACAAAATTCTTGTATGTGTCATTTGATACTTGAAAGGATATAATATTCCCTTTGTATTTATTCTGTGCTGTAGAGTTCATTTCAAACACTTGAAGAATGCTTATTAGTTCTGAGGTAAAGTACGATCATTTTCTGCAGGGGCTGAACCAGTAGATTTTTGACCGAGTCATGGTGTGTGATGATCCCACTTTATATGAGAGTTTGGTGAACTGGTGTCGGCAAGCAGATGTCAGTGTGAATCAAGCTAAGTTATTTCAGTCTTCTCGACCCGCGAGTTCTTTGGGTCCTCGTCCTCAGTCCTTTAAGAAGTCTTCTTCTTCTACTTCTTCCTCTGGATCGGGTGGTGTGATGCATTTTTGGAAGAAAGGCAAGTGTGACCACTATGGTATGAATCATCCAACGGACAGGTTCCGCAAAGCATTAAGGGCTTGTTTTCGTTGTGGAGAGATTGGCCATCTTAAGAATGATTGTACACAGGCTGGGGGAGCAGGTGGTTCAGGTTCTTGTTCCCAGGCTATCGTTCAGCAGAGGCCATCAGGGTAATCATCGGGAGGATCTAATTTGTGACCGCGTGCTGCTAGTCAAGTGTTTGAGCTGAACCATGACCAGGAAGTGGAGGAGAATGAGAGTGTTACTGCGGGTACATTTCTTTTATGTGGTATACCTGCTTTTGTACTTATTGATACTGGTGCATCTCATTCCTTCATATCCGCACATTTTGTCAAGCGTCACAAGTTACCTTATATTTCTCTAGACATAGTGCTTTCTATTTTGACCCCGACTATTCAGTCAGCATTGGCTAAACGCCTAGTTCTTGGTTGTCCCTTAGAGTTTGAGGGTAATGTTTTGACAGCAAATCTCATGGTATTAGCGATGGAGGACTTCAATTGCATTTTGGAAATTGATATGTTGAACATTTATCGAGCTTATGTGGATTGTTACCAGAGGCTTGTACAGTTTCACTCGGTTGGTGGTGATAGCTGGTTTTTCTATGGTGAGGGAGCGCGACCCCCGATTCCATTGGTATCTTTTTTGATAGCCTGTCGAGCTCTAGAGTCTGGCAGGGAAGGCTACCTCATCTGTGTTGTTGATTTGTACACTGAGAGTGTTGGTATAGGGTGTTTTACTATTGTTAATGAATTCCCTGATGTTTTTCCTGATGAGATTCTGGGTTTACCTCACGTTCGGGAAGTTGAGTTTGGCATTGATATGATTCCAGGAACGTCACCTATTTCGAGAGCACCGTATCGTTTGGCTCCATCAGAGATGCGCGAGTTGAAGAATCATTAGCAGATTCTCTTGGATAAGAGATACATTCATCCTAGTGTATCTCCGTGGGGAGCTCCAGTTCTATTTGTGAAGAAGAAAGATGGGTCTTCGCGACTGTGTATCAATTATCGTCAGTTGAACCGCGTGACCATCAAGAATAAGTATCCTTTGTATCGTATTGATGACTTATTGATTAGTTTCAGGGTACTTCAGTATACTCCAAGATTGATTTGAGATCGGGTTATCATCAAATGTGAGTGAGAGATCAGGATATAGCCAAGACTGCGTACCGGACGAGATACAGGCATTAAAAATTCTTGGTGATGCCGTTTGGATTGACTAACGCGCCGGTTGTATTCATGGATTTGATGAATCGTGTTTTTAGGGAGTACTTAGATAAGTTCATGGTCGTATTTATCGTTGATATTCAGGTGTACTCACATATTGTGTATGAGCATGCATATCATCTGAGGCTTGTCTTGCAGAATATTCGGGAAAGACAACTCTACGCGAAACTGAGTAAGTGTGAGTTATGGATAGATCGTGTGGTGTTTATTGGTCATGTCATATCCATTCAGGGAGTTTTAGTTGATCCGAGCAAGATTGAGACTGTGTTGAACTGGCTGTGTTCGACGTCAGTTGCCAAGATTCGTAGTTTCCAGGGTCAGACAAGTTATTATCGTCGTGATAGGTTTGTTTCGATTTATGTTTTTGTGGTTATTTTTAGTTCTTTTCTACATGAATTCATGTTATTTTAGCATTCTTTTAGTATGATTTTATTCTTTTTATGCATTTTGTCTCTACCTCACTTTCCTTGGGTTAATTGTAGGAATTTTTAGGAATTGAGATGTCTTTGGACAGAAACCTTCACGCTCGAGTGGGTACTTTCTGCGCTCGAGCGCTTGAAGAATTATTTTTGAAGATTTTGGGAAGAAATGGATGTCTCTTGAAAAATATTGTTGCAAGGCAGAGTACTTCGCGCTCGAGAGGAAACTTCTTGAGCTCGAGCGCGATCGCGAGAGAAGTTTTCCATATTTCGGAAACTTTCGGAAAGGAAACACAATTTTTATGGAATTTTGGGAGCTTATAATACCAAAAAAAAAAAGCAAAATTAGAGGGTATTCAGTATATTGGAGAATTTTATCAAGAGCAAGGCGGTTAGGCTTGGAGAAAATTGAAGAACGCTCTACCTTTTCTTCTCTCTTTATCTTAGTTTGTGTTTGATGACTAAAAATTTATTTTGAATCATGTTTATGATTATGGAGTAGACTTTTCTTTTCGATTAAGGCCACGAGACTGGGCCGAGACTAATTTATGTTAAACACGTGGATTATGACTTAGGATTTTTGATTTATTTCTATTATTGATTGTTGGATTTATCAGGTTGTTCTTCTGAATAATTTGGCTAGTTATTTGCTTGATTGTTGATTTATTCTACTTCGAAAGATTAGGAATTGATTATGCTTCGCTTGAACAATTAACACAAGGTTAAATTGACTAGAAATAGTAATCGATTTAATTGTGCGATTTTAGGTAAAAAATGAATTTTCACGAATATTGAATGTGTTTAAGTTTGATTAGAATTAATTAGAAATAATTAAACCGTCAAACTTGAATAGATTTAACAAGATATAGAAATATCTTGCTAAAAAGAATAGAAAAATTCGTCGTGATTAGGAATAGTCTTGAGTTTTAGATTGTGTCACGTGTAAGCATAAATTAGCTCGGTACCTTCGTGTGCCTTAATCTATTTAATTAATTTTGAATTTATTCGTTGAGTGATAATTGTTTTCTTGTTATTTATTTTGATTAATCTATTTATTATTTCTATTTAGTTGAATAAAATCTATCACTTTTTATTGCTTAGTCTAGATTAGGTAGAATAAATTTATTTTGGTAATCATCAGTCAGACCCTGTGGGATCGATATCTGGACTCTTCGTCCATATACTACTACTTGACCTAGTTCACTTGCTATATTTTTTTATAACCGAATTCTACTGTCAAGTTTTTGGTGCCGTTGCCGGGGACTGTTAGTGATATCAAGATTTTTTGTTTACTTGAGACTAGATTTTTATCTTTAGTTGAACGATTTTCTGAAATCTGAACTTTTATTCTTATTGTTGATTTCAGGGGCTTATTTTCTTGTATGCGCCGCACTCGACTCTCCAAAGATCTTGTACCGCTTGATTTGGAAATCAAGCGCACACTCAACAGCATACGGAAAGCTCAGAAGAAGATAAACCTGTTGCTTGAATCAGATTCGTAAGAAGAGCGTGAAAGTGATAAGAAATCAAAGTTGAGATGGCAAACGGGAACGATAATCGTACAATGTGGGATTTGATCGGACCTCCAATCGACGGTTATGGATCCAGTATCGTTTGCCCCGCTGTTGAGGCGAACAATTTTGAGCTGAAACCAGCTATTATCCATATGATACAAATTCAAGAGCGATTTGGAGGCACCGCTGTGGAAGATCCCTACGCTTATCTGGAGCGATTTCTGTCAATCTGTGACACCTACAAGTTTAATGGAGTAAAACCTGATGCAGTGAGATTGCGGTTATTCCCATTCTCTTTGCAAGGAAATGCAACTAAGTGGCTAGACGACTTACCAACTGGCTCTATCACTACATGGACAGGGCTAGTCCAAGTGTTCCTAAACAAGTACTTTCCACCCACTAAGATGGCACAATTATTTTCTGATATTATCTCCTTCAAGCAGAAGGATGGAGTGTCTCTGAATTCAGCCTGGACAAGATTCAAAAAGATTTTGAGGATGTGCCCTCAGCATAATCTAACACAAAGTCAGCAGACTCAAACCTTTTACAATGGTGCCGACCCTTACGTTAGTGCGATCTATGTTGGATGCAACAGCAAATGGATGTTTATTCCATAAAACTCCAGCAGATGCATGGGAAATAATAGGGAATATGTCAGAGAGTAAAATGGGGTGGCCAGATTTGAAGAAGGAAAGAAATAAGGAGTTCTAGAGGTTGATGCTTTAACAGCACTGACTGCAAATATTGACGCTCTAACTCATCAAATGTCACAGATGCAGTCAGCCCCTATTATTCAAATTCCAGGGCATATGCCAAAGGAACAACAGATTTTTGAATCGAAATCAGCAAATTTTATGGAAAATCAAGGAAAACAACAGAATAATCCCTACAGCAACACATATAATCCGAGCAGGATAAATCATCCAAATTTTTCATGGAAGTCCTCAGAAAATTCTGCAAACACTTCTAAAGCAGAGGAGAAAAAGCCCAAATTCGAATAAATTATGATGAAATATGTTGCTGGAACTGAAACAAGGCTGCAAATTTAGGAAGCAATGTTGCAAAAGTTGGAAATATAGAGGAGTCAGATAGCAACCCAGCTTTCGACCAAGGCACCAGGTTACAAAATAAACTTCCTCCGAAACATAAGGATCAGGTTAGTTTTTCAATTCCATGCACCATAGGGAATTCTTTCTTCAGTAAGGCATTGTGTGATCTAGGAGCTAGTATAAACTTGGTGCCTATTCATGTTTTGAGAAACTTGGAATAGATGAGGTTCAACCCACCACAATTTCCCTGCAAATGATAGATCTATTAAATATCCTAGGGGAATTGTGAAGGATGTCTTGGTAAAAGTTGACAAGTTTATTTTTCCAGTGGAATTTTTTGTACTTGATATGGAAGAGGATCGTGAGATACCTCTTATTTTAGGGAGACCATTCTTGGCCACTTGAAAATCTCTTATTGATGTGCAGAAAGGAGAGTTGATTTTAAGTGAATGATGAGAGTGTGGTTTTCAATGTTTTTCATAATATTAAATATCTTGTGGACAATTCTGATTGTTTCAGAATTGATGCTTATGATGAGTTGGTTGAGTGCACTTTGCAGGAACAGTTGTCTAGAGACCCACTTGAGATCTGCATGACAAGAGCGACTATTGATGAGGTTAATAGTGAAGAAGCGGAGGAGTGTGCACACTACTTGAATGGAACCAAGCCACTATCCAAATTGGTAAATTCGAAAATAGGAGAGCTTAGGCACATCACAAAGCCACTGAAACCATCTACTGAAGAGCCTCCTATTCTCGAACTTAAACCACTTTCTTCTCATTTGAAGTATTTATATTTATGGATAATGACAAACTTCCAATAATTTGTTCATCATCTTTGACAGGCATCGAGGAGGAGAAGCTGCTGAGGGTGATTCGCAATCATGTTGGAGCAATAGGATGGAGCATAGCTTACATCAAGGGGATCAATCCATCTATGCGCATGCATAAAATTCTCATGGAGCCCGATAAGACGTCAATTCAGCCACAACGAAGTCTTAATCATGCAATGCGAAAAGTGGTAAAGAGAAAGGTGATTAAATTGCTCGATGCAGGTATTATCTTCTCTATTTTTGATAGTGAATGGGTTAGTCCAGTACAAGTGGTACAAAAAAAAAGTGGTATAACTGTGGTCGAAAATAAGAATAACGAACTCATTCCTACTCGGAATGTTACAGGGTGGCGTGTTTGCATTGATTATAGAAAACTTAATGAAGACACCCATAAAAACCATTTCCCCTCCCCTTTATTGATCAAATGGTGGAGAGGTTGGTCGGGCATGCTTTGTATTGTTTTCTAGATGTTTATTCAGGTATATGAAAATACCCATAGCACCAGAGGACCAACACAAAACTACTTTTACATGTACCTATGGTGCATTTGCATATAAACGAATGTCTTTTGGGTTGTGTAATGTGCCGAAAACTTTCTAAAGATGCATGATGACAATATTTGATGATATGGTAGAGAAATTTATCGAGGTATTTATGGATGATTTTTCTGTGGTAGGTTCTTCATTTGATGAGTGTCTAAGTAATTTGTCTAAAGTTTTGAAAAGATGTGAAGAATCGAATCTAGTTTTAAACTGGGAGAGGTGTCACTTCATGGTAAGAGAGGGGATAGTTTTTAGGCATCGAGTGTCTGAGAAAGGAGTGGAGGTGGACCGAGCTACGATAGAGGTTATTGAAAAACTTCCCCCTCCAACGAACTTGAAGGGAATAAGAAGATTTTTAAGGCATGCTGGTTTTTATAGGAGATTTATTAAAGATTTTTCTTCTATTGCTAAGCCCTTAACGAATTTGCTAATCAAAGAAGTGCTTTTTAATTTTTTTGCTGAGTGTTTGAAGGCATTTCAGGTCCTTAAGCAGAAATTGATCAATGCGCCTGTCATAGTAGCACCAGATTGGAGTTTACCTTTTGAATTGATGTGTGATGATAGCGACACTGCTTTGGGCGCCGTATTGGGGCAAAAGTGAGATAAGATCTTGCATGTAATCTATTGCTCCAGTATCACTCTATCTGCCACCCAGCTGAACTATGCTACAATAGAGAAGGAACTCCTTGCAGTGGTGTTTGTGGTGGACAAGTTTAGATCATATTTTGTGGGGAGCAAGTTCATCGTACATACTGACCATTCGACACTAAAGTATCTGATGATAAAAAAGGAAGCAAAGCCGAGTTTGATTCGTTGGGTGTTGCTGCTGCAGGAGTTTGATATGGAGATCGTGGACATGAAAGGTACAGAAATCCAAGTGGCAGATCACTTATCTCGTCTGGAGAGTCACAACACTACAGGTAAGACCATCAATGTTGAATTCCCGGACGAGCAGCTGTTTGAGGTAACCACTTTACCATGGTATGCGGACATCGTAAACTATATGTCAAGTAAGTTTTTTTCCCCTTACTTGAATTATTAACTGAAAAAGAAATTTTTCTCGGACTTGAAATATTTTTTATGGGAGGATCCTTTTCTTTTTAAGATTTGTGCAGATGCGGTTATACGTAGATATATCCCAGCGGAGGAGGTAAGTTTTATTCTCACACAATATCAAGCAGGACCGACCGGAGGCCACTTTTGCGCTGGTAGAACCGCGGCTAAAGTTCTCCAATCGGGGTTCCATTGGCCTTCACTGTTTAAAAATGCTAATAATTTTGTGATTGCATGTGATGAGTGCCAGCAGACTGACAATATTTTTAGAAGACATGAAATGCCATTGAATAATATTTTGGTCTGTTAAATATTTGATGTATGGGTATAGACTTTATGGGACCCTTTACTGTTTTTGATGGGAATAAGTATATTCTGGTGGCGGTTTATTATATGTCTAAGTGGGTAGAAGCACTTGCATGTCTAACTAATGAATCTAGGGTACTTGTGAAATTTCGTAAGAAATTTATATTCTCAAGGTATGGTACACCTAGGGCCATAATTAGTGATGAAGGTACTCACTTTTTTAATAACCAATTTGACACTTTGTTGAGCAAATATGAGGTCACTCATAAGGTGTCAACATCTTATCACTCCCAAACCAGTGTATAGGTAGAGGTAACCAATAGGGAACTTAAAATAATTTTGGAGAAAACTGTGAGTTAAAATAGAAAAGATTAGTCGAACAAGTTAGATGATGTTTTATGGGCTTATCGCACTGCATTTAAAACACCTATAGAAATGTCTCCTTTTATGTTGTTATATGGAAAAACATGCCATCTACCTGCCGAACTTGAACATAAAGCTCTATGGGCCACTAAATTTTTGAATTTTTATTTAAATGCAACAGGTGAGGAGCGGATTCTGCAGTTGAATGAGCTAGAAGAGCTAAGATTTGATGTGTATGAGAATGCAAAATTTTATAAGGAGAAGACAAATCGATGACATGATCAGAATATTGTTAATCGTGAGTTCGAACCGGGCCAATAGGTACTATTATTTAATTCACGGTTGAAACTCATGCCAGGTAAGTAGGGATGACAATGGATCGGGTCTAAACTCGATCCCGCATTAAACCCGACCCGGCAGAGCGGGTTTAGACCCGGCCAAGCGGGTCCAGATGCGGGTTGGGGGATGGTCCCGAGTTTGGCCGGACCCGCCCCACCAAAACATATATATATTAAATATACATA
Source organism: Henckelia pumila (assembly GCF_033568475.1). Taxonomy (NCBI): domain Eukaryota; kingdom Viridiplantae; phylum Streptophyta; class Magnoliopsida; order Lamiales; family Gesneriaceae; genus Henckelia; species Henckelia pumila. The sequence goes on from NW_027331788.1 coordinate 218,374, forward strand.
TAAATTATATATGTATATATATTAACAATATATACTTATATTATTTAAATTACATAATTAATACTTTGTTCCTAATTTGAGTTTATAATATTTTTGAATTTAAATAATTTTAATATATTATGATATTTTTAATTTGAAAATATATTATTATGATTTTTCCTTAGTTATTAATTATTATTTAAATTAAAATGATATATTTTAACTTGTAAAAACAATTTTTTTTATCTTAAATATTATTAATAAAAATTTGAAAAATAAATTTAATAATGATTTGTTAATTTTTAAACTTATTTAAAATTTTATTTAATATACTTTGAATTATATTTAATTTGGCGGGTCCAACGGATCTAACCCGAATTGGACCCACCGTGTCCACGGGGCAGGGCGAGTCGGGTCCACGAGGAGGCGGGGCGGGTCTCGGGTTTGCCCAAACCCGCCCCGTTGCCATCCCTACAGGTAAGCTACGCTCGAGGTGGTTAGGGCGATACATAGTCACACATGTTCTACCATATGGCACTGTGGAAATCACTAGTCCTGCAACGGGGGAATTCAAAGACAATGGCCAAAGGCTAAAAATCTATCGTAGTGTAAAGGTGGATAAACTCCCACCACAATGGATCTGGAAGACCCGGGACAATTAAAGGGAAGTACAGTCAGACTATAGACTATAAATTTAGCGCTGACTGGGAGGCAACCCGGTGCTCTTTTTCATTTCTCTATTTATTATTCGTTTCTTTAGTTAGTATTATTTGTGTCGTTGAAAATTTTGAAAAACAAAAAAATATTTTAATTTTGGCTCGCGCTCGAGCGGGAACTTTTACCAGCTCGAGCGAGAGCAGTTCTGGTTTTGCATTTTTTTTTTAATTTCATTTGCGCTCGAGCGGGCACTTTTGCCCGCTCGAGCGAGAAATTTTTTGGATCCGATTTTTTTTTTCTTAAGTCACGCTCGAGCGAGCACGTTTTCTTGCTCGAGCGAGAAGCCTTCTGATTTTAATATTTTTAAAACTTAATTTACGCTCGAGCGGGCACTTTTTGCACTCAAGCGCGACGAAATCTGATTTGATATCACGCAGATAACTTATTTTCCCTTTTTCACTTCTTTCTTCTTCCTTTGTCGAACCCTAGCCCCAAATTACCTCACTTTGCCTTCTTCACGGACAATTATTCCTCCAAATCACAGGTCCGTCGAGCCATCGCCGCTATTCACACTTCACCGGCGCCCCTGTTTTGAATGTCACTACGAAGAAATCCAAGAGGAATAAAGAATTCCCGAGTGGGAGGGCGAGAGATGCAAGCTCCATGTAGTCTGAGCCTGATTTCATTGTGTCACCACCGCCACGCCGCCGTTTTATAACTGACACCGTTAATGAATTATTTGCTTGGGCGCATTATCAGAATGAGTGTCAGCTGGTCACTAATGCTCATCTCTCCTCCATTGATGCCTTGATGCACGGGATGTCCACTCAGATGGGCTTGGATCCTTCCGTCTATCCCGTGCCGCTGCCATACACATCTCCATTTCAATTTCAGTATGCTGCACCATCGCTCTTTTCCCGCTGGTGTTACACCTCCTGAGATTGAGGAGGAAGAAGAGAACGTCGATTAACCCAGTGGAGTTTGGTTTTTCATTTTCTTATTGCTTTTACTTTCATTGTCCTATTCTTCCTGTTTGTGTTTATCTTTGTTTCTTGTGTGTTTTGACCACATTTAGGGCAATGTTGGCTTCTAAGTATGGGGGTGTGTTTTTGGTTGTTTGCATTTCATTTTGGTAATTTTGTTTTGCATTCAAGTGTTTCATTTGCCCGAGTTAGTGTCAAAATGTGGATGAGTTAACGATGACCTATGATGATTGTGAGAATTTTTTTTAGTGTGAAAGCTTGGCCCTAGATTTGACTCGAGAAACCTCTGATTGTACTATGAAATTTTTTTTTGCACAACTGTTAAACCGGTGGAGTGTACTAAAATTGATGAAGTTGTGATTTCTTGACCATTTCACGTCACTAGGTGTTTAGTGATTTAAATTGTATTCTTGTGATTTATAAATACACTCTAGTAGCACATATATGATCTCGACATAACTTTTGGCCTAATCAACATTTGTTCCACCCACCTGAGATAAAGTGTTGAGCCCGTCCATGCTTATACTATAATGCCCCAATCAAATTGAGATGAAAATGTTGATACACCCACTTTGAGCCATACACAATTCTAACCCTTCAAAACCCACAAACCTTGTCTCATTTTCTATTCATGAAAAGTGATTTCCTGTAAAAAAAGAATCAGAAAAAAGAGAAAAAAGGGGATTTTAAGGGGAGGGAAGCCTTGGAAAGGGGATTAGAATTCTAATCCACTCAAATTCCAAGGCCAAGTATGGGGGGAATGTAAGGTGTTTAGGTAACCCGGATGTAAAATCTGGAAGAGCTGAAAACGTTGAACCATCCTTTCATCATTGTTCATTCCAACCCCTAACCTTGATACAAAAAAGCCACATTCCTACTCCTGAGTACGAGGGATGTATGAATGCTAGGTGTGGCTAGAAGGAATGAGTACATGCAAAAGATCTTGCACCGATGTGTTAATTGGGTTATATGGCAACTATGAATTTTATTTGAAATACATGCCATTGGAATAACATCACACACACACGTTTACTTTTAATCTAAGAGGCGTATTGTGAAAAGTCTAAGGGAAATTTTACTTTTGGATGTGTTTTAACTTCACTGAGGCCTGCATTTTCTGTATTAGCTCATCCGTATTTTGAGTTTGCATCATTGTGTATTTTTATTTCTTATTTGTTCTTGCTCGAGGGCGAGCAAGAGCTAAGTATGGGGGAATTGATAGGTGTGTTTTGATTTATGTTTTTGTGGTTATTTTAGTTCGTTTCTACATGCATTTCTATTCTTTTAGCATTCTTTTAGTATGATTTTATTTCTTTTTTTGCGTTTTGTCTCCAACTAACTTTCCTTGGGTTAATTTTAGGAATTTTGAAGAATTGAGACATCTTTGGACAAAAAACTTCGCGCTGAAGCGGGTGCTTTTTGCGCTTGAGCGCGTGAAGAATGAATTTTGAAGATTTTGGGCAAAAATGGACACGCTCGAGCGGGCACTTCTTGCGCTCGAGCAAGTCTTGTGAAAAATATTGTTGCATGGCAGAGTAATTCGTGCTCGAGCGGCAACTTCTTGCGCTCGAGCGCGATCGCAGGAAAAGTTTTCCATATTTCGGACTCTTTTGGAAAGGAAACACAATTTTTATGGACTTTTGGGAGCGTATAATACCAAAAAAACAGCAGAATTCGAGGGTATTTAACATATTGGAGAATTTTATCAAGAGCAAGGTGGCTAGGCTTGGAGAAAATTGAAGAACTCTACACCTTTATTCTCTATTTCTCTTAGTTTGTGTTTGATGATTAAATCTTTATTTTGAATCATGTTTATGATTATGCAGTAGAATTTTATTTTCGATTAAAGCCACGAAACTGGGCCGAGACTGATTTATGTCAAACACGTGGATTATGATTTAGGATTATTGATTTATTTCTATTATTGATTGTTGAATTTATCAGGTTGTTCTTGTGAAAAATTTGGCCAATTATTTGTTTGATTGTTGATTTATTCTACATCAAAATATTATGAATTGATTATGCTTCACTCCAACAATTAACACAATGTTAAATTGACTAGAAATAGCAATCGATTTAATTGTGCGATTTTAGGTGAAAACTGAATTTTCATGAATATTGAATACGTTTAAGTTTGATTAGAATTAATTAGAAAAAATTAATCCGTCAAACTTGAATAGATTTAACAAGATCTATAAATATCTTGTTAAATATAATATGAAAATTCTCCGTGATTTAGAATAGTCTTGAGTTGTAGATTGTGCCACGTGTAAGCATAAATTAGCTCGGTACCTTCGTGTGCTTTAATCGATTTAATTAATATTGAATTTATTCGTTGAGTGACAATTGTTTTCTTGTTATTTTTCTGATTAATCTATTTATTATTTCTATTTAGTTGAATAAAAATAATCACTTTTTATTGCTTAGTCTAGATTAGGTAGAATAAATTTATTTTGGTAATCATCAGTCTGTCCCTGTGGGATCGATATCTGGACTCTTCGTCCGTATACTAATACTCAACCTAGTTCACTTGCTAGATTTATTTATAACCAAATTCGACCGTCACGTCGCTTCATCGCGAATTTTTCGCAGCTAGCTCGACCCCTGACACAGCTTACTCATAAGGGTGTGACCTTTGAATGATCTTCTGAGTGTGAAGAGAATTTCTGTGAACTTCGTTGAAGGTTGACTTCTGTACCAGTGTTGGCATTATCATTTGGTTCTGGAGGGTATGTCATGTATACCGATGCTTCTTTGCATGGTTTGGGTTGTGTTTTGACTCGGAATGGACCCATGATTGTGTATGATTCTAGACAGCTGAAGGTTCACGAGGGTAATTATCTAGTGCATGATCTTGAGCTGGCAGCTATTATCTTTGCATTGAAGATTTGGCGTCACTATCTTTATGGCGAGAATTTTGATATCTTCACTGATCACAAGAGTTTCAAGTATTTGTTTACTCAGACAGAGTTGAACATGAGGCAAATATGTTGGATGGATTTGCTGAAGGATTATAATTGCAAAATAAAATATCATCCAGGTGCTGCTAACTTGACCGCGGATGCTTTGAGTCGTAAGGTGTGAGTGTTTGCACTTCAGAATTGTCTTATACCCAGTGTGATTCAAGATTTTTGTTCTTCAGGATATACCTTTAAGCACAAGAAGGTATGTAAAGCATTCAAATGTTTGCAATTTTATCTGAGTCAACATTATATTCTCAAATTCGAGATGCTCAGATGTTTGATCCGAAGATTCACCGGTTGGCTCGACTGGCCAAGAGTGATGGTACGTCTGGATTCCACTACCAATCAGATGGGTTTCTGTGTTTATCTTCTTGTATTGTGGTACCGGAGGATGATGCTCTGAGAAAGGATATTTTATCTCAAGTGCATCGTACCAAGTTGAGTATTCATCCGGGGAGCAACAAGATTTACAAGGACTTGAGGACTTAGTTTTGGTGGAAAGGAATGAAGCATAGTGTGTATTAGTATGTGTCTAAGTGATTGGTGTGTCAGCAGGTTAAGGCTGAGCATCGACGACCCAGAGGATTATTGCATAGCTTACCGATTTCGGAGTGGAAATGGAAGTTTATCACCATGGATTTTGTGACCCATTTGTCGATGTCTTTGCGGAACTGTGATGCTATCCGGGTTGTGGTAGATCGACTCACCAAGTCAGCACATTTCCTTCATTATAATAGAGATTACACTGTTGACCAGATGGATCGTCTGTACATTCAAGAGATTGTTTGATTCCATGGTGTACTAGTGAGCATTGTCAGCGACAGAGACCCTAGATTTACTTCCAGATTTTGGGGAGTTTTCAGCGTGCTCTGGGTACTACACTCAGTTTGAGTACCGCATACCATCCGGAGACAGATAGGCAGACGAAACACACTATCTGTACTCTTGAGGATATGTTGTGAGCCTGTACTATGAATTTTTGTCCAGCTTGGCAAGAACATTTTCCATTGATTGAATTCGTGTACAACAACAGCTATCACCGCAGTATTGGGATGGCACCTTTTGAGGCGTTGGATGGGTGGCGCTGTCGTACTCCACTTTACTTGGAGGAAGTTGGGGAACAACAGGTAGAGGGACCAGAGTTAGTACAACAGTCTGAAGATATAGTGGATCAGATCAAGAAGTGTATCAGAACTGCCCAGGATCGTCAGGCTAGTTATGCAAACACCAAGCGTAGACCTTTGCAGTTTGAGGTAGGCAAAAAGGTATTCTTGTGAGTTTCGCCGTTTTGCAGGATTATGAGATTTGGTCTCAAAGGAAAGCTATCTCAAAGATTCATTGGTCCTTTCGAGATCTTGGAAAGTATTGGAGATTTAGCTTACTGACTAGCACTTCCGCCGTATTTGTCTAGTATCCATGATGTGTTCCATGTGTCACTGTTGCAATGGTATGTGACAGATGAGTCTCATGTTTTATAGCCGTCAGAGGTACAGTTGGATACTGACTTGACATATGTTGAGAGACTGTTGCGGGTCATGGATCATAAGGACAAGGTGTTGCGGAACAAGGTCACTCCTCTCGTTTTAGTTTAGTAGCAGCGCAGAGGCATTGAGGAAGCCACTTGCGAGTTAGAGAGCCGCATGCGTTTGGAACATCTTGAATTGTTTTCATTGCACTTTTGATTTCAGTAATGCAATTTGTACAATATTCATTTGTAATAAAAGGATGTTTGAATCGGTATTTAATCTTGTTTAATTAAGACTTGATTTCGAGGACGAAAATATCTTAAGTGGGGGAGAATGTAGTAAAACGATCCTATTTTGTACAAGATTAAATTGATTAAGCATGGATTAAGGACTTTTTTGGATTTAATTGGGAAATTTATGATTTTTTGGTTAAGGAGAGTTTGGAAGGTCCGAACACTTCGGAAGCACAGTCCAGGGTTTGGAGGCTACGGACGGTTCGGAATGTCCGAAGTGTGATTGGAGCTTCCGATCGTAGTTAGGCCATACGTATTATCGACGTGTCAAGGAGTTCAGACACGCAGGAGATCAGAGCATCCAAAGAGGAGTACTTCGGAGCTTCCGATCGTTGCATTTTTGCAATGTGGCACGCATTTGAGTTTGGAGCTTCCAAATGGGAGTTCGGAGCTTCAGAACTTGGTCTATAAATAGGGCATCCGAGAGCCATTTTCCTTGATCATTCACATATTTCCCATCTTGGTTCTTGGTAGTTCTTAGGGGTTTCCAACCTAACTTTGGCTAGGGTCGGGCCTTGACGAGGCGTCCAGGAGACGTATCGGAGTTGTGCCCAAGTTACGGGGCATTCAACATCAAAGGGCTGACAGACGAAGGTATGCCCTTGATCCTATAAATAGTTTAGGAGTATCTGTTAGCTTAGTTAAGGCTTTTAGATATTGTTTAGTGATCTAGTAATCTTGTGATTATAGGCTTGGACAATAGAGCTGGTGTAGCTTACCTAGTAGAATTAAGGTACGAAAATACTGTTCGAGACACCCTGACTGAGTATGCATGTATTATGTGTTGCATTATTTATACGACATTATTTTATCTGCAGATATTATGTCACGTTATTATGCTTCATGCATGACCATCTTGATCTTGTATCATTGTAATGTTCTGTAGCAGGGTTTTCACCATATCCTGTTAGTGGATGGTTGGAGACGTAGATTCGTGATTAGGTCACCTATCCACTATCGGGTATGTGAGTCACCTACCTGGTGCGATGACGTAGAGTGCTACATACCTAGGGCCCGAGTCTGTTCTTGACTGGAGATTCTTGACCTCGAGTCTTGGTAACCCGTACACTTGCATTCATGCACATAATATTTGTAAAGCTCATATTCTCGTACTGAGCGTATTTCGCTCTTATCCTTTTTTCTGTGATTTTTGGACACCCTATTCTACGAGACAAGCCTCAGGTTGGATAGCGTATGAGATGCTGGGATATCCTAGATGCCGAGGTTGTTAGCGTGAGGAGTTTGCCGCCGCAGTGTTTATGGATCGTTTTCAGGGGTGTTGGTTTCGGGAATATTTTATTCAATATGGTTGTATTAACTTAAGATTTCAGATCTCTTTAATTTAGTTTCTGCTGTAATTATCTCATTATGTTTGATTAGGAATTATTGCATTCTTAAGTTTTTAATTAGCAGGTGATCACGGTGCGGGTCTGATATGAATCTAAAAAGCTATCAAAGATTCATATTGTTCCAATATTTTTCTCATAATTTTCCATCGAGATTAGAAGGAATTAGGATCCATGACAATCAAGTTGGGGAGCAAAGGAGCCAAGTTGGAATGCATGGAGTTCGTGGTGGAGTACTGAAATTTTATGAAGATTCGAGAGAGATCAAAATCCAATCTCCACCTTCCAAATGTATTTTAGGATGTTATGAAGCTACAGTTACAATTTTGGCTCAATCTGACGACTCGAACTCGATATCTGAATTTTTAAAGAATTATGCACAATTTGTAGCAACTTAAGTGCCTAAGAACCAAAGCCAAGCGCCTAGGCTCTAGTACGGGATTTACACACACTCGGCGTGTAGTGTGTGTTTTCTGATTTTTGTGTATTTTTTTATTATTTTGAATATTTTTGATTATTTTGAGTATTATAAGCCTATTAGGAAACTTTTATTTGATATCTTTTGATATCTTTTCTATTATTTTGCGTTATCTTTTATTATTTTGTAGTTGTATTATAAATACAACATATACATTCATTATTGAATACAATACAATGAAGATTATTGATTATTGATTTTTATCAATTATAATTCTTTCTAGAATTATGTCAAAGCTTTGCTTTGTTTATCCAAAAAATCAAACTTATCAAAGTTTTATAAACTTTGTGGCGTTTGTCGATTGTTCTTCTTCGTGGATTGTCAGAAACAAGTTTTCTGAAGGTTCCGTTGAGATCGATTGTTTATCTCGTGATTATCTGTTGCTAGTTTCATTGTAAATTAAAGGTGGATAACCAAAAACTGTGATTATCTATTGCTAGTTTCATTGTAAATTAGAGGTGGATATCCAAAACTTACTTGTTTCAAAAGACCGGGACAACATTATTGAGTCTTTTTGTTATTGAACTGAGGGTGCGATTCTTTATAATCGTGTTTACTTTTTATTACATCCAAGATTCTTATCATTTGGTATCAAAGCTTAAGGTTCCATTGATTCAAGTAAGTCATATCTTTCTGTTTGTTCTTCTTATATATTCTTCGTTTTTTTTATCCGTTCTTCGTGTTCTTCGTTCTTTGTTCGTTGTTTTTCGTTTCTATCTATCTTGTTGCCCAAGTTTTTTGTATCTTGTGCTACAAGTTATTTTTGAAAAAAACAAAAATAATTCGAAAATTCAGAAAAATGAGGATTTCGAAATTGGTGAGAAAAAAAGGGTGAAAAAAAAGAGGAGAGAAGAAACGAGAAAACCTGTGGCTAAATATCTTGCAGGTAAAGGGCAAGATTTGAGGACAAATATTTTTGAAGAAGAGTAGTCTGATATGAATCTAAAAAGCCATCGAAGATTCATATTGTTCCAAGATTTTTCTCATAATTTGCCATCGAGATTAGAAGGAATTGGGATCCATGACAATCAAGTTGGGGAGCAAGAGAGCCAAGTTGGAATGCATGAAGTTCGTGGTGGAGTACTTAAATTTTATTAAGATTTGAGAGAGAACAAAATCCAATCTCCAACGTCCAAAATTTAGTTTAGGATGTTATGAAGGTACGGTTAAAATTTCGGCTCGATCCGACGGCTGAAACTCGAGATCTGAATTTTTAAAAAATTATGCACAATTTGTAACAGTTTCAGCGCCTAAGCACCAGATCCAAGCGCCTAGGCTCTAGTACGAGATTTACACACACTCGGAGTGTAATGTGTGTTTTCGGATTTTTGTGTATTTTTTTATTATTTTGAGTATTTTTTATTATTTTGAGTATTATAAACCTATTAGAAAACTTTTAGTTGATATCTTTTGATATCTTTTCTATTATTTTGCGTTATCTTTTATTATTTTATAGTTGTATTATAAATACAACATATACATTCATTATTGAATACAATACAATGAAAATTATTGATTGTTGATTTTGGTTAATTATAATTCTTTCTAAAATTATGTCAAAGCTTTGCTTTGTTTATCCAAAAATCAAACTTATCAAAGTTTTTTAAACTTTGTGGCGTTTGTCGATTGTTCTTCTTCGTGGATTGTCAGAAATAGGTTTTCTGAAGGTTCCGTTGAGATCGATTGTTTATCTCATGATTATATGTTTCTAGTTTCATTGTAAATTAGAGGTGGATAACCAAAAACTGTGATTATCTGTTGCTAGTTTCATTGTAAATTAGAGGTGGATATCCGAAACTTACTTGTTTCAAAAGATCGGGACAACATTATTGAGTTTTTTTGTTATTGAACTGAGGGTACGATTCTTTATAATCGTGTTTGTTTTTTATGACATCCAAGATTGTTATCAGGGTCACAACAAAGGTATTGTGTTTTGGAGATCTTTTAAGAAGCATTTTTCAGCTTTTCCATCACAATTGTGAATAAAAAGCTGAAAAATAATTCCTAAAAGCTCTCCCAAACACTACCTTAATCGTTTTTCAATATTACACGCGGTTGCCGGTTTGGGGGCCCGGATCTATAGTATAAAATTTGGGACAAGTAATTTTTTTTACTGTAATATAGTTAATTAATGCGTTCATCTCATAAATAATAGTTAATGAGCAGTAGCCTAGGATGAAAACTTGAAGTCCCACCATCTCTTTAACTTTTTATCCCACTCATAATCATTTAGCAAGAATCGATAATCAATCCGAAATATCGCTCGTAAGTTCCCGCAAAAAAAAAATAAAACAAATCATCCACTATTTTAGACGATCAACCTCGTCATCACTCGATTTCTGTCTATCAATCCATTTCATGCTATTCTCCAAGACTTGGCTTTATAATTTTCGTGATCCATCATAAGTTACATTTTCCGAAATGGGGGTTTTCAATTTAAATTTGCTGAAACATATCTCAAATCAATTACGTTATAGTTAAAATTTAATCAAATTGACTTGGATATGTTATTGATAAATAAAAAAAGTGGCTGAGAACGGTGATTATACAAACTTAATCAATACATTCGCTTCCAAAACTATGAGATAAGTAAAACTCAAGTGACTATGTACTGGTTCAAAACAGGAATTTCATAATTTGTTAGGATGGTTTTGAATTTATTATTAATTGCTTATGACATATTGTTTTAAATATTATATTTTGTCTATATTTCATTTCTAGAATTCTTGATATTTATATTATCATATTTATCGATGATAAAATATATGAATATTAAGTTGTAAGGCCACCAATTTTTTGTACTCATTTAAGACTTCAAAAATCAGGTGCAGTACTGCCAGTTTTGATCAAAATTCATTACTTCCACACCCTTAGATCAGTATTTCTTGCAAAGTTCCACGTTGATTTTTAAATTCCTCCTGTTGCCCTCTTCCCTTGATGTCTTCTTTTAGTGCTTTTTTAATTTACTCATAATGCAACCTTTTATTTTTTCTTGCGGTGACTGAATATTTGATTCTATTTTAGTACATGGCATTGTTTTCCACTTTTCTCGAACTCTTGTTTATATGAAACGATACAATATGAAATTGCCAAATAAAATATATATATTTACCTCCGATTAAAAATAAACCAATATAATCTTGAGTAAAATGAAAAATAAAAATAATTAATAAAATAATTTTTTTTAAATGGGGCCCTTCTCAGGTGGGGTAGCCCTGTGAGAAGGCTCTGCCACCGCCCTAGGGCCGCCCCGGTTGATCGAAGCAGCGATGCCACAATTATTTTTTCACATGTTCCATGTAAACGAGTGCCTTAAAATCAAGTTGGACCTTGGTAAGTAAGTTGGGCTTTGGTAAGTGCATAGCTGTTTGGACTTCATGGCAAAGTGGGCCTTGGAAGTGGATTGCTGACAAAGTCCAGCAAGGGAAATATAAACGGGGATGCATCCAAAAGTTCTGACTAACACAACAAAAAACTCACAAACACAAGAAGAAAGCAATCAGCTGAAGAAATACTCTCCAATACTCGAGACCAGATAAGAAGGAGATAGAGATAAGGAAGAAAAATCAATTAAGTGATCTTAGTCTTTCTTGTATTGATCGTTGATCTTGGTGTGTGTAGATTAGTTTGTGTATATCTTGAGGATGATTTTCGATTGATCAATAAAATACAGAAGATTTCTCTCCCGTGGATGTAGGCCATTAAAGGCTGAACCACACAATTCTTGTGTCTTGTTCTTAGTTATTGTTTGCTTCCTGAGAAAATTGATCTTTGGTTGCATGATACTTGAATGATCGATTGGTTGAAGGTGTCATAGTGTTCATCATTTCTTGATTCTATTATAATCTCAGTGTGTTGTTTTGTATCGATATCGGTAAATTCAAGATTCTAACAAGTGGCGCCATCCGTGGGAAACCGAATGAGTAGCTGAATAATGGGATCTTGGAAGTTCTATATTGAGAGGTTTACTAGCAAGAACGATTTCTCATTATGGAGGAAGAGCAAGGAGGAGATGTCTGCATTGACCAAGGATAAATATGAACTTCTGGAGAAAGCACACAGTGCTATCATCTTATGTCTCGGTGATAAACCCCTAAGGGAAGTGGAAAAAGAAAAGACTGCTGCTGCTGTATTATGGATTAAACAGCTTGAGAGTTTGTACATGACTAAATCACTAGCAAATCTATTATATTTGAAGCAGAGGTTATACTCATTCAGAATTCGAGAAGAGAAGAGTCTTGAGGATCAAATCAAGGAATATACAAAGATGATGGATGATCTGGAGAATGTTGAAGTAAAACTCGAAGATGAGGAGAAGGCGTTAATTTTGTTAAATGCTCTTCCAAGAAGTTACGAGAACTTCAGAGATGCTCTACTATATGGAAGAGAGAAAACTATCACATTAGATGAGGTGCTGTCTTCCATTCATTCAAAGGAACTTAAGAAAAAGACAAACACAAACTCATAATCACAAGGGGAATGTCTAATGATTTGAGGGAGAAATGATAGAAGGAACCATAAATATAACATGAACATATCACATTTAAAAGATCCAAGGGAGATATCAGAGAAAGCCCCCTACAAATCTAAAGTGTTTCATATTCCATAAGGAAGGCCACTTTAAAAGGAATTGGCCAAAAAGAAACAAAAGAGTCTTTGATAAGCCTAAGGAAGAAAGGGAAGCTGCTGTGGTTTTAGATTACTATGAATAAAAAGAAGTACTGGTTGTTACTGAAAGGAATATTATTCTTGAATATTTCGGCCTTTAATAAATTTAATATTATAAGATTTTGCTTTTTAGACAAGATCAAATATTTGGTAAATATTTTGTGTATATCTCGAATATGTTAAGATATATATTTGCCATGCTAAAATCTTGTCTTGATAAGGTAGTTATTAGATATAATATTATTCGATATTATCAAGATATGATTTGCTAGATTTGATAGAGTTTTATTCCTACTTAAACATGTTTCCTTATGTTGGAGAACGGCGATCAGATCAATCAAGATTGATACCCGGTGCAGCGGAAGTTTAAAAATTTTTATATGGAACGATTCCATAATGGGTATCAAAACTTTACGATTAAATTGTGTGTGTAAAAATTAAATAACAATTAAAAATTTTTACCTCCAATCTCGAATCGAGATTATGGACACCAACAGATTGCTCTGCTCTTGTTGTATATCCCTGGAACTGATGGACGAACTGTTCTTCAATCAGGTCCACGAATAGAGATTTAATCCCTCTGATAGATTGCACTAGAAAATCTATCAGAAGTTTTTACGAAGAGAATTAACGAATTTGATCCGTTAAACCAGACTGTAATTCAAAATTCACAGACTGGATTTTTCCGAGCAGAGGGGAGGGAGGCGGCCACTGTTAGAGAGAAAACTAGGGTTTTTCGAAAATTGTGACCTGTCGTAATGTAATTTCTGTACTGCAATAACTTATTTATAATGTAGGCCGCTAACAGCTTAGGGCCCATTAGTCATAAGTTCAAGCCTGACAAGCAAAGCCCGCATGTTCAGAAATTAATATAAAATTCATCGTGACTCCGATTGATAAACCGATTTCACCAATGTGCACAGAAACCATTTCTGCACCTTTTAAAGTCAAGATAAATTTTTCTGAATCCGAATTCAGTGATTTCCAAAAATGCCCATCCCTATGTCATTTTAGGAAATCTTACTCCTCTACTCTTAAATAAGAAGTCCAACTTTTTCGTTCATTAAATTTAACTCTTTAAATTTAACTATCTCAACGGGGATTAAAAATCCATTACTCTGTGTGACCCTCAATGGTTCAGGGATACAGCTAGCCGTGGGCTCACAACTCCTTGTGACTCGGAACAACAATTTCCGACTTGCCCATCGAATCATGGTAAGAGCGCCTAGCAACATCGCCCCATGATTTCCTAGGTATCACTGATAGTGCCTGCAAGAACCAATAGATTTTGGTTAGCGTACAGTACGGTCCCTTCATCCATATATCCCGATCGAATCAACAACCATTGGTAAATCGAGAGTCGTTCTAGATTCGATAACTATGCAACACATCTTGAAGATCAAATAGTGACATCACATGTGCTACTAAGAAACCATTTCTTAAAACACATCATGTACTCTGGCCAGAGATTCGTCACACTAATATCTCCTCAGATCGCATAGGATATCCACACTCGCAAGTATGTTGTGAATCCTTGACAACAAAGCATCGAATCCTATATGTGTTGTAACTGTACCCAATCCCGACACCTGATGACCCCAATAGAGTCGGTAAACGAGTCAAAGCACAGTACTAGCATATAGAGTCTCAATGATGTTTCAAGTAGTAAGGACTAATGGTGTACAACCAAAACTGCGGACTTTATCCACTCGATAAGTGATAACCACTTGGAAAGTCCGGATAGGGTAGTTCGATCATTCATCGTATGAATATCTATTTGCATGCTTCGAACATCTCTATGTTCCTTACCAATGAAACGTGGTACTCCGCATCGCAAATGCTAGTCTCAAACTCGAGCGATCCTTATCCTTATTATCGACGGCTCAATCGACTAGGAACAGTTTAGAATATACAGTGACTATAAGATGTGTTTCATGATAGCCATCTCCATGTGCTACCACATCTTACATACACTATAGTATATTCAAGGTCTTTATCAAAACAACAATAGTATATCACAATATAACAATATGAAGAAAGATAAAGTCATTGCCATTAATAAAAGTGTAAATTATATTAAACAAAAGATTGTTTATTCAAAGAGTCATCAAAGCCCTTAGCCCCAAGTTGGCTCACCGGGCACCCACTCTTTCAATCTCCCACTTGCCCTAAAGCCAACTAGTCATACTACGTAGACCCATTGCTTCGCGATGTTTGTCAAATAATGGTCCTGGCAAGGGTTTAGTAAGTGGATCAGCGATATTGTCTGTAGAGGCCACTCTTTTGACAGTGATGTCTCTTCTTTCCACAATCTCCCGGATGATATGGTATTTCCTCAGTACGTGTTTGGATCTTTGATGAGACCTTGGTTCCTTTGCCTGAGCAACGGCACCCGTGTTGTCACAGTACACCGGGACTGGACCAACAACTTCAGGAATGACGCCCAACTCTTGGACAAAATTCCTCATCCAAAAGGCCTCTTTAGCAGCAGCTGATGCTGCAATGTATTCTGCCTCAGTGGTGGAATCCGCTGTGGTGTCCTGCTTGGAACTCTTCCAAGAGACAGCACCGCCATTGAGCATGAACACAAATCCAGAGGTTGACTTCGAGTCATCCACGTCACTTTGGAAGCTAGAGTCGGTATAGCCTTCCAATTTTAGTTCTCTTCCTCCATATACCATGAACATATTCTTAGTCCTTCTTAAGTACTTAAGAATGTCCTTCACGGCTTTCCAATGCATTTGACCGGGATTAGCTTGATATCTGCTCGTGACGCTCAGAGCAAATGCTACATCCGGTCTGGTAGAAATCATCCCATACATGATACTACCAATGACTGACGCATATGGTACATGTGTAATTTTCTCTATCTCTTCATCAGTCTTGGGACACATAGACTTGGATAGAGAAACTCCATGACACATGGGTAGATGTCCTCTCTTGGACCCATCCATTGAAAACCGTTTCAATATGGTGTCGATGTAGGTTGATTGAGTGAGTCCTATCATTCTCTTAGATCTATCTCTATAGATCTGTATCCCTAGAATATAGGATGCCTCACCCAAATCCTTCATCGAGAATCTACCTGATAACCATATCTTTGTTGACTGCAACATCCCTACATCATTCCCAATGAGTAGGATGTCATCAACATAAAGTACTAAGAATGTCACAGCATCCTTAACTACTTTCTTGTACACGCATGGTTCCTCCGGGTTCTTGATGAAACCAAAATCCTTTATTGTTTCATCAAATTTCTGGTTCCAACTTCTTGATGCTTGTTTTAGACCATAGATTGATCTCTGAAGCTTGCATACCTTATGCTCGCTTCCCATGGATGTGTATCCCTCAGGCTGCATCATATAGATTTCTTCCTTAATGTCTCCATTAAGAAAAGCAGTCTTCACATCCATTTGCCATATCTCATAGTCATACCAAGCAGCTATGGCAATAAGGATTCTTATGGACTTGAACATAGCAACTGGTGAAAAGGTTTCATCATAGTCAACTCCTTGTCTTTGAGTATAACCTTTTGCCACCAATCGCGCCTTGTAGGTCAATACCTTATCATCAGGCCCAAGCTTTCTCTTGTAGATCCATTTACACCCTATTGGAACAATTCCATCGGGAGGATCTACTAAAGACCAAACTTCGTTTGTATGCATCGAATCTATTTCCGACTCCATAGCTTCAAGCCATAAATTTGAATCCGCATCAAAAATTGCTTCTTTGAAGTTTCTTGGATCACATCCAACATCGGGTTCATCTTGATCCCCTTGAAGAAGAAGACCATATCGAATAGGAGGTCTAGAAGTCCTCTCGAATCTTCTAAGTATAGGCGTGTCTATCAATGGTTCCTGAGGTGTAGGATCGTTATTTTGTATTTCGGGTTCTTCTCGAATTTCTTCGAGTTCCATCATCTCGCCTTTCTTATCCAATAAGAACTCCTTCTCCAAGAAGGTGGCATTCCTTGAAACAAACACCTTTGTTTCAGCAGGATGATAGAAATAATATCCGATTGAATTCTTCGGATACCCTACAAAATAACATAAGGGATCGACTATCCAACTTATCTCCCACTGTCTGCTTCACATAAGCAGGACATCCCCAAATCCTCAAGTACGAATACTTAGGAGCTTTGCCATTCCATAACTCGTATAGTGTTTTGTCCACTGCTTTAGTGTGGACGTTGTTCAACAACAACACCGCCGTTTCAAGCGCATAACCCCAAAACAAAGGTGGAAGCTCAGTGAAGCTCATCATGGATCGAACCATGTCCAACAAAGTTCGATTACGACGCTTCGATACACCATTCAGCTGAGGTGTCATAGGAGGAGTCCACTGAGAGAGAATCCCATTCTCCTTCAGATAGTCTAAAAAATCGGTACTCAAGTATTCTCCACCTCGATCCGATCGAAGTGCTTTAATACTTTTACCCAGCTTGTTTTCTACTTCAGCCTTGAATTCTTTGAACTTTTTAAATGCTTCAGACTTATATTTCATTAAATATAAATACCCATACCTAGAATAATCATCAGTAAAGGTAATGAAGTAGGTGTGGCCATATTGAGTACCAATTCTAAATGGACCATAAACGTCTGTATGGATCAAATCCAACAGATTTTGACTATGCTCAGGTTTCCCCTTAAAAGGAGATTTAGTCATTTTTCCTTTTAGGCAGGATTCACAAGTAGGTAGAGAGTTAATATCAGACAGATCAAACATGCCCTCTCCCACGAGCTTGTTCATCCTCCTTGAGGAAATATGACCTAGCCTAGCATGCCAAAGGTTTGCCGGGTTTTGACTATCGATTTTCCTTTTGTTTGTTGTTGCCGGTTTATCAACATAATTTATTGGAACGCCTTTTAGTTTTAAGTTATATAGATCGTTTTCAAGTTGTCCATTTCCAATCAAACATTCATTCTTGTAAATATTGCAAATCCCATTCACAAAATTGCAAGAATAACCATCTCTATCAAGCATAGAAACAGAAATAATATTTTTAATCAAATCTGGAACAAATAAAACATCTCTCAAAAGTAACTTAAAACCGTTCTGCAAAATTAAATAAATATCTCCCACAGCTTTAGCTTCAACTCTGGAACCATTTCCGAGCCTCAGCTGGGTCTCACCCATTCTAAGCCTGCGACTTCTTGTCATCACCTGCAAATCATTGCAAATGTGAGATCCACATCCGGTATCCAATACCCAATAAGTAGTATTAAGTGAAACATTTATTTCAATATAGAACATACCCTTCGCAGTTCGCAACTGCTCAAGATATTCCTTGCAGTTACGCTTCCAATGACTGGGCTTCTTGTAGTAATGGCAAACATCCTTGGACTTTTCCATGTTTGAAGCCTTTGTCTTGTACTTCTTCTCGGGTTCGATTTTCTTGGGTGGGGCAGAACGTTTCTTACACTTTGTACTTGGCCCCTTCTTAGCAGAAGAAGAGGAGCCCACCAAGAAAGCCGGTTTATCCTTCTTTAAAGTGGATTCATATGTCACAAGCATATTGACCATCTCTTCAAGGGAGGCCTCTATCTTGTTCATATTGAAATTCACCACAAATCCGTCAAACGAAGAAGGAAGAGATAGAAGTAGTAAGTCCACGTTGAGTTCATGCTCCAAAACCAAATCAAGCGTTACCAACTTCTGTATGAGCCAAATCACTCGTACCCCATGATCACGGACCGAAGTCCCTTCACGCATGCGACACGTCATTAGCTCTTTTACAGTAGCGAACCTTTCAGCTCTCGATTGAGCCCCAAAAAGTTCCTTGAGTTGCACGTGAATGTCAGCAGCATTCATGGTGTCCTCAAATCGCCTCTGGAGTTCATCAGACATCGAGGCTTGCATATAGCATTTGGCCTTGGTATCATGGTCCCACCATGTATCAAGTTTTACCAACTCTTCCGGACTTACATCAGCTGGTGCTTCCTTCGAAGGAGATTTTTCTAACACGTAGAGCATCTTCTCCGAAGTCAAGAAAATCTTCAACTTACGGAACCATTCCGTATAGTTTGCGCCAGTCAATTTATTTTGTACGAGGATCGAGAAAAGTGGATTACGCGAATTCATCTTTATGAAATACTGAAAAGAAACAGACAAATATCAGTGATTGTTTAATTAATTTACTAAGACATAAAATAGGCGAAATTTATTTTATGAATCTCACTCCCACTATTTAACGATTTCACTACCCTCTAGTGAAAATGGGAAACTGTTTTTCTTAGTGAGAACATGGAGTCCAATTGACAAACTATGGTCCCGAATAATATCAGCCAACCATAATTTTCAAAAGGTAGAGCCCAATTGCTTCCAAAGCAACCTCCACGTTTTTACCTCATGTCCAATAAGGGCCCAATAATATGACGCCGTTTATTGTGACATGTCAAGATGACCCATCAATATTAAGTTGTGATGGACGGTCGCCATGTGGATCCCCCAATAATATGAGCCGATCCCATGGGAGTTCCACCCAACTTACAACATGTGTCGATCCAATGTACAGCTTTCCGACGAACGGGCCCCCCCAATAATATGAGTCGGACCGTATCCGTGGGTAGCATCTCATACATTGATCGTTGATGGAAGGTAGGAACATTTAAACAATTTTAAATTTCCTTTATTTATCTTGATATCAATTTTAAATCATATTTAAAATGAGGGATTTTAATTTTGAAAATTTGTCTCATCATTTTAAAATTTTGTATGCTTGCCGGATTCACACAATTTTGTCTAAAACATGCATACAACAATAATATCATATATTATATAGGATGATCGATTCCATTTCTAATCGACCCGTGGTTGCCAATCACGAGTCTTAGTCCAATCCTAGGTAATATGCAGTATGCAATGCAATCCTATTACATTGTGCTTCCAATTTACATTTCTTCTGTCTTTATTGTCTGCTGGGCCCACCTCCGTCTTCAAATCTTCATCTCCCACTAAATCTAATGTATTTACAATAAATAACAATGACAAGTAGGGGATACATTTTTAAGGGGTGGGAACGGGCCATAAACCAAGCCCACTTTTATTACATATGACAATTCATATTGGGCCAAAAACCAGGCCTATTAATAAATCCAACAACAATAAAAACAAATGTAAATTCCTAACATACACCTACAAAATTGGTCATGGCAATCGATCATCCTTATCCAATAACATTTAATTCAAAATTAATTTATTGGATAACATGCAATGGCAATTTAAATTTAAAAGGATAAAATCATATTCCATATATAAAATCTTATTTTACATACAAAATCATATTTTATCTTTTTATCAAATAAAATCATATTTTATCTATAAAATCCAATTTTATACATAAAATCATATTTTACTCAATATATCCATAAGATCATATCTTATCATCAATTGTACCAAAATAATTAATTTCATAAAATCTGATTTAACGGATAAAATTTATAAATTTTCCAAAAATTCAAATTTATCCAAAAATCAATTTTAAAATTTTCGGACTCGAACAATTCGATCCAACGCCTCGTGGACCAATCAAAAACAATTTTAGATCGGACCAAAAATAGAATTTTAACATATTAAAATTTAATTTTAAAATTAAAAAATTAATTTTTTCGCGGGCCGCCCGGGACACTCCCGGGCTGCCCGCGCCCCAAAGGGGCTCGGGCTGGGCAGCCCGGCTGCCCCTAGGGCAGCGACGATCGCTGCCCCCCCTCCCTGGGCAGCGATCCAATCGCTGCCCGGGTTTTGCCTGGAAATTTTATTTTATTTTTTAAAATATTTATTTTGTTTCAAAAACCGAGGCTTAAAAATTTTTGTACAATCGATTAATTTAATCGCTTGATCTGAGCAACCTGTCTCTGATACCACTGTTGGAGAACGGCGATCAGATCAATCAAGATTGATATCTGGTGCAGCGGAAGTTTAAAAATTTTTATATGGAACGATTCCATAATGGGTATCAAAACTATACGATTAAATTGTGTGTGTAAAAATTAAATAACAATTATAAATTTTTAACTCCAATCTCGAATCGAGATTATGTACACCAACAGATTGCTCTGCTCTTGTTGTATATCCCTGGAACTGATGGACGAACTGTTCTTCAATCAGGTCCACGAATAGAGATTTAATCCCTCTGATAGATTGCACTAGAAAATCTATCAGAAGTTTCTACGAAGAGAATTAACGAATTTGATCCGTTAAAACCAGACTGTAATTCAAAATTCACAGACTGGATTTTTCCGAGCAGAGGGGTGGGGGGCGGCCACTGTTAGAGAGAAAACTAGGGTTTTTCGAAAATTGTGACCTGTCGTAATGTAATTTTCTGTACTGCAATAACTTATTTATAATGTAGGCCGCTAACAGCTTAGGGCCCATTAGTCATAAGTTCAAGCCTGACAAGCAAAGCCCGCATGTTCAGAAATTAATATAAAATTCATCGTGACTCCGATTGATAAACCGATTTCACCAATGTGCACAGAAACCATTTCTGCACCTTTTAAAGTCAAGATAAATTTTTCTGAATCCGAATTCAGTGATTTCCAAAAATGCCCATCCCTATGTCATTTTAGGAAATCTTACTCCTCTACTCTTAAATAAGAAGTCCAACTTCTTCGTTCATTAAATTTAACTCTTTAAATTTAACTATCTCAACGGGGATTAAAAATTCATTACTCTGTGTGACCCTCAATGGTTCAGGGATACAGCTAGCCTTGGGCTCACAACTCCTCGTGACTCGGAACAACAATTTCCGACTTGCCCATCGAATCATGGTAAGAGCGCCTAGCAACATCGCCCCATGATTCCCTAGGTATCACTGATAGTGCCTGCAAGAACCAATAGATTTTGGTTAGCGTACAGTACGGTCCCTTCATCCATATATCCCTATCGAATCAACAATCATTGGTAAATCGAGAGTCGTTCGAGATTCGATAACTATGCAACACATCTTGAAGATCAAATAGTGACATCGCATGTGCTACTAAGAAACCATTTCTTAAAACACATCATGTACTCTGGCCAGAGATTCGTCACACTAATATCTCCTCAGATCGCATAGGATATCCACACTCGCAAGTATGTGGTGAATCCTTGACAACAAAGCATCGACTCCTATATGTGTTGTAACTGTACCCAATCCCGACACCTGATGACCCCAATAGAGTCGGTAAACGAGTCAAAGCACAGTACTAGCATATAGAGTCTCAATGATGTTTCAAGTAGTAAGGACTAATGGTGTACAACCAAAACCGCGGACTTTATCCACTCAATAAGTGATAACCACTTGGAAAGTCTGGATAGGGTAGTTCAATCATTCATCGTATGAATATCCATTTGCATGCTTCGAAAATCTCTATGTTCCTTACCAATTAAACGTGCTACTCCGCATCGCAAATTCTAGTCTCAAAATCGAGCGATCCTTATCCTTATTATCGGACGGCTCAATCGACTAGGAACAGTTTAGAATATACAGTGACTATAAGATGTGTTTCATGATAGCCATCTCCATGTGCTACCATATCTTATATACACTATAGTATATTCAAGGTATTTATCAAAACAACAATAGTATATCACAATATAACAATATGAAGAAAGATAAAGTCATTGCCATTAATAAAAGTGTAAATTATATTAAACAAAAGATTGTTTATACAAAGAGTCATCAAAGCCCTTAGCCACAAGTTGGCTCACCGGGCACCCACTCTTTCACCTTATTCATGTAAAACTCTATCTAAGGAAACCTTCAAAGACTTGGATGCTAATCTATAAAGGGAGGTTTTCACGCACAAGATAAAAAGGCTTCAGACATACAAACCGCTGCGTAACCATTGAAGAATTTCATTGAAGAATTTGAAGAATTCTGAAGCAAGGTTTGCAACCTTCGTTGTTGCTGGTCCCCGTGTTGCCGTTCAAGTTGAAGACATCAGAGACAACACTGTGGGAACTGTGTTGTTGACGATCTTTTTGTGTCTCTTCAATTTAGGCTACGGTAGTTGCATCCGATTTCTTTTATACTCTGATTATTTAGGATGCAAGTTTTGTTTCTCAACTTGTTGAGAAATTTAGGATTTAATGACTTTTCGTAAAATCACTAGGATTACTTTGTAAGACTGATCTTACGTTTACTAGTGATATTTAGCCCTAAGGCACCCGCACGAGTTTTTATACTCGTGCAAAATTATTTAATTGTGTTTTATTTACGATTTAAATTTCCGCTGCACTGTATTGTCTTTGGTGTTATAACACGAAGAACAACACTGTCTACTTTACATAACAAACCACGTACACCATTTCTTTCACGTGGTATCAGAGCCACCACTTGACTTTACTAAGTGAGTTCCTGGTTTGTGTTACAGGTTAGTTATGGATACTTCGTACACAAGTGCAATTCGTCCACCTATTTTGGATGAAACAAATTACGGCCCTTGGAAATTGAAGATGAGCATATACATTCAATCCATTGAGTCCAGGGCCTCGCAACATGTTCTTGATGGTTGAACACCACCTATGAGAGATGATGATGTACCTGGACCAAATCCAAGAGCACAATGGACAGCTGATGAAAATACTGCGGCTATTGAGAATGCAAAAGCCCTTAATGCTATTTTTACCTCTGTTGATATGAACATGTTTAATCTTATTGGTACTTGTATTTGTGCAAGGGATGCTTGGGAAAAACATCAAACTCATTGTGAAGGCTCGGCCAGTGTAAAAAAGACAAAGATGCGTCTCATAACTTCAAAATTTGAGAAAATGAAAATGAGGAATCAGAGACCATCATGGAATATAATGGAAGATTGAAGAGCCTTGCAAATGAAGCATCTTTCCTTGGTGATCCTATTTCGAATGAGTGACTTGTGTCCAAAGTGCTTCGTTCTGTCCCTAAAAGATTTCACACCAAAGTTTGTGCTATAGATGAATCCAAATATACATCTATAATGGGTTTGGATGAGTTGATAAGTTCTCTACGCACATATGAGATGGAGATGGAAGCCGAAGATGACACTAAAGGTAAGTCTATTGTTTTTCAAGTATCTAAATGATGTTTACGAGGATTTTTCTGAAGTTCAACTGGAAGTAAAGGAATCTGATCTTGAAGAAAATTCTATTGCCTTGATTTCGAAGAAATTCACTGATTATCTCAAGGTAATGAAAGAAAAGAAGGATGTGAAAGGTGAAAAACCTTCGAAATTTCCTAACATGCCTACTTCAGAGAAGCCTCAAAAGCCAGCTAATAATCGAGGACCTCGTCAAAGGTATGAAGGTAAGATTCAGTCCTCAAATAAAAATTTTGATAATGTTCAATGCAGGGAATGTAAGGGATATGACCACTATGCTTATGAATGCGCCAGTCGCCTTCATAAAGGTATGAATGTTTCTCTGAGTGATGATGAATCTGAAGGAGAACACGAAAAAGCTAAACAGGCAGATCTCATATCTTTTACTGCTTTGCTGGAAAGTAAGAAAAATTTTCAGATTAATCCTCTCGGTGTTGGCTCCGATGTTGAAACACCTAGACTCAACACAGTTCAAAAATCTGTTTGCTTTGTTTCTTCTATCCTTGATAATTCTAGTGATCATGAAGAACAGGTAGCTGACGCTTACACTCTGGAAGGTATACAAAAACTCTATGAGGAGTTGTACTGTGATTGGATCAAGAAAAATCAGTTGAACACAACACTCTCTAAAGAGAATAGTGAATTGAAAGCTGCTGTTGCTAGACTGGAGGTTCTCATGAGTAATAAAGATCTTGAATTACGATTATTGAATTCGGAACTTGAAAGAGCAAAAACAACACTTGCTAAATTTAATTCCAGTTTAAGCAAACTTGATTCTCTTTTGACCATGGGTAAGAATGATAAGTTTGGTCTTGGTTTTATAGAAAGTATTTTTGAAACTGGTGAATCTTCCAAATCACCAGTGTTTGTGAATGAAGGTGGTGACTCCTTGAAACAACCTTTAGTGGCTTCCCAAGGTAAGAAACCTATACCAGAGAAAATTGTTCCTATCCCAAAGCCAAAAAAAATGGAAACGTCCTTTTGTGTGTCATTGTTGTCTCAAACCTGGTCATATCAGGCCTTTTTGTCGTAAGCTAAAGAATGACTATATTTTGTGGGAATCTAAGCAGGTGTTGTCTCCTGTGTTGCACAACACCAAGCGCAACACTGGAAGAAAAGGACCCACTGTGAAGAAAGTTTGGGTACAAAAGTTTGATGTTAAAAGTTTTGTTGTTTATACTTCTTTGGAAGCTAACACTGCAGGTAATTGGTAATTTGATAGTGGAAGCTCTTGGCACATGACAGGTTTGAAAGATCACCTCACTGATAACATTGAACAAAATGGTGGTAGAGTGACCTATGAAGGTGGTGAAAAAGAAAGAATTGTTGGCAAAGGAACACTCAACGTGGAAGGGTTTCCAAAGCTTCATAATGTGTTGCACGTTGAAGGACTTAATGCAAATTTAATTTCAATTAGTCAGCTGTGTGATGATGACTTACATGTGAAGTTTGATAAGAATACTTGTGAAGTTTTTGATAATGCTAATCATTATGTTATGACAGGTACAAGATCAGTTGATAATTGCTACCAACTTGGTGAGGAATTGGCATGTAGACACTCAAAGGTTGATGAATTTAGTCTATGGCACCAAAAGCTTGGACATGTGAATTTCAAAACTCTAAAGAATTTGAGTAAGTTTGAAGTTGTCAGAGGAATTTCAAATCTAAAGTTTGGTGTTCCATATGTTTGCGGTGCATGCCAAAAAGATAATCAAACCCGTGTTTCGCACCCCGTGTTACAACACTGTAGGACAACACAGTGTCTTGAACTTTTGCATATGGATT
The DNA here is from genome assembly GCF_033568475.1 of Henckelia pumila. Taxonomy (NCBI): domain Eukaryota; kingdom Viridiplantae; phylum Streptophyta; class Magnoliopsida; order Lamiales; family Gesneriaceae; genus Henckelia; species Henckelia pumila. The sequence goes on from NW_027331788.1 coordinate 244,049, forward strand.
TGATGGGTCCTATGGAAGTTGAGAGTTATGGAGGTAAAAAGTACTATTTGGTATGTGTTGATGATTTTTCTTGTTTTACAAGGGTGAGATTTTTTAGAGAAAAATCAGACACTTTTGATGTTTTTAAGAAGTTATTTACCAAGATTACTAACCTACATACTTTAAAAGTAGCAAGGATCAAAATTGATCATGGAAAGGAATTTGAGAACTCATCTTTTTCTTCTTTGTGTGATAAGAAGGGAATCTCACAAGAGTTCTCCGCTCCAAAAACTCCTCAACAGAACGGAATTGCCAAAAGGAAGAATAGGATGTTTCAAGAGATGGCTAAGGTGATGTTGAGCTCAAAAAATATATCCAAGATATTTTGGGCAGAAGCATTGAACACAGCATGCCATATTTATAATCGTGTTTTTTTTAGAAGTGGCTTTCGATGACTTCCTATGAAATCCTCTTGGAAAAGAGGCCAAATCTCAATTATTTTCATATTTTTGGCTGTGTATGCTATGTTTTGAATGATGGAAATCACCTAAAAAAATTTGATTCCAAGAGTGATAAGTGTTTGTTCCTTGGTTATTCTACTAATAGTCGTGCATATAGGATGTATAACCTTAGGACCAGAACAATTATGGAATCTATTAATGTTGTTTTTGATGATGGTGCAGATTACAAAGAAAAAACTGCTGAAGATGATATTGAAGGCTTGCTGGAAATTCCTCTCGAAGAACACAGTGTTGTCACGGATGTTACAAAACCAAACACACACTACAAAAAAATATTGGTTTCAACAACATCTAAAAGACAACGGTTTTTTAAAAAAACTGTTGTCTTTGGACTTTTAACAACGGTTTTAGTAAAAACCGTTGTTGTTGGCAGTATTTTAATGAACAACAACGGTTTTTTAAAAACCGTTGTCTTATATGTGTGAAAGACAACAGATTTTAAAATTTGTTGTCTATGAGCGGGTTTTTTATAATCTACGACAACGGTTTTAATTAACCGTTGTCTATGTGCGTGTTTTTTTGGGTCTACGACAACAGTTTTTATTAGAATGTTGTTTATCCTTTTTTATTTTATTTTATTTTTTTTATTTTTTTCATTTTTTAAATTAAGAACATAGAAATAACCATTCACCTAAAGGGCAACACCAAATCTCAACACAAGAAAAAGAAAAAGAAAAAGAAAGGGGAAACCAATCCCTAGCCCTAACCCGCCGCCCCAATCAACCCAGCTCTTCCCGTGTGCCTCGCTGGTGCTATTATCTCTGATCTTCTTCATCCTCTTCCCGCTGGTCCAATTATCTCTGTCTCTGATCGTATGTAGTCCTACGCGCCACGACGCGGAGGAAGCTCTGGCTGCCGTTGGGGAACCTGGGGCTGCCGTTCTTGGGGGAGACCCTGCAGCTGATCTCCGCCTACAAGATGGAGAACCTGAAGCCGTTCATAGACGACAGGGTGGCGAGGTACGATGCCGTATTCAACATGCATGTGTTCGAGGAGCCGACGGTGTTCTCAGCCGACCCAAAGACGAACCGGCTCATACTGCAGAACGAGGGCCGGCTGTTCGAGTCGAGCTACCCCGGGTCGATAAAGAACCTGCTGGGCCGGAACTCGCTGCTGCTAATGAGGGGAAGCCTCCAAAAGATGGTGCATTCGCTTACCATGAGCTTCGCTAACTCGGTCATGTCATTAATCTTTCTTTTATTTCCTCACTTTATCTGTAGTGACCCGTATCCAGAATTAACGATTAATGAATAATTTATCGTGTAATCAGGTTTAGATTAAGTAAAACATGATTAAGGAAATTTCAAATAGGTTAACGGAGTCCAGAAATGGATTCAGGACACTCGAAAATGGTCGGGAAGGTTCTGAGGGTTCGGATGGTTCGGAGGCTCCGAACCGGGTTAGGAGGCTCCGAACTGGATCGGAGGATCCGAACGGGTTCGAAGGATCCGAACTCGGATCGGAGGATCCTAAGATAATGCGTCATGGGTGACATCATTGATGGGACTTCGGAGGATCCGAAGTCAGGATCGGAGGCTCCGAACAGGAACGGAGGCTCCGAAGTCAGGAACGAAGGATCCGAACCAGTTCGAAGGATCCGAAGTCGAGTTCGGACGACCCGAACTTTGCCTATAAATAGAGGTCCGAAATTTCATTTTCAACTCGCACCTCTCCTTTTCCTCTCTCAATTCCTAGGCCTTCTAACTCAGATCTAGGGAGTTTTAGGAATCCTATTGGGAATCCGAAAGTGGCATAGCGATCACGACGTCGAGGCGAAGATGTGCCAAAGTTTTAAGGAAATTGTCATCAGCGGGCTGACGACGGACGCAGGTATAGCTATGGTCTCCTTAAATTATTTAGGAGTATGCATTATCTTAGTTAAGGCTTTTAGAGCTTAAATATTGATGCATGGGTATTTGAATTGTAGAGCTGATATAGGCTTGGAACCTAGAGTGGGACTGCTAGGAACTGCCTGTAGTAAGGTACGTAAGTACAGACTGAGATAGACAGCGGGTTTTGCATGCTTATATGTTGCATTTGTGTTTCATATTATCATGCAGCATGTGCATATCATATTGTGTCTGTCCATCTTGTGAGATGAGCCATGTAGGGCCGCTCAGCCCTGTCTGGACGGGTGATGTCTAGTGCCCAGTGACTGACGGGTCATGGGTAGTTAGCATCTGGGGACACAGTCCACGTCCTATAGGAATGAGTAGTGTCGACAGGGTTTGCTCCCCGGGTTGTACCACTTATGTCCTAGGCGCCATTACTGAGTAGTTATATACAGTTATCCCAGATATGTATACCCTATCATTTGCATGCATCATATTTGTATGTTTTACTCAGTGCTTTCGTATTGAGCTTAGAGCTCACGTCCAGTCTTTTCTGTGTATCTGGACACCCCATTCGACGGGGCAGGTGTAGGTGCAAGATTGAGCACCCGAAGCTTGGAGTAGCCAGCGACCAGTAAAGACAGTAGGATTAGCTGTAGGTTTTGCCTTTAGGCTATTTATTCGATTTGGTTGTATTAATCGAATTGGTTTAACCGGTTGTATTCTGCCGGTCTGTTTTTATTTAAGTCTTCCACAGCGATTTATTTAATGCATGTTTAATTATGCTCTTAACTCTGATTAGGTAGAGGATCCGGGTAGGGTCGCTATATTTATTGGTATCAGAGCATATGGATGCAAGAGACTTGGGATATAGTAGTAAGACTTTGGGTTATCCTTATAGGATTGATGAGACCTTGGAAGAGGTGATGATGTGGCAATTAAGTTGCCCGAAGACTATCATCATCGGCAGGATTTCTAAAGATTTGGCTTATACGATACCAGCAAGTGCAGACAGGAGTGATGGATCGTGTCCGAGTTTTCAAGATTTCTACTCAGGTGGATCCTAGTTTTGGATCGATTACCGGATGCTAGAGGAAGTGGCAGAGGATTGGTGGGGACTTATTTGATGCTTGCATCTGTACAGTCATTACCATGATGACACTACTCTGAAGATTCTCCACTAGTAGTTGGAGAGATTGTCAGATAGACCTTTACCAGGGAATGCCTCGAGTGCCTAAGGAATGACAGGTTTCGAGCGTAAGGTCTTTAACCTCATGCAGTACATGGTTTTGCCAGTATGCTGATATCGATGCATTCGGTAGGCACACGGGAAAATACATGTTCAAAAGCATGATATGAATACAAGAAGAACGCTGATGGTAGATCGTGAGCAGAAGGGGCCGACTGACATGCACTGACGTAGAGCATAGCTGGATAGCTATCACGAGCCATTTCTCCGGAGTTCTTCATAGGAGGACATGTAGAGAGACTTGGTCGGGAGTATGCTTGTAACGCCCCATTTTTATCTTAAATGAGTTTATTGAGTTTATCAGAGATTACAGAGTTCTCGAGCCAGTTTGATTTTGATCAGGGCCCTTTTTGCAAATTTTGGAAATTTCAGGGACTAAAACGCAAATAGTTGATTTTATATATTATCTACACTTGATATTTATTTCACAAGTCACCTCCTTCCTCCTCCCAACCGTGAGCCCCCATTGAAGCCGATTCTTTGAGCTTTCAAGCTTTCTGATTTCAGTCCGAGCTCGATCCGGCCGTTGGAATTTATTTCTGAAGGCAGATTATCGATCACTGCAGCGAGAGCTCCGTTATATCGTAAGTTTTTCTATGATCGGATACATTCTAGTTTTTGGATGTTGTTAGAATCGTTTGAGATTCGAGTATGTTGTTCTCTACAGAGTTCTGATCGTTTATTATCTGTCGGTTTTGAATTAGAGCGACGTCCGGATTTGTTATGATTTTTGGAAGCCATTTTCGAAAATGTGGATTTTGAGATTGATGGGTTTGCTTTGTTATTGTTGTTTTGGGCATTGAATTGAGTTGTTATCAGTATTGAACTGCTGTCTGCGTTGCCGGTTTGTTCAGTTTATAGCCGTTATGCCGTCGGTTTGAGTTTTGGGTTTTCGAATCGTTTTTGTGTTGATTGAAGTCTTGGTGTGTGAGTGATCGTGGTTGTTGATCATCTCTTGTATCTGAACAGATTCGTTTGGAGTTGTCAAGCCCTGAGTTAGCAGCGATTGATCGTTTCAGAGTTGGACGAAGATCGGTAATGAGATTTACCTTGATCCGTAGTTGTTGTTTAGATTGTATAGTTGTTGATACAATCTTTTGTTGTAGCTTTCCTGGAGTTGGAACTACTGCATTGAAAGGTAAAAGCAGTCATCGTAGCGGGATAGCATACTCGGGACTGTTGGTTCTCGAGTTTCCCTTTTTAAATCACATATTGCATTGATACTTGTTCTAGTACGTGGAACTTGTAATTGTTGATTGATTGAGTTTTGTTATGTGGCTTATGTTTATGTTTCTGTTATGCATTCATCTTGAGCCTACTTTGATTTCAGCGGGCAGAACCGCCCTTTTTGTTAGACGTTTGGGAACTATGATTGAGTGGCCTAGGTTGTAGTATTTCGCCTAGTGCTAGCATACTCATTATGGTTGCTCAAAGTCTAGAGGAGTGGGATACGTGGCACCACCTCGATTGGGAGAGTCGGTGAGTCGTTACGTGATCTCATCCTCGGGATCCCAAAAGCAGAGCAATACTCCCGTGTTTATCAGAATCGATATCCTGGTTTTAAAGACATGCATATCATTAACTTCGACTTGAATATGTGGTTTGATAGCATGTTGTATATTCATTACTTGATATGTTGCTTTTACTGGGATTATCATTCTCACCGGTTATCCGGCTGTTGCTTTGTTTTGTATGTGTACTTGGCAACAGGTGGGGCAGGAACAAGTCAGAAGAGGCATGGTTAGCTTCGAGGGCAAGTAGTAGAAGTGAGACTCGGTTTAGAAGTTGAATTAGCATGTTTATCTAGTTTAAGATTGAAGCATGTTAGAACTCGAACTTGATATGTTTTGTTATTCGAATTAGTTTGTATTCGGATTGTAATCTGAAATTGAAGTATGTTGTTGTTGTATCGATTTAGACTTCTGGTTGTTTTTAGGCCTTCTGAAAGCATGAGTTGTTATGGCATGTTTCCCTACACCCTGTTATTGTAATTGTATTTGAAGGCATGTCGGACCAAGCGCGGAATCCCTTTTTCTTTTTCTGCAGCCTGAGCATTTCTGCCCAGGCCTTCCGCGCGCGGGCGAGGCGTTCCTCGCGCGCGCGCGAGGCCTCCGTTGGGCCTCGGGATCGTTTGCCCGCGCGCGCGCGAGCTTGGTTCCTCGCACGGGCGCGGGCGTTTAAAAAAAAAAAAAAAAAAAAACTTTGACTTGTTTTACTCTTGGATTCTTGTTCGCTTAATAGTTGTTTAATCCGAGATTAGTGGTTTAGAATCGAGATCTCACATTAAGTGGTATCAAAGCGTTAAGATTCTTGGTCGAACTAGAGTGAGCGGGGTAGATCGAGTCTGTGTGTAATGACTCCTCGCATGTGTTTGAATTATTTAATTGTGTACTTAATTTCATGCGAGCATTCTTTATTGTTTGAGCATTATTTGAATTATATGGTTGTGTGATTTAAATTAATAAAGCATGATCTACTTGAGATATAACTGTTTCTGTTCTCGACTGGTATTCGGTATTCCAAGCGGTTGTAAGGGCACTGATGGTAGCGATTGAGATATCTCGTGTGCTAACCTTTGATTATCAGATGGGTCCTCGTCGAGTGATAAACAGAAACACACCACCAGTTATCCCTGCGACTGAACAAGCTAGCACTGAGGTTGATCAGTTGGATGCTTCAGCAACTCCTATGGAAACCTTGCTGAAGAGGTTTCAGTCGTTCAATCTGCCATTGTTGATGGGTTCAAAAAATCCAGTTGACTGTGAGAGTTGGTTGGATGATATGGATCAGTTGTTTGATTCCATTGACTACACAGATGACCGCCGAATCAGGTTAGTAATTCATCAGCTGCGTGGTGGTGCTAAGAGCTGGTGGATCATGACAAAGAAAGCATTTGAGAGTAGAGGTACAGAGGTTACTTGGACTCTTTTTAAATCTGAGTTTTATAAGCGGTTTTTCCCTATCTCGTATCGTAAGGATAAGGGAGCAGAGTTTGCAAATCTGAGGCAAGGGAATCTGAACATTGAAGAGTACGTGGCTAAGTTCGATAGTCTGTTGCGTTTTGCACCGCTAATTTCCGGAGATGAAGAAGCTAAGGCAGATCAGTTCATCAACGGGTTGAACCCCGATGTCTTCACGTTGGTTAACACCAACAGGCCTAGCAACTTTGCGGATGCCATGAATTACGCAAAGGGAGCAGAAGCAGGCTTGTGGAGGCAAAGAGGTAATCAGGGGGCACCTCAGCAGCAGAGGCAGTATCAGAACCAACCATCTCAGTACCAGAATCAGCCACCTCAACATCAGAACCAGCAGCAGAGGTACGAAGGTGGAAACAGTGGGGGAAACAGAAAGGATCAGTACAAGGCAAGAGGTAAACAGTTTAAGAGACAGGGGAACAGTTCGTCCAGTTCCAGTGGTTCGAAGCAATTCGGTTCAGGACCGAGTTCTGGGTCATCATCCTTGTACTGCAGCAAGTGTGGAGGAAGACACTCACCGGATCAGTGTGTGGGAGTCTTCGGCAATTGTAACACATGTCAGCAACCGGGACACTTCTCTAAAGTGTGCCCTCAACGTAATAGAGATAGAGCTCAGAGTGGGAGTTCATCTAGACCTGCAGCTCAGCCGGCGAGGCAGTCCTCTGCAGTTCACTCTTTCCAACCCCAGCAACAGCAGAACAGACAGGGAGGTAGCTCTAGTGCAAATCAGCCTCCGAGACAGCAAGCACGAGTCTTTGCATTGACAGAGGATCAGGCTCAGGCAGCACCTGACGATGTCATAGCAGGTAACTGTTCGATTTTCGGTCATTCTGCTCATGTCTTGATAGATACCGGTGCTTCCCATTCCTTTATCTCTGAGAAATATGTGTTATTGCATGCTTTTCCAACTGAATTGTTGCCTACAGTAGTAGCTGTTACTTCACCTTTGGGTGGAGGAATTGTTTCTGTCCGACTAGTCAGGAACTATGAATTTTGTTTCGAGGGGAATTTGTTAGAATTCGACTGTATTGTGCTTGGGTTGTCAGATTTTGATTGTATTGTCGGGATAGATGCTTTAACCAAGTACAGGGCGACAGTTGATTGTTTTCTGAAGGTTGTCAGGTTCAGACCTGAAATGGCAGACGAGTGGAAATTCTTTGGTAAGGGTTCTCGATCTAGAATTCCTTTGATTTCAGTGTTATCTATGACTCGTTTGTTACAGAGAGGTGCAGAAGGATTTTTGGTTTATGCGGTTGATGTACTGAAATCTAGCCCAGCTTTGGTTGACTTACCAGTAGTTAGAGATTTTGCTGATGTGTTTCCGGAAGATGTTCCTGGATTGCCACCCATTCGAGAGGTTGAATTCAGCATTGACTTAGTGCCAGGTACTCAACCTATTTCAAAAGCTCCTTATCGTATGGCACTTGTTGAATTGAGAGAGTTGAAGGAGCAGCTTGAGGATTTGATTGCCAAGGGATACATCAGACCTAGTGTATCGCCTTGGGGTGCTCCTGTTCTATTCGTTCGGAAGAAGGATGGTTCTATGCGGCTCTGTATCGACTACCGCCAATTGAATCAGGCTACAGTTAAGAACAGGTATCCTTTACCCCGAATAGATGACTTGTTCGATCAACTGCAGGGTTCTTCTGAGTACTCTAAGATTGATCTGAGGTCAGGCTACCATCAGCTGAGAGTGCGAGAGGAAGATGTTCCTAAGACCGCATTCAGAACGAGGTATGGTCACTTTGAGTTTATAGTCATGCCGTTCGGTTTGACTAACACTCCAGCTGTTTTTATGGGTTTGATGAACCGTATCTTTCAGCGTTATTTAGATGAGTTCGTCATTATTTTCATCGATGATATTCATATCTACTCGAAGAACCGTACTGACCATGCAGAGCACTTGAGAATCGTCTTGCAGATTTTACGAGTTGAGCAGTTGTTTGCCAAGCTATCGAAATGCGAATTCTGGTTAGATCGAGTTGTCTTTCTCGGTCATATTATTTCTGAAGATGGGATTTCTGTCGATCCCAGCAAAATCGAAGCGGTTATGAATTGGCCTAGACCGACATCAGTACCTAAGATCCGAAGCTTCATGGGTTTAGCTGGTTATTACCGTCGTTTCATCGAGGGTTTCTCGTCTATTGCCAAGCCTATTACCCAGCTGACTCAGAAGAATGCGCCTTTTGTCTGGACTACAGATTGTGAGGCTAGCTTTGTTGATCTGAAGAGGAGACTGACCAGTGCTCCAATTCTTTCTATTCCGAAGGGTACTGGAGGTTTCACAGTGTATTGTGATGCTTCTAACCGAGGTTTGGGTTGTGTTCTTATGCAGCATAAGCATGTGATAGCGTATGCATCAAGGCAGCTGAAACCGCACGAGACTCGTTATCCAGTTCATGATCTTGAACTTGCAGCAATTGTATTTGCTTTGAAGATCTGGCGTCACTATCTTTATGCTGAGTCTTTCGAGATCTTTTCTGATCATAAGAGTCTTAAGTACTTGTTTTCACAGGCAGAGCTGAATATGAGACAGAGAAGATGGTTAGATCTGTTGAAGGATTTTGACTGTGAGATCAAGTATTATCCAGGGAAGTCGAATGCAGTTGCAGATGCCTTGAGCCGAAAGCTTTGTTCTTTATCTCTTTCAACTATCGGTGTTTTTCAGTTGGTCGATGATTGTTGCACTTCTGGTTTAGAGTTTGAAACAGATAGGGAGACTATCAGAGTGTTTGCTATTCAAGCCGAGCCGGAGTTGTTTGTTGCAATCAGAGAAGCACAGAAGTCTGAGCCGAGCATTCAGGTTTCGGTAGAGAAAGTCAGAACTGGGCATCAGTCAGAATTCCAGGTTAGAGATGACGTTTTGTTTGTGAATAACCGTATTGTTGTGCCTGATATTTCGGAGTTGAGACAGCGTATTCTCCGAGAGGCTCATTGCAGTCGGTTTAGCGTTCATCCTGGAGGTCGTAAGATGTACAACGATCTGAAGAGTCAGTTTTGGTGGAAGAGAATGAAGGAAGATGTTGCGAGATTTGTATCTCGGTGTTTGAATTGTCAGCAAGTGAAAGCAGAGCGGAAGCGACCAGGTGGTCTTTTGCACAGCCTATCTGTTCCTGAATGGAAATGGGATCACATTTCTATGGATTTTGTCACGAAGCTACCACGATCCGTTCGAGGATGCGATGCTATTTGGGTAGTGATCGACCGATTGACGAAGTCCGCGTGTTTTATTCCGTACAGGATGACGTATCGCCATGATCAGATGGCTGAGTTGTATGTTAGCAATGTTGTGAGATTGCATGGTGTGCCGAAGTCGATCGTTTCAGACAGAGATCCTAGATTCACTTCTCAATTCTGGCACAGTCTTCAGGGGGCACTTGGTACTCGATTGCATTTGAGTACAGCTTATCATCCTCAGACAGATGGACAGTCAGAGCGGACTATCCAGACGTTGGAGGATATGCTGCGAGCGGTAGTGCTAGACTTTGGCACTAGTTGGCAGGATTCTTTGCCTCTTGTCGAGTTTTCTTACAACAACAGCTTCCAAGCGAGTATCGGTATGGCGCCTTTTGAGGCTTTGTATGGTAGAAAGTGCCGATCTCCGTTGTTTTGGGATGAATTGTCCGAGTCACCAGATTTGGGACCGGAGATGCTTAGAGATATGGCAGAGCAGGTTAAGATCATTCAGACCAGAATGAAGTCAGCTCAAGATAGACAGGCGAAGTATGCGAATGTCAGACGTCGACCTCTGAGTTTTGAGCAGGGAGACCGTGTATTCCTTAAGATTTCTCCGTTAAGAGGCACCGTCAGATTCGGTAAGAGAGGAAAGTTATCTCCGAGATTCATCGGTCCGTACGAGATTCTCGAGAAGATAGGCGATCTTGCCTACAGACTTGCACTTCCTCCGTCTTTATCTGGTATTCACGACGTTTTTCACGTCTCTATGCTGCGAAAGTACCAACCAGATATTTCTAATATCCTTCAGCCTGACGAAGCTGAGTTAGACGAGACCCTGAGCTATTTTGAGCGACCGATTCAGATCCTTGATCGGAAAGAAAAGCAACTCAGAACCAAGTTGATTCCATTAGTGAAAGTGCAGTGGTGCCGTCACGGCGTTGAGGAAGCGACTTGGGAGACAGAGTCTAACATGAGACAGCGTTTTCCAGAGCTATTCGGATGACGTGAGTTCTTCTTACTGTCTTTTGATTCTTTATTCTATCTTTGAGTTGTGATTCTCGTTGATTTCGAGGACGAAATCTCTTCTTAGTGGGGGAGAATTGTAACGCCCCGTTTTTATCTTAAATGAGTTTATTGAGTTTATCAGAGATTACAGAGTTCTCGAGCCGGTTTGATTTTGATCAGGGTCCTTTTTGCAAATTTTGGAAATTTCAGGGACTAAAACGCAAATAGTTGATTTTATATATTATCTACACTTGATATTTATTTCACAAGTCACCTCCTTCCTCCTCCCAACCGTGAGCCCCCATTGAAGCCGATTCTTTGAGCTTTCAAGCTTTCTGATTTCAGTCCGAGCTCGATCCGGCCGTTGGAATTTATTTTTGAAGGCAGATTATCGATCACTGCAGCGAGAGCTTCGTTATATCGTAAGTTTTTCTACGATCGGATACATTCTAGTTTTTGGATGTTGTTAGAATCGTTTGAGATTCGAGTATGTTGTTCTCTACAGAGTTCTGATCGTTTATTATCTGTCGGTTTTGAATTAGAGCGACGTCCGGATTTGTTATGATTTTTGGGAGCCATTTTCGAAAATGTGGATTTTGAGATTGATGGGTTTGCTTTGTTATTGTTGTTTTGGGAATTGAATTGAGTTGTTATCAGTATTGCACTGCTGTCTGCGTTGCCGGTTTGTTCAGTTTATAGCCGTTATGCCGTCGGTTTGAGTTTTGGGTTTTCGAATCGTTTTTGTATTGATTGAAGTCTCGGTGTGTGAGTGATCGTGGTTGTTGATCATCTCTTGTATCTGAACAGATTCGTTTGGAGTTGTCAAGCCCTGAGTTAGCAGCTGATTGATCGTTTCAGAGTTGGACGAAGATCGGTAATGAGATTTACCTTGATCCGTAGTTGTTGTTTAGATTGTATAGTTGTTGATACAATCTTTTGTTGTAGCTTTCCTGGAGTTGGAACTACTGAGTCATGGTTATTGACCAATCCATGTAGGTTGGATGATCAGTGGTGGTCTGATCTGATAAGTGCAAGCTTAAGTAGATCGACAAATTCGATTGGTTGGGCCAATCAGGGTTGATCAGGATGTAGCAATTAAGAAATACTTGGGATAGTATTTTGTCGAGTAATGCTTATGGGATGAGTACTGAATACCATCTCAGAGAAATCGGAGATTTGAGTTATTTAGTCTCAATGATCGCCAGAGATGAATCTTCTGGGATTGCTGTAATCGAGAACGATTGCAATTGGACTTGTATGATCAAGTTAGGTGCTAACTTGACAGTGGAGACAAGCAAGGGAGTTGGTAGTTTTCAGTATAGTGCATTCTTGTTAAGAAGGAAGTTGATATTGATCCAATCAATTGCTTAGTGATAGCAATAGGTCAGGAAAGGATCATGTTGTTGTTTCATGTGGGAATTGTCCATTAAACAACAATAGTGAAGAGTGTCAACCGGACATTTCGATGAAGTGTTCCTGCGAGGACATCTATGTATACCGTTGTGTTTGGATCCGACTAGTAGTTGGAAATGCTAATGGAAATTAGCAAGGAAATGTCAGTTGTCTGATCTGTGTGACATTAGATAGGATCTGATCCTCGAGATCTAGCAGGATGTGTCACTAGTCTTCTAGCGTGTGATGAACGATGTCTCTGAAATGACAGAGATAGTAGAATTTCAACTTAGTAGCCAACAAGATTATTGTGGGAATTGAAGATTTCGCAAGATCGGGAAGGATCAGGTTTGTTCTTTTCAAGCCGTGAGTCACATCCGTGCGGACTATTTGTCAAAGATATTGCATTGTAGCAATAAACGACAATCAGAGACGCATTGTGTGACAAGTTACTTCGAGCACAAGTATTTCCCAGGATTGACTAGGGAATCGACGAATTAGATCGTTCAGTGCTGAGACAGATGCGTTCGGTAAGGGAGCGATTTGATTATTGAGAATCCGTTGGGATTTAGTTCCAGGATCAGTATATTCAACCTTGGGAGGTTGGTTTGAGTTGATGGTATTATCAGAGACTCTGAGTTGTGTTATACCAGGTGCAATGACTGTCGAGTTTCGAGACGGAATAGGAAGCGTTTCCATATGTCTGTGCACTGTGGAAAGTCCCAGTCGAGCATATTGGTGGGAGCTTACCATAGTCTTGATCAGTGTACAGTGATTGCGAGTATGTATAACTATCAGGAGGATGTTTATCGATTAAATTCATGAGGTGAATAACCTATGATCGAGATGGTGTAGATCAATAGAGGCGTGATGACTTCCATTGCAATGTATGCGTGATTTCGCAGGCCAATGGCTAGGAGATGACGTAGCGTCATGAATTGCAAGTGATGATATTTATCATCAGGGCACAGTGTTGAGGTTATACTAAGAAACGTGGACAGCAGAATGTACTTGACATGATGGTTTAAATTCCCAGTATTCCTTGGGAAGCCGGTTGTGCTTCAGGGAGAGTGGGGAGGGTAACCAGTCTAGGGAACATTGTAAGCAGTTACGTTGAAGTATAGACTTGAGTCCACTGGATTATCTTAAAGCGAGATTCATATTAGAATGTGTCAACACAATGTTGGAAATAGTGTTTCCTGACTAGAGGTGTTGAGCACCAAGAAATTTTGAAACCATTAGATGGTTAGATTTGATATGTAATTCGACGAATGTCGTAAACCAGTCAGGATATGACTTGGTCTTCGTTAGTCAAAAATTACTTTGGGACGATGATACTGATCAAGCGGGTATTGTATCCTTCGTGGTCAGGAAGATCGTGGTCCGAGTGAAAGATGTATCAGTGTTACGATGCGCTAGCGCTAGGGAAGTTCGATTGTCGACCGGTAGCGCAGTAATTTTCAGCTGGGAAAATGTTAATGCGGTTCAGCATTAATGAAGCTTGCAGAGAATTCAAAGAGAGTCTGAGTATGTCGGAAGCTATTTCGACCAGACACTCGAGCAAGGGTTTCTTGTACGTTCTCGAGGTTTTACCCTAGATTTCGAGGACGAAATCTTTTAAGTGGGGGAGAATGTAGTGATCCGTATCCAGAATTAATGATTAATGAATAATTAATCGTGTAATCATGTTTATATTAAGTAAAACATGATTAAGGAAATTCCAAATGGGTTAACGGAGTCCAGAAATGGATTCAGGACACTCGAAAATGGTCGGGAAGGTTCCGAGGGTTCGGATGGTTCAGAGGCTCTGAACTGGATCGGAGGATCCGAACCAAAGATCAGAGGATCCGAACTCGGATCGGAGGCTCCGAAGATAATGCGTCATGGGTGACATCATTGATGGGACTTCGGAGGATCCAAAATCAGGATCGGAGGCTCCGAACAGGAACGGAGGCTCCGAAGTCAGGAACGGGGGATCCGAACCAGTTCGGAGGATCCGAAGTCGAGTTCGGACAACCCAAACTTTGCCTATAAATAGAGGTCCGAAATTTCATTTTCAACTCGCACCTCTCCTTTTCCTCTCTCAATTCTTAGGCCTTCTAACTCAGATCTAGGGAGTTCTAGGCATCCTATTGGGAATCCAAAAGTGGCATAGCGATCCCGATGTCGAGGCAAAGATGTGCCTAAGTTTTGAGGCAATTGTCATCAGCGGGCTGACGACGGACACAGGTATAACTATGGTCTCCTTAAATTATTTAGGAGTATGCAATAGCTTAGTTAAGACTTTTAGAGATTAAATATTGATGCATGGGTATTTGCATTGTAGAGCTGATATAGGCTTCGAACCTAGAGCGGGACAGCTAGGAACTGCCTGTAGTAAGGTACGTAAGTACAGACTGAGATAGCCAGCGGGTTTTGCATGCTTATATGTTGAATTTGTGTTTCATATTATCATGCAGCATGTGCATATCATATTGTGCCTGTCCATCTTGTGAGATGATCCATGTAGGGCCGCTCAGCCCTGTCTGGACGGGTGATGTCTAGTGCCCACTGACTGACGGGTCATGGGTAGTTAGCATCTAGGGACACAGTCCACGTCCTATAGGAATGAGGAGTGTCGACAGGGTTTGCTCCCCGGGTTGTACCACTCATGTCCTAGGCGCCATTACTGAGCAGTTATATACAGTTATCCCAGATATGGATACCCTATCATTTGCATGTATCATATTTGTATGTTTTACCCAGTGCTTTCGTATTGAGCTTAGAGCTCACATCCAGTCTTTTTTGTGTATCTGGACACCCCTTTCGACGGGGCAGGTGTAGGTGCAGGATTGAGCACCCGAAGCTTGGAGTAGCCAGCGACCAGTGAAGACAGCAGGATTAGCTGTAGGTTTTGCCTTTAGGCTATTTATTCGATTTGGTTGTATTAATCGAATTGGTTTAACCTGTTGTATTCTGCCGGTCTGTTTTTATTTAAGTCTTCCGCAGCGATTTATTTAATGCATGTTTAATTATGCTCTTAACTCTGATGAGGTAGCGGATCCGGGTAGGGTCGCTACATTATCACTCAAAAAATAGGTATTAGTGGTTTGGGGCTTTTCCTTTTAATTATTTTCTAATCTTTGAATTAGTCAAAAGTGTAGTAAATATAAAAAAGGGAATTGATTTAGCAATATTATTGGAAATTTACTATGAGTTTTTTCAATGTAACCAACTATGCACAGTACAATATGTCCATTCACTGGTAAGAAAAATAGGGTACATCCACTGAATATATGTTGACTATTAGGCATGGACTGAAGCAGTATAGAAATGGTTAGGCGGACGGGCCGACTTATGTTACTAAGGGTTCAATCCAGACAGAGAATAGCTATGTGTATGATTTCAATATTACAGGACAATGAGGTACATTGTGGTGGCATGCACATATTTTTTGGTTGAGGGCCACTATGTATGGTGCAATTGTGATTATGCCTATACAATGGACTCCTTTCCCTTTCCCTTAACCTGATAGAGAAGAAATAATCGTGTTAGGTGAGCATATTTCTTTATTTCTTGGTATTTTGATCCCTTTTTTTCTTGATGAATTTTGTTGAGTTGTTACACTTTTTGTGTTACCGGAGAATGGTGGAATGTAGATATTGAACAAGTGGAGAAACAAGGAGAGAGCATGGGATTGCCTCTGAATATGTCGGATGCGCACACGATAAACCGAAAGCCAGGGCCCTTGTTTCCATGTTATGAGAAACATACGAGTGTTTAGAGACTACAAAGTTGAAAAGATCGGGACATTTTAATCAGCTTTTTTTGTGTGTCTCATTTATCATATACTTTTGCAATGAAAGTTGAACAAGGAAAGACATACCTATTATGTGTATGAGAGAAAGGAAGAAACTCAGGCCTGTCCCAAGTTCTTGAAATCCCTATCTTGACTTATAGTGAAGAGGTGTTTAAAAAAATATCCCATTTTTCTATTTCTACCTCAAGATTGCTGCACAGTACATGACTTTTGGTTTGATAATTTTTTAGGATGCTCAGGTTTCTTATGATCATCACGCTATTATAATACCCCATTTGTCAATGATGTGAATGGGATACATTTATCGTCTCTTGGGGCATTAGCGCATCAATGAGTCATCTCTTCTATACAGATTTCTTTACTTCAAATTATGTGAGTGTGCGCATGATTTTAATAGATACTTATGATGTAAAGTGCCATCCCAACCTATGGTTCCAGAGAAAGACAGAGCATTATATGGTTATGTAAGTGTTTCATGGAAGGATCGGATGGAGGATTGGAAGAAGAGGCAAAGCGAGAAACTTCAGATGGTCAAACTTCTAGGGAATAATGATTCTGAGGACTTCGATGGGAGTGAATTGGACCCTGATTTGCCTACGTAAGCAAAATATTCTCTTAAAATGTGCCAGTAGCTTGTCCCATGTTTATGTTCCCTATTTCAGGGGCTGTCCACATGTTATGCTTCAGCTCCTATGAGTTTTGTCTTTGTATCATATTTCCTAGGTTTTTTGGAATACCAACATATTATCCTCCTGTTGGAGTTGGACCTGTACTGTTTGCGAATAATCTTAACAAAATAAGATAAATAGTTAAATACATGACAATACATGGTTATCTATTCTGACTCGAGTTTGTGTGGATTTGAGTTACTACTGGAGCATTCTTTTGGGTCCTCAGCAACACGGCCTTGAGAACTCCATATGCATATAACACATTTATATCTGCAACTATTTAGGTGGATATTTAAAGAAATTGTAATTTTTTGACTTGGATCTATATTTGAATTATGCATATAACACATTTATATTTGCAGTTAGTGGGAAACACAGATGTTTCGAGTTTTCACCAAGTACTGGAAAAGGAGAGCCATCAGAAAATGAAATTTGAAGAAGGGAGACTTTTACGAAGTCAATTTGCACAACTGACTATCGAGGCTAATCAGGTATGTTTTTTTTTTTATTATTTTCTCTTTCATTGGAAATTTTATATTTGAATGGTAGCTAACTTGGCTATGAATGGTAGCACAACTGATATTCTATTGCTAACTTGGCTATGAATGGTAGCTTATTTTTCAGTTTGCGGTCTTTATATATCTATTTTCTGAACATATTTTTGAAATGATAGATTTAATATTTTTCTTGTGTTTTTCTGATAATTGTTGCTTGCCGTTTGGTTGAGTCGATGATCTATTAAATCTATGTCTTTTTTGAGGTTATTATAAAATTAATATTCAGTAGACTTGTGTTTAAAAGAATCAATTAAGAAATCTATTGTTAAAGATACGGTAATCATTGTTGGGAAAGCATATTAAATTACAATAAACATTGTACAAGTATCTGAAAATTATTTCATTTAAGCTTGTAAATACTAAAGTCACAATGAAGCAGCGGTAAGCTATTATTCCTCTCTGCATCCTATTCTTAGGCGGAAATGTGGACATATTTGTCCCTAATTCAATCTTATAGAAATTTTGTATCTGAACGATGGAGAAAAACAATGTTTCTGATTTGGTTTTGAAGGATTTAATTTTGTGTTTATTAATCATCAGGGTATGCTGCGTTATGTGTTTGATCGCCATGAAATAGTCCGGTACGATGTGAAGCAAGTATGTTTCTCAAAGAAATTTTAATCTCCTACTATACAATCTTCTTGGTATAGGATTTTATTGAACATTGATTTAAATTGTTGCTAATATTGTAGGTGATTTGCTCTGTTTGTTACACAGAGCAGCCGGTATGTTTTCTTCCCCTGTTTCGTACTACTCTTTGTTCTAGTCCATGTTCAGAGTGATTAGAGATGATTAACTAAATCCATGAATTTTTTTTCTATCTCCTCCATATGAGTCTTTTGACGAGTTTGCTGGGTTTGCATCCATATTCATTTTATGTTTATCCTCTAAAGGGTGATATTTACTACGTAGTGCATTTAATGTTCTAAGTTCTATCTTGTATCTAACAATTTCATTTTCAAAGCAAATCTGTGTTTGTTACTCTTATCTTTATATTAAGTGATGAAATAATCTTTCAGGTTGCAGAGTCTTTAAGAGCCATGGTAGTCGAATATTCGCTAGAAGATGCTCAACAACTTGCATTGCATTAGAATTTTTCTGGCAGAATTTTTGTATTTTTCTGTAGGGTAAATTTGCATTAGAATTTAATTTCGAGTGATTTGTAATACTAAAAAATTGTATATTAAATTTAATTTTTGAAATTTTAAATTTTGGTTTATTTATAATATTGAAATTTGTATATTATTATTATTTTTTTGTTTTTTATATGGAAAACGACAACGGATAAAATCCGTTGTCGTAGGGGGCTAAAAACTATTGTAACTGATGGTGTTGTTAAAAGTACGTCCCTACGGCAACGGATAAAATCTGTTGTCGTTTTTCTCAAAGACAACGGATTTGTGAAACGACAACGGATTATATCCGTTGTCGTAGGGGCGCACTTTTAACAACACCATCAGTTACAACAGTTTTTAACCCCAATCCATTGTCTTTTTGCGTTTTTCTTGTAGTGACAACACTGGTTCCTTCAGAAACTGTTCATGAAGAAAATTCCCAAAATAATGAGGAAACTGAAGTAATTACTGAAAAAGACATTCCAAGCAAAATACAAAAGAATCATGCATCATCACAGATAATTGGAGATGTTCATGGAACAAGACAAACCTGAGCTAAGGACAAAGTTGACTACTGCAAGATGGTTGGATTAGTATGCATGAGCTCCGTGTACTCACAGTTAATGCATTCTTGTTTTGTTTCCAATATTGAACCTAAGAATGTCAATAATGCTTTAAATGATGAATTTTGGGTAAATGCCATGCATGAGGAACTTGAGAAATTTGTCCAAAATGATGTGTGGTTTTTAGTTCCACATCCTGATCATGGTAATGTCATTGGTACAAAATGGATTTTCAAAAATAAAACCGATGAATCAGGAAACATCATTAGGAACAAAGAAAGGTTGGTTTCTCAAGGGTATACGCAGGTTGAGGGGGTTGATTTTGTTGAGACCTTCGCTCATGTTGCCCGCATTGAGTCAGTCCGACTATTGCTAGCTATTGCATGTCATATGGGTATAAAACTTTACCAAATGGATATGAAAAGTGCGTTGTTGAATGACATTTTAAATGAGGATGATATGAATCTAGGAGGTGCTCGAAGATTTATATTGTTTCAAGATTTTCTCCATGATTTACAATCGAGAGTTGAAGGGTTTGGAATTCATGGGAATCAGGTTGGAATACTTTATATTCAATTTGGAGGATGATATAATCTTATTGAGGTCAAAGGAGGTCAAGAAAGTGAAGAAAATGAAGGACAAAGTTGAAGCAGCAGGACGCCCGCGCCGCCCTATTTCGAAGCCATCGCACGTCCGCGCGCCCATATTTATTGGCCATGCGTGCCCGCGCGTCAGTGTTGCACGCCCGCGGCTGTCGTCCAAAACACACACTTTTGCGTGTAGTGTGTGTGCATGGAATTTTGAGTATTTTTGATATATTTTGATATATTGTGTTATTTTGAGTCTTATAAGTCAATTAGGAAACTTCTAGATGATATCTTTGATATCTTTTGCATTATTTTGCATTATCTTTAGGATTTTGGAATTATAATCCAACTAGGAAAACTTTAATTTAATTCTATTAGGATTTCTTGTTTATTTCTTTTATATATTGTAAAATTCTTATTCATGAGAGACAGTTAATTATGATTTATTGAATTATTAATTTTTATCAATTCTTAAAAATTCTGTTTTGAAGTTTTCCAAAGCTTTGCTTTGTTTTTATCAAATCAAACTTATCAAAGTTTCATAAGCTTTGTGGCGTTTCTCAATCGTTTTTCACTTTTGTTGTCAAAAAAAGTTTCCTTTGAAGGTCTAATTGAATTATTAGTTGTTTTCTATTGTGATTCTCTGTTGCTCGTTATGGGTTCAACTAGAGGTGGAGATCCAAATCCATTACTTGTTTCAAAGGTCGGGACAGAAATATTGGATTTCTTTTGTATTCGAATTGAGGGTGCGATTCACTATAATCGTGTTTGCCTTTCATTCATAAGAATTCATATCATTTGGTATCAAAGCTTAAGGTTCCATTGATTCAAGTAAGTCGTATCTTTCTATTTGTTCTTTTTATATATTCTTCGTTCTTCTTATCCGTTCTTCGTGTTCTTCGTTCTTTGTTCGTCGTTCTTCGTTCTTCATTCTGTCAATCTTGTTGCCCAAGTTTCGTTTTTTGTGCTACAAGTTATTATAAAAAATATAAAAAATTGAAAAAGTAGAAAAAAAGAGATTCGAGATCGTTAAAAAAAAGTTTGAAGGACCGAAAAAAAAGCTTCAACAAAAAAAAGGGAGAAGCAAAATAACTTGTGGCAAAGTTCTTGTGTCTTGTAAGTTTTTGGGTGCCAAGTTCTATTTCAATCTTCATAAGTCAAGTCCTTGTTTTTGTGAAATCTTCGTGAGTTGATTGAAAAGTGTTTACCAGTTTTGAACTTGTGAGTTTGATATTTAAAATCACAAAGCATAAGCTATTTCATATTTTGAGTGAAAAAAAGAGTGTTTGAGTAATTTTTTTGGAGTGACTTGTGAGAATTTGGGCGAGGATATTTTATTACTAACTTTTTTCTTGCAGGTACAATGTTTGAAAGGAGATTCTATGGGTATGATAGTAGTAGGGGAGAGAGAAAAGTTGATGGGTATATATGGAGATGAAAGGAGATATGATGAAGGAGATAGGAGAGATTTTTATTATTATTTGGATTGGTTTAAGAAAAATGGGATTCCTTCGTTTGATGGATTTTCGAATTCAGAGTCGTATTTGAGTTGGGAGAAAAGGGTAGAGTCTATATTTGAAGTTCGTGATTTTTCTGAAGCTAAGAAGGTTACACTTGTATCAAAAAAGTTTACCGACTATGCTTACACTTGGTGGGATAGATTGGATGAAAATAGGGAAAGATGTGGATTGCGTCCTATTCCTACATGGGATGAGATGAAAAGAGCTATGCGGAAACATTTTGCTCCTAATCACTATGAGAGGAGTGTTGGAAAACTGGCGAGTTCCCAGACCAATTACGATTGATACCCGGTGCAGCGGAAGTTTAAAATTTTTTTCATGGAACGTTTCCATGGTATGGGTATCAACCGTTCATCAATTGAATTACGTGTGTGTGTAAAATTTAAATAACAATTAAATAAATTTTACCTCAAATCTCGCAACGAGATTAATGGACACCAACAGAACAATTCTGCTCTTGTTGTCTCTCCCTGGAACCGATGAACGCCTTCAATCAGGTCCACGAACAGAGGTTTAATCCCTCTGATAGATTGCACTAGAAAATCTATCAGAAGTTTTCTGCGAAGAGAATAAACGAATCTGATTCGTTATTCCTTACTGTGATTCAAAATCACAGACCGGAATTTCTCTGTGACAGAGCAAGGGGGCGGCCGAAATATTATTTGAGAGAGCTAGGGTTTTTTCGATTTTTTGCTCTCAAAAATTATGACCTGTTGTGTGTAATTTCTGTACTGAAATAACTTATTTATAATGCAGGCCACTAACACCTTAGGGCCCATTAGTCATAAGCTGGGGCCCGACAAGCAAAGCCCGCTCGTTCAGAAATTAATATAAAATTCATCGTGACTCCGATTGATGAAACGATTTCACCAATGTGCACAGAAACCATTTCTGCACGTTTTAAAGTCAAAATAAATTTTCCTGAATCCGAATTCAGTGGTTTCCAAAAATGTCCATCCCTATGTCATTTTAGGAAATCCTACTCCCTTACTCTTATTTAAGAAGTCCAACTCCTTAGTTCATTAAATTTAACTCTTTAAATTTAACTATCTCAACGGGGATTAAAACTCCATTACACTGTGTGACCCTCAATGGTTCAGGGATACAGCTAGCCGTGGGCTCACAACTCCTTGTGACTCGGAACAACACTTTTCGACTTGCCCAACGAATCATGGTAAAGCGCCTAGCAACATCGCCCCATGATTCCCTAGGTATCACTGATAGTGCCTACAAGAACCAGTAGATTTTGGTTAACGTACAGTACGGTCCCTTCATCCATATATCCCGATCGAATCAACAACCATTGGTATATCGAGAGTCGCTCAAGATTCGATAACTATGCAATACATCTTGAAGATCAAATTAGTGACATCGCATGTGCTACTAAGAAACCATTTCTTAAATCACATCAAGTACTCTGGCCAGAGATTTGTCACACTAATATCTCCTCAGATCGCATAGGATATCCACACTCGCAAGTATGTGGTGAATCCTTGACAACAATGCATTGACTCCTATATGTGTCGTAACTGTACCCAATCTCGACACCTGATGACCCCCTCAGAGTCGGTAAACGAGTCAAAGCACAGTACTAGCATATAGAGTCTCCATGATGTTTCAAGTCGTAAGGACTAATGGTGTACAACCAAAACCGCGGACTTTATCCACTCGATAAGTGATAACCACTTGGAAAGTCCGGATAGGGTAGTTCGACTATTCATCCTATGAATATCCATTTGCATGCTTCGAACATCTCCATGTTCCCTACCAATGAAACGTGGTACTCCGCATCGCAAATGCTAGTCTCAAACTCGAGTGATCCTTATCCTTATTATCGGACGGCTCAATCGACTAGGAACGGTTTTAGAATATACAGTGACTATAAGATGTATTTCATGATAGACATCTCCATGTTCTACCACATCTTACATACACTATAGTATATTCAAGGTCTTTATCAAAACAACAATAGTATATCACAATATAACAATATGAAGTAATATAAAGTCATTGCCATTAATAAAAGTGTAAATAATATTAAACAAAAGATTGTTTATACAAAGAGTCATCAAAGCCCATAGCCACACAGTTGGCTCACTGGGCACCTACTCTTACAATCTCCCACTTGCCCTATAGCCAACTAGTCATACTACGTAGACCCATTGCTTCGCGATGTTTGTCAAACAATGGTCCTGGCAAGGGCTTAGTAAGAGGATCAGCGATATTGTCTGCAGAGGCCACTCGTTCGACAATGATGTCTCCTCTTTCCACAATCTCCCGGATTATGTGGTATTTCCTCAGTACGTGTTTGGATCTTTGATGAGACCTTGGTTCCTTTGCTTGAGCAACGGCACCCGTGTTGTCACAGTACACCGGGACTGGACCAACAAATTCAGGAATGACGCCCAACTCTTGGACGAACTTCCTCATCCAAACGGCCTCTTTAGCAGCAGCTGATGCTGCAATGTATTCAGCCTCAGTGGTGGAATCCGCTGTGGTGTCCTGCTTGGAACTCTTCCAAGAGACAGCACCGCCATTGAGCATGAACACAAAACCAGAGGTTGACTTCGAGTCATCCACATCACTTTGGAAGCTAGAGTCGGTATAGCCTTCCAATTTGAGTCTCGTCCTCCATAAACCATGAACATATTCTTAGTCCTTCGCAAGTACTTAAGAATGTCCTTCACGGCTTTCCAATGCATTTGACCAGGATTAGACTGATATCTGCTCGTGACACTCAGAGCAAATGCTACATCCGGTCTGGTAGATATCATCCCATACATGATACTACCTATAGCTGACGCATATGGTACATGTGTCATATTCTCTATCTCTTCATCAGTCTTGGGACACATAGACTTGGATAGAGAAACTCCATGACACATGGGTAGATGTCCTCTTTTGGACCCATCCATTGAAAACCGTTTCAATATGGTATCGATGTAGGTTGATTGAGTGAGTCCTATCATTCTCTTAGACCTATCTCTATAGATCTGTATCCCAAGAATGTAGGATGCCTCTCCCAAATCCTTCATCGAAAATCTACCTGATAACCATATCTTTGTTGACTGCAACATCCCTACATCATTCCCAATGAGTAGGATGTCATCAACATAAAGTACTAAGAATGTCACCGCATCCTTAACTACTTTCTTGTACACGCAAGGTTCCTCCGGGTTCTTGATGAAACCAAAATCTTTTATTGTTTCATCAAATTTCTGGTTCCAACTTCTTGATGCTTGTTTTAGACCATAAATTGATCTCTGAAGCTTGCATACCTTATGCTCGCTTCCCATGGATGTGTACCCCTCAGGCTGCTTCATATAGATTTCCTCCTTAATGTCTCCATTAAGAAAAGCAGTCTTCACATCCATTTGCCATATCTCATAGTCATACCATGCAGCTATGGCAATTAGGATTCTTATGGACTTGAACATTGCGACTGGTGAAAAGGTTTCATCATAGTCAACTCCTTGCCTTTGAGTATAACCTTTCTCCACCAATCGCGCCTTGTAAGTCAATATCTTACCATCAGGCCCAAGCTTTCTTTTGTAGATCCATTTACACCCTATTGGAACAATTCCATCGGGAGGATCCACTAAAGACCAGACTTGGTTAGTATGCATCGAATCCAATTCTGATTGCATAGCTTCAAGCCATAAATTCGAATCCGCATCAGAAATTGCTTCCTTGAAGCTTCTTGGATCACATCCAATGTCGGGTTCATCTTGACCCTCTTCAAGAAGAAGACCATATCGAACTGGAGGTCTAGAAGTCCTCTCGGATCTTCTAGGTGCAGGCGTGTCCAGCAATGGTTCCTGAGGTGTGGGATCGTTATTTTGTATTTCGGGTTCTTCTCGAACTTCTTCGAGTTCCATCATCTTGCCTTTCTTATCCAATAAGAACTCCTTCTCCAAGAAGGTGGCATTCCGTGAAACAAACACCTTTGTTTCAGCAGGATAATAGAAATAATATCCGATTGAATTCTTCGGATACCCCACAAAATAACACAAGCTGGATCGACTATCCAACTTATCTCCCACTGTCCGCTTCACGTAAGCAGGACATCCCCAAATCCTCAAGTATGAATACTTAGGAGCTTTGCCATTCCATAACTCGTATGGTGTTTTGTCCACTGCTTTAGTGTGGACGTTATTCAACAACAATACCGCCGTTTCAAGCGCATAGCCCCAAAACGAAGGTGGAAGCTCAGTGAAGCTCATCATGGATCGAACCATGTCCAACAAAGTTCGATTACGACGCTCCGATACACCATTAAGCTGTGGTGTCATAGGAGGAGTCCACTGAGAGAGAATCCCATTCTCTTTTAGATAGTCCAAAAACTCGGTACTCAAGTATTCTCCACCTCGATCCGATCGAAGTGCTTTAATACTTTTACCTTGCTTGTTTTCTACTTCAGCCTTGAATTCTTTGAACTTTTCAAATGCTTCAGACTTATATTTCATTAAATATAAATACCCATACCTAGAATAATCATCAGTAAAGGTAATGAAGTAGGTGTGGCCATGTTGAGTCCCTACTCTAAATGGACCACAAACATCTGTATGGATCAAATCCAACAGATTTTGACTACGTTCAGGCTTCCCCTTAAAAGGAGATTTAGTCATTTTCCCTTTTAGGCAGGATTCACAAGTAGGTAGAGAGTTAATATCAGACATATCAAACATGCCCTCTCCCACTAGCTTGTTCATCCTCCTTGAGGAAATATGACCTAGTCTAGCGTGCCAAAGGTTTGCCGGGTTTTGACTATCGATTTTCCTTTTGTTTGTTGTCGCCGGTTTGTCAATACAATTTACTGGAACGTCTTTTAGTTTTAAATTGTATAGATCGTTTTCAAGTTGTCCATTTCCAATTAAACATTCATTCTTGTAAATATTGCAAATCCCATTCACAAAATTACAAGAATAACCATCTCTATCAAGCATAGAAATAGAAATAATGTTTTTAATTAAATCTGGCACAAATAAAACATCTCTCAACAATAATTTAAAACCATTCTGCAAAATCAAACAAACATCTCCAATGGCCGTAGCTTCAACTCTGGAATCATTCCCGAGCCTCAGCTGGGTCTCACCCATTCTAAGCCTGCGACTTCTTGTCATCACCTGCAAATCATTGCAAATGTGAGATCCACATCCGGTATCCAATACCCAAGAAGTTGTATTAAGTGACATGTTTATTTCGATATAGAACATACCCTTTGCAGTTCCCAACTGCTCAAGATACTCCTTGCAGTTGCGCTTCCAATGACCCGGCTTCTTGCAGTAATGGCAAACATCCTTGGATTTTCCATCGTTTGAAGCCTTTGTCTTTTGCTTCTTCTCGGGTTCCACTTTCTTGGGTGGGGCAGAACGTTTCTTGCCCTTCATACTTGGCCCCTTCTTAGCAGAAGATGAGGAGCCCACCAAGAAAGCTGGCTTATCCTTCTTAAGTGTGGATTCATATGTAACGAGCATATTGACCATCTCTTCAAGGGTGGCCTCTATCTTGTTCATATTAAAATTTATCACGAATCCATCAAATGAAGAAGGAAGAGATAGAAGCAGCAAGTCCACATTGAGTTCATGCTCCAACACCAAATCAAGGGTCGCTAACTTCTGTATGAGCCAAATCACTCGTACCCCATGATCACGGACCGAAGTCCCTTCACGCATGCGGCACGTCATCAACTCCTTAACAGTAGAGAACCTTTCAGCCCTCGACTGAGCCCCAAAAAGTTCCTTGAGTTGCGTGTGAATGTCAGCAGCATTCACCGTGTCCTCAAATCGCCTCTGGAGTTCATCAGACATCGAGGCTTGCATATAGCATTTGGTCTTGATGTCATGGTCACACCATGCATCAAGTTTGGCCAATTCCTCCGGACTTATGTCAGCTGGTGCTTCCTTCGGAGGTGCTTTCTCTAACACGTAGAGCATTTTCTCCGATGTTAAGACAATCTTCAACTTCCGGAACCATTCCGTATAGTTGGCGCCAGTCAGCTTGTTTTGTTCGAGGATCGAGAATAAAGGATTTCGCGAATTCATTGTATGAAATACTGAAAAGGAAAAACAGACATATATCAATGATTGTTTAACAATTTACTAAGACATAAAATAGGCGAATTTAATTTTATGAATCTCACTCCCACTATTTTAACGATTTCACCACCCTCTAGTGAAAACGGGAAACT
Source organism: Henckelia pumila (assembly GCF_033568475.1). Taxonomy (NCBI): domain Eukaryota; kingdom Viridiplantae; phylum Streptophyta; class Magnoliopsida; order Lamiales; family Gesneriaceae; genus Henckelia; species Henckelia pumila. The sequence goes on from NW_027331788.1 coordinate 271,181, forward strand.
TTTTCCTTAGTGAGAACATGGAGTCCAATTGACAAACTTATGGTCCCGAATAATATCAGCCAACCATAATTCTCAAAAGGTAGAGCCCAATTGCTTCCAAAGCAACCCCCATGTATTTACCTCATGTCCAATAAGGGCCCAATAATATGACGCCGTTTAAAGTGACATGTCAAGATGACCCATCAATATTAAGTTGTGATGGACGGTCGCCATGTGGATCCCCCAATAATATGAGCCGATCCCATGGGAGTTCCACCCAACTTACAACATTTGTCGATCCAATGTACAGCTTTCCGACGGACGGGCCCCCCCAATAATATGAGCCGGACCGTATCCGCGGGTAGCATCACATATATTGACCGTTGATGGAAGGTAGGAACATTTAAACAATATTTAAATTTCCTTTATTTATCTTGATATAAATTTTAAATCATATTTAAAATGAGGGATTTTATTTATAAAAATATTTGTCTCATCATATTTAATTTATTGCATGCATTGCCGGATTCACGCAATTTATGTCTAAACATGCATACAATCATAATATCACATATTATATAGGATGATCGATTCTATTTCTAATTGACCCGTGGTTGCCAATCACGGGTCTTAGTCCAATCCTAGGTAATATGCAGTATGCAAATGCAATCCTATTACATATGCTTCCAATTTACATTTCTTCAGTCTTCATTGTCTGCTGGGCCCACCATCTTCAAATCTTGATCTCCCACTAAATCTAATGTATTTACAATAAATAACAATGACAAGTAGGGGATACATTTTTAGGGGGTGGGAACGGGCTATAAACCAAGCCCACTTTTATTACATATGACATTCATATCGGGCCATAAACCAGGCCCATTAATAAAACCAACAACAATAAAGACAAAATGTAAATTCCTAACATACACCTACAAAATTGGTCATGGCAATCGATCATCCTTATCCAATAACATTTAATTCAAAATTAATTTATTGGATAACATGCTGTGGCAATTCAAATTTAAACAAGATAAAATCATATTTTATATATAAAATCACATTTCACATATAAAATCATATTTTATCTCCATATCAAATAAAATCATATTTTATCTATAAAATCCAATTTTACAAATAAAATCATATTTTATCTAATATATCATAAGATCATATCTTATCATCAATTGTACCAAAATAATTGATTTCAAAATTCAATTTACGGATAAAATATTAAAATTTTCCAAAAATTCAAATTTATCCAAAATCAATTTTAAAATTTACGGACTCGAACAATTCGATCCGAAATCTCGTGAACCAATCAAAAACAATTTTTGACCGGACCAAAAATAAAATTTTAACATATTAAAATTAATTTTTAATAAAATATTAATTTTCCCGCGGGCCACCCGGGACACTCCCGGGTTGGCCCGCACCCGGGGCGCGGGCCGGGGCAGCCCGGCTGCCCCCTTAGGGCAGCAACGCTTGCTGCCCTGGCGGCGCCTGGCGCCGCTGCTGGGCGGCGCTGTGCGCCGCCCTGCGCAGCGCCCAGCGCTGCCCTGGGCAGCGCACAGCGCTGCCCTGCGCAGCGCCGTGCGCCGCCCTGGGCGGCGACGGTCGCCGCCCTTGGCGGCGCCGTGCGCCCCCTTTAGGCGGCGCCGTGCGCCGCCCCTGGGGGCAGCGACCATCGCTGCCCCTTCCGGGCAGCGATCCAATCGCTGCCCGGGTTTCGCCCCCGGAAAAAATTTTTTTTTTTTTTTTATTAAAAATATTTATTTTGTTTCAAAAACCGAGACTCAAAAATTTTGTACAATTGATTAATTCAATCGATTGATCTGAGCAACCTGGCTCTGATACCACTGTTGGAAAACTGGCGAGTTCCCAGACCAATTACGATTGAAACCCGGTGCAGCGGAAGTTTAAAATTTTTTTCATGGAACGTTTCCATGGTATGGGTATCAACCGTTCATCAATTGAATTACGTGTGTGTGTAAAATTTAAATAACAATTAAATAAATTTTACCTCAAATCTCGCAACGAGATTAATGGACACCAACAGAACAATTCTGCTCTTGTTGTCTCTCCCTGGAACCGATGACGCCTTCAATCAGGTCCACGAACAGAGGTTTAATCCCTCTGATAGATTGCACTAGAAAATCTATCAGAAGTTTTCTGCGAAGAGAATAAACGAATCTGATTCGTTATTCCTTACTGTGATTCAAAATCACAGACCGGAATTTCTCTGTGACAGAGCAAGGGGGCGGCCGAAATATTATTTGAGAGAGCTAGGGTTTTTTCGATTTTTTGCTCTCAAAAATTATGACCTGTTGTGTGTAATTTCTGTACTGAAATAACTTATTTATAATGCAGGCCACTAACACCTTAGGGCCCATTAGTCATAAGCTGGGCCCGACAAGCAAAGCCCGCTCGTTCAGAAATTAATATAAAATTCATCGTGACTCCGATTGATGAAACGATTTCACCAATGTGCACAGAAACCATTTCTGCACGTTTTAAAGTCAAAATAAATTTTTCTGAATCCGAATTCAGTGGTTTCCAAAAATGTCCATCCCTATGTCATTTTAGGAAATCCTACTCCCTTACTCTTATTTAAGAAGTCCAACTCCTTAGTTCATTAAATTTAACTCTTTAAATTTAACTATCTCAACGGGGATTAAAACTCCATTACACTGTGTGACCCTCAATGGTTCAGGGATACAGCTAGCCGTGGGCTCACAACTCCTTGTGACTCGGAACAACACTTTCCGACTTGCCCAACGAATCATGGTAAAGCGCCTAGCAACATCGCCCCATGATTCCCTAGGTATCACTGATAGTGCCTACAAGAACCAGTAGATTTTGGTTAACGTACAGTACGGTCCCTTCATCCATATATCCCGATCGAATCAACAACCATTGGTATATCGAGAGTCGCTCAAGATTCGATAACTATGCAATACATCTTGAAGATCAAATTAGTGACATCGCATGCGCTACTAAGAAACCATTTCTTAAATCACATCAAGTACTCTGGCCAGAGATTTGTCACACTAATATCTCCTCAGATCGCATAGGATATCCACACTCGCAAGTATGTGGTGAATCCTTGACAACAATGCATTGACTCCTATATGTGTCGTAACTGTACCCAATCTCGACACCTGATGACCCCCTCAGAGTCGGTAAACGAGTCAAAGCACAGTACTAGCATATAGAGTCTCCATGATGTTTCAAGTCGTAAGGACTAATGGTGTACAACCAAAACCGCGGACTTTATCCACTCGATAAGTGATAACCACTTGGAAAGTCCGGATAGGGTAGTTCGACTATTCATCCTATGAATATCCATTTGCATGCTTCGAACATCTCCATGTTCCCTACCAATGAAACGTGGTACTCCGCATCGCAAATGCTAGTCTCAAACTCGAGCGATCCTTATCCTTATTATCGGACGGCTCAATCGACTAGGAACGGTTTTAGAATATACAGTGACTATAAGATGTATTTCATGATAGACATCTCCATGTTCTACCACATCTTACATACACTATAGTATATTCAAGGTCTTTATCAAAACAACAATAGTATATCACAATATAACAATATGAAGTAATATAAAGTCATTGCCATAAAAGTGTAAATAATATTAAACAAAAGATTGTTTATACAAAGAGTCAACAAAGCCCATAGCCACACAGTTGGCTCACTGGGCACCCACTCTTACAAGGAGAAGTGGAGTTCCCAAACGTGAACATCAAGGTACATCTAAACTTTCAAATTCTAGTACCTTTGATATTGCATGTTTATGGTGTCATAGAAAAGATAAGCATGATATGAGCCAATGTTTAAAGGAGGCTATGATAAAAGTGGCGGATTCTTGTGTAGAGATTGAATATAATGTTGTTGTAGAGGTTGAGTCAAAAGTTGAAGTTGAGTCAAGAATTGAGAATGAAACTTCATTTATTGATGATGAGAATGTTGAAATTTGTGCGGTGGAAGGTGAATGGCTTGATGAAAAATCTTCTATTGTGCATGACGTGGTTGATAGTGGTGTTAGTGTTGGAAAATGTGAAGTGGTAGGTGAGTTTGTATGTGTTGAAGATTCATCTAATATTTTTGTGGTAGATGAGAGTCCTATGGATGTTCATAGTGGGACTAGTAATTTGTTGCTCGATGAGTCTTGTAATCTTTCTATTCAATTGAATCCAAAAGAACTTTTGAGGATCAATTAGAATTTGAAAATTTGAGTGATATGGATGAAAAAAAGAGTGATGAAATGATATGAATCTAGAAGGCGCTCAAAGATTCATATTGTTCCAAGATTTGCTTTATGATTTACATTCGAGAGTTGAAGGGTTTGGAATTCATGGCAATCAAGTTGGAGTACTTGAAGATCAATTTGGAGGATGTTACAATACTATTGAAGTCCAAAGTAGTTCAGAAAGTGGAGGAAATATTGTTGCGTATTTTTCGCTTGCAAGCGCACGATGTCAAGTTATAATATAGGAATTAAGTCCAAGTCGATCCCACGGAGAATGAATAAATGATATTATATCAAATATTTGCAACTAATAAAATCCTAATCCTATGTAGAGCTACGAAAATGGTTTGATTTTTATAAAACTAAAATTGGCAAGAAACAAAACTAAATAACCACGAGTTCACGAGAGAAAAATTCAATAAGCGATGAATGCTAGAGGTTCGACTTCACTTGACTGTCCACCACAATTTATTTCTAATGATTGTTTAATTATCAATTCTTCTAGTTTATTAGCCAAGAATCCCTATTATTTTCTACTACCTCTCTCGAGTGTTAAGAAGAAATTCGTGTTCAATAACAAACTCAATATCTTTATCAAAGTTCAATTATTAAATTCGGTAAATAGCACAAGAATTCTTCTAATGACTTCTATGGAGTTATATGCCTCTCGAACAGTATAAACACCAAAGATGTATTTTCCTATGTCGTATTCAAAATCTCCTCTCTCGAGTGAAAGATTCTAATTAAAATATCATTCAATCTATGGCCAGTAAATTAAAAGCATTAAGATCAGAAAAACACAAATAAACTGTGCGAAGAAATTTAAATATATAAATCAAAATATGTCAATCATGGTTTCCTGTCAAGATCCTTCTACCTCTAGACTAAGAAATTAGTTCATAACGCAATTCAAAATCAAATAACTCATGTTTTTCCAACAATCCATAAACTAAGAAAAATAGAGTTCAAAGAGAAACTAGAACGAATTAGAATGAAGCTTCTCCGTCGCCGAATGCCGCCGTCTTCAGTCTTCGTACCGGAATCTCGAGCTCTTGTGCACTTCAAAACTCTCAATAGCCATCTCTATGCTCTGAAAACTCTCTAAACCCTCGTCCCCCTTCAGAAGAAGCCATAAATTCCTTTTTAAACTCGATCAAAACTTTCCAAAATTATGGACACTACGCAGCACTGGAGCACTATACTTCGGCGCTGGAGCGCCCGTCATTTTCTTCCAACAGCGCTGGAGCACTGTATATGTAGCGCTGGGGAGCTATTTCCTTGACTTTTCACCTTTCGGAAGACTCCATGTAGCGCTGGAGCACTTGGCTTGTAGCGCTGGGGCGCTAGTCTAGGCACTTTTATTTCTTTGTTCTTCAACTCTTTTTCACCTCTTTTTCACTTATTTTGACCAACTAAAATGAATAACACTCCAATTCCTGCAAACAACACAAACAACAAGAGACATGCACAATATCGCTCAAAACACAACAAAAGCCAAGCTAATTCATATAAAATATATGTGCAAAAATTGCACTTATCAAATCCCCCCAGACTTGAACTTTTGCTAGTCCTGAGCAAAACAAACAAAACACTAAGACGCACAAGGAATTAAAAACACACAAGAAAGCAGTAAAACATAATAACCCAACTGGCCTCAGATGTTCAGCAATTAATCCATGTAGCTAATTTTCTCAAGAGTTCTCGTGTGTATGTGATTAGCCAATCTTGTCTACCCACCTAACTTTCGGTCAAATCATGCAATCAGTAAGCCTCAAAGAGTCATTAACCCCCTCTCTAGTTTCAACACACTCTCCACCAAGTTCAACCGTTACTCACAAAGATCAATAGGACTTATCAGGTAGTTCTTTTAGGCAATCACTTTTTATAGCAGAGAAGTATCCATAGTCAATGTAAGCATATAGGATTCAAGTAAAGGGAATTGGATATTTATAATTTTCTGCGGTATTGAGTAGACTAGGTTTATCAGTTGCAGGGCATTGTCAGACATTTGTCTGACTCCTCTACTCCATACATTCTACACCTTTTTGCATTTTCTTTGGACTCGAATTTCAATCCAGTTTCAATGTCTCCCCTCACCTTACTTTCTCCATCTTTTTCTATCTTTTCTTTTTCATCCAATTGGAATTTTGGCTTTTCTTTTTCTTTTCGGCCTTCTTTCAGTTTTGGATTTTTCTTTTCCTTTTTTTTTTTTTCGCAAGGCTACAAATGAAAGACTAACAAATCAAAGGCTTGCAGGCTCAAAAACAAAGTTGCCTAAATCATTTCTCTGTTTGTAAAAATCTACCTCAGTTTCGAGTATGTATCGCCAAAGTTAAGAATCAAATCAGCTAATCTTCAAAAAAAATCCACACAATTTTCTCTACTTATCAGGAGTATCAACAATCAAGGCTACAGTGCAGAAAAAGTGAGAACTCAAGATCCAATGTCGCCAACACTAGATTATATTTTCATTTTCATTTTCATTTTATTTTTTTTCAACTTCATCATCATAGGCCATTTTTCTTTTTCTTTTCTCATTTTTCACATTTTTGTTTTTGTTTTCTCAAAAAAACAACCACACAAACGAACACAGACAAAAAAAAAATATATTTACACAAAACAAAACAAGCAAAAACATAATACGAACGAGAAAACTAAAAACATAGATGCAGGAACTAGTGACTAATTTAGCATGCAACAATCCATCAAACTCGCAACTCAACTTCGCTTCAGCTTCAACAACAATCCATTCAACAAACAGCTCAACAAAACTCATCTAAAACAACAAACAACATCCCCCCAAACTCAGATATGTGCATTTTCCTCAATGTGCAATATCAATAAAAACAAGGAACAAAAACATACCTATGACAATGACCATCAGTGGTCATCGTCCATGTCTTCATCCTGAGGGAGCCAAGTAGGAGGTGGGGGAAACTGCGGATCCTCACTGGAGCCAGGAAAGCGCTGGGCTAGAGTCATCGTGAAATCCACCATATAATCCATGAAAATATCAGTCCGATGACAATGAAGGTCTAGCTGCTGCTCCACTCGCGTCAATCGCTCATCAAAATGCTCATATGCTACAGTAAGTGGTAGTGGTGGTGGCTGGCTGCTACTCGCAGGGCGATCCCGAGGCGCTGCTGTTCGCAGAGGGGGTGATATATGCTCTCGTGTAGTACCAGTAATAGGTCCTTGGAGCTTAAAAAGCTCTTCATCTATACCCCATGTAACTCCAGCATGTGCACAAAGCGCAGTGATCAAGGATGGGTGCGGCAATGCTCCAGTAGTAGCCCCCCTAACTGCTGCAAGAATGGATTCCTGAATGATATTTCCCAAGTTTATCGTCTTCCCAATGACGATACAGTAAGTCAGGACAGCCCGTTTCTTCGTCACCTCAGAAGTGTGACCTGTGGGCAAAACACGAGCAGCCACCAAGAAAAACCAAGACCTCGCGTCTTGCTTCATTTTCCCAGACGGAAAATGCACCACCTTTTCATCTTTCATCTTCCACTGCGCCCCTTCCTCACACAGTGTCGCTAGAATCTCATCATAGTCTACCTCACCGGCCTGGAACTCCAAATAGTCATCCATATCAAGAGATAGCATATGGAAGAGGGTGTTAATAGAATGTCCATCAAAAGCCACCCTCTTTCCCCGTACTAGAACATGATACTGCTCATGCTTGCATTTGAGATTGGCATAAAATTCCCGCACTAATGAAACCACGGCATCATCGGGAGGTTGGACAAAACCCGTCCATATTCGCTCATGAGCTGCATGTCGCACATCCCACAATGGTAGAGGGGAATTAGGATCAAAACCTCGTTTTCTAACCATGCTCTTGCTCACCATGAGAGGATAATTCTTGGCGGCCTCTTCATCCCAAAAACGATGAGCATCGAAAGTACTGGACGAAGATGCCCCCTGCTTTTGTTTCTTTCTCGGTGCCATTACAATATTATAATTACAATTCAACCAAGCAATAATTAACAGCAATGCACCACTTCCAACAATGGCGTTCAAGCCTCAACCAATCAACACAATTCTGCCACGCCGCACAACCAACAATAACACTTCTAAAAACCCGAGATAGCACAAATAACCCTATGATTCACAAATCTCCAACGAAATCTACTAATATGTCTGATAATCACCGATGAATTAACAAGTAAACATGAATCCAACCCAATTCAACAATAGGACCAATGAATCTCGAATCCCCAGTGTAAAAAATTTCACAATACCTCGGTTGGATAGCAACGATTTGTTGGAGAACGCGGCGATCAGATCAATTAGGATTGATACCCGGTGCAGCGGAAGTTTAAAAATTTTTGTATGGAACGATTTCATAATAGGTATCAACCTTACGATTAAATTGTGTGTGTAAAAATTAAATAACAATTATAAAATTTTTACCTTTAATCTCGAATCGAGATTTTGGACACCAACAGATTTCTCTGCTCTCGTTGTATATCCCTAGAACTGATGGACGAACTGTTCTTCAATCAGGTCCACGAACGGATATTTAATCCCTCTGATAGATTGCACTAGAAAATCTATCAGAAGTTTCTACGAAGAGATTAACGAATTTGATCCGTTAAACCAGACTGTAATTCAAAATCACAGGCTGGATTTCTTTTCGAGCAAAGGGAGAGGGGGCGGCCACCTTTTAGAAAATTAACTAGTGTTTTCGAAAATTCTTGTGACCTGTTGTGTCTAATTTCTGTACTGCAATAACTTATTTATAATGTAGGCCACTAACAGCTTAGGGCCCATTAGTCATAAGTTCAAGCCCGACAAGCAAAGCCCGCATGTTCAGAAATTAATATAAAATTCATCGTGACTCCGATTGATAGACCGATTTCACCAATGTGCACAGAAACCATTTCTGCACCTTTTAAAGTCAAGATAAATTTTTCTGAATCCGAATTCAGTGATTTCCCAAAATGGTCATCCCTATGTCATTTTAGGAAATCTTACTCCTCTACTCTTAAATAAGAAGTCCAACTTCTTCGTTCATTAAATTTAACTCTTTAAATTTAACTATCTCAACGGGGATTAAAAATCCATTACACTGTGTGACCCTCAATGGTTCAGGGATACAGCTAGCCGTGGGCTCACAACTCCTTGTGACTCGAAACAACAATTTCCGACTTGCCCATCGAATCATGGTAAGAGCGTCTAGCAACATTGCCCCATGATTCCCTAGGTATCACTGATAGTGCCTACAAGAACCAATAGATTTTGGTTAGCGTACAGTACGGTCCCTTCATCCATATATCCCGATCGAATCAACAACCATTGGTATATCGAGAGTCGCTCGAGATTCGATAACTATGCAATACATCTTGAAGATCAAATAGTGACATCGCATGTGCTACTAAAAAACCATTTCTTAAATCACATCATGTACTCTGGCCAGAGATTCGTCACACTAATATCTCCTCAGATCGCATAGGATATCCACACTCGCAAGCATGTGATGAATCCTTGACAACAAAGCATCGACTCCTATATGTGTTGTAACTGTACCCAATCCCGACACCTAATGACCCCAATAGAGTCGGTAAACGAGTCAAAGCACAGTACTAGCATATAGAGTCTCAATGATGTTTCAAGTAGTAAGGACTAATGGTGTACAACCAAAACCGCGGACTTTATCCACTCGATAAGTGATAACCACTTGGAAAGTCCGGATAGGGTAGTTCGATCATTCATCATATGAATATCCATTTGCATGCTTCGAACATCTCTATGTTCCTTACCAATGAAACGTGGTACTCCGCATCGCAAATGCTAGTCTCAAACTCGAGCGATCCTTATCCTTATTATCGGACGGCTCAATCGACTAGGAACAGTTTAGAATATACAGTGACTATAAGATGTGTTTCATGATAGACATCTCCATGTTCTACCACATCTTACATACACTATAGTATATTCAAGGTCTTTATCAAAACAACAATAGTATATCACAATATAACAATATGAAGAAAGATAAAGTCATTGCCTTTAATAAAAGTGTAAATAATATTAAACAAAAGATTGTTTATACAAAGAGTCATCAAAGCCCTTAGCCACAAGTTGGCTCACCGGGCACCCACTCTTTCAATCTCCCACTTGCCCTAAAGCCAACTAGTCATACTACGTAGACCCATTGCTTCGCGATGTTTGTCAAATAATGGTCCTGGCAAGGGCTTAGTAAGTGGATCAGCGATATTGTCTGCAGAGGCCACTCTTTCGACAGTGATGTCTCCTCTTTCCACAATCTCCCAGATGATGTGGTATTTCCTCAGTACGTGTTTGGATCTTTGATGAGACCTTGGTTCCTTTGCCTGAGCAACGGCACCCGTGTTGTCACAGTACACCGGGACTGGACCAACAACTTCAGGAATGACGCCCAACTCTTGGACGAAATTCCTCATCCAAACGGCCTCTTTAGCAGCAGCTGATGCTGCAATGTATTCTGATTCAGTGGTGGAATCCGCTGTGGTGTCCTGCTTGGAACTCTTCCAAGAGACAGCACCGCCATTGAGCATGAACACAAATCCATAGGTTGACTTCGAGTCATCCACGTCACTTTGGAAGCTAGAGTCGGTATAGCCTTCCAATTTTAGTTCTCTTCCTCCATATACCATGAACATATTCTTAGTCCTTCGTAAGTACTTAAGAATGTCCTTCACGGCTTTCCAATGCATTTGACCGGGATTAGCTTGATATCTGCTCGTGACACTCAGAGCAAATGCTACATCCGGTCTGGTAGATATCATCCCATACATGATACTACCTATGGCTGACGCATATGGTACATGTGTCATTTTCTCTATCTCTTAGTCTTGGGACACATAGACTTGGATAGAGAAACTCCATGACACATGGGTAGATGTCCTCTCTTGGACCCATCCATTGAAAACCGTTTCAATATGGTGTCGATGTAGGTTGATTGAGTGAGTCCTATCATTCTCTTAGATCTATCTCTATAGATCTGTATCCCAAGAATATAGGATGCCTCACCCAAATCCTTCATCGAGAATCTACCTGATAACCATATCTTTGTTGACTGCAACATCCCTACATCATTCCCAATGAGTAGGATGTCATCAACATAAAGTACTAAGAATGTCACAGCATCCTTAACTACTTTCTTGTACACGCATGGTTCCTCCGGATTCTTGATGAAACCAAAATCTTTTATTGTTTCATCAAATTTTTGGTTCCAACTTCTTGATGCTTGTTTTAGACCATAAATTGATCTCTGAAGCTTGCATACCTTATGCTCGCTTCCCATGGATGTGTACCCCTCAGGCTGCTTCATATAGATTTCTTCCTTAATGTCTCCATTAAGAAACGCAATCTTCACATCCATTTGCCATATCTCATAGTCATACCATGCAGCTATGGCAATAAGGATTCTTATGGACTTGAACATTGCAACTGGTGAAAAGGTTTCATCATAGTCAACTTCTTGTCTTTGAGTATAACCTTTTGCCACCAATCGTGCCTTGTAGGTCAATACCTTACCATCAGGCCCAAGCTTTCTCTTTTAGATCCATTTACACCCTATTGGAACAATTCCATCGGGAGGATCTACTAAAGACCAAACTTGGTTTGTATGCATCGAATCTATTTCCGACTGCATAGCTTCAAGCCATAAATTTGAATCCGCATCAGAAATTGCTTCCTTGAAGTTTCTTGGATCACATCCAACATCGGGTTCATCTTGATCCCCTTAAAGAAGAAGACCATATCGAATAGGAGGTCTAGAAGTCCTCTCGGATCTTCTAGGTATGGGCGTGTCCAGCAATGGTTCCTGAGGTGTAGGATCGTTATTTTGTATTTCGGGTTCTTCTCGAATTTCTTCGAGTTCCATCATCTCCCCTTTCTTATCCAATAAGAACTCCTTCTCCAAGAAGGTGACATTCCTTGAAACATACACCTTTGTTTCAGCAGGATAATAGAAATAATATCCGATTGAATTCTTCGGATACCCTACAAAATAACGTAAGCTGGATCGACTATCCAACTTATCTCCCACTGTCCGCTTCACGTAAGCAGGACATCCCCAAATCCTCAAGTACGAATACTTAGGAGCTTTGCCATTCCATAACTCGTATGGTGTTTTGTCCACTGCTTTAGTGTGAACGTTGTTCAACAACAATACCGCCGTTTCAAGCGCATAGCCCCAAAACGAAGGTGGAAGCTCAGTGAAGCTCATCATGGACCGAACCATGTCCAAAAAAGTTCGATTACGACGCTCCGATACACCATTAAGCTGTGATGTCATAGGAGGAGTCCACTGAGAGAGAATCCCATTCTCTTTTAGATAGTCCAAAAACTCGGTACTCAAGTATTCTCCACCTCGATCCGATCGAAGTGCTTTAATACTTTTACCTAGCTTGTTTTCTACTTCAGCCTTGAATTCTTTGAACTTTTCAAATGTTTCAGACTTATATTTCATTAAATATAAATACCCATACCTTGAATAATCATCAGTAAAGGTAATGAAGTAGGTGTGGCCATATTGAGTCCCAACTCTAAATGGACCACAAACATATGTATGGATCAAATCCAACAGATTTTGACTACGCTCAGGTTTCCCCTTAAAAGGAGATTTAGTCATTTTTCCTTTTAGGCAGGATTCACAAGTAGGTAGAGAGTTAAAATCAGATATATCAAACATGCCCTCTCCCACTAGCTTATTCATCCTCCTTGATGAAATATGACCTAGCCTAGCGTGCCAAAGGTTTGCCGGGTTTTGGCTATCGATTTTCCTTTTGTTTGTTGTTGCCGGTTTATCAACATAATTTATTGGAACGTCTTTTAGTTTTAAGTTGTATAGATCGTTTTCAAGTTGTCCATTTCCAATCAAACATTCATTCTTGTAAATATTGCAAATCCCATTCACAAAATTGCAAGAATAACCATCTCTATCAAGCATAGGAACAGAAATAATGTTTTTAATCAAATCCGGAACAAATAAAACATCTCTTAAAAGTAACTTAAAACCGTTCTGCAAAATTAAATAAACATCTCCCACGGCTTTTGCTTCAACTCTGGAACCATTTTCGAGCCTCAGCTGGGTCTCACCCATTCTAAGCCTGCGACTTCTTGTCATCACCTGCAAATCATTGCAAATGTGAGATCCACATCCGGTATCCAATACCCAAGAAGTAGTATTAAGTGAAACATTTATTTCAATATAGAACATACCCTTTGCAGTTCGCAACTGCTCTAGATATTCCTTGCAGTTACGCTTCCAATGACCGGGCTTCTTGCAGTAATGGCAAACATCCTTGGATTTTTCCATGTTTGAAGCCTTTGTCTTGTACTTCTTCTCGGGTTCGATTTTCTTGGGTGGGGCAGAACGTTTCTTACCCTTTGTACTTGGCCCCTTCTTAGCAGAAGAAGAGGAGCCCACCAAGAAAGCCGGTTTATCCTTCTTTAATGTGGATTCATATGTCACAAGAATATTGACCATCTCTTCAAGGGAGGCCTCTATCTTGTTCATATTGAAATTTACCACAAATCCGTCAAACGAAGAAGGAAGAGACAGAAGTAGTAATCCACGTTGAGTTCATGCTCCAACACCAAATCTAGGGTTACCAACTTCTGTATGAGCCAAATCATTCGTACCCCATGATCACGGACCGAAGTCCCTTCACGCATGCGACACGTCATTAGCTCCTTTACAGTAGCGAACCTTTCAGCCCTCGATTGAGCCCCAAAAAGTTCCTTGAGTTGAACGTGAATGTCAGCAGCATTCACGGTGTCCTCAAATCGCCTCTGGAGTTCATCAGACATCGAGGCTTGCATATAGCATTTGGTCTTGATATCATGGTCCCACCATGTATCAAGCTTGGCTAACTCCTCCGGACTTACGTCAGCTGGTGCTTCCTTCGGAGGAGATTTTTCTAACACGTAGAGCATCTTCTCCGAAGTCAAGACAATCTTCAACTTACGGAATCATTCCGTATAGTTTGCGCCAGTCAACTTATTTTGTTCGAGGATCGAGAAAAGTGGATTACGCGAATTCATCTTATGAAATACTGAAAAGAAACAGACAAATATCAGTGATTGTTTAAGCAATTTAGTAAGACATAAAATAGGCGAAATTTATTTTATGAATCTCACTCCCACTATTTTAACGATTTCACTACCCTCTAGTGAAAACGGGAAACTGTTTTCCTTAGTGAGAACATGGAGTCCAATTGACAAACTTATGGTCCCGAATAATATCAGCCAACCATAATTTTCAAAAGGTAGAGCCCAATTGCTTCCAAAGCAACCTCCACGTTTTTACCTCATGTCCAATAAGGGCCCAATATTATGACGCCGATTATTGTGACATGTCAAGATGACCCATCAATATTAAGTTGTGATGGACGGTCGCCATGTGGATCCCCCAATAATATGAGCCGATCCCATGGGAGTTCCACCCAACTTACAACATGTGTCGATCCAATGTACAGCTTTTCGACGAACGGGCCCCCCCAATAATATGAGCCGGACCGTATCCGCGGGTAGCATCTCATACATTGATCGTTGATGGAAGGTAGGAACATTTAAACAAATTTAAATTTCCTTTATTTATCTTGATATCAATTTTAAATCATATTTAAAATGAGGGATTTTTAATTATAAAAATTTGTCTCATCATTTTTAAAATTTATGTATGCTTGCCGGATTCACACAATTATGTCTAAAACATGCATACAACTATAATATTACATATTATATAGGATGATCGATTCCATTTCTAATCGACCCGTGGTTGCCAATCACGAGTCTTAGTCCAATCCTAGGTAATATGCAGTATGCAATGCAATCCTATTACATTTGCTTCCAATTTACATTTCTTCTGTCTTTATTGTCTGCTGGGCCCACCTCCATCTTCAAATCTTGATCTCCCACTAAATCTAATGTATTTACAATAAATAACAATGACAAGTAGGGGATACATTTTTAAGGGGTGGGAACGGGCCATAAACCAAGCCCACTTTTATTACATATGAAAATCATATTGGGCCATAAACCAGGCCCATTAATAAAAGCAACAACAATAAAACTAATGTAAATTCCTAACATACACCTACAAAATTGGTCATGGCAATCGATCATCCTTATCCAATAACATTTAATTCAAAATTAATTTATTGGATAACATGCAATGACAATTTAAATTTAAAAGGATAAAATCATATTTCATATATAAAATCTTATTTTACATACAAAATCATATTTTATCTTTTTATCAAATAAATTCATATTTTATCTATAAAATCCAATTTTATACATAAAATCATATTTTACTCAATATTTCCATAAGATCATATCTTATCATCAATTGTACCAAAAATAATTAATTTCAAAATTCAATTTAACGGATAAAATATTAAAATTTTCCAAAAATTCAAATTTATCCAAAAATCAATTTTAAAATTTTCGGAATTGAACAATTCGATCCGACGCCTCGTGGACCAATCAAAAACAATTTTCGATCGGACCAAAAATAGAATTTTAACATATTAAAATTTAATTTAAAAATTAAAAATAATTTTTCCCGCGGGCCGCTCGGGACATTCCCGGGCTGCCCGCGCCCTAATGGGGTCGGGCCGGGCAGCCCGGCTGCCCCTAGGGCAGCGACGATCGCTGCCCTGGGCAGCGCCCAGCGCTGCGCCGGGCAGCGCCGTGCGCTGCCCGGGGCAACGACGATCGCTGCCCCTGCCCCGAGCAGCGATCCAATCGCTGCCCGGGTTTGTGCCCGAAAAAATATTTTTATTTTAAAATATTTATTTTGTTTAAAAAACCGAGGCCTAAAATTTTTTTTGTACAATCGATTAATTTAATCGCTTGATCTGAGCAACCTGGCTCTGATACCACTGTTGGAGAACGCGGCGATCAGATCAATTAGGATTGATACCCGGTGCAGCGGAAGTTTAAAAATTTTTGTATGGAACGATTCCATAATAGGTATCAACCTTACGATTAAATTGTGTGTGTAAAAATTAAATAACAATTATAAAATTTTTACCTTTAATCTCGAATCGAGATTTTGGACACCAACAGATTTCTCTGCTCTCGTTGTATATCCCTGGAACTGATGGACGAACTGTTCTTCAATCAGGTCCACGAACGGATATTTAATCCCTCTGATAGATTGCACTAGAAAATCTATCAGAAGTTTCTACAAAGAGATTAACGAATTTGATCCGTTAAACCAGACTGTAATTCAAAATCACAGGATGGATTTCTTTTCGAGCAAAGGGAGAGGGGGCGGCCACCTTTTAGAAAATTAACTAGGGTTTTCGAAAATTCTTGTGACCTGTTGTGTCTAATTTCTGTACTGCAATAACTTATTTATAATGTAGGCCACTAAAAGCTTAGGGCCCATTAGTCATAAGTTCAAGCCCGACAAGCAAAGCCCGCATGTTCAAAAATTAATATAAAATTCATCGTGACTCCGATTGATAAACCGATTTCACCAATGTGCACAGAAACCATTTCTGCACCTTTTAAAGTCAAGATAAATTTTTCTGAATCCGAATTCAGTGATTTCCCAAAATGGCCATCCCTATGTCATTTTAGGAAATCTTACTCCTCTACTCTTAAATAAGAAGTCCAACTTCTTCGTTCATTAAATTTAACTCTTTAAATTTAACTATCTCAACGGGGATTAAAAATCCATTACACTGTGTGACCCTCAATGGTTCAGGGATACAGCTAGCCGTGGGCTCACAACTCGTTGTGACTCGGAACAACAATTTTCGACTTGCCCATCGAATCATGGTAAGAGCGTCTAGAAACATTGCCCCATGATTCCCTAGGTATCACTGATAGTGCCTACAAGAACCAATAGATTTTGGTTAGCGTACAGTACGGTCCCTTCATCCATATATCCCGATCGAATCAACAACCATTGGTATATCGAGAGTCGCTCGAGATTCGATAACTATGCAATACATCTTGAAGATCAAATAGTGACATCGCATGTGCTACTAAGAAACCATTTCTTAAATCACATCATGTACTCTGGCCAGAGATTCTTCACACTAATATCTCCTCAGATCGCATAGGATATCCACACTCGTGAGCATGTGGTGAATCCTTGACAACAAAGCATCGACTCCTATATGTGTTGTAACTGTACCCAATCCCGACACCTAATGACCCCAATAGAGTCGGTAAACGAGTCAAAGCACAGTACTAGCATATAGAGTCTCAATGATGTTTCAAGTAGTAAGGACTAATGGTGTACAACCAAAACCGCGGACTTTATCCACTCGATAAGTGATAACCACTTGGAAAGTCCGGATAGGGTAGTTCGATCATTCATCATATGAATATCCATTTGCATGCTTCGAACATCTCTATGTTTCTTACCAATGAAACGTGGTACTCCGCATCGCAAATGCTAGTCTCAAACTCGAGCGATCCTTATCCTTATTATCGGACGGCTCAATCGACTAGGAACAGTTTAGAATATACAGTGACTATAAGATGTGTTTCATGATAGAAATCTCCATGTTCTACCACATCTTACATACACTATAGTATATTCAAGGTCTTTATCAAAACAACAATAGTATATCACAATATAACAATATGAAGAAAGATAAAGTCATTGCCTTTAATAAAAGTGTAAATAATATTAAACAAAAGATTGTTTATACAAAGAGTCATCAAAGCCCTTAGCCACAAGTTGGCTCACCGGGCACCCACTCTTTCACGATTCCGGAAATTATAGAAGATAAACTCGCGATCCTTCCTTGAAGTCGAACCAACGCGGCGACTGGAGATGGATTGAAATCCCCCCAAACTCGAATAACCCTAGCTGCGAAAATATTGGGACCCGGATGACTAAAATTCAAACAAGTGCTATGAAAGGATGAATATGTGCGATTGATGGTGTAACCGAGATTTTCAGGTGGGAATTTTTTCGATTTGCAGGGGCGGGTCGCGTGGAGGCGGCGAACAAGGCTGAGAATTATGAAGATTTGATGAATGAAATCTGAGATCCCCTCTTATTTTTCAGAATTTTCGTGATAGCGCTGGAGCGCTAGAGAATTGGCGCTGGAGTTCCCGATGCTTGTCCAAGAGAGCGCTGGAGCGCTACGTATTTGGCGCTGCAGCGCCAAACCTTCGACTTTTGAACTCACAGAATAGCGCTGGAGCGCTGGATGGTCAGAGCTGGGGCGCAAAACCTTCGGCATTTGAATTCATAGAATAGCGCTGGAGCGCCTGAGCTTCGAATTTTTGCACTCCAAAGTATGATTTTGCACATAAAAGTACCTGCAATAAAACTCTTAATTTTGACCAAAATTAGTAAAATAAATAAAAAGACTGAAATTCAATAAAATTAACTAAAAAATAAAATAAATAAAGATAAAACGAAATTTAAAAAAAATTGGGTTGCCTCCCAAAGAGCGCTTGGTTTAATGTCGTCAGCCCGACTTTTCTGGAGTTCTTATGCAGGGTCGATCAAAGAAACTTTCTCCATGTTCCGCACTTCATTGCCAAAGTAATGTTTCAACCTCTGTCCATTGACTTGAAAGGTTTGACCATCGTGACAGCTCAGTTCAATGGCTCCATAGGAATGCACTTTCACCACGGTGAACGGACCAGACCATCTCGATTTCAACTTACCTGGAAACAATCTAAGACGAGAATTAAACAATAATACATGTTGTCCAGGCTCAAATTATCTTTTTAAAAATAGTTTGTCATGCCACTTTTTGGTCTGTTCTTTGTAGTGCTTGGCATTTTCGTATGAATGATTACGAAACTCTTCGATCTCATGCAATTGCAACAGTCGCTCTTTGCCAGCAGCTTTCATATCAAAATTCAACTTTTTCACCGCCCAATATGCACGATGCTCTAACTCCACTGGCAGATGGCATGCTTTACCAAAGACCTGTTGGAAAAACTGGCGGTCAGATCAATCACGATTGATACCCGGTGCAGCGGAAGTTTAAAAATTTTTATCATGGAACAATTCCATGGTGTGGGTATCAACCATTCAACGATTAAATTATTGTGTGTGTAAAATTCAAATAACAATTAATTAAATTTTACCTTCAATCTCGAAGCGAGATTAATGGACACCACACAGATTTCTCTGCGCTTCTTGTATCTCCCAGGAACTGATGAACTCCTTCAATCAGGTCCACGAATGGGGTTTAAATCCCTCTGATAGATTGCACTAGAAAATCTATCAGAAGTTTTCTGCGAAGAGATTAAACGAATCTGATTCGTTATTCCTGACTGCGATTCAAAATCACAGACCGAAATTTTCTCTGACAGAGTGGGAGTGTTCGGCCGAAACTTTATGAGAGAGGGCTAGGGTTCGAAATTTTTGCTCTCAAAAATAATGACCTGTTGTGTTTAATTTCTGTACTGAAATAACTTATTTATAACGCAGGCCACTAACACCTTAGGGCCCATTAGTCATAAGTTGAGGCCCGACAAGCAAAGCCCGCTCGTTCAGAAATTAATATAAAATTCATCGTGACTCCAATTGATAAACCGATTTTACCAATGTGCACAGAAACCATTTCTGCACATTTTAAAGTCAAAATAAATTTTCCTGAATCCGAATTCAGTGGTTTCCTAAAATGTCCATCCCTATGTCATTTTAGGAAATCCTACTCCCTTACTCTTATTTAAGAAGTCCAACTCCTTAGTTCATTAAATTTAACTCTTTAAATTTAACTATCTCAACGGGGATTAAAACTCCATTACACTGTGTGACCCTCAATGGTTCAGGGATACAGCTAGCCGTGGGCTCACAACTCCTTGTGACTCGGAACAACACTTTCCGACTTGCCCAACGAATCATGGTAAAGCGCCTAGCAACATCGCCCCATGATTCCCTAGGTATCACTGATAGTGCCTACAAGAACCAGTAGATTTTGGTTAGCGTACAGTACGGTCCCTTCATCCATATATCCCGATCGAATCAACAACCATTGGTATATCGAGAGTCGCTCAAGATTCGATAACTATGCAATGCATCTTGAAGATCAAATTAGTGACATCGCATGTGCTACTAAGAAACCATTTCTTAAATCACATCAAGTACTCTGGCCAGAGATTTGTCACACTAATATCTCCTCAGATCGCATAGGATATCCACACTCGCAAGTATGTGGTGAATCCTTGACAACAATGCATTGACTCCTATATGTGTCGTAACTGTACCCAATCTCGACACCTGATGACCCCCATAGAGTCGGTAAACGAGTCAAAGCACAGCACTAGCATATAGAGTCTCCATGATGTTTCAAGTCGTAAGGACTAATGGTGTACAACCAAAACCCCGGACTTTATCCACTCGATAAGTGATAACCACTTGGAAAGTCCGGATAGGGTAGTTCGATTATTCATCCTATGAATATCCATTTGCATGCTTCGAACATCTCCATGTTCCCTACCAATGAAACGTGGTACTCCGCATCGCAAATGCTAGTCTCAAACTCGAGCGATCCTTATCCTTATTATCGGACGGCTCAATCGACTAGGAACGGTTTTTAGAATATACAGTGACTATAAGATGTATTTCATGATAGACATCTCCATGTTCTACCACATCTTACATACACTATAGTATATTCAAGGTCTTTATCAAAACAACAATAGTATATCACAATATAACAATATGAAGTAATATAAAGTCATTGCCATTAATAAAAGTGTAAATAATATTAAACAAAAGATTGTTTATACAAAGAGTCATCAAAGCCCATAGCCACACAGTTGGCTCACTGGGCACCTACTCTTACAATCTCCCACTTGCCCTATAGCCAACTAGTCATACTACGTAGACCCATTGCTTCGCGATGTTTGTCAAACAATGGTCCTGGCAAGGGCTTAGTAAGAGGATCAGCGATATTGTCTGCAGAGGCCACTCGTTCGACAATGATGTCTCCTCTTTCCACAATCTCCCGGATTATGTGGTATTTCCTCAGTACGTGTTTGGATCTTTGATGAGACCTTGGTTCCTTTGCTTGAGCAACGGCACCCGTGTTGTCACAGTACACCGGGACTGGACCAACAAATTCAGGAATGACGCCCAACTCTTGGACGAACTTCCTCATCCAAACGGCCTCTTTAGCAGCAGCTGATGCTGCAATGTATTCAGCCTCAGTGGTGGAATCCGCTGTGGTGTCCTGCTTGGAACTCTTCCAAGAGACAGCACCGCCATTGAGCATGAACACAAAACCAGAGGTTGACTTCGAGTCATCCACATCACTTTGGAAGCTAGAGTCGGTATAGCCTTCCAATTTGAGTCTCGTCCTCCATAAACCATGAACATATTCTTAGTCCTTCGCAAGTACTTAAGAATGTCCTTCACGGCTTTCCAATGCATTTGACCAGGATTAGACTGATATCTGCTCGTGACACTCAGAGCAAATGCTACATCCGGTCTGGTAGATATCATCCCATACATGATACTACCTATAGCTGACGCATATGGTACATGTGTCATATTCTCTATCTCTTCATCAGTCTTGGGACACATAGACTTGGATAGAGAAACTCCATGACACATGGGTAGATGTCCTCTTTTGGACCCATCCATTGAAAACCGTTTCAATATGGTATCGATGTAGGTTGATTGAGTGAGTCCTATCATTCTCTTAGACCTATCTCTATAGATCTGTATCCCAAGAATGTAGGATGCCTCTCCCAAATCCTTCATCGAAAATCTACCTGATAACCATATCTTTGTTGACTGCAACATCCCTACATCATTCCCAATGAGTAGGATGTCATCAACATAAAGTACTAAGAATGTCACCGCATCCTTAACTACTTTCTTGTACACGCAAGGTTCCTCCGGGTTCTTGATGAAACCAAAATCTTTTATTGTTTCATCAAATTTCTGGTTCCAACTTCTTGATGCTTGTTTTAGACCATAAATTGATCTCTGAAGCTTGCATACCTTATGCTCGCTTCCCATGGATGTGTACCCCTCAGGCTGCTTCATATAGATTTCCTCCTTAATGTCTCCATTAAGAAAAGCAGTCTTCACATCCATTTGCCATATCTCATAGTCATACCATGCAGCTATGGCAATTAGGATTCTTATGGACTTGAACATTGCAACTGGTGAAAAGGTTTCGTCATAGTCAACTCCTTGCCTTTGAGTATAACCTTTAGCCACCAATCGCGCCTTGTAGGTCAATACCTTACCATCAGGCCCAAGCTTTCTTTTGTAGATCCATTTACACCCTATCGGAACAATTCCATCGGGAGGATCTACTAAAGACCAAACTTGGTTTGTATGCATCGAATCCAATTCTGACTGCATAGCTTCAAGCCATAAATTCGAATCCGCATCAGAAATTGCTTCCTTGAAGTTTCTTGGATCACATCCAATGTCGGGTTCATCTTGATCCCCTTCAAGAAGAAGACCATATCGAACTGGAGGTCTAGAAGTCCTTTCGGATCTTCTAGGTGCAGGCGTGTCCAGCAATGGTTCCTGAGGTGTAGGATCGTTATTTTGTATTTCGGGTTCTTCTCGAACTTCTTCGAGTTCCATCATCTCGCCTTTCTTATCCAATAAGAATTCCTTCTCCAAGAAGGTGGCATTCCTAGAAACAAACACCTTTGTTTCAGCAGGATAATAGAAATAATATCCGATTGAATTCTTCGGATACCCTACAAAATAACATAAGCTGGATCGACTATCCAACTTATCTCCCACTGTCCGCTTCACGTAAGCAGGACATCCCCAAATCCTCAAGTACGAATACTTAGGAGCTTTGCCATTCCATAACTCGTATGGTGTTTTGTCCACTGCTTTAGTGTGGACGTTGTTCAACAACAATACCGCCGTTTCAAGCGCATAGCCCCAAAACGAAGGTGGAAGCTCAGTGAAGCTCATCATAGATCGAACCATGTCCAACAAAGTTCGATTACGACGCTCCGATACACCATTAAGCTGTGGTGTCATAGGAGGAGTCCACTGAGAGAGAATCCCATTCTCTTTCAGATAGTCCAAAAAATCGGTACTCAAGTATTCTCCACCTCGATCCGATCGAAGTGCTTTAATACTTTTACCTAGCTTGTTTTCTACTTCAGCCTTGAATTCTTTGAACTTTTCAAATGCTTCAGACTTATATTTCATTAAATATAAATACCCATACCTTGAATAATCATCAGTAAAGGTAATGAAGTAGGTGTGGCCATGTTGAGTCCCTACTCTAAATGGACCACAAACATCTGTATGGATCAAATCCAACAGATTCTGACTACGCTCAGGTTTCCCCTTAAAAGGAGATTTAGTCATTTTTCCTTTTAGGCAGGATTCACAAGTAGGTAGAGAATTAATATCAGACATATCAAACATGCCCTCTCCCACTAGCTTGTTCATCCTCCTTGAGGAAATATGACCTAGCCTAGCATGCCAAAGGTTTGCCGGGTTTTGACTATCGATTTTCCTTTTGTTTGTTGTCGCCGGTTTATCAACATAATTCACTGGAACGTCTTTTAGTTTTAAGTTGTATAGATCGTTTTCAAGTTGTCCATTTCCAATTAAACATTCATTCTTGTAAATATTGCAAATCTCATTCACAAAATTGCAAGAATAACCATCTCTATCAAGCATAGAAATAGAAATAATGTTTTTAATTAAATCTGGCACAAATAAAACATCTCTTAACAATAATTTAAAACCGTTCTGCAAAGTCAAACAAACATCTCCAATGGCCGTAGCTTCAACTCTGGAACCATTCCCGAGCCTCAGCTGGGTCTCACCCATTCTAAGCCTGCGACTTCTTGTCATCACCTGCAAATCATTGCAAATGTGAGATCCACATCCGGTATCCAATACCCAAGAAGTTGTATTAAGTGACATGTTTATTTCAATATAGAACATACCCTTTGCAGTTCCCAACTGCTCAAGATATTCCTTGCAGTTGCGCTTCCAATGACCCGGCTTCTTGCAGTAATGGCAAACATCCTTGGATTTTCCATTGTTTGAAGCCTTTGTCTTTTGCTTCTTCTCGGGCTCGACTTTCTTGGGTGGGGTAGAACGTTTCTTGCCCTTCATACTTGGCCCCTTCTTCGCAGAAGATGAGGAGCCCACCAAGAAAGCTGGCTTATCCTTCTTAAGTGTGGATTCATATGTAACGAGCATATTGACCATCTCTTCAAGGGTGGCCTCTATCTTGTTCATATTAAAATTTATCACAAATGCATCAAATGAAGAAGGAAGAGACAGAAGCAATAAATCCACATTGAGTTCATGCTCCAACACCAAATCTAGGGTCGCCAACTTCTGTATGAGCCAAATCACTCGTACCCCATGATCACGGACCGAAGTCCCTTCACGCATGCGGCACGTCATCAACTCCTTAACAGTAGCGAACCTTTCAGCCCTCGACTGAGCCCCAAAAAGTTCCTTGAGTTGCGTGTGAATGTCAGCAGCATTCACCGTGTCCTCAAATCGCCTCTGGAGTTCATCAGACATCGAGGCTTGCATATAGCATTTGGTCTTGATGTCATGGTCACACCATGCATCAAGTTTGGCCAATTCCTCCGGACTTATGTCAGCTGGTGCTTCCTTCGGAGGTGCTTTCTCTAACACGTAGAGCATTTTCTCCGAAGTTAAGACAATCTTCAACTTCCGGAACCATTCCGTATAGTTGGCGCCAGTCAACTTGTTTTGTTCGAGGATCGAGAATAATGGATTTCGCGAATTCATTGTATGAAATACTGAAAAGAAAAACAGACATATATCAATGATTGTTTAACAATTTACTAAGACATAAAATAGGCGAATTTAATTTTATGAATCTCACTCCCACTATTTTAACGATTTCACCACCCTCTAGTGAAAACGGGAAACTTTTTCCTTAGTGAGAACATGGAGTCCAATTGACAAACTTATGGTCCCGAATAATATCAGCCAACCATAATTCTCAAAAGGTAGAGCCCAATTGCTTCCAAAGCAACCCCCATGTGTTTACCTCATGTCCAATAAGGGCCCAATAATATGACGCCGTTTAAAGTGACATGTCAAGATGACCCATCAATATTAAGTTGTGATGGACGGTCGCCATGTAGATCCCCCAATAATATGAGCCGATCCCATGGGAGTTCCACCCAACTTACAACATTTGTCGATCCAATGTACAGCTTTCCGACGGACGGGCCCCCCCAATAATATGAGCCGGACCGTATCCGCGGGTAGCATCACATACATTGACCGTTGATGGAAGGTGGGAACATTTAAACAAATTTAAATTTCCTTTATTTATCTTGATATAAATTTTAAATCATATTTAAAATGAGGGATTTTTAATTATAAAAATATTTGTCTCATCATATTCATTTTATTGCATGCTTGCCGGATTCACGCAATTTATGTCTAAACATGCATACAATCATAATATCAAATATTATATAGGATGATCGATTCCATTTCTAATTGACCCGTGGTTGCCAATCACGGGTCTTAGTCCAATCCTAGGTAATATGCAGTATGCAATGCAATCCTATTACATGTGCTTCCAATTTACATTTCTTCAGTCTTTATTGTCTGCTGGGCCCACCGTCTTCAAATCTTGATCTCCCACTAAATCTAATGCATTTACAATAAATAACAATGACAAGTAGGGGATACATTTTTAGGGGTGGGAACGGGCTATAAACCAAGCCCACTTTTATTACATATGACATTCATATCGGGCCATAAACCAGGCCCATTAATAAAACCAACAACAATAAAAACAAAATGTAAATTCCTAACATACACCTACAAAATTGGTCATGGCAATCGATCATCCTTATCCAATAACATTTAATTCAAAATTAATTTATTGGATAACATGCAGTGGCAATTCAAATTTAAACAAGATAAAATCATATTTTATATATAAATCTCATTTCACATATAAAATCATATTTTATCTCTATATCAAATAAAATCATATTTTATCTATAAAATCCAATTTTACAAATAAAATCATATTTTACTCAATATATCATAAGATCATATCTTATCATCAATTGTACCAAAATAATTGATTTCAAAATTCAATTTACGGATAAAATATTAAAATTTTCCAAAATTCAAATTTATCCAAAATCAATTTTAAAATTTACGGACTCGAACAATTCGATCCGAAATCTCGTGAACCAATCAAAAACAATTTTTGATCGGACCAAAAATAAAATTTTAACATATTAAAATTAATTTTTAATAAAAATAATAATTTTTCCCGCGGGCCGCCCGGGACACTCCCGGGCCGGCCCGCACCCGGGGCGCGGGCCGGGGGCAGCCCGGCTGCCCCCTTAGGGCAGCGACTATCGCTGCCCTGGCGGCGCCTGGTGCCGCCCTGGGCGGCGCCGAGCGCTGCCCTGCGCAGCGCCCAGCGCTGCCCTGGGCGGCGCCGTGCGCCGCCCTGGGCGGCGACGGTCGCCGTCCTGGGCGGCGCCATGCGCCCCGGGGCAGCAACAATTGCTGCCCCACCGGGCAGCGATCCAATCGCTGCCCGGGTTTTGCCCCGAAAAAAAATTTTTTATTTAAAAATATTTATTTTGTTTTCCAAAAACCGAGATTCAAAAATTTTGTACAATCGATTAATTCAATCGTTTGATCTGAGCAACCTGGCTCTGATACCACTGTTGGAAAAACTGGCGGTCAGATCAATCACGATTGATACCCGGTGCAGCGGAAGTTTAAAATTTTTTATCATGGAACAATTCCATGGTGTGGGTATCAACCATTCAACGATTAAATTATTGTGTGTGTAAAATTCAAATAACAATTAATTAAATTTTACCTTCAATCTCGAAGCGAGATTAATGGACACCACACAGATTTCTCTGCGCTTCTTGTATCTCCCAGGAACTGATGAACTCCTTCAATCAGGTCCACGAATGGGGTTTAAATCCCTCTGATAGATTGCACTAGAAAATCTATCAGAAGTTTTCTGCGAAGAGATTAAACGAATCTGATTCGTTATTCCTGACTGCGATTCAAAATCACAGACCGAAATTTTCTCTGACAGAGTGGGAGTGTTCGGCCGAAACTTTATGAGAGAGGGGCTAGGGTTCGAAATTTTTGCTCTCAAAAATAATGACCTGTTGTGTTTAATTTCTGTACTGAAATAACTTATTTATAACGCAGGCCACTAACACCTTAGGGCCCATTAGTCATAAGTTGAGGCCCGACAAGCAAAGCCCGCTCGTTCAGAAATTAATATAAAATTCATCGTGACTCCAATTGATAAACCGATTTTACCAATGTGCACAGAAACCATTTCTGCACATTTTAAAGTCAAAATAAATTTTCCTGAATCCGAATTCAGTGGTTTCCTAAAATGTCCATCCCTATGTCATTTTAGGAAATCCTACTCCCTTACTCTTATTTAAGAAGTCCAACTCCTTAGTTCATTAAATTTAACTCTTTAAATTTAACTATCTCAACGGGGATTAAAACTCCATTACACTGTGTGACCCTCAATGGTTCAGGGATACAGCTAGCCGTGGGCTCACAACTCCTTGTGACTCGGAACAACACTTTCCGACTTGCCCAACGAATCATGGTAAAGCGCCTAGCAACATCGCCCCATGATTCCCTAGGTATCACTGATAGTGCATACAAGAACCAGTAGATTTTGGTTAGCGTACAGTACGGTCCCTTCATCCATATATCCCGATCGAATCAACAACCATTGGTATATCGAGAGTCGCTCAAGATTCGATAACTATGCAATGCATCTTGAAGATCAAATTAGTGACATCGCATGTGCTACTAAGAAACCATTTCTTAAATCACATCAAGTACTCTGGCCAGAGATTTGTCACACTAATATCTCCTCAGATCGCATAGGATATCCACACTCGCAAGTATGTGGTGAATCCTTGACAACAATGCATTGACTCCTATATGTGTCGTAACTGTACCCAATCTCGACACCTGATGACCCCCATAGAGTCGGTAAACGAGTCAAAGCACAGCACTAGCATATAGAGTCTCCATGATGTTTCAAGTCGTAAGGACTAATGGTGTACAACCAAAACCGCGGACTTTATCCACTCGATAAGTGATAACCACTTGGAAAGTCCGGATAGGGTAGTTCGATTATTCATCCTATGAATATCCATTTGCATGCTTCGAACATCTCCATGTTCCCTACCAATGAAACGTGGTACTCCGCATCGCAAATGCTAGTCTCAAACTCGAGCGATCCTTATCCTTATTATCGGACGGCTCAATCGACTAGGAACGGTTTTTAGAATATACAGTGACTATAAGATGTATTTCATGATAGACATCTCCATGTTCTACCACATCTTACATACACTATAGTATATTCAAGGTCTTTATCAAAACAACAATAGTATATCACAATATAACAATATGAAGTAATATAAAGTCATTGCCATTAATAAAAGTGTAAATAATAATAAACAAAAGATTGTTTATACAAAGAGTCATCAAAGCCCATAGCCACACAGTTGGCTCACTGGGCACCTACTCTTACAAGACCAACCTGTATGGCGACATGCCAATAGGAGTTTTGAACGTGGTCCGGCATGCCCATAGTGCATCATCCAACTTGATTGCCCAATCCTTCCGGTTCGTGTTGACCATCTTTTCCAGAATTTGCTTGATTTCCCGGTTGGATATTTCAGTTTGCCCATTTGTTTGCGGATGGTATGCAAATTCCACTTTATGCCTAACACCATATTTTGTCAGTAATGAATTAAAGATTTTATTGCAAAAATGCGTACCTTCATCACTGATAATGGCCCTTGGTGTTCCAAACTTCGTGAAAATATTTTTCTGCACAAACTGCACCACTACACGAGCATCATTAGTGGGGGTGGTGATTGCTTCCACCCATTTCGAAACATAATCAACAGCCAATTAAATATAAGATTGTCCAAAGGATATAGGAAATGGTCCCATAAAATCAATACCCCACACATCAAATAATTCAACCTCTAAAATATTTGTGAGAGGTAATTCATGATGCCTAGATATATTTCCCATCCTTTGACATCTATCACATGATTTTACCAAGGTATAACTGTCTTTGAATAAAGTTGGCCAATAAAAACCAGACTAAAGTACCTTGGCGGCTGTCCATGAGGCTCCAAAGTGACCGCCATACGGTGCAGAGTGACATTGTTCCAAAATTTCTTTTGCTTCAGCTTCGTCCACACATCTTCTTATCACTTGGTCCGAACACTTCTTATACACAAACGAATCATCCCATAGATAAAACTTGACATCATGGAAAAATTTCTTCCTTTGGTGATGATTAAGATCTGGAGGCAAAACACCACACGAAAGAAAATTAGCAAAGTCAGCAAACCAAGGAAGTTTATAATTTACCTCAAAGAGATGCTCATCAGGAAATTGTTCCTTGATGAGTTCATGTTCAACTTTTCCTTCCAACTACAAGCGAGAAAGATGATCCGCCACTAAATTCTCACTCCTTTTCTTATCTCTAATTTCAAAATCAAAATCTTGTAGTAAGAGTATCCACCGAATCAATCTTGGTTTGGCATCCTTCTTGGCAAAGAGATAGCGAATTGCTGCATGGTCAGTATAAACAATTACTCTAGAGCCAATAAGATAGGACTTGAATTTGTCGAAGGAGAAAACCACGGCCAACATCTCTTTTTCCGTAGTAGTGTAATTCTGTTGTGCCCCGTCAAGAGTGCGGCTGGCGTAGTAAATCACCCGAAACATCTTATCTTTTCTTTGTCCCAAAACTGCTCCTACAGCATAATCGCTGGCATCACACATTACTTCAAACGACTCCTTCCAGTCAGGCACAATCATAATAGGCGCAGAAATTAGTGCCTCCTTGATTTTTGTGAACGCCTGCAAACACGCATCATAAAAAATAAATGATGTATTTTTTTCTAATAAATTACATAAAGGATTAGTAATTTTAGAAAAATCTCTAATAAAGCGACGATAGAACCCGGCGTGTAATGGCTTTCACATTATTTGGCAATGAAAGCTTTTTAATCGCAACCACTTTTGCTCGATCCACCTCAAGCCCATTAGATGACACTTTATGCCCAAGTACGATGCCTTCTTGCACCATGAAGTGACATTTTTCCCAATTAAGCACTAGATTTTTCTCTTGACAACGCTGCAAAACAAGGGTCAGATTGTGCAAACAACGATCAAAAGAAGACCCAAAAACAGAAAAATCATCCATAAAAATTTCCATAACTTCTTCCACCATGTCAGAAAAAATGGCCATCATGCATCGCTGAAAAGTAGCCGGTGCATTACACAAACCAAATGGCATTCTCCTAAAAGCATAAGTACCATAGGGACATGTGAAAGTTATTTTCTCTTGATCCTCTGGCGCTATAGCAATTTGATTGTAGCCAGAATAGCCATCTAAAAAACAATAATTTTTGTAACCTGCCAACCTGTCAAGCATTTGATCAATAAAAGGAGGAGGAAAATGATCTTTCCTAGTAGCCTTATTCAACCTTCTATAATCAATACAAACTCTCCAACCAGTAATAGTACGAGTCAAGATCAACTCGTTTTTCTCATTTTTAACTACAGTCATACCTCCCTTTTTCGGCACTACCTGTACTGGCGACACCCAAGAACTATCAGATATGGCATAAATAATACCAGCATTCAATAATTTCAACACCTCAGCTTTTACCACTTCTTTCATCGCTTTGATGATCAACATAGGGACTATATGACTCCTCCATTAAAATCATATGCATGCAAATATTGGGACTAATTCCCTTGATATCAGAAATTGACCAACCCAAAGCAGATTTAAATTTTCTCAAAACTCTTAATAATTTATCCTTTTCATCATGAGTAAGAGAGGATAAAATAATTATCGGGTTAGTCGAATTTTCTCCCAAAAATGCATAACATAAATGACCAGGCAGTTCTTTCAATTCAGGAGTAGAAGAAACTGGTACCTCTTTGCTGACCTCCTCAGGCAATGCTCCAATTTTTTATTGGCCATCTTTTTCCTTTGGAAAACTTTCAAGAGCAAGAAATTGCTCTCTAAGTTCCCAATCATCCCCCTCAAATTGGGTTATGGAATTAATTAAGCACCTCGCCAACGCGTCCTCCAATTCCAATCCTGCACAAAAATTATTCTTGTAGTAGCCCATAACCAAAATCAATAATTAAGGAATTAATAATAATTACTTGGATAGAGTTCGGAAGCTCCGAAGGTGAGTTTGGAAGTTCCGAACTGGATCGGAAGCTCCGATGCAGGATCGGAAGCTCCGATCATATTATGTTAGGTATGACGTGTGGCTAGATCGGATGCTCCGATCAGGATCGAAAGCTCCGATCACCCCTATCCGGAGTCAACAAGTGATATTTTGACACATGGTAGATCAGGATCTTCGAAAGCTCCGATGGAAGGATCGGACGTTCCGATCGAGGTTTGGACGTTCCGATCTAGGATCGGAAGCTCCGATCATTGTCTATAAATAGAAGGCCGAGAATTCAGTTTCAATTGCCAATTCCGGATTTCCTCTCTACTCTAGTCATATTCGAGTTGTTCTAGCCTTCCTAGGCTTGATCCGGGAGTCGTCGAGGCATTCGATAGTCATAGCAGAGTTGTGCCCAAGTTCTGGAGACATCGACATCAAAGGGCTAACGATGGACGAAGGTATAGCTTTTGCTTCCTATAAATATTTAGGAGTATGCAATAGCTTAGTTAAGGCTTTTAGAGCACTTTAATGATAGTAGTATTATTTGGCAGTGTAGAGCAGACTATAGGCGTGGACCTAGAGTTGGTACAGCTTGCACTGTTTTGAGGTACGAAAGTACTGTTCGAGATATCCTGACTGAGTATGCATGTATTATGTGACTGCATGGTTTATATGTCATTTATTTATGCTGCATTCATTTGCATACTGAGCTATCTCCTTTGGGATGTCTGTTAGTAGGGTTTTTCCCTATCCTGTTAGTGGTTGGACTTCCATCGATTTGGGTCCGGCATATCCACTTGTATTATGGTATGGGAGCCACCTCCCGAAGCGACGGCACAACGTGCTACATACCAGGGCCCGGTCTATCTCTGTTATCTGATCCTTGACCTCGAGTTTATAGGGAGTTCACTTTGCATGCATGTATACTCATACTCTGTTGTTTTTAAGGTTGATACAGCTATTCGATTTGGTTGTATATTATTTGGATAAATTACAGATTCCTTTCCTTGGGATTATATTTATTTATGGTTTCCGCAGTTTTATTCTGATATCTGATTAATTAAGTTAATTGCATGCCTAAGTTCTATTAGTAGGTGGTCCGGGTAAGGATCACTACATTTATGGTATCAGAGCATGCAAAAGTATTCTTGGGATTTAGTCTCATCATGAGGTATTTTTGTAGATGGCAGATCATGATGACCAGAGTTCTAATGGCAGTATTGGTGGGCGTTGGGGTGATGCCGACCGAGAGCATCGTCGAGAACGGCATCATCGTCATCATGACGACGAGCGTTTCACTGTGCGTCGATTCTTAGCTATGGGTCCTAAGCCCTTAGTTGGAGGTGAGTCTCCGGAGGATGCGGAGAACTGGTTAGACCACATGGAGATGACTTTTCAGACTTTCCACTGCACCGAGGAGAAAAAGATGGAGACCCTTGGCTATATTCTGGATGGACGTGCGCGCAGGTGGTGGAGGTTTACTTCTGCACCTTTTGTTGCGGCGAGAGGAGTGGCCACCTGGGCCGAGTTCCGCACAGCTTTCCAAAAGCGGTATTTTCCTCCTGCACTCTGTCATTCGAAGGTAGGCGAGCTACTGAGTCTGCGACAGGGAACCATGTCTATCGATGAGTATCAGCAGAAGTTCTTTGATCTGCTATCCTATTGCCCCGAGATTGCTGATAGCTCAGAGATGAAATATAATCTGTTCCTTCAGGACCTTAACCCTGAGATCCATGACCGTGTGGCGGTTGGCGACTACATGTCCTACGAGGTTTGGTGAGCCGTTGTCACCAGGTGGAGGACAGAATTCGGCGGAACAGGTCTTTCCCTCAGTCGAGGCCTGCTAGTTCTTTGGGTCCCCATGCCCAAACTTTTAAGAAGTCTGGATCTACTTCTTCTTCCTCTAGCTCTGCTGGTGTTGTCCGTTTCGGTAAGAAGGACAAGTGTGATCACTGTGGGAAGAACCATCCATCCGACAAGTGCCGTAGAGCTTCTGGAGCTTGTTTTCGTTGTGGAGAGACTGGGCATATCCGGAGGGATTGTCCACTGTCTGGGAGAGGCGGTTCTGATTCTGGTTCAAGATTTGGTTCTCAGGCCACCGTTTAGCAGAGGTCACAGGGACAGCCTGCTGGGAGTTCTCATTTGAGGCCACGAGCTTCTGGACAGGTGTTTGCCTTGAGGCATGATCAGGCTGTGGAGGAGAATGAGAAAGTTATCGCAGGTACATTTCTGCTTTATGGTATACCTGCTCTTGTACTTATTGACACTGGTGCATCTCATTCCTTCATTTCTGCACGTTTTGTTAAGAGGCATAAGTTACCATGCATTGCACTAGACGTAGTGATGTCTGTTTCTACTCCGACGGGCCAATCTGCTTTGGCTAAGCGTCTAGTGATGGGTTTCCCTTTAGAGTTTGAAGGGAACATTCTGTTAGCGAATCTCATGGTCCTGGCGATGGACGACTTTGATTGCATTCTGGGAATAGATATGTTGACTACCTATCGAGCTTCAGTGGACTGCTATCAGAGATTAGTACGCTTTCATCCGGAGGGGAGTAAGAGCTGGTTTTTCTATGGAGAGGGAGCGCGACCCCCGATGCCTTTGGTATCAGCTTTGAGAGACTGTCGAGCTCTAGAGTCTGGCGGGGAAGGCTACCTTATCTATGCAGTTGATTTGTCCACTGAGAGTATTGGGATAGAGAGCATTCCTGTTGTGGATGAATTTCCAGATGTATTTCCTGATGAGATTCCGGGTTTTCCTCCTGCTAGGGAAGTTGAGTTTGGCATAGAATTGATGCCAGGTACTTCACCTATATCTCGAGCACCATATCGTCTGGCTCCATCAGAGATGCGTGAGTTGAAAAATCAGCTACAGGATCTATTAGACAAGGGGGTACATTCGTCCTAGTGTATCTCCATGGGGAGCTCCTGTTCTCTTTGTAAAGAAGAAGGATGAGTCGATGCGGTTGTGCATTGACTATCGGCAGCTGAATCGAGTCACTGTGAAGAACAAGTATCCATTGCCTCGTATTGATGTCTTGTTTGATCAGCTGCAGGGCACGTCAGTTTACTCCAAGATTGACTTGAGATCTGGGTATCATCAGTTGAGAGTCCGTGATCAGGACGTAGCCAATACTGCATTCCGTACTCGCTATGGGCATTATGAGTTCCTAGTGATGCCATTTGGTTTGAATAATGCGCCGGATATATTCATGGATCTGATGAACCGTGTTTTCAGGGAGTATTTGGACAAGTTTGTCGTGATCTTCATTGACGACATCTTGGTGTATTCATGTAATACGGAAGAGCATGTTTCTCACTTGCGGTTGGTACTACAGACTCTTCGGGATGAACAGTTGTATGCCAAGCTGAGCAAGTGTGAGTTCTGGATGGATCGAGTGGTCTTTCTTGGCCATATCATATCCAGGGAAGGGATTTCTGTTGATCCAAGCAAGATTGAAGTGGTGCTTAATTGGTCGCGTCCGACGACAGTTGCTGAGAACCGTAGTTTTTCTGGGTCTAGCAGGGTATTAACGTCGCTTCATTTTGAACTTCTCTCAACTAGCTCGACCTTTGACCCAGCTTACTCGCAAAGGTGTGGATTTCGAGTGGTCCTCCGAGTGTGAGGAGAATTTCTGTGAGCTTCGACGGCGGTTGACTTCTGCTCCGTTGTTGGCATTACCGTCAGGATCTGGAGGGTATGTGGTATACACTGATGCTTCTCTTCAGGGGTTAGGTTGTGTTCTGACTCAGAATGGGCATGTGATCGCATACGCTTCTAGATAGCTGAAGCTTCATGAGGACAACTATCCAGTCCATGATTTGGAATTAGCAGCCATTGTGTTCGCTTTGAAAATATGGCGTCATTATCTGTATGGCAAGAAATTTGAGATCTTCACCGACCATAAGAGTCTCAAGTATTTGTTCACTCAGGCGGAGTTGAACATGAGGCAGAGACGTTGGATGGACTTGCTTAAGGACTATGATTGCGAGATAAAGTACCATCCGGGAGCTGCTAATCTCATCGCTGATGCTTTGAGTCGCAAGGTGCGACTATCCGCACTTCAGACTTGTTCGATGTTTAGTGCGATCAGTGACTGTTGTACTTCAGGATATACCTTTAAGCATAAGAAAGGTATGCAGAGTATCCAGATGTTTGCGATATTATCTGAGCCAGCTTTGTATTCGCGGATCCGAGATGCTCAAATGTCTGATTCGAAGACCCAACGTTTAGCTCGTTTAGCTAAAGAGGGTAGCTCGTCTGGATTTCATTATTAGTCAGATGGCTTTCTGTGTTTGTCTGGTAGGCTTGTGATTCCGCAAGATGAAGAGTTGCGAGAGGAGATTTTGTCTCAGGCACATCGCACTAAGTTGAGTATTCATCCTGAGAGCAACAAGATGTACAAGGATCTACGTACTCGTTTCTCGTGGAAAGGAATGAAACACAGTGTTTATCAGTTTGTTTCGAGATGTTTGGTGTGTCAACAGGTCAAGGCAGAGCACCGACAACCTGGAGGATTGCTTCACAGTCTGCCTATTCCTGAATGGAAATGGGAGTTTATCACAATGGACTTTGTGACCCATTTGCCGGTAACCCCGAGGAACTGTGATGCTATCTGGGTTGTGGTGGATCGACTCACCAAGTCAGCGCATTTCATTGCATATAGCCATGAGTACAATGTGGATCGTATGGCACGGTTGTACATTCAGGAGATCGTTCGACTTCATGGAGTGCCTGTGAGCATTGTCAGCGATCGGGACCCCAGGTTTACTTCTAGATTCTGGGGGAGTGTTCAGCGTGCGATGGGTACTACTCTCAGTTTGAGTACTGCCTATCATCCGGAGACTGATGGTCAGTCAGAGCACACTATCCGTACTTTGGAGGATATGCTTCGAGCGTGCGTTATGGATTTTGGTTCAGCCTGGCAGGATCATTTGTCATTGATCGAGTTCGCATACAACAACAGCTATCATACTAGTATTGGGATGACACCTTTTGAGGCGTTGTACGGGTGACGTTGTCGTACTCCACTCTTCTGGGAAGAAGTGGGGGAGAGACAGGCTGAGGGACCGGAGTTTATCCAGCAGGCGATATACATTGTTGATCAGATCAAAAAACGGATTAAGACTGCACAGGATCGTCAGGCCAGCTATGCTAATATCAAGCGTAGGCCTTTGCAGTTCGATGTCGGGGAGAAAGTGTTTCTGAGAGTGTCACCTTTCCGCAAGATTCTCAGATTTGGCCTTAAGGGCAAGTTATCTCCCAGGTTTATCGGTCCGTTTGAGATTTTGGAGAGCCTTGGCGATTTGGCTTATCGACTAGCTTTGCCACCGCATCTATCCAGTATTCACGACGTGTTCCACGTATCTCTATTGCGACGGTATGTGGCGGATGAATCTCATATTCTGCAGTGGTCTGAGGTTCAGGTGAACAAGGATTTGACCTATGTTGAGAAACCTATTCGTATCCTGGATTATAAGGATAAGGTTTTACGGAACAAAGTCATTCCTTTGGTTTTAGTTCAGTGGCAGCGCCGAGGCACTGAGGAAGCTACTTGGGAGCTTGAGGACAGGATGCGTGAAGACCATCCTGAGTTGTTTTGATTTCATATTTGATTTGTATTCAGTTGCAAACTCTGTAAACATTTGATTTGAATAAAGAATGTTTCTGATTTCTGTATTACATTCAGTACTTAAGATCTGATTTTGAGGACGAAATATCTTAAGTGGGGGAGAATGTAGTAGCCCGTAACCAAAATCAATAATTAAGGAATTAATCATAATTACTTGGATAAAGTTCGGAAGCTCCGAAGGTGAGTTCGGAAGTTCCGAACTGGATCGAAAGCTCCGATGCAGGATCGGAAGCTCCGATGCAGGATCGAAAGCTCCGATCATATTACGTCAGGCATGACGTGTGGCTAGATCGGAAGCTCCGATCAGGATCGGAAGCTCCGACCACCTCTATCCGGAGTCAACAAGTGATATTTTGACACATGACAGATCAGGATCTTCGGAAGCTCCGATGGCAGGATCGGACGTTCCGATCGAGGTTCGGACATTCCGATAGAGGATCGGAAGCTCTGATCGTTGTCTATAAATAGAAGGCCGAGAATTCAGTTTCAATTGCCAATTCCGGATTTCCTCTCTACTCTAGTCGTATTCGAGTTGTTCTAGCCTTCCTAGGCTTGACCCGGGAGTCGTCGAGGCATTCGATAGTCATAGTAGAGTTGTGCCCAAGTTCTGGAGACATCGACATCAAAGGGCTAACGACGGACGAAGGTATAGCTTTTGCTTCCTATAAATATTTAGGAGTATGCAATAGCTTAGTTAAGGCTTTTAGAGCACTTTAATGATAGTAGTATCATTTGGCAGTGCAGAGCAGACTATAGGCGTGGACCTAGAGTTGGTAGAGCTTGCACTGTTTTGAGGTACGAAAGTACTGTTCGAGATATCCTCACTGAGTATGCATGTATTATGTGACTGCATGGTTTATATGTCATTGATTTATGCCGCATTCATTTGCATACTGAGCTATCTTCTTCGAGATGTCTGTTAGTAGGGTTTTTCCCTATCCTATTAGTGGTTGGACTTCCATCGATTTGGGTCCGGCATATCCACTTGTATTATGGTATGGGAGCCACCTCCTGAAGCAACGGCACAGCGTGCTACATACCAGGGCCCGGTCTGTCTCTGTTATCTGATCCTTGACCTCGAGTTTATAGGGAGTTCACTTTGCATGCATGTATACTCATACTCTCGTACTGAGCGTCTTATGCTCACGTCTCGTACTCTGTGTTTCTGGACACCCTATTCCATGGGGCAGGTTTGCGATTGGACGAGGCGGGTGGATCCAAGAGGGGCTAGTCAGTGGTTGGCCAGCTGGAGCTTCGTCTAGGTTTTATTTCTGTTGTTTTGAGGTTGATACATCTATTCGATTTGGTTGTATATTATTTGGATAAATTACAGATTCCTTTCATTGGGATTGTATTTATTTATGGTTTCCGCAGTTTTATTCTGATATCTGATTAATTAAGTTAATTGCATGCCTAAGTTCTGTTAGTAGGTGATCCGGGTAAGGGTCACTACAATTCTCATAAGAATTAGATAAATCAATGCGATTACAAGAATGTACCTCATTTTGGTATTTCATGGTTTTATAGATATTGAAAGTGACAGCGTCACCACCAACTCGTAGAGTTAGTTCACCCTCCTGCACATCAATTAACGCTCTGCGAGTCGCCAAGAATGGTCTTCCCAAAATTAGAGGGACATTTTGATCTTCTTCCATGTCAAGCACTACAAAGTCAGCAGGAAAAATAAACTTATCTATTTTTACCAAGACGTCTTCCACAACTCCTCGAGGATATGTCAGAGAACGGTCTGCCAACTGCAGAGTAATCGTGGTTGGTTTCACCTCACCAAGCTCCAAAGACCTGAAAATAGACAAAGGCATTAAATTAATACTTGCACCTAAATCACATAATGCCCTATTAACAGTATCACCACCAATAATACAAGGAATAGTAAAACTCCCTGGATCTTTCAATTTCTTTGGCAGTTTCTTTTGTAGGATGGCGCTGCACTCCTCTGTCAACTTCACTGTTTCAAACTCTTAAAGTTTTTTCTTCCTTGCCATCACATCCTTCATGAATTTCGCGTAGTGTGGCATCTGCTCCAAAGCATCAGCGAATGGAATATTTATATGGATTTTCTTGAAGATGTCAAGAAACTTAGAAAACTTCTCATCCAACGCTTTCTTCTTGAACCGCTGAGGATATGGCAGAAAAGCTTTTGGCACAGGCGGTTTCTCAGGAACAACTGCAGACTTGCTAGAATTTTTGCTATCAGAATTTTCGGACTCCACCACAATCTCTTCAATTTCCTCATCATCCACTGTCTTTTGGTTATCAGTCCCAAGTTCTTTACCACTTCTAAGAATAACAGCCTTGCATTGCTCCCTAGGATTAATCTCGGTGTTGCTAGGAAACACACCTGTCTACTGATTATTCAATGCATTTGCCAGTTGACCAATTTGTGTTTCAAGATTTTTCATAGAAGCGCTCACATTGGTCAAGTGCGTCTCCATACTATCAAGCCTATTCTCATTCCTCTTAAATCTTGTGGATGATTCTGCAATGAAATTACTCACCAAATCTTCCAACGATGCCTTACCTTCACCATTCTGAGTATTGAACCCCGGTGGAGGATTTAACACATTCTTATTGTTTGCATGGAAATTCTCATGATTACGCAAACTAGGATGATACTGATTGGGTACATGATTACCTCGATAGTTGTTGTAATTCCTATTGTTCACATATTGACCTTGCTCCACACGCTCAAATCCATCAGCAGAATTTACGGCAGTCGCCAGTGATGCTATCTCAGTAGAACTTTGATTCCCTTTGGTCAGTGCAGCCAACTGTGTAGAAATAGTAGCCATCTGAGAAGTCAAAGCAGTGAATGCATCAACCTCATGAATTCCAGCAGGCTTCCTTAATACAGATCTCTCACTCGGCCACTGATAACTGTTAACGATCATTTACTCAAACATCTCATAAGCCTGTTCAGGAAATTTAGAAAATATTGAACCTCCAGCTGCAGCATCCACAGAAATACGAGTTGGCCCATTCAAACCATTGTAGAATAACTCAATCTGTTCCCAGTCCGAAAAATTATGGTTTGGACACTTTCTAAGCAACTCCTTGTACCGCTCCCAGGCTTCATACAACTGCTCAAAATCTTGCTGTTTGAATGTAGTAATCTCTATTTTCAACTGAGCCGACTTAGCAGGCTGGAAATACTAGCCAGAAATTTGGAAGCCATATCATCACATGTAGTGATACTCCCAAGAGGTAGTGATTGCAACCAACTACGAGCATTGTCCCTAAGAGAGAACGGGAACAATCGTAGTTTGATGGTGTCCTCAGTAACACCATGAATCTTCACTGTGTCAGCAATCTCTAGAAAAGTACGCAGGTGCAAATTTGGATCTTCAGTAGCTGCACCCCTGAACTGATTTTGCTGCACCATATTAATAAGAGCTGGCTTCAACTCAAAATTATTCGTCGTTATGTTCTGCCGAGCAATCCCAGAATAATAAGTATTGATCACCGGTCGAAAGTGATCTCTGATCGGCACGGGAGCATTATTGACAGCTCTTTCCCTTTCTTCAGCCATTTGTTTCAACTCTTCTCTTCTAGCTTTTATCAAAGCTTTAGCAGTTTTCTCGATTTTCGGATCAAAGAGCAGTGAGTCGTAACTTTGGCTTTTTTGCATAAACTGCATAGACAGGAAAAATTTTAAAATTAGAACAAACAAAATAAAATAAAATGCTCTAAATCAAAATTAAGACCAATTAGCACAATTTAATATAAATCAAATAAAATTCTTCCCCGGCAACGGCGCCAAAAACTTGTTGCGTGATTTTCGCTCGCAAGCGCACGATGTCAAGTTATAATATAGGAATTAAGTCCAAGTCGATCCCATGGAGAATGAATAAATGATATTATATCAAATATTTGAAACTAATAAAATCCTAATCCTATGTAGAGCTACGAAAATGGTTTGATTTTTATAAAACTAAAAATTGCTAGAAACAAAACTAAATAACCACGAGTTCACGAGAGAAAAATTCAATAAGCGATGAATGCTAGAGGTTCGACTTCACTTGACTGTCCACCACAATTTATTTCTAATGATTGTTTAATTATCAATTCTTCTAGTTTTTAACCAAGAATCCCTATTATTTTCTACTACCTCTCTCGAGTGTCAAGCAAAAATTCGTGTTCAATAACAAACTCAATATCTCTATCAAAGTTCAATTATTAAATCCGGTAAATAGCACAAGAATTCTTCTAATGACTTCTATGGAGTTATATGCCTCTCGAACAGTATAAACACCAAAGATGTATTTTCCTATGTCGTATTCAAAATCTCCTCTCTCGAGTGATAGATTCTAATTAAAATATCATTCAATCTATGGCCAGTAAATTGAAAGCATTAAGATCAGAAAAACACAAATAAACTGTGCGAAGAAATTTAAATATATAAATCAAAATATGTCAATCATGGTTTCCTGTCAAGATCCGTCTACCTCTAGACTAAGAAATTAGTTCATAACGCAATTCAAAATCAAATAACTCATGTTTTTCCAACAATCCATAAACTAAGAAAAATAGAGTTCAAAGAGAAACTAGAACGAATTAGAATGAAGCTTCTCCGTCGTCGGATGCCGCCGTCTTCAGTCTTCGTACCGGAATCTCGAGCTCTTGTGCACTTCAAAACTCTCAATAGCCGTCTCTATGCTCTGAAAACTCTCTAAACCCTCACCCCCCTTCAGAAGAAGCCATAAATTCATTTTTAATATCGATCAAAACTTTCCAAAATTATGGACACTGCGCAGCGCTGGAGCGCTGGAGCGCCCGTCATTTTCTTCCAACAGCGCTGGAGCGCTGTATATGTAGCGTTGGGGCGCTATTTCCTTGACTTTTCACCTTTCGGAAGACTCCGTGTAGCGCTGGAGCGCTTGGCTTGTAGCGCTGGGGCGCTAGTCTGGACACTTTAATTTCTTTGTTCTTCAACTCTTTTTCACCTCTTTTTCACTTCTTTTGACCAACTAAAATGAATAATACTCAAATTCCTGCAAACAACACAAACAACAAGAGACATGCATAATATCGCTCAAAACACAACAAAAGCCAAGCTAATTCATATAAAATATATGTGCAAAAATTGCACTTATCAAATATCAAAGAAAACACAAAAATAAGTGTCATGGACAGTGATGTATGCGCGCCCGCTCCTTGTTCTACGTGCGCCCGCGCGTCCTTGCAATTTTGAAGTTTGGTGGACAGAACCTTACGCGCACTTGCGCCTGCTTGATGCGTGCCCGTGCCTGATCCGGCGTTTTCAAGATTTCTGGACAGAGTCCTATGCGCGCCCGCCCCTGCACTCTCTTTCACATAGTTCGGCGTTTTGTGTGTGTGCGAGACTTTTTGATATTTTTTTGTATGATTTTCTTATTTTGAGTCTTTTATTCTTACTAGAAAACTTTTAGGAATATATTATCATATCTTTAGATATATTTTTTAATTATTTCGTGATATCTTTTATTATTTTTTAGTTGTACTATAAATACAACAAAAACATTCATTATTGATATAGAATTCAGATTTTGATATTTATCAATTAAAATTCTCTCTAGAATTTTATTAAGCTTTTGCTTACCCCAAAAATCAAACTTATCAAAGTTTTCAACTTTGTGGCGTTTGTCGATTGATTATCCTCGTGGGTTGTCAGAAACAGGTTTTCTGAAGGTCCCATTGTGATCAATTGTTTTTCTCTTTGTGATTGTTTGTTGCTAGTTTCAAGTAAACTAGAGGTGAATAATCCAAAATCTTTACTTGTTTTCAAGATTGGGCAATTTCTTGATTTCTTTTGTTATTGGATTGAGGGTACGATTTTAATATAGTCGTGTTTGCCTTCCATACATTAAGAATTCATATCATTTGGTATCAAAGCCAAGGTTTTGAATCAAGTAAGTATATATCTTCATCTATATTTGTTTTTCTTATTCTTGTTTTTCATCTTTCGTTCTTCATCTGAGTCTATTCTTATCCGAAATTCTAATTCGTTTCTATGCCAAACTTGTTATCCAAGTCTCGTGTTTTGTTCTACAAGTTATAAATTCAAAAAAAAAAGAGAAAATTCAAAAAAAAAAAAGTGATTTGAAATCGGTCCAAAAAAAAAAAGTAGTGACCTAAATTGTCAAATAAAAAAAAAGGAAGCAAAATAACTTATGGTCAAAATTTCTTGTGTCTTGTGAGTCTTGGGTGTCAAGTTTATTTCAATCTTCATAAAGTTAATTTCTTATTTTTGTGCAATCTACGTGAGTCGATTGACAAGTGTTTACAAGTTTTGAACTTGTGAGTTTGATATTTAAAATCACAAAGCATAAGCTATTCCATATATTTAAGTGGAAAAAAAAATAGTGATTGAGTGATTTTCTTTGGAGTGACTAGTGAGAATTTGGGTGAGGATATTTTATTACTAACCTTTTTCTTGCAGGTACAATGTTTCAAAGAAAATTCGATGGGTATAGGGAGAGTGAAAGGAGGTTTGATTATGGGAGTAGGAGAGAGAGAAATTGATATGTATAGAGATGATGATGGTTGTTGTGGAGAAAAAGATTTTGAATATTATTTGGATAGGATTAAGAAAAATAAAATTCCGTCGTTCCATGGAGATATGGATTCGGAATCATATTTGAAGTGGGAGAAAAGAGTAGATAATATATTTGAAGGTCGTGATTTTTCTGAAGCTAGGAAGTTTAAACTTGTTTTACAAGAGTTTACCGACTATGCTTGCACTTGGTGGGATAAAGTGATGGTGAATAGAAAAAGACATGGAATGAGTCCTATTTCTACATGGGATGAGATGAAGAGAGCTATGCGGAGACGTTTTGCTCCTAATGAGAAGAAAAGTGGAGTTTCTGTTGGAAAACTGTGTTCAGATCAATTAGAATTGATACCCGGTGCAGCGGAAGTTTAAAATTTATTTTATTAATATGGAATAATTCCATATCTGGGTATCAAAACTTTCATGATTAAATTTGTGTAAGTAAAATAAATAATCACAATTAAATATTTTACCTTAAAATCTCGAAGCGAGATTATGGACACCAACAGAATTTAATCTGCTCTTGTTGTATATCCCCGAAACTGATGAACGAACGTTTCTTCAATCAGGTCCACGAATAGAAAACAAAACCCTCTGATTGACTGCACTAGAAATCAATCAGAAGTTTGCGTAGAGAATAAACAGATATGATCTGTTAATTCAGATTGTAATATTTCATAAAAATCACA
Source organism: Henckelia pumila (assembly GCF_033568475.1). NCBI lineage: Eukaryota > Viridiplantae > Streptophyta > Magnoliopsida > Lamiales > Gesneriaceae > Henckelia > Henckelia pumila. Next base: position 315,478 of record NW_027331788.1, read on the forward strand.
AGCCGAATTTTCTCCGAAAGGGACAGAAGATTTCGAAAATCCTCTTGAAATATTTTGTAGTGTTTTTCGAAAATTCTAATAATGAATTGCATGCAATTTTCGAACACTGCACATATATTTATAGATAATTTCTAGTTATAATTGTATTAGGACTCTAACTCCTTAAAGCCCACAATCCATAACTTAAGCCCAACAAGCCAAGCCTGTTGTTGTAGAAATTAATATAAAATTCATCGTGACTCCGATTGATAAACTGATTTCACCAATGTGCACAGAAACCATTTCTGCATCTTTTAGAGTCAAGATAATTTTTTTGAATCCGAATTCAGTGATTTCCAAAAATGCCCATCCCTATGTCATTTTAGGAAATCTCACTCCCTTTAGTTAAAAGTCCAACTTCTCTTTCATTAAATTTAACTCTTTAAATTTAACTATCTCTATGGGGTTTTAGTAATCCATTACTTGTGTAACCCTCAATGGTTCAGGAATACAGCTAGCCGTGGGCTCACAACTCCTTGTGACTCGGAACAACAATTTCCGACTTACCCATCGAATCATGGTAAGAGAGCCTAGCAACATCGCCCCATGATTCTCTAGGTATTATTGATAGTGCCTACAAGAACCAGTAGATTTTTGTTAGCGTACAGTACGGTCCCTTCATCCAAATATCCCGATCGAATCAACAACCATTGGTATATCGAGAGTCGTTCGAGATTCGATAACTATGCATAACATCTTGGAAATCTATTAGTGACATCGCATGTGTTACTAGGATAACCCATTAACCTAAAACACATCATGTACTCTGGCCAGAGATTTGTCATACTAATATCTCCTCAGATCGCATAGGATATCCACACTCGCAAGTATGTGGTGAATCCTTGACAACAAAGCATCGACTCCTATATGTGTCATAACTGTACCCAATCCCGACACCTGATGACCCCAATAGAGTCGGTAAACGAGTCAAAGTACAGTACTAGCATATAGAGTCTCAATGATGTTTCAAGTAATAAGGACTAATGGTGTACAACCAAAATCGCGGACTTTATCCACTCGATAAGTGATAACCACTTGGAAAGTCCGAATAGGGTAGTTCGATCATTCATCATATGAATATCCATTTGCATGCTTTGAACATCTCTATGTTCCATACCAATGAAACGTGGTACTCGGCATCGCATATGCTAGTCTCAATCTCGAGCGATCCTTATCCTTATTTGCGGACGGCTCAATTGACTAGAAACAATTTAGAATATACAGTGACTATAAGATGTGTTTCATGATAGCCATCCCCATGTGCTACCACATCTTACATACACTATAGTATATTCAAGGTCTTAATCTAAACAACAATAGTATATCATAATATAACAATATGAATAAAGATAAAGTCAATGCCATTATAAAAGTGTAAATTATATTAAACAAAAGATTGTTTTACATAGAGTCATAAAATCCCTTAGCCACAAGTTGGCTAACCGGGCACCCACTCTTTCAATCTCCCACTTGCCCTAAAGCCAACTAGTCATACTACGTAATCCCATTGCTTCGCGATGTTTGTCGAACAATGGTCCTGGAAAGGGCTTAGTAAGCGGATCAGCGATATTTTCTGTAGAGGCCACTCTCTCGACACTGATGTCTCCTCTTTCCACGATCTCCCGGATGATGTGGTATTTCCTCAGTACGTGTTTGGACTTCTGATGAGACCTTGGTTCCTTTGCCTAAGCAACGGCACTCGTGTTGTCACAGTACACCTGGACTGGACCAACAGATTCAGGAATTACACCCAACTCTTGGATGAATTTCCTTATCCAAACCGCCTCTTTACCAGCAGCTGATGCTGCAATGTATTCTGCCTCAGTGGTGGAATCCGCTGTGGTGTCCTGCTTGGAACTCTTCCAAGAGACAGCACTGCCATTGAGCACGAATACAAATCCAGAGGTTGATTTCGAGTCATCCACGTCACATTGAAAGCTAGAGTCGGTATAGCCTTCCAACTTAAATTCTCTCTCTCCATAAACCATGAATAAATTCTTAGTTCTTCGCAAGTACTTAAGAATATCCTTCACGGATTTCCAATGCATTTGACCGGGATTGGCTTGGTATCTGCTCGTGACGCTCAGAGCATAGGCCACATCCGGTCTGGTAGATATCATCCCATACATGATACTACTTATGGCTGACGCATATGGCACGTGTGTCATCTTCTCTATCTCTTCGTCAGTCTTGGGACACATAGACTTGGATAGAGAAACTTCATGACACATAGGTAGATGTCCTCTCTTGGACTCATCCATAGAAAACCTTTTCAATATGGTGTCGATGTAGGTTGATTGAGTGAGTCCTATCATTCTTTTATATCTATCTCTATAGATCTGAATTCCTAGAATATAGGATGCCTCACCTAAATCCTTCATCGAGAATCTACCTGATAACCATATCTTTGTTGACTTCAACATCCCTACATCATTCCCCATGAGTAGGATGTCATCAACATAAAGTACTAAGAATGTTACCGCATTCTTAACTACTTTCTTGTACACGCATGGTTCCTCCGGGTTCTTGATAAAACCAAAATCCTTTATTGTTTCATCAAATTTCTTGTTCCAACTTCTTGATGCTTGTTTGAGACCATATATTGATCTCTGAAACTTTCATACCTTATGCTCGCTTCCCATGGATGTGTATCCCACAAGCTGCGTCATATAGATCTCTTCCTTAATGTTTTCATTAAGAAATGCAGTATTTACATCCATTTGCCATATCTCATAGTCATACCATGCTGCTATGGCAATAAGGATTCTTATGGACTTGAACATTGCGACTGGTGAAAAGGTTTCATCATAGTCAACTCCTTGTCTTTGAGTATAACCTTTTGCCACCAATCGTTCCTTGTAGGTCAATACCTTTCCATCAGGCCCAAGCTTTCTCTTGTAGATCCATTTGCACCCAATTAGAACAATTCCATCGGGAGGATCTACTAAATACCAAACTTGGTTAGAATGCATCGAGTCTATTTCCGATTGCATAGCTTCAAGCCATAAATTCGAATCCGCATCAGAAATTGCTTCCTTGAAGTTTCTTGGATCACATCCAATGACGGGTTCACTTTGATCCCCTTCAAGAAGAAGACCATATCTAATAGGAGGCCTAGAAGTCCTCTCGGATCTCCTAGTAATAGGCGTGTCTTGTAATGATTCTTGAGGTGTAGGATCGCTATTTTGTATCTGGGGTTCTTCTCGAATTTCTTCGAGTTCCATCATCTTGCCTTTCTTATCCAATAGGAACTCCTTCTCCAAGAAGGTGGCATTCCTTGAAACAAACACTTTTGTTTCAGTAGGATGATAGAAATAATATCCGATTGAATTCTTTGGATACCCTACAAAATAACATAAAGTGGATCGACTATCCAATTTATCTCCCACTGTCTGCTTCACGTAAGCAGGACATCCCCAAATCCTCAAGTACGAATAATTAGGAGCTTTGCCATTTCATAACTCGTATGGTGTTTTATTTACTGCTTTAGTGTGGACGTTGTTTAACAAAAATACCGCCGTTTCAAGCGCGTAGCCCCAAAACGAAGGTGGGAGCTCAGTGAAGCTCATCATGGATCGAACCATGTCCAACAAAGTTCGATTGCGATGCTCCAAAACACCATTAAGCTGAGGTGTCATAAGAGGAGTCCACTGAGAGAGAATCCCATTCTCTTTTAGATAGTCCAAAAACTCGGTACTTAAGTATTCTCCACCTCGATCCTATCGAAGTGCCTTAATACTTTTACCTAGTTTGCTTTCTACTTCAGCCTTGAATTCTTTGAACCTTTCAAATGCTTCAGACTTATATTTCATTAAATATAAATACCCATACCTAGAATGATCATCGGTAAAGGTAATGAAGTAGGTGTTGCCACATTTAGTACCAATCCTAAATGGACCGCAAACATCTGTATGGATCAAATCCAACAGATTTTGACTACGCTCAGGTTTCCCTTTGAAAGGAGATTTAGTCATTTTTCCCTTTAGGCAGGACTCACAAGTAGGTAGAGAGTTAATATCAGACATATCAAACATGCCCTCTCTCACTAGCTTGTTCATCCTCCTTGAGGAAATATGACCTAGCCTAGCATGCCAAAGGTTTGCCGGGTTTTGACTATCGTTTTTCCTTTTAATTTTTGTTACTGGTTTATCAACATAATTAATTGGAACGTCTTTTAATTTTAAGCTATATAGATCATTTTCAAGTTGTCCATTTCCAATCAAACATTCATTCTTGTAAATATTGCAAATCCCATTCACAAAATTGCAAGAAAAACCATCTCTATCAAGCATAAAAATAGATATAATGTTTTTGACCAAATCCGGAACATATAAAACATCTCTCAAAAATAACTTAAAATTGTTCTGCAAAACTAAATAAATGTCTCCTATAGCTTTGGCTTCGACTCTAGAACCATTCCCGAGCCTTAGCTGGGTCTCACCCATCCTTAGCTTACGACTTCTTGTCATCACCTGCAAATCATTGCAGATGTGAGATCCACATCCGGTATCCAATACCCAAGAAGAAGTATTAAGCGAAACATTTATTTCAATGTAAAACATACCCTTTGCAGTTCGCAACTGTTCGAGGTATTCCTTGCAGTTACGTTTCCAATGACCGGGTTTCTTGCAGTAATGGCAAACGTTTTCATCTTTTATTCCAATTGAAGCCTTGGCCTTTCCCTTCTTATTTAGTACAATCTTCTTGGGCGGGGCAGAACGTTTCTTACCCTTTCCACTTGGTCCTTTCTTAGAGTTAGAAGAGGAGCCAACCAAGAGTACCGGTTTATCCTTATTTAATGTGGCTTTATATGTGACAAGCATATTGACCATCTCTTCAAGGGTGGCCTCTATCTTGTTCATATTGAAGTTCATCACAAAACCATCAAACGATGAAGGAAGTGATAGAAGCAACAAGTCCGCACTAAGTTCATGCTCCAAAGTCAAGTCGAGTGTTACCAACTTTTCAATGAGCCCAATCATGCGCACCCCATGCTCACGGACCGAAGTCCCATCTTGCATGCGGCTCGTCATGAGCTCTCTGACGGTGGCATACCTCTCCGACCTTGACTGAGCTCCAAAGAGTTCCTTGAGGTTCTTGTGAATGTCAGCAGCATTCACGGTATCCTCGAATCTCCTTTGAAGCTCATCAGACATCGAAGCCTGCATGTAGCATTTGGCCTTGATATCATGGTCCCACCATAAATCAAGTTTGGCCAACTCTTCCGGACTTGTATTAGCCGGGGCTTCCTTCGGAGGCGGCTTCTCTAACACGTAGAAAGCTTTTTCCGAAGTGAGAATAATTTTCAACTTACGGAACCATTCCGTATAGTTTGCGCCAGTCAATTTGTTTTGTTCGAGAATTGAAAACAGTGGATTGAGAGAAGTCATTTTAATAGTATACTGAAAAGGAAACAGACAATAATAAATGATTTGTTTAATTAATTTACTAAGACATAAAATATGGCGAATTTCATTATATGAATTACACTCCCAATATTTTGACGATTTCACTACCCTCTAGTGAAAACGAGAAACATTTTCTTTAGTGGGAACATGGAGTCCAATTGACAAACTATGGTCCCGAATAATATCAGCCAACCATAATTTTCAAAAGGTAGAGCCCAATTGCTTCCAAAGCAACCTCCATGTTTTTACCTAATGTCCAATAAGGGCCCAATAATATGACGCCGTTTAATGTGACATGTCAAGATGACCCATCAATATTAAGTTGTGATGGATGGTCGCCATGTGGATCCCCAATAATATGATCCAATCCCATGGGAGTTCCACCCAACTTACAACATGTGTCGATCCAATGTACAACTTTCCGACGAACGGGCCCCCCCAATAATATGAGCCGGACCGTATCCGCGGGTAGCATCACATACATTGATCGTTGATGAAAGGTAGGAATATTTAAACAATATTTAAAATTCCTTTTGTTTATCTTGATATCAATTTTAAATCATATTTAAAATGAGGGATTTTATTTTGAAAATTTGTCTCATCATGCAATTTATGTATGCTTGCGGGATTCATACAATTTTGTCTAAACATGCATACATCAATAATATCATATATTATTTAAGGATGATCGATCCCATTAACTAATCGACCCGTGGTTGCCAATCACGAGTCTAAGTCCAATCCTAGGTGATATGTAAGTATGCAATCAATCCTATTACATTGTGCTTCCAATTTACATTTCTTCGGTCTTCATTGTCTGCTGGGCCCACCATTTCTTCAAATCTTTGTCTCCCACTAAGTCTAATAAATTTACAATAAATTTCGATGACAAATATGGGATACATTTTAGGGGTGGGAACGGGCCATAAACCAGGTCCACTTTTATTACATATGACAATCATATTGGGCTATAAACCAAGCCCATTAATAAACACCAGCAACAATAAGACAAATGTAAATCACCTAACATACACCTAAAACATTGTTCATGGCAATCGATCATCCTTTTATCCAATAATTAATTCAATAATTAAAATAATTGGATAAACATGCAATGACATCATAATTAAAAGATAAAATCATATTTTATCTTATCCATCCATAAGATCATATCTTATCATCAATTGTACAAAAATAATTAATTTTATAAAATCTAATTTAACGGATACAATTTATAAATTTTTCAAAAATTCAAATTTATCCAAAAATAAATTTTAAAAATTTTGGACTCGAACAATTCGATCCGATGCCTCGTGATCTAATCAAAAATAATTTTCGATCGGATCAAACACTAGAATTTCAAATATTCATAATTTTTCAAAATTTAAAATTTTAATTTTCCGAGCTGCCCGGGACAATCCCGGGTAGCCCGTGCCCCGACCGGGGCTCGGGCTGGGCAGCGATCCGATCGCGGCCCGTGTTTTGCCCGTCAAAAATTTAATTTTAAAAAATTTGTTTTGTTTCAAAAACGGAGGCTTAAAAATTTTGTACAATCGATTAATTTAATCGTTTGATCTGAGCAACCTGTCTCTGATACCACTGTTGGAAAACTGTGTTCAGATCAATTAGAATTGATACCCGGTGCAGCGGAAGTTTAAAATTTATTTTATTAATATGGAACGATTCCATATCTGGGTATCAAAACTTTCACGATTAAATTTGTGTAAGTAAAATAAATAATCACAATTAAATATTTTACCTTAAAATCTCGAAGCGAGATTATGGACACCAACAGAATTTAATCTTCTCTTGTTGTATATCCCGAAACAGATGAACGAACGTTTCTTCAATCAGGTCCACGAATAGAAAACAAAACCCTCTGATTGACTGCACTAGAAATCAATTAGAAGTTTGCGTAGAGAATAAACAGATATGATCTGTTAATTCAGATTGTAATTTTTCATAAAAATCACAAGCCGAATTTTCTCCGAAAGGGACAGAAGATTTCGAAAATCCTCTTGAAATATTTTGTAGTTTTTTTCGAAAATTCTAATAATGAATTGCATGCAATTTTCGAACACTGCACATATATTTATAGATAATTTCTAGTTATAATTGTATCAGGACTCTAACTCCTTAAAGCCCACAATCCATAACTTAAGCCCAACAAGCCAAGCCTGTTGTTGTAGAAATTAATATAAAATTCATCGTGACTCCGATTGATAAACTGATTTCACCAATGTGCACAGAAACCATTTCTGCATCTTTTAGAGTAAAGATAATTTTTCTGAATCCGAATTCAGTGATTTCCAAAAATGCCCATCCTTATGTCATTTTAGGAAATCCCACTCCCTTTAGTTAAGAAGTCCAAGTTCTCTTTCATTAAATTTAACTCTTTAAATTTAACTATCTCTACGGGGTTTTAGTAATCCATTACTTGTGTAACCCTCAATGGTTCAGGAGTACAGCTAGCCGTGGGCTCACAACTCCTTGTGACTCGGAACAACAATTTCCGACCTACCCATCGAATCATGGTAAGAGCGCCTAGCAACATCGCCCCATGATTCCCTAGGTATTACTGATAGTGCCTGCAAGAATCAGTAGATTTTGGTTAGCGTACAGTACGGTCCCTTCATCCAAATATCCCGATCGAATCAACAACCATTGGTATATCGAGAGTCGTTCGAGATTCGATAACTATACATAACATCTTGGAGATCTATTAGTGACATCGCATGTGTTACTAGGATAACCCATTAACCTAAAACACATCATGTACTCTGGCCAGAGATTTGTCACACTAATATCTCCTCAGATCACATAGGATATCCACACTCGCAAGTATGTGGTGAATCCTTGACAACAAAGCATTGACTCCTATATGTGTCATAACTGTACCCAATCCCGACACCTGATGACCCCAATAGAGTCGGTAAACGAGTCAAAGTACAGTACTAGCATATAGAGTCTCAATGATGTTTCAAGTAATAAGGACTAATGGTGTACAACCAAAATCGCGGACTTTATCCACTCGATAAGTGATAACCACTTGGAAAGTCCGAATAGGATAGTTCGATCATTCATCATATGAATATCCATTTGCATGCTTTGAACATCTCTATGTTCCATACCAATGAAACGTGGTACTCGGCATCGCAAATGCTAGTCTCAATCTCTAGCGATCCTTATCCTTATTTGCGGACAGCTCAATTGACTAGGAACAGTTTAGAATATACAGTGACTATAAGATGTGTTTCATGATAGCCATCCCCATGTGCTACCACATCTTACATACACTATAGTATATTCAAGGTCTTTATCAAAGCAACAATAGTATATCATAATATAACAATGTGAATAAAGATAAAGTCAATGCCATTATAAAAGTGTAAATTATATTAAACAAAAGATTGTTTTACATAGAGTCATAAAAGCCCTTAGCCACAAGTTGGCTAACCGGGAACCCACTCTTTCAGTTTCCAAGCGTGAACATCAAGGTACATCTAAAATTTCAAATTCTAGTATCGTTGATATTGCATGCTTATGGTGTCATCGAAAAGATAAGCATGATATGAGTCAATGTTTTAAGGATGTTATGATGAAAGTGGCGGATTCTCGTGTAGAGATTGAATCTAATGTTGTCGTAGAGGTTGAATCAAAAGTTGAAGTTGAAGACATTGAGAAACTTGATGTTGATAAAACTTCATTGATTTATGATGAGAGTGTTGAAATTTGTGCGGTGGAAGGTGAATGGCTTGATGAGAAATCTTCTATTGTGCATGACGTGGTTGATAGTGGTGTTAGTGTTGGCAAATGTGAAGTGGTAGGTGAGTTTGTAGGTGTTGAAGAGTCATCTAATATTTTTGTGGTAGATCAGAGTCCTATGGATGTTCATAGTGAGAATAGTAATTTGTTGAATGAGTCTTGTAATCTTTCTATTCAATTGAGTCCAAATGAACTTCTTGAGGATCAATTGGAATTTGAAAAATTGAGTGATATGGCTAAAAAAAAGAGTGATGAAAAAAGTGAGATAGCCATAGAAAAAAAAAAGAAAAAGAAAATTTAGAGGCCGAAAGAAAGAGAGTTCAAAAGAGTGAAATGGCCTTTGAGGTAAAAAAAGAGAGGAAAGAAAAGAGAGGAAAGAGACAAATAAAAAAAGAAAATATTATGGTCCAAAATAGTGATGTTGAAAATTTTGTCCAAATGAATAAAATCCCTAAAGTACTTTTGTACAAAGAGGTTTTATCTCATTGTCATGATTTAGCCGGTTCAATTCCGAGCATTGTTTGTTCTTCTTTGTAGGATTTTGGTGATGCATTGATGAAGAAGCAAAGGAGAAGTCATACTAAAAGTCTTCACATGTTGGTTCCATATGAGGTTGGTCACGTCCTTGGAGAGGTTAGGGATTTGAGAGTTGTTCCATTCGAGAGGTATGATTTAACTTTAAATATTGAATACCAATCAAATGTCTACTTTCAAAGGTATGATCTCAATTCTCAATTGTTGAGATTTAATGATTTTGTTGAGAGATTTGTGACTATGATATCTATGAAATATGCTTTAATTTCAAATTGTGATTTGAAGTCTCTTGAAATTTTTCATACTAGAAAGAGTGATTGATTTGGATCATATTGATGTGTTGAAGTCACTTTTTGATCTCAAGGTGTTTGAATCATTGTATCTTATGAAATTGAGTGATTTGGTTTATGTTGTTGTGTGCGAGTGTTGCATGAATAACATAGGTGGAAAGTCCTATTTGCTTGAGTGGCTAGTGTTAAATCTTGGGCTAGCTAATGTGCATAATACTTTCATGGGATTGATGGGTTGTGTTTTGCATCCATCTATGAGTAAATTTGTTGTGATATACTTTGATTTTATCTTAGTATATAGCAAAATTTTAAAGTGCATGTTGAACATTATCTAATTGTGTTAATCATGTTGGGTATAAAGTTTTTGTGTCATGAGCATGTTAGAAAGTTGAATGTATTTTGTGCAAGAGAACTTGTTGATTTTGGTGTAAGTTCTCATGGATTTAGAGTTGTTGGTGAAGCGTTGATCATGTACCAATGAGGTAATGAAAATGTGGTAGTTACTAAACTATCACCAAGGTATGAGTTCTTATCTCTTTTGGTTACAAAGTGCTTATGGTTTGAAAATGTTAATGAGTTGCATGAATGTGTTAAATGATTTTAAGGATGTGTTTGAAAAATACTTGTGCAATGTTCATGATAAATTTTATGTAAGCACGTATTTGTTTAAAGAAAATAAGTTTGTCTTTATGTGTTCGTCATTGCATGATTTGCATGATGAAAGGGTATGTGTCTTGAGATTGAAGTGTAATTTTGAGATATCCAAAAGAATGAGTCTAATGGATGAATATTTGTTATGGTTTTACATGAAAAGATTTATTGAGTTGAATTGTGAGTGGCATATTGCATGTGCAATTCTTATTCCTCGAACACAATGGCATATTGCATGTGCAATTCTTAGAATGAAGCTTCTCCGTCGTCGGATGCCGCCGTCTTCAGTCTTCGTATCGGAATCTCGAGCTCTTGTGCACTTCAAAACTCTCAATAGCCGTCTCTATGCTCTGAAAACTCTCTAAACCCTCGCCCCCCTTCAGAAGAAGCCATAAATTCATTTTTAATATCGATCAAAACATTCCAAAATTATGGACACTGCGCAGCGCTGGAGCGCTATACTTCGGCGCTGGAGCGCCCGTCATTTTCTTCCAACAGCGCTGGAGTGCTGTATATGTAGCGCTGGGGCACTATTTCCTCGACTTTTCACCTTTCGGAAGACTCTATGTAGCGCTGGAGCGCTTGGCTTGTAGCGCTGGGGCGCTAGTCTGGGCACTTTAATTTCTTTGTTCTTCAACTCTTTTTCACCTCTTTTTCACTTCTTTTGACCAACTAAAATGAATAATACTCAAATTCCTGCAAACAACACAAACAACAAGAGACATGCATAATATCGCTCAAAACACAACAAAAGCCAAGCTAATTCATATAAAATATATGTGCAAAAATTGCACTTATCAAATATCAAAGAAAACACAAAAATAAGTGTCATGGACAGTGATGTATGCGCGCCCGCGCCTTGTTCTACGTGCGCCCGCGCGTCCTTGCAATTTTAAAGTTTGGTGGACAGAACCTTACGCGCACTTGCGCCTGTTTGACGCGCGCCCGTGCCTGATCCGGCGTTTTCAAGATTTCTGGACAGAGTCCCATGCGCGCCCGCCCCTGCACTCTCTTTCACACAGTTCGGCATTTTGTGTGTGTGCGAGACTTTTTGATATTTTTTTGTATGATTTTCTTATTTTGAGTCTTTTATTCTTACTAGAAAACTTTTAGGAATATATTATCATATCTTTAGATATATTTTTTAATTATTTCGTGATATCTTTTATTATTTTATAATTGTACTATAAATACAACAAAAACATTCATTATTGATATAGAATTCAGATTTTGATATTTATCAATTAAAATTCTCTCTAGAATTTTATTATGCTTTTGCTTACCCCAAAAATCAAACTTATCAAACTTTTCAACTTTTTGGCGTTTGTCGATTGATTATCCTTGTGGGTTGTCAAAAACATGTTTTCTGAAGGTCTCGTTGTGATCAATTGTTTTTCTTTTTCGTGATTGTTTGTTGCTAGTTTCAAGTAAACTAGAGGTGAATAATCCAAAATCTTTACTTGTTTTCAAGATTGGGCAATTTCTTGATTGCTTTTGTTATTGGATTGAGGGTACGATTTTAATATAGTCGTGTTTTCCTTCCATACATTAAGAATTCATATCATGAAAAAAGTGAGATAGCTATAGAAAAAGAAAAACAAAATTTAGAGGCCGAAAAAAGAGTGTACAAAAGAGTGAGGTGACTTTTGAGAGAAAAGAAGAGAGGAAAGAAAAGAAAGGAAAGAGACCAAGAAAAAAAGAAAATATAATGGTCCAAAATAGTGAGGTTGAAAATTTTGTTCAATTGAAATAAAATTCCCAAAGTACTTATGTACAAAAAAGTTTTATCTCATTGTGATTATATAGTCGGTTCAATCTTGAGCATTATTTGTTCTTCTTTGCAGGATTTTGGAGGTGTATTGATGAGAAAGCAAAGGATATACAATACTAAGAGGCTTAACATGTTTGATCTATGCAAAGTTGAGAAAGCTCTAGGTGAGGTTAGCGATTTGAAAGTTGTTCCATTCGAGAGGTATGATTTAACTTTAAATGTTGAATACCAATCAAATGTCTACTTTCAAAGGTATGGTCTAAATTCTCAATTGTTTGGATTCAATGACTTTGTTGAGAGATTTGTGACTATGATATCTATGAAATATGCTTTAATTTCAAATTGTGATTATAAGTCTCTTGAAATTTTGCATACTACAGGAGTGATTGATTTGGATCATATTGATGTGTTGAAGTCACTTTTTGATGTCAAGGTGTTTGAATCATGGTATTTTAAGAAATTGGGTTATTTGGGTTATGTTGGTGTAATTGAATGTTGCGTGAATAAAATAGGTGGTTAGTCTTATTTTATTGAGAGGCTAGTGATGACTTTTGGGCTAGCTAATATGCGTAATACTTTCATGGGATTGATGAGTTGTGTTTTGCATGCATTTATGAGTAAATTTGTTGTGGTATACTTTGATTATATCTTAGTGTATAACAAAAATTTTAATGAGCATGTTGGACATTTGAGGTATGTGTTAATTGCATGGGATTTAAAGTTTTCGTGGATTGAGAATGCTAAAGAGTTGTATGCATTGGATAATAATTTGAAATATGTGATTGAGTTACTTGTTGTGGGAACATGTAGTATAAATTTGAGGATATTTCGTGCAAGAGAATTTGTTGATCTTGGTGTAAGTTCTCAAGGATTTAGAATTGTTGGTGAAAAGTTGATCAAGTACCAACGAGATAAGGAAAATGTGGTAGTTACTACACTATCACCAAGATATGAGTTCTTATCTATTTTTGTTACAATGTGCTTATGGTTTGAAAATGTTAATGAATTGCATGAATGGTTTACTGATTTTGAGGAAGTGTTTGGAAAATACTTGTGCGGTGTTAATAATAAATTTTATGTGAGCAAGTATTTGTTTAAAGAAAATAAGATTTTCTCTATATGTTCGTCATTGCATGATTTTCTTGATGAAAGGATATGTGTCTTGAGGTTGAAGTGTAATTTTGAGAGATCCAAAGGAATGAATATGATGGATGAATATTGGTTGTGGTTGCATATGAAAAGATTTATTGAGTGGAGTTGCAAGAAGCATGTTGTATGTGTACAAAAAGTGTTATGAGTGCAATTCTATGATTTAAGTGGCTTAATTCTTATTCATATAAAACAATGGTTATATATAACTATGAATTTTGTGATGGTGTTAACCTGGTCTATGAAGGGGAGGAATTTAGTGTTTGTAATGATTGATGAAATTTTAATCATGTTTAAGCATGTGAATGGTATAAGGTGTTTAGTTTAAGCATGAAGGATTTTATGTTCTTTGATATTATTATGAGTGTGCAAGGTATATTATTTCTTGTGGGAAATAATTTTCAAGTTTTTAATTCTTTCATGGTTTTTGTAGACAAGGAGCAAGATTTGAGGACAAATTTTTTGAAGGGGAGTCTGATATGAATCTAGGAGGTGCTCAAAGATTCATATTGTTCCAAGATTTTCTCCGTGATTTACAATCGAAGGTTGAAGGGTTTGGAATTCATGGGAATCAAGTTGTAATACTTGATATTCAATTTGGAGGATGTTATAATCTTATTGAGTTCAAAGGAGGTCAAGAAAGTGAAGAAAATGAAGGCCAAAGTCGAAGCAGCAGCGCGCCCGCGCCCCGGACTTGCGCGCCTGCGCCGCCCCATTTCAAAGCCATCGCGCGCCCGCGCGCCCATATGCATTGGCCATGCGCTCCCGCGAGTCAATGTTGCGCGCCCGCGCCTGTCGTCCAAAACACACACTTCGGGCGTGTAGTGTGTGTGCATGGAATTTTGAGTATTTTTGATATATTTTGATATATTGTGTTATTTTGAATCTTATAAGTCTATTAAGAAACTTCTAGATGATATCTTTGATATCTTTTGCATTATTTTGCATTATCTTTAGGATTTTGGAATTATAATCCAACTAGGAAATCTTTAGTCTAATTCTATTAGGATTTCTAGTTTATTTCTTTTATTTATTGTAAACTTCTCATTCATGAGAGACAGTTAATTATGATTTATTGAATTATTGATTTTTATCAATTCTTAAAAATTCTCTCTAGAATTTTTCCAAAGCTTTGCTTTTTTTTTTTAATCAAAACAAACTTATCAAAGTTTCATAAGCTTTGTGGCGTTTGTCAATCTTTTTTCACTTGGGTTGTCAAAGACAGGTTCCTTTGAAGTTCTAATTTAATTATTGGTTGTTTTCTATTGTGATTCTCTGTGGCTAGTTATGAGTTCAACTAGAGGTTTGAGATCCAAATCTGTTACATATTTCAAAGGTCGGGACAGAAATATTTGATTTCTTTTGTATTCGAATTGACGGTGCGATTCGCTATAATCGTGCTTGCCTTTTATTCATAAAAATTCATATCAGAGGAAGTGTATGTGAAGCAACCCAAAGGCTTTGAGGATCCACACCACTAGGATCATGTTTACAAGTTGAAGAAGGCACTTTATGGCTTGAAGCAAGCTCCTCGAGCTTGGTATGGTAGGTTGACTGAGTATTTACTCGAAATTGGCTTCAAACAAGGTGAGGTTGACAAAACCCTTTTTATTCAAAAGGCCAAAGGTGAAATTCTTATTTTTCAAGTTTATGTGGATGACATTATCTTTGGTGCTACTTCTCAAAATCATGTTGATAGTTTTGTTGAATGCATGTCTTCTACGTTTGAAATGAGCATGGTAGAAGAATTAACTTACTTTCTTGGATTACGAGTTAAGCAATCAAGTGATGGTATTTTTCTTTGTCAAAGTAAGTATGCAAAGAATTTGGTGAAAAAGTTTTTCAAAGAGAATGTTAAGAACATGAAAACTCCAATGGGATCGAGTAAAAAATTGGGAAAAGACAGTGTTGCGGCTGATGTTGACAACACCATGTATCGCAACATGATAGAGAGTCTTTTGTGTTTGATTGCTAGTCGTCCTGATATCATGTTAAGTTTGTGTTTATGTGCTAGGTACCAATCTGATCCAAAGGTAACCTATTTAAAAGTTGTTATGAGAATTTTGAAATATGTTTCGGGTACATTGGATTTGGGATTGTGGTATACGAGGGAAACCAACACTAACCTTGTAGGTTTTAGTGATGCCGATTGGGCTGGTGATGTTAATGATATAAAAGATCACTATGGGTGGGTGTTTTTGTTGGAACACGGTCGTTCTCCGGATCGAAAAAGAAAGTGATACCCGGTGCAGCGGAAGTTTTAAATTTTTTTATATGAAACGATTCCATATGGGTATCCAATTCCTACGATTAAAATTGATAACATAAAATTTAAACAATGTAAATTTTACCTTAAAATCTCGAAGCGAGATTATGGACACCAACAGATTAATCTGCTCTTGTTGTATATCCCAGGAACTGATGAACAAACGTTTCTTCAATCAGGTCCATGAACAGAAGTTTAATCCCTCTGATAGACTGCACTAGAAAGTCTATCAGAAGTTTATACGAAGAGAAATAACAGATTTGATCTGCTAATTTAGACTGCAAATTCGAAATTTTCAGACCGAAAAATCTCAAAGACAGAGGGAAGGGGGGCGGCCGAAACTAGAGAGAAACTCTCTAGGGTTTTCAAAAATTTATGACCTTGTGTTGTATAATTTCTGCAATGCAATAACTTATTTATAATGTGGGCTGCTAACAGCTTAGGGCCCATTAGTCATAAGTTCAAGCCTGACAAGCAAAGCCCACATGTTCAGAAATTAATATAAAATTTATCGTGGCTCAGATTGATAAAAAAATTTCACCAATGTGCACAGAAACCATTTCTGCATCTTTTAAAGTCAAGACAAATTTTCTGAATCCGAATTCAGTGGTTTCCAAAAATGTCCATCACTATGTCATTTTAGGAAATCTTACTCCCTCTACTCTTAAATAAGAAGTCCCACTTCTTTATTCACTAAATTTAACTCTTTAAATTTAATTATCTCAACGGGAATTAAAAATCCATTGCTTGTGTGACCCTCAATGGTTCAGGGATACAGCTAGCCGTGGGCTCACAATTCCTTGTGACTCGGAACAACAATTTCCGACTTACCCAACGAATCATGGTAAGAGCGCCTAGCAACATCGCCCCATGATTCCCTAGGTATCACTGATAGTGCCTGCAAGAACCAATAGATTTTGGTTAGCGTACAGTACGGTCCCTTCATCCATATATCCCGATCGAATCAACAACCATTGGTAAATCGAGAGTCGTTCGAGATTCGATAACTATGCAATGCATCTTGAAGATCAAATAGTGACATCGCATGTGCTACTAGGAAACCAAGTAACCTAAAACACATCATGTACTCTGGCCAGAGATTCGTCACACTAATATCTCCTCAGATTGTATAGGATATCCACACTCGCAAGTGTGCGGTGATTCCTTGAAAACAAAGCATCGACTCCTATATGTGTCGTAACTGTACCCAATCCCAACACCTGATGACCCTAATAGAGTCGGTAAACGAGTCAAAGCACAGTACTAGCATATAGAGTCTCAATGATGTTTCAAGTAATAAGGACTAATGGTGTACAACCAAAACCGCGGACTATATCCACTCGATAAGTGATAACCACTTGGAAAGTCCGAATAGGGTAGTTCAATCATTCATCATATGAATATCCATTTGCATGCTTCGAACATCTCTATGTTCCATACCAATGAAACGTGGTACTCGGCATCGCAAATGCTAGTCTCAATCTCGAGCGATCCTTATCCTTATTTGTGGACGGCTCAATTTACTAGGAACTGTTTAGAATATACAGTGAACATAAGATGTGTTTCATGACAGTGATCTCTCTATATTCACTATCTCATCTTACTTTAGTATATTCAAGGTCTTTATCAAAATAGCAACAGTATATCATTATATAATAATAAGATAAAGTGAACGCCATTTAAAGAACATATATTATATTAAAAAAAGATTGTTTACAAAAAGAGACTCTCAAAACCCTTAGCCACAAGTTGGCTAGCGGGGCATCAACTCATTCAATCTCCCACTTGACCTAAAGCCAACTAGTCATACTACGTAGTCCCATTGCTTCGCGATGTTTGTCAAATAATGGTCCTGGCAAGGTCTTAGTAAGTGGATCAGCGATATTGTCTGCAGAGGCCACTCTCTCGACAGTGATGTCTCCTCTTTCCATGATCTCCCGGATGATGTGGTATTTCCTCGGTACGTGTTTGGATCTTTGATGAGACCTTGGTTCCTTTGCCTGAGCAACGACACCCGTGTTGTCATAGTACACTGAAAGAGTGGGTGCCCGGTAAGCCAACTTGTGGCTAAGGGCTTTGGTGACTCTTTGTATAAACAATCTTTTGTTTAATATTATTTACACTTTTATTAATGGCAATGACTTTATCTTTCTTCATATTGTTATATTGTGATATACTATTGTTGTTTTGATAAAGACCTTGAATATACTATAGTGTATGTAAGATGTGGTAGAACATGGAGATGTCTATCATGAAACACATCTTATAGTCACTGTATATTCTAAACTGTTCCTAGTCGATTGAGCCGTCCGATAATAAGGATAAGGATCGCTCGAGTTTGAGACTAGCATTTGCGATGCGGAGTACCACGTTTCATTGGTAAGGAACATAGAGATGTTCGAAGCATGCAAATCGATATTCATATGATGAATGATCGAACTACCCTATCCGGACTTTCCAAGTGGTTATCACTTATCGAGTGGATATAGTCCGCGGTTTTGGTTGTACACCATTAGTCCTTACTACTTGAAACATCATTGAGACTCTATATGCTAGTACTGTGCTTTGACTCGTTTACCGACTCTATTGGGGTCATCAGGTGTCGGGATTGGGTACAGTTACAAAACATATAGGAGTCGATGCTTTGTTGTCAAGGATTCACCACATACTTGCGAGTGTGGATATCCTATGCGATCTGAGGAGATATTAGTGTGACGAATCTCTGGCCAGAGTACATGATGTGGTTTAAGAAATTGTTTCTTAGTAGCACATGCGATGTCACTATTTGATCTTCAAGATGTATTGCATAGTTATCGAATCTCGAACGACTCTCGATATACCAATGGTTGTTGATTCGATCGGGATATATGGATGAAGGGACCGTACTGTACGCTAACCAAAATCTATTGGTTCTTGTAGGCACTATCAGTGATACCTAGGGAATCATGGGGCGATGTTGCTAGACGCTCTTACCATGATTCGATGGGCAAGTCGGAAATTGTTGTTCCGAGTCACAAGGAGTTGTGAGCCCACGGCTAGCTGTATCCCTGAACCATTGAGGGTCACACAGTGTAATGGATTTTTAATCCCCGTTGAGATAGTTAAATTTAAAGAGTTAAATTTAATGAACAAAGAAGTTAGACTTCTTAATTATGAGTAGAGGAGTAAGATTTCCTAAAATGACATAGGGATGGACATTTTTGGAAACCACTGAATTCGGATTCAGAAAAATTTATCTTGACTTTAAAAGGTGCAGAAATGGTTTCTGTGCACATTGGTGAAATCGGTTTATCAATCGGAGTCACGATGAATTTTATATTAATTTCTGAACATGCGGGCTTTGCTTGTCGGGCTTGAACTTATGACTAATGGGCCCTAAGCTGTTAGTGGCCTACATTATAAATAAGTTATTGCAGTACAGAAATTACACACAACAAGGTCACAATTTTCGAAAAAACCCTATTTTCTCTCTGAAGTGGCCGACCCCCTCTGCTCGGTAAAATCCAGTCTGTGAAATTTGAATTGCAGTCTGGTTTAACGGAACAAATTCGTTAATCTCTTCGTAGAAACTTCTGATAGATTTTCTAGTGCAATCTATCAGAGGGATTAAATATCCGTTCGTGGACCTGATTAAAGAACAGTTCGTCCATCAGTTCCAGGGATATACAACAAGAGCAGAGCAATCTGTTGGTGTCCAAAATCTCGATTCGAGATTAAAGGTAAAAATTTTATAATCGTTATTTAATTTTTACACACACACAATTTAATCGTAAGGTTGATACCTATTATGGAATCGTTCCATACAAAAATTTTAAACTTTCGCTGCACCGGGTATCAATCCTAATTGATCTGATCGCCGCGTTCTCCAACATACACAGGGACTGGACCAACAGCTTCAGGAATAACGCCCAACTCTTGGACGAAATTCCTCATCCAAACGGCCTCTTTAGCAGCAGCTGATGCCGCAATGTATTCTGCCTCAGTGGTGGAATCCGCTGTGGTGTCCTGCTTGGAACTCTTCCAAGAGACAGCACCGCCATTGAGCATGAACACAAATCCAGAGGTTGACTTCGAGTCATCCACGTGACTTTGGAAGCTAGAGTCGGTATACCCTTCCAATTTCAGATCTCTTCCTCCATAAACCATGAATACATTCTTAGTTCTTCTCAAGTACTTAAGAATATCCTTCACGGCTTTCCAATGCATTTGACCGGGATTGGCTTGATATCTGCTCGTGACACTCAGAGCAAATGTCACATCCGGTCTGGTAGATATCATCCCATACATGATACTCCCTATGGCTGACGCATATGGTATGTGTGTCATTTTCTCTATCTCTTCGTCAGTCTTGGGACACATAGACTTGGATAGAGAGATTCCATGACACATAGGTAGATGTCCTCTCTTGGACTCATCCATTGAAAACCTTTTCAATATAGTGTCGATGTAGGTAGCTTGAGTAAGTCCTATCATTCTCTTATATCTATCTCTATAGATCTGTATCCCTAGAATATAGGACGCCTCACCCAAATCCTTCATCGAGAATCTACCTGACAACCATATCTTTGTTGACTGCAACATCCCTACATCATTCCCAATGAGTAGGATGTCATGAACATAAAGTACTAAGAATGTTACCGCATCCTTAACTACTTTCTTGTACACGCATGGTTCCTCCGGGTTCTTGATGAAACCAAAATCCTATATTGTTTCATCAAATTTCTGGTTCCAACTTCTTGATGCCTGTTTGAGACTATAGATCGATCTCTGAAGCTTACATACCTTATGCTCGCTTCCCATGGATGTGAATCCCTCGGGCTGCATCATATAGATCTTTTCCTTAATGTTTCCATTAAGGAATGCATTCTTCACATCCATTTGCCATATCTCATAGTCATACCATGCAGCAATGGCAATAAGGATTCTTATGGACTTGAACATTGCGACTGGTGAAAAAGTTTCATCATAGTCAACACCTTGTCTTTGAGTGTAACCTTGTGCAACCAATCATGCCTTGTAGGTCAGTACCTTACCATCAGACCCAAGTTTTCTCTTGTAGATCCATTTACACCCTATTGGAACCATTCCATCAGGAGGATCTACTAAAGACCAAACTTGGTTTGTATGCATCGAATCTATTTTCGACTGCATAGCTTTAAGCCATAAATTCAAATCCGCATCAGAAATTTCTTCCTTGAATTTTCTTGGATCACATTCAATGTTGGGTTCACTTTGATCCCCTTCAAGAAGAATACCATATCTAATAGGAGGCCTAGAAGTCCTCTCGGATCTTCTAGTAATAGGCGTGTCTTGTGATGATTTTTTAGGTATAGGATCGTTATTTTGTATCTTGGGTTCTTCTCGAATTTCTTCGAGTTCCATCATCTTGCCTTTCTTATCCAATAAGAACTCCTTCTCCAAGAAGGTGGCATTCCTTGAAACAAACACTTTTGTTTCAGTAGGATGATAGTGTTGGAAAACTGTGTTCAGATCAATTAAGAATTGATACCCGGTGCAGCGGAAGTTTAAAAATTTTATTTTATTATATGGAACGATTCCATATATGGGTATCAAAACTTTTACGATTAAATTTGTTCAAGTAAAAATAAAATCACAATTAAATTTTTACCTCGTCAAGCAAAGGCTTGATCGAGGACTCCAACAAAATTTAATCTGCTCT
This sequence comes from Henckelia pumila, assembly GCF_033568475.1. Lineage (NCBI taxonomy): Eukaryota > Viridiplantae > Streptophyta > Magnoliopsida > Lamiales > Gesneriaceae > Henckelia > Henckelia pumila. Next base: position 337,031 of record NW_027331788.1, read on the forward strand.
TCATGTAAATCCCGGGAACTGATGACAGTCACGATCTAACTCCGGAATTAGGTCCACGAATGAAAAACAGAAACCCTCTGATTGACTGCACTAGAAATCAATCAGAAGTTTTACGTAGAGAATAAACAGATATGATCTGTTAATTCGATTTGTAATTTTTCCCAAAAATCACAAGTCGAATTTTCTCCAAAAGGGACAGAGGAATTTTCGAAAATCCTCTTGAAAATTATATGTAGTGTTCGAAATTTCTAGACTGAATTCTTCTGTAATTTTCGAACACAGTACATATATTTATAGATAATTTTTAGACTAGATTAAGTTATAATTGCATTAGAACTCTAACTCCTTAGGGCCCACAATCCATAACTTAAGCCCAACATGCCAAGCCCGTTGTTCTAGAAATTAATATAAAATTCATCGTGACTCCGATTGATAAACTGATTTTACCAATGTGCACAGAAATCATTTCTGCATCTTTTAAAGTCAAGATAATTTTTCTGAATCCGAATTCAGTGATTTCCAAAAATACCCATCCCTATGTCATTTTAGGAAATCCCACTCCCTTTAGTTAAGAAGTCCAACTTCTCTTTCATTAAATTTAACTCTTTAAATTTAATTATCTCTACGGGGTTTTAGTAATCCATTACTTGTGTAACCCTCAATGGTTCAGGAATACAGCTAGCCGTGGGCTTACAAATCCTTGTGACTCGGAACAACAATTTCCGACTTACCCATTAAATCATGGTAAGAGCGCCTAGCAACATCGCCCCATGATTCCCTAGGTATTACTGATAGTGCCTGCAAGAACCAGTAGATTTTGGTTAGCGTACCATACAGTCCCTTTATCCATATATCCCGATCGAATCAACAACCATTTGTATATCGAGAGTCATTCAAGATTCGATAACTATGCATTACATCTTGGAGATCAAATAGTGACATCGCATGTGTTACTAGGAAAACCCATTAACCTAAAACACATCATGTACTCTGGCCAGAGATTCGTCACACTAATATCTCCTCAGATCGCATAGGATATCCACACTCGCAAGTATGTGGTGAATCCTTGACAACAAAGCATCGACTCCTATATGTGTCGTAACTGTACCCAATCCCGACACCTGATGACCCCAATAGAGTCAATAAACGAGTCAAAGTACAGTACTAGCATATAGAGTCTCAATGATGTTTCAAGTAATAAGGACTAATGGTGTACAACCAAAACCGCGGACTTTATCCACTCGATAAGTGATAACCACTTGGAAAGTTCGAATAGGGTAGTTCGATCATTCATCATATGAATATCCATTTGCATGCTTTGAACATCTCTGTGTTCCATACCAATGAAACGTGGTACTTGGCATCGCAAATGCTAGTCTCAATCTCGAGCGATCCTTATCCTTATTTGCGGATGACTCAATTGACTAGGAACAGTTTAGAATATACAATGACTATAAGATGTGTTTCATGATAGCCATCCCCATGTGCTACCACATCTTACATACACTATAGTATATTCAAGGTCTTTATCAAAACAACAATAGTATATCATAATATAACATTATGAATAAAGATAAAGTCAATGCCATTATAAAAGTGTAAATTATATTAAACAAAAGATTGTTTTACATAGTCATAAAAGCCCTTAGTCACAAGTTGGCTAACCGGGCACCCACTCTTTCAATCTCCCACTTGCCCTAAAGCCAACTAGTCATACTACGTAATCCCATTGCTTCGCGATGTTTGTCAAACAATGGTCCTGACAAGGGCTTAGTAAGCAGATCAGCGATATTGTCTGTAGAGGCCACTCTCTTGACACTGATGTCTCCTCTTTCCACGATCTCCCGGATGATGTGGTATTTCCTCAGTACATGTTTGGACTTCTGATGAGACCTTGGTTCCTTTGCCTGAGCAACGGCACCCGTGTTGTCACAGTACACCGGGACTGAACCAACAGCTTCAGGAATTACACCCAACTCTTGGATGAATTTCCTTATCCAAACCGCCTCTTTAGCAGCAGCTGATGCTGCAATGTATTCTGCCTCAGTGGTGGAATCCGCTGTGGTGTCCTGCTTGAAACTCTTCCAAGAGACAGCACCGCCATTGAGCACGAATAAAAATCCAGAGGTTGATTTCGAGTCATCCACGTCACATTGGAAGCTAGAGTCGGTATAGCCTTCCAACTTCAATTCTCTCCCTCCATAAACCATGAATAAATTCTTAGTCCTTCGCAAGTACTTAAGAATATCCTTCACGGCTTTCCAATGCATTTGACCGGGATTAGCTTGGTATCTGCTCGTGACGCTCAGAGCATAGGCCACATCCAGTCTGGTAGATATCATCCCATACATGATACTACCTATGGCTGACGCATATGGCACGTGTGTCATCTTATCTATCTCTTCGTCAGTTTTGGGACACATAGACTTGGATAGAGAAACTCCATGACACATAGGTAGATGTCCTCTCTTGGACCCATCCATTGAAAACCTTTTCAATATGGTGTCGATGTAGGTTGATTGAGTGAGTCCTATCATTCTTTTAGATCTATCTCTATAGATCTGAATTCCTAGAATATAGGATGCCTCACATAAATCCTTCATCGAGAATCTACCTGATAACCATATCTTTGTTGAGTGCAACATCCCGCGTTCTTAACTACTTTCTTGTACACGCATGGTTCCTCCGGGTTCTTGATAAAACCAAAATCCTTTATCGTTTCATCTAATTTCTGGTTCCAACTTCTTGATGCTTGTTTGAGACCATAGATTGATCTCTGAAGCTTGCATACCTTATGCTCGCTTCCCATGGATGTGTATCCCTCAGGCTGCATCATATAGATCTCTTCCTTAATGTTTTCATTAAGAAATGCAGTTTTTACATCCATTTGCCATATCTCATAGTCATACCATGCTGCTATGGCAATAAGGATTCTTATGGACTTGAACATTGCGACTGGTGAAAAGGTTTCATCATAGTCAACTCCTTGTCTTTGAGTATAACCTTTTGCCCCCAATCGTGCCTTGTAGGTCAATACCTTTCCATCAGGCCCAAGCTTTCTCTTGTAGATCCATTTGTACCCAATTGGAACAATTCCATCGGGAGGATCTACCAAAGACCAAACTTGGTTAGAATGCATCGAGTCTATTTCCGATTTCATAGCTTCAAGCCATAAATTCGAATCCGCATCAGAAATTGCTTCCTTGAAGTTTCTTGGATCACATCCAATGTCGGGTTCACTTTGATCCCCTTCAAGTAGTAGACCATATCTAATAGTAGGCCTAGAAGTCCTCTCGGATCTCCTAGTAATAGGCGTGTCTTGTGATGATTATTGAGGTGTAGGATCGCTATTTTGTATCTCGGGTTCTTCTCGAATTTCTTCTCGTTCCATCATCTTGCCTTTCTTATCCAATAAGAACTCCTTCTCCAAGAAGGTAGCATTCCTTGAAACAAACACTTTTGTTTCAGCAGGATGATAGAAATAATATCCGATTGAATTCTTCGGATACCCTACAAAATAACCTAAGGTGGATCGACTATCCAACTTATCTCCCACTGTCTGCTTCACGTAAGCAGGACATCCCCAAATCCTCAAGTACGAATACTTAGGAGCTTTACCATTCCATAACTCGTATGGTGTTTTATTTACTGCTTTAGTGTGGACGTTGTTTAACAACAATACCGCTGTTTCAAGCGCGTAGCCCCAAAATGAAGGTGGGAGCTCAGTGAAGCTCATCATGGATCGAACCATGTCCAACAAAGTTCGATTGCGACGCTCCAAAACACCATTAAGCTGAGGTGTCATAGGAGGAGTCCACTGAGAGAGAATCCCATTCTCTTTTAGATAGTCCAAAAATTCGGTACTTAAGTATTCTCCACCTCGATCCGATCGAAGTGCCTTAATACTTTTACCTAGTTTGTTTTCTACTTCAGCCTTGAATTCTTTGAACCTTTCAAATGCTTCAGACTTATATTTCATTAAATATAAATACCCATACCTAGAATGATCATCAGTAAAGGTAATGAAGTAGGTGTTTCCACATTTAGCACCAATCCTAAATGGACCGCAAACAACTGTATGGATCAAATCCAACAGATTTTGACTACGCTCAGGTTTTTCTTTGAAAGGAGATTTAGTCATTTTTTCCTTTAGGCAGGACTCACAAGTAGGTAGAGAGTTAATATCAGACATATCAAACATGCCCTCTCCCACTAGCTTGTTCATCCTCCTTGAGGAAATATGACCTAGCCTAGCATGCCAAAGGTTTGCCGGGTTTTGACTATCGTTTTTCCTTTTAATTGTTGTTACCGGTTTATCAACATAATTAATTGGAACGTCTTTTAATTTTAAGCTATATAGATCGTTTTCAAGTTGTCCATTTCGAATCAAACATTCATTCTTGTAAATATTGCAAATCCCATTCACAAAATTGCAAGAAAAACCATCTCTATCAAGCATAGAAATAGATATAATGTTTTTGACCAAATCCGGAACATATAAAACATCTTTCAAAAATAACTTAAAATTGTTCTGCAAAACTAAATAAATGTCTCCTATAGCTTTGGCTTCGACTCTAGAACCATTCCCGAGCCTTAGCTGGGTCTCACCCATCCTTAGCTTACGACTTCTTGTCATCACCTGCAAATCATTGCAAATGTGAGATCCACATCCGGTATCCAATACCCAAGAAGAAGTATTAAGCGAAACATTTATTTCAATGTAAAACATACCCTTTGCAGTTCGCAACTGTTCGAGGTATTCCTTGCAGTTACGTTTCCAATGACCGGGTTTCTTGCAGTAATGGCAAACGTTTTCATCTTTTATCCCAATTGAAGCCTTGGCCTTTCCCTTCTTATTTGATACAATCTTCTTGGGCGGGGCAGAACGTTTCTTACCCTTTCCACTTGGTCCTTTCTTAGAGTTAGAAGAGGAGCCAACCAAGAGTACCGGTTTATCCTTCTTTAGTGTGGCTTCATATGTGACAAGCATATTGACCATCTCTTCAAGGGTGGCCTCTATCTTTTTCATATTGAAGTTCATCACAAAACCGTCAAACGATGAAGGAAGTGATAGAAGCAACAAGTCCGCGCTAAGTTCATGCTCCAAAGTCAAGTCAAGTGTTAACAACTTTTCAATGAGCCCAATCATGTGCATCCCATGCTCACGGACCGAAGTCCCATCTCGCATGCGGCTCGTCATGAGCTCTCTAACGGTGGCATACCTCTCCGACCTTGACTGAGCTCCAAAGAGTTCCTTGAGGTTCTTGTGAATGTCAGCAGCATTCACAGCATCCTTGAATCTCCTTTGAAGCTCATCAGACATCGAAGCCTGCATGTAGCATTTGGCCTTGATATCATGGTCCCACCATAAATCAAGTTTGGCCAACTCTTCCGGACTTGTATTAGCCGGGGCTTCATTCGGAGGCGGCTTCTCTAACACGTAGAAAGCTTTTTCCGAAGTAAGAATAATTTTCAACTTACGGAACCATTCCGTATAGTTTGCGCCAGTCAATTTTTTTTGTTCGAGAATTGAAAACAGTGGATTGCGTGGATTCATCGTAATATAATACTGAAAAGTAAACAGACAATAATAAGTGATTTGTTTAATTAATTTACTAAGATATAAAATATGGCAAATTTTATTTTATGAATTACACTCCCACTATTTTAACGATTTCACTACCCTCTAGTGAAAACGGGAAACTGTTTTCCTTAGTGAGAACATGGAGTCCAATTGACAAATCATGATCTCGAATAATATCAGCCAACCATAATTTTCAATGGTAGTGCCCAATTACTTCAAAGTAACCCCCATGTTTTTATCTCATGTCCAATAAGGGCCCAATAATATGACACCGTTTATTGTGACATGTCAAGATAACCCATCAATATTAAGTTGTGATGGATGGTCGCCATGTGGATCCCCAATAATATGAGCCAATCCCATGGGAGTTCCACCCAACTTACAACATGTGTCGATCCAATGTACAGCTTTCCGACGAACGGGCCCCCCCAATAATATGAGCCGGACCGTATCCGCGGGTAGCATCTCATACATTGATCGTTGATGGAAGGTAGGAATATTTAAACAATATTTAAATTCCTTTTTATTAATCTTGATATCAATTTTAAATCATATTTAAAATGAGAGATTTTTAATTTTGAAAATTTGTCTCATCATGCAATTTATGTATGCTTGCGGGATTCATACAATTTAGTCTAAACATGCATACATCAATAATATCATATATTATTTAAGGATGATCGATCCCATTAACTAATCGACCCGTGGTTGCCAATCACGAGTCTAAGTCCAATCCTAGGTGATATGCAAGTATGCAATGCAATCCTATTACATTGAGCTTCCAATTTACATTTCTTCGGTCTTCATTGTCTGCTGGGCCCACCATTTCTTCAAATCTTTGTCTCCCTCTAAGTCTAATAAATTTACAATAAATTTCGATGACAAATAGGGGATACATTTTTAGGAGTGGGAATGAGCCATAAACCAGACCCACTTTTATTACATATGATAATAATATTGGGCTATAAACCAAGCCCATAAATAAACACCAACAACAATAAGACAAATGTAAATCACCTAACATACACCTAAAATATTAGTCATGGCAATCGATCATCCTTTATCCATTAATTAATTCAATAATTAAATAATTGGATAAACATGCAAAGACATCAATAATTTAAAAGATAAAATCATATTTTATCTTATCCATCCATAAGATCATATCTTATCATCAATTGTACCAAAATAATTAATTTTATAAAATTTAATTTAACGGATAAAATTTATAAATTTTCCAAAAATTCAAATTTATCCAAAAATCAATTTTAAAATTTTCGGACTCGAACAATTCGATCTGATGCCTCGTGAACCAATCAAAAACAATTTTCGATCGGATCAAAAACTAGAATTTCAAAAAATTAAAATTTTAATTAAAAATTAAAAATAATTTTTCCGGGCTGCCCGGGACAATCCCGGGCATCCCACGCCCCAAAAAGGGGCCCGGGCAGGGCAGCGATGGACTCGCGTCCCTTGGGCAGCGACGATCGCTGCCCGATTTGCCCATTAAAATTCAATTTTAAAATTTTCGTTTTGTTTCACAAACCGAGGCTTAAAAATTTTGTACAATCGATTAATTTAATCGTTTGATCTGAGGAACCTGACTCTGATACCACTGTTGAAAAACTGTGTTCAGATCAATTAAGAATTGATACCCGGTGCAGCGGAAGTTTAAAAATTTTATTTTATTATATGAAACGATTCCATATATGGGTATGAAAACTTTTACGATTAAATTTGTTCAAGTAAAAATAAAATCACAATTAAATTTTTACCTCGTCAAGCAAAGGCTTGATCGTGGACTCCAACAGAATTTAATCTGCTCTTCTTGTAAATCCTGGGAACCGATGACAGTCACGATCTAACTCCGGAATTAGGTCCATGAATGAAAAACAGAAACCCTCTGATTGACTGCACTAAAAATCAATCAGAAGTTTTACGTAGAGAATAAACAGATATGATCTGTTAATTCGATTTGTAATTTTTCACAAAAATCACAGGTCGAATTTTCTCCAAAAGGGACAGAGGAATTTTCGAAAATCCTCTTGAAAATTATATGTAGTGTTCGAAATTTCTAGACTGAATTCTTCTGTAATTTTCGAAAACAGTACATATATTTATAGATAATTTCTAGACTAGATTAAGTTATAATTGCATTAGGACTCTAACTCCTTAGGGCCCACAATCCATAACTTAAGCCCAACAAACCAAGCCCGTTGTTCTAGAAATTAATATAAAATTCATCGTGACTCCGTGTAGCGACCCGGATCCACTACCTAATCAGAGTCAAGAGCATAATTAAGCATGCATTAAATCAAATAGCTGCGGAAGACTAAATACAAGTAGACCGGCAGAATACAACCGGCTAATCAAACTTGATTTATACAACCCAATCGAATTACTTTAAATAAACCTACAGCTAATCCTGCTGTCTTCAAGGTCACTGGCTACTCCAGGCTCCTGGTGCTCAATCCTGCACCTATACCTGCCCCATCGAATAGGGTATCCAGATACACAGAAAATACTGGACGTGAGCTCTAAGCTCAATACGAAAGCATGGATAAACATACAAATATGATGCATGCAAATGACAGGGTATCCATATCTGGGATAACTGTATACAAACTGCTCAAACTGGCGCCTGGGATATAAGCTCGTCATATCGGGGTAGCTAACCACTGTGTGCGACCACTCATTCCCGAATCCCGGACGCGGACCGCGGAGTCCTCGAGGTATCAGTACCTAAGGGTACTCGATATCAAACGTCCTAACAGGGCTAAGCAACCCTAACTGGCTCATCTCGAAAGATATACAGATGTACAGGCACAAGATGATATGCACATGTCGCATAACAATAATAACATGCAAACACATAAATGCAACATATAAACATGCATATCCGCTGGCAATCTCAGTCAGTACTTACGTACCTTTCTAAGGCAGTCCTAGTAGTCCCACTCTAGGTTCCAAGCCTATCATCAAGTCTACAATGCAAATACCCATGCATCATTCAATAAGCGCTAAAAGCCTTAACTAAGCTATTGCATACTCCTAAATAATTTAAGGAGACCATAGCTATACCTGCGTCCGTCGTCATCCCACTGATGGCGACTATCCGCAACTAGGGCACTCCCCTGCTGCGAATCCACAGCCTCGAACACGGCTCTACAACACGAGCGCTGCTCCGCTACTATGTCAGACACTTTCTAACTATACTAAAATATGTTTCCTAATCCAACTCTAAAATAAGAGTACCCAAAGCCCTAAAATAGAGCCACGAGGGCGAAGGAGAGAATTCGGAATTGGCAAGAAATGAATGCCTCGGACCTTATATTTATAGGCATCGATCGGAACCTCCGATCCTCGATCGAAACTTCCGATCCTTGTTCGGAACGTCCGATCCTGCCATCGGAGCTTCCGAACATCCTTATCTGCCACATGTCAAAATCTCATTGGTTGACTTCGGATAGGGCGATCGGAGCTTCCGATCCCGATCGGAGTTTTCGATCCTGCCACACGTCATGCATGACGTAATATCGATCGGAGCTTCCGATCCTGATCGGAGCTTCCAATCTCACCTTCGAAGCTTCCGATCCTTCAGATACCAAATTGGTTTAATTAACATAATTAATCTCTTAATTACCAATTTCGGTTACGGGGTACTACATTCTCCCCCACTTAAGATATTTCGTCCTCAAAAATAGATCTTAAGTACCGAATGCAATACAAGGTACAGAAACATTCCTTATTCCAATCAAACGTTACAACCGAATACAGCTCAAAACTGAAATCAAAACAAATCAGGATGGTCTTCACGCATCCTTTCTTCAAGCTCCCAAGTAGCTTCCTCAGTGCCTCGGCGCTGCTACTGAACTAAAACCAAAGGAATGACTTTGTTCCGTAAAACCATATCCTTATAATCCAGGATACGAATAGGTTTCTCAGCATAGGTCAAATCCTTGCTCACTTGAACCTCAGACCGCTGCCGAATATGAGACTCATCCGCCACATACCATCGCAACAGTGATACGTGGAACACTTCGTGAATACTAGAAAGATACGGTGGCAAAGCTAGTCGATAAGCGAAATTGCCAATGTTCTCCGAGATCTCAAACGGACCGATAAACCCGGGAGACAACTTGCCTTTAAGACTAAATCTGAGAATCTTACGAAAAGTGACATTCTCAGAAATACTGTCTCCCCCACTTCTTTCTAGAAGAATGGAGTATGACAAGTCGCCCGTAAAACGCCTCAACAGGGGTCCTCCCAATGCTACGATGGTACCTATTGTTGTACGCGAACTTAATCAATGACAACTGATCTGGCTAAACTGAACCAAAAATCCATAGTACATGCCCAAAACATGTCCTCCAAGGTATGGATAGCGCTCTCCATCTGACCATCTGTCTCTGGGTGATATTCAATATTTAAACTGAAAGCAGTGCTCGTAGCACATTGGACACTCCCCCAAAATATGGAAGTAAACCTGGGTCTCGATCGCTGACAATGCCCACCGGCATCCATGAAGTAGAACGATCTTTTGGATGTATAACCGAGCCTTACGATCAATAGAGTGCTCTCGACTGCTCTTCGAATACCCACTGTTCCTACGAACCTTAGCAGTGATAGTTCCTCGTCAAGTATACCACTTGATACCGACTATCCCTCTTGCTAGAATCAGTTCGTACTAACGAGAAGACCAGATACAACCAACCTGTATCTCCACTGGTCTAACACTGACATCAAATCCCAGAGGTAACCGCAAGTGTTTAACCAATCGATTCCCACTTGACGTCCTGCCACAGATAACAACCAATCCCGAAAGTTCCTAGCATCGACAGACTTACATTCCGTACTTATTTTCTTCGATGCTGATTAATATTCTCAAAGAATGTCACCGCTATAATGCTGAACACATAGATGGGACCGCAACATCTACAACATTAGTAGTCTAGATTAAAGATCACCACTATCTCGTCACTCGAGATATCAATTGAATTCGCAACACTGGTTATCCAACCATAGATAACAATCCCACTAGACTCTGAACACAGTCTCAGCTGTCGTATCATCCCACGAACAAACAACTGATATCGGCCTGCTAATGCTCATTGAATTCCGCATTACTCGTCGAATCACAATTTAAAGAAAATCCTCCGAGAAAACTGCTGGAAATGCCTAAACAAGTATTCGGCTAACAGTTCCCAAAACTGTAATCCAATAGCATGGAACAATTCTATTTCCAAAACTGGGTCAACCATTGCTAATACCAAGCAATGTTTAGATCAATTACGTCTTCTCTTACCATTGATAACTTTACCCGAGTTATCGAACTAGCCATGACTTACCAAAGTCAAAACATGAAATCACCTCCCGTGATCTATCCAACTTGAAAGTCCAAACGACTGCACTCCGAAAATCTCAACCACCCGAGAATCATGAATGCAAATAATTCTCTTACTGTTCCGAGACATTTACTTAAAGGATCCAAACTCATAAGCACGATGGCTTATAGTATCGTCCCAAGTATCTCTCGGTTCATGATATCTTAATTACTGATCTGCTCAACCAATCGACCTCGTCGATAAGTTGTGACTATCACACAACTTGTCAGTACCAACCAAAATATGGCAACCATCCGCCAGGTCTTGGTCCTTTGAAATCTCACATGGCTCGATCAATAATCATGATCTCACGGCCATGTTTCCGCATATCCCAAATACTTGGAATCAAAAGAATCACAACTGATTCAACTCACCTATCTCTGACAAGGTCAGACAATAGCTATTAGTAGTCACCAGTACCAATCTCGTATCGATACTGACTCACTACCAACTGAACTGTCGCTAAACTTGTTCCTGATAACTATATCTCTTGCTAAGACTGCAACAAATCGAGACTGAGGTTACTTGCCGTGGTGTCCCACCTGAAATCACCACCAAGTGTACACTGGCATAAGTCACGCTATCCTCACGCCTCAAATAGTCATGTACAATTCTTAGCATCGGATATAATCTATCACTGAAGGAAACCATTAATGCTGAAAACTTACTCATCTCCGAGTCAAATGTTTCAGGAATTTCACAAACCAAAACTCCTGGATAGCCCCTATCACAAGAGCATCCAAACCCTGACTAGATCCACTAGTCTAGCAGTATCCAATAGACTAAAACTATCTGTTCAGAGTGTTGGAGAACGGCGATCAGATCAATAAGAATTGATACCCCGGTGCAGCGGAAGTTTAAAAATTTTATATGGAACGATTCCATAATGGGTATCAAAACTTTTACGATTAAATTGTGTGTGTAAAAATTAAATAACAATTATAAATTTCCAAAAATGCCCATCCCTATGTCATTTTAGGAAATCTTACTCCTCTACTCTTAAATAAGAAGTCCAACTTCTTTGTTCATTAAATTTAACTCTTTAAATTTAACTATCTCAACGGGGATTAAAAATCCATTACTCTGTGTGACCTCAATGGTTCAGGGATACAGCTAGCCGTGGGCTCACAACTCCTTGTGACTCGGAACAACAATTTCCGACTTGCCCATCGAATCATGGTAAGAGCGCCTAGCAACATCGCCCCATGATTCCCTAGGTATCACTGATAGTTCCTGCAAGAACCAATAGATTTTGGTTAGCGTACAGTACGGTCCCTTCATCCATATATCCCGATCGAATCAACAACCATTGGTAAATCGAGAGTCGTTCGAGATTCAATAACTATGCAATACATCTTGAAGATCAAATAGTGACATCGCATGTGCTACTAAGAAACCATTTCTTAAACCACATCATGTACTCTGGCCAGAGATTCGTCACACTAATATCTCCTCAGATCGCATAGGATATCCACACTCGCAAGTATGTGGTTAATCCTTGACAACAAAGCATCGACTCCTATATGTGTTGTAATTGTACCCAATCCCGACACCTGATGACCCCAATAGAGTCGGTAAACGAGTCAAAGCACAGTACTAGCATATAGAGCCTCAATGATGTTTCAAGTAGTAAGGACTAATGGTATACAATTAAAACCGCGGACTTTATCCACTCGATAAGTGATAACCACTTGGAAAGTCCGGATAGGGTAGTTCGATCATTCATCATATGAATATCCATTTGCATGCTTCGAACATCTCTATGTTCCCTACCAATGAAACGTGGTACTCTGCATCGCAAATGCTAGTCTCAAACTCGAGCGATCCTTATCCTTATTTTCGGACGGCTCAATCGACTAGGAACAGTTTAGAATATACAGTGACTATAAGATGTGTTTCATGATAGACATCCCCATGTTCTACCACATCTTACATACACTATAGTATATTCAAGGTCTTTATCAAAACAACAATAGTATATCACAATATAACAATATGAAGAAAGATAAAGTCATTGCCATTAATAAAAGTGTAAATTATATTAAACAAAAGATTGTTTATACAAAGAGTCATCAAAGCCCTTAGCCACAAGTTGGCTCACTGGGCACCCACTCTTTCAATCTCCCACTTGCCCTAAAGCCAACTAGTCATACTACGTAGACCCATTGCTTCGCGATGTTTGTCAAATAATGGTCCTGGCAAGGGCTTAGTAAGTGGATCAGCGATATTGTCTGCAGAGGCCACTCTTTCGACAGTGATGTCTCCTCTTTCCACAATCTCCCGGATGATGTGGTATTTCCTCAGTACGTGTTTGGATCTTTGATGAGACCTTGGTTCCTTTGCCTGAGCAACGGCACCCATGTTGTCACAGTACACCGGGACTGGACCAACAACTTCAGGAATGACGCCCAACTCTTGGACGAAATTCCTCATCCAAACGGCCTCTTTAGCAGCAGCTGATGCTGCAATGTATTCTGCCTCAGTGGTGGAATCCGCTGTGGTGTCCTGCTTGGAACTCTTCCAAGAGACAGCACCGCCATTGAGCATGAACACAAATCCAGAGGTTGACTTCAAGTCATCCACGTCACTTTGGAAGCTAGAGTCGGTATAGCCTTCCAATTTTAGTTCTCTTCCTCCATATACCATGAACATATTCTTAGTCCTTCGTAAGTACATAAGAATGTCCTTCACGGCTTTCCAATGCATTTGACCGGGATTAGCTTGATATCTGCTCGTGACACTCAGAGCAAATGCTACATCCGGTCTGGTAGATATCATCCCATACATGATACTACCTATGGCTGACGCATATGGTACATGTGTCATTTTCTCTATCTCTTCATCAGTCTTGGGGCACATAGACTTGGATAGAGAAACTCCATTACACATGGGTAGATGTCCTCTCTTGGACCCATCCATTGAAAATCGTTTCAATATGGTGTCGATGTAGGTTGATTGAGTGAGTCCTATCATTCTCTTAGATCTATCTCTATAGATCTGTATCCCTAGAATATAGGATGCCTCACCCAAATCCTTCATCGAGAATCTACCTGATAACCATATCTTTGTTGACTGCAACATCCCTACATCATTCCCAATGAGTAGGATGTCATCAACATAAAGTACTAAGAATGTCACAGCATCCTTAACTACTTTCTTGTACACGCATGGTTCCTCCGGGTTCTTGATGAAACCAAAATCCTTTATTGTTTCATCAAATTTCTGGTTCCAACTTCTTGATGCTTGTTTTAGACCATAGATTGATCTCTGAAGCTTGCATACCTTATGCTCGCTTCCCATGGATGTGTATCCCTCAGGCTGCGTCATATAGATTTTTTCCTTAATGTCTCCATTAAGAAAAGCAGTCTTCACATCCATTTGCCATATCTCATAGTCATACCATGCAGCTATGACAATAAGGATTCTTATGGACTTGAACATTGCAACTGGTGAAAAGGTTTCATCATAGTCAACTCCTTGTCTTTGAGTATAACCTTTCGCCACCAATCGCGCCTTGTAGGTCAATACCTTACCATCAGGCCCAAGCTTTCTCTTGTAGATCCATTTACACCCTATTGGAACAATTCCATCGGGAGGATCTACGAAAGACCAAACTTGATTTGTATGCATCGAATCTATTTCCGACTGCATAGCTTCAAGCCATAAATTTGAATCCGCATCAGAAATTGCTTCCTTGAAGTTTCTTGGATCACATCCAACATCGGGTTCATTTTGATCCCCTTCAAGAAGAAGAACATATCGAATAGGAGGTCTAGAAGTCCTCTCGGATCTTCTAGATATAGGTGTGTCTATCAATGGTTACTGAGGTGTAGGATCGTTATTTTGTATTTCGGGTTCTTCTCTAATTTCTTCGAGTTCCATCATCTCGCCTTTCTTATCCAATAAGAACTCCTTCTCCAAGAAGGTGGCATTCCTTGAAACAAACACCTTTGTTTCAGGAGGATGATAGAAATAATATCCGATTGAATTCTTCGGATACCCTACAAAATAACATAAGGTGGATCGACTATCCAACTTATCTCCCACTGTCTGCTTCACGTAAGCAGGACATCCCCAAATCCTCAAGTACGAATACTTAGGAGCTTTGCCATTCCATAACTCGTATGGTGTTTTGTCCAATGCTTTAGTGTGGACGTTGTTCAACAACAATACCGCCGTTTCAAGCGCATAGCCCCAAAACGAAGGTGGAAGCTCAGTGAAGCTCATCATGGATCGAACCATGTCCAACAAAGTTCGATTACGACGCTACGATACACCATTCAGCTGTGGTGTTATAGGAGGAGTCCACTGAGAGAGAATCCCATTCTCTTTTAGATAGTCCAAAAACTCGGTACTTAAGTATTCTCCACCTCGATACGATCGAAGTTCTTTAATACTTTTACCTAGCTTGTTTTCTACTTCAGCCTTGAATTCTTTGAACTTTTCAAATGCTTCAGACTTATATTTCATTAAATATAAATACCCATACCTTGAATAATCATCAGTAAAGGTAATGAAGTAGGTGTGTCCATATTGAGTACCAATTCTAAATGGACCACAAACGTCTGTATGGATCAAATCCAACAGATTTTGACTACGCTCAGGTTTCCCCTTAAAAGGAGATTTAGTCATTTTTCCTTTTAGGCAGGATTCACAAGTAGGTAGAGAGTTAATATCAGACATATCAAACATGCCCTCTCCCACTAGCTTGTTCATTCTCCTTGAGGAAATATGACCTAGCCTAGCGTGCCAAAGGTTTGCCGGGTTTTGACTATCGATTTTCCTTTTGTTTGTTGTTGCCGGTTTATCAACATAATTTATTGGAACGTTTTTTAATTTGAAGTTATATAGATCGTTTTCAAGTTGTCCATTTCCAATCAAACATTCATTCTTGTAAATATTGCAAATCTCATTCACAAAATTGCAAGAATAACCATCTTTATCAAGCATAGAAAAAGAAATAATGTTTTTAATCAAATCTGGAACAAATAAAACATCTCTCAAAAGTAACTTAAAACCGTTCTGCAAAATTAAATAAATATCTCCCACAGCTTTAGCTTCAACTCTGGAACCATTTCCGAGCCTCAGCTGGGTCTCACCCATTCTAAGCCTGCAACTTCTTGTCATCACCTGCAAATCATTGCAAATGTGAAATCCACATCCGGTATCCAATACCCAAGAAGTAGTATTAAGTGAAACATTTATTTCAATATAGAACATACCCTTCGCAGTTCGCAACTGCTCTAGATATTCCTTGCAGTTACGTTTCCAATGACCGGGCTTCTTGTAGTAATGGCAAACATCCTTGGACTTTTCCATGTTTGAAGCCTTTGTCTTGTACTTCTTCTCGGGTTCGATTTTCTTGGGTGGGGCAGAACGCTTCTTACCCTTTGTACTTGGCCCCTTCTTAGCAGAAGAAGAGGAGCCCACCAAGAAAGCCGGTTTATCCTTCTTTAAAGTGGATTCATATGTCACAAGCATATTGACCATCTCTTCAAGGGAGACCTCTATCTTGTTCATATTGAAATTCACCACAAATCCGTCAAACGAAGAAGGAAGAGATAGAAGTAGTAAGTCCACGTTGAGTTCATGCTCCAACACCAAATCAAGCGTTACCAACTTCTGTATGAGCCAAATCACTCGTACCCCATGATCACAGACCGAAGTCCCTTCACGCATGCGACACGTCATTAGCTCTTTTACAGTAGCGAACCTTTCAGCTCTCGATTGAGCCCCAAAAAGTTCCTTGAGTTGTACGTGAATGTCAGCAGCATTCACGGTGTCCTCAAATCGCCTCTAGAGTTCATCAGACATCGAGGCTTGCATATAGCATTTGGCCTTGATATCATGGTCCCACCATGTATCAAGTTTGGCCAACTCTTCCGGACTTACATCAGCTGGTGCTTCCTTTGGAGGAGATTTTTCTAACACATAGAGCATCTTCTCCGAATTCAAGACAATCTTCAACTTACGGAACCATTTCGTATAGTTTGCGCCAGTCAATTTATTTTGTTCGAGGATCGAGAAAAGTGGATTACGCGAATTCATCTTTATGAAATACTGAAAAGAAACAGACAAATATCAGTGATTGTTTAATTAATTTACTAAGACATAAAATAGGCGAAATTTATTTTATGAATCTCACTCCCACTATTTTAACGATTTCACTACCCTCTAGTGAAAACGGGAAACTGTTTTCCTTAGTGAGAACATGGAGTCCAATTGACAAACTATGGTCCCGAATAATATCAGCCAACCATAATTTTCAAAAGGTAGAGCCCAATTGCTTCCAAAGCAACCTCCACGTTTTTACCTCATGTCCAATAAGGGCCCAATAATATGACGCCGTTTATTGTGACATGTCAAGATGACCCATCAATATTAAGTTGTGATGGACGGTCGCCATGTGGATCCCCCAATAATATGAGCCAATCCCATGGGAGTTCCACCCAACTTACAACATGTGTCGATCCAATGTACAATTTTTCGACGAACGGGCCCCCCCAATAATATGTGCCGGAAAGTATCCGCGGGTAGCATCTCATACATTGATCGTTGATGGAAGGTAGGAACATTTAAACAATATTTAAATTTCCTTTATTTATCTTGATATCAATTTTAAATCATATTTAAAATGAGGGATTTTAATTTTGAAAATTTGTCTCATCATTTTAAAATTTTGTATGCTTGCCGGATTCACACAATTTAGTCTAAAACATGCATACAACAATAATATCACATATTATATAGGATGATCGATTCCATTTCTAATCGACCCGTGGTTGCCAATCACGAGTCTTAGTCCAATCCTAGGTAATATGCAGTATGCAATGCAATCCTATTACATTGAGCTTCCAATTTACATTTCTTCTGTCTTTATTGTCTGCTGGGCCCACCTCCATCTTCAAATCTTCATCTCCCACTAAGTCTAATGTATTTACAATAAATAACCATGACAAGTAGGGGATACATTTCAAGGGGTGGGAACGGGCCATAAACCAGGCCCACTTTTATTACATATGACAATTCATATTGGGCCATAAACCAGGCCCATTAATAAATCCAACAACAATAAAAACAAATGTAAATTCCTAACATACACCTACAAAATTGGTCATGGCAATCGATCATCCTTATCCAATAACATTTAATTCAAAATTAATTTATTGGATAACATGCAATGTCAATTTAAATTTAAAAGGATAAAATCATATTCCATATATAAAATCTTATTTTACATACAAAATCATATTTTATCTTTTTATCAAATAAAATCATATTTTATCTATAAAATCCAATTTTATACATAAAATCATATTTTACTCAATATATCCATAAGATCATATCTTATCATCAATTGTACCAAAAATAATTAATTTCATAAAATCTGATTTAACGGATAAAATATATAAATTTTCCAAAAATTCAAATTTATCCAAAAATCAATTTTAAAATTTTCGGACTCGAACAATTCGATCTGACGCCTCGTGGACTAATCAAAAACAATTTTCGATCGGACCAAAAATAGAATTTTAACATATTAAAATTTAATTTTAAAATTAAAAAAAATTAATTTTTCGCGGGCCGCCTGGGACACTCCCGGGCTGCCCGCGCCCCAAAGGGCTCGGGGCCGGGCAGCCCGGCTGCCCCTAGGGCAGCGATCACATCGCTGCCCATGGGTAGCGCCGAGCGCTGCCCTGCGCTGGGCAGCGACTATCGCTGCCCCCCGGGCAGCGATCCAATCGCTGCCCGTGTTTTTGCCCGAAAAAAAAAAAATTTATTTTTAAAATATTTATTTTGTTTCAAAAACCGAGGCTTAAAAATTTTTGTACAATCGATTAATTTAATCGCTTGATCTGAGAAACCTGTCTCTGATACCACTGTTGGAGAACGGCGATCAGATCAATCAGAATTGATATCCGGTGCAGCGGAAGTTTAAAAATTTTATATGGAACGATTCCATAATGGGTATCAAAACTTTTACGATTAAATTGTGTGTGTAAAAATTAAATAACAATTATAAATTTTTACCTCCAATCTCGAATCGAGATTATTGACACCAACAGATTGCTCTGCTCTTGTTGTATCTCCCAGGAACTGATGGACGAACTGTTCTTCAATCAGGTCCACGAACAGAGATTTAATCCCTCTGATAGATTGCACTAGAAAATCTATCAGAAGTTTCTACGAAGAGAATTAACGAATTTGATCCGTTAAACCAGACTGTAATTCAAAATTCACAGACTGGATTTTTCCGAGCAGAGGGGAGGGGGGCGGCCACTGTTAGAGAAAAATACTAGGGTTTTCGAAAATTGTGACCTGTTGTTTGTAATTTCTGTAATGCAATAACTTATTTATAATGTAGTCCGCTAACAGCTTAGGGCCCATTAGTCATAAGTTCAAGCCCGACAAGCAAAGCCCGCATGTTCAGAAATTAATATAAAATTCATCATGACTCCGATTGATAAACCGATTTCACCAATGTGCACAAAAACCATTTCTGCACCTTTTAAAGTCAAGATAAATTTTTCTGAATCCGAATTCAGTGATTTCCAAAAATGCCCATCCCTATGTCATTTTAGAAAATCTTACTCCTCTACTCTTAAATAAGAAGTCCAACTTCTTTGTTCATTAAATTTAACTCTTTAAATTTAACTATCTCAACGGGGATTAAAAATCCATTACTCTGTGTGACCCTCAATGGTTCAGGGATACAGCTAGCCGTGGGCTCACAACTCCTTGTGATTCGGAACAACAATTTCCGACTTGCCCATCGAATCATGGTAAGAGCGCCTAGCAACATCACCCCATGATTCCCTAGGTATCACTGATAGTGCCTGCAAGAACCAATAGATTTTGGTTAGCGTACAGTACGGTCCCTTCATCCATATATCCCGATCGAATCAACAACCATTGGTAAATCGAGAGTCGTTCGAGATTCGATAACTATGCAATACATCTTGAAGATCAAATAGTGACATCGCATGTGCTACTAAGAAACCATTTCTTAAACCACATCATGTACTCTGGCCAGAGATTCTTCACACTAATATCTCCTCAGATCGCATATGATATCCACACTCGCAAGTATGTGGTGAATCATTGACAACAAAGCATCGACTCCTATATGTGTTGTAACTGTACCCAATCCCGACACCTGATGACCCCAATAGAGTCGGTAAACGAGTCAAAGCACAGTACTAGCATATAGAGCCTCAATGATGTTTCAAGTAGTAAGGACTAATGGTGTACAACCAAAACCGCGGACTTTATCCACTCGATAAGTGATAACCACTTGGAAAGTCCGGATAGGGTAGTTTGATCATTCATCATATGAATATCCATTTGCATGCTTCGAACATCTCTATGTTCCCTACCAATGAAACGTGGTACTCTGCATCGCAAATGATAGTCTCAAACTTGAGCGATCCTTATCCTTATTTTCGGACGGCTCAATCGACTAGGAACAGTTTAGAATATACAGTGACTATAAGATGTGTTTCATGATAGACATCCCCATGTTCTACCACATCTTACATACACTATAGTATATTCAAGGTCTTTATCAAAACAACAATAGTATATCACAATATAACAATATGAAGAAAGATAAAGTCATTGCCATTAATAAAAGTGTAAATTATATTAAACAAAAGATTGTTTATACAAAGAGTCATCAAAGCCCTTAGCCACAAGTTGGCTCACCGGGCACCCACTCTTTCACAGAGTACGTACTCGTCAAGGAAAATCCCTCCAAGACTGGTCCTTGTGACAAAACTGCAAACCAATATCTTTGACGATAGTCAGACGATATCTAAACCGCTGACACCTAACCAGGAATCCAATCCAATGTCATATCCCGTCGTGACTGTTACCAAAAACTCTAGACTAAGTAGCCTTCCCACCGCCAAATCCTGAAGCACGAAGGCTTCCAGGCATTCTCCGAAGTACGAAAGACTCCCAGAGTAACACTGGCATAGGGTCGTGCTCCATCATGTCTAGTCATGGTCCTAGTTCAAAACTCTCGGCATATACCCGACTTGGTATCCCGATGAAATCCCATCATCACGAAGTCTCAACCTATGCAGGTCAATCAGACTACTGTCCTAAGGAAACAACTTAGAACAAAAACTCAAAATTCCAAACAAGATCGATATTTCCATGCTCCCAGATGAATTACCTCATCAATGACACTAACTCAATCAAACGACTAATTAGGTCAGCCTTAGGAAGACACCTAGACTAACCCCATGTCAATCCGTTACCGTTGACTTACTCAAAATCCATGAGCTATCCTAGTTGATTAGTCAACTAATTCCAAGCCAAACTTAGTAACATTACTTGTAATCAAACACGAATCTTTGAATAAGTAAAACATGTATCATTACTTCAAGTTATGTACAATTTCCTTTATTACAATCCCATGTAATACATACAGTATTCAAAATACAACAAAATGTACATCAAATAACTTGAATTGATACAACCAATTTTTGATGATTCATTACAACTGAAATACTGTTTACAAATACATCAATACAGTATTTAAAGTCGTCGAACTTGTCTTCACTCCTTGAGCATGAAGCTATTAATCGACACACGCATCGATAAAAGCATACTTCTGTCCAAGTCTCTCTACATGTCCTCCAGCGAAGATCTCCGGAGAAATGGCACGTATATCGCTAACCAGCTATGCTCTGCGTCAGTGCATGTCAGTCGACTTCTTCTGCTCGCGATCTACCATCAGCGTTCTTCTTGTATCTAAATCATGCTTTTGAACATGAAGTATTCCGTATGCCTACCAAAAGCATCGATACAAGCATACCGGCAAAACCATGTTCTGCACGAGGTTAAAGACCTCACTCTTGAAACCTGTCATGTTTTAGGCACTCGAGGCATTCTCTGGTGAAGGTCTATCTGACAATCTCTCCAACTACGAGTGGAGAATCTTCAAGGACTGGAACCACATGGATTACTAAACACCATTCGTTCCAAAAAGCCCTCAGAGGTATCTGACGCGATATAACCGATCTTCTCTTCCAGTCTTCCCTGGCTGGAATCCATATGTTCTTCGATCAACATCCCAATGCATCGAATGATGAACCGTCCACAGTAGTCAGTCTATCTATCGATATGCTACTACTAGTGTTCTCATCACTGTTGCATTCCTTATAGTAAAAACTTCTGCCGCAAACCTTGGCAATGAAGAACCAAATCTTCTTTTGCTAGCCTCAATCAATCATACAAGGATAATCAAGAGGTCTTATTATCAATTTCCTAAGTCCCTTTCATGCAGTGCTCTGATACCATAAATGTAGCGACCCGACCCGGATCCACTACCTAATCAGAGTCAAGAGCATAATTAAGCATGCATTAAATCAAATTGCTGCGGAAGACTAAATACAAGTAGACTGGCAGAATACAACCGGCTAATCAAACTTGATTTATACAACCCAATCGAATTACTTTAAATAAAACCTACAGCTAATCCTGCTGTCTTCAAGGTCACTGGCTACTCCAGGCTCCTGGTGCTCAATCCTGTACCTATACCTGCCCCATCGAATAGGGTATCCAGATACACAGAAAATACTGGACGTGAGATCTAAGCTCAATACGAAAGCACGGATAAACATACTAATATGATGCATGCAAATGACAGGGTATCCATATCTGGGATAACTATATACAAACTGCTCAAACTGGCGCCTGGGATATAAGCTCGTCACATCGGGGTAGCTAACCACTGTGTGCGACCACTCATTCCCGAATCCCGGACGCAGACCGCGGAGTCCTCGAGGTATCAGTACCTAAGGGTACTCGATATCAAACGTCTTAACAGGGCTGAGCAACCCTAACTGGCGCATCTCGAAAGATATACAGATGTACAGGCACAAGATGATATGCACATGCCGCATAACAATAATAACATGCAAACACATAAATGCAACATATAAGCACGCATATCCGCTGGCAATATCAGTCAGTACTTACGTACCTTTCTAAGGCAGTCCTAGTAGTCCCACTCTAGGTTCCAAGCCTATCATCAAGTCTACAATGCAAATACCCATGCATCATTCAATAAGCGCTAAAAGCCTTAACTAAGCTATTGCATACTCCTAAATAATTTAAGGAGACCATAGCTATACATGCGTCCGTCGTCAGCCCACTGATGGCGACTATCCGCAACTAGGGCACTCCCCTGCTGCGAATCCACAGCCTCGAACACGGCTCTACAACACGAGCGCTGCTCCGCTACTATGTCAGACACTGTCTAACTATACTAAAATATGTTTCCTACTCCAACTCTAAAATAAGAGTACCCAAAGCCCTAAAATAGAGCCACGAGGGCGAAGGAGAGAATTCGGAATTGGCAAGAAATGAATGCCTCGGACCTTATATTTATAGGCATCGATCGGAACCTCCGATCCTCGATCGGAACTTCCGATCCTTGTTCGGAACGTCCGATCCTGCCATCGGGGCTTCCGAACATCCTTATCTGCCACATGTCAAAATCTCACTGGTTGACTTCGGATAGGGCGATCGGAGCTTCCGATCCTGCCACACGTCATGCATGACGTAATATCGATCGGAGCTTCCGATCTCACCTTCGAAGCTTCCGATCCTTCAGATACGAAATTGGTTTAATTAACATAATTAATCTCTTAATTACCAATTTCGGTTACAGGGTACTACACTCCGATTGATAAACTGATTTTACCAATGTGCACAGAAATCATTTCTGCATCTTTTAAAGTCAAGATAATTTTTCTGAATCCGAATTCAGTGATTTCCAAAAATTACCATCCCTATGTCATTTTAGGAAATCCCACTCCCTTTAGTTAAGAAGTCCAACTTCTCTTTCATTAAATTTAACTCTTTAAATTTAACTATCTCTACGGGGTTTTGTAATCCATTACGTGTGTAACCCTCAATGGTTTAGGAATACAGCTAGCCGTGGGCTCACAACTCCTTGTGACTTGGAACAACAATTTCCGACTTACCCATCAAATCATGGTAAGAGCGCCTAGCAACATCGCCCCATGATTCCCTAGGTATTACTGATAGTGCCTGCAAGAACCAGTAGATTTTGGTTAGCGTACAGTACAGTCCCTTCATCCATATATCCCGATCGAATCAACAACCATTGGTATATCGAGAGTCGTTCAAGATTCGATAACTATGCATTACATCTTGAAGATCAAATAGTGACATCGCATGTGTAACTAGGAAAACCCATTAACCTAAAACACATCATGTACTCTGGCCAGAGATTCGTCACACTAATATCTCCTCAAATCGCATAGGATATCCACACTCGCAAATATGTGGTGAATCCTTGACAACAAAGCATCGACTCCTATATGTGTCGTAACTGTACCCAATCCCGACACCTGATGACCCCAATAGAGTTGGTAAATGAGTCAAAGTACAGTACTAGCATATAGAGTCTCAATGATGTTTCAAGTAATAAGGACTAATGGTGTACAACCAAAACCGCGGACTTTATCCACTCGATAAGTGATAACCACTTGGAAAGTCCGAATAGGGTAGTTCGATCATTCATCATATGAATATCTATTTGCATGCTTTGAACATCTCTATGTTCCATACCAATGAAACGTGGTACTTGGCATCGCAAATGCTAGTCTCAATCTCGAGCGATCCTTATCCTTATTTGCGGACGGCTCAATTGACTAGGAACAGTTTAGAATATACAGTGACTATAAGATGTGTTTCTTGATAGCCATCCCCATGTGCTACCACATCTTACATACACTATAGTATATTCAAGGTCTTTATCAAAACAACAATAGTATATCATAATATAACATTATGAAGAAAGATAAAGTCAATGCCATTATAAAAGTGTAAATTATATTAAACAAAAGATTGTTTTACATAGATTCATAAAAGCCCTTAGCCACAAGTTGGCTAACCGGGCACCCACTCTTTCAGATAGAAATCATATCCGATTGAATTCTTCGGATACCCTACAAAATAACATAAGGTGGATC
Source organism: Henckelia pumila (assembly GCF_033568475.1). Taxonomy (NCBI): domain Eukaryota; kingdom Viridiplantae; phylum Streptophyta; class Magnoliopsida; order Lamiales; family Gesneriaceae; genus Henckelia; species Henckelia pumila. The sequence goes on from NW_027331788.1 coordinate 362,014, forward strand.
GACTATCCAACTTATCTCCCACTGTCTGCTTTACGTAAGCAGGACATCCCCAAATCCTCAAGTACAAATACTTAGGAGCTTTGCCATTCCATAACTCATATTGTGTTTTGTCCACTGCTTTAGTGTGAACGTTGTTTAACAACAATACCGCCATTTCAAGAGCATAGCCCCAAAACGAAGGTGGGAGCTCAGTAAAGCTCATCATAGATCGAACCATGTCCAACAAGGTTCGATTGCGACGCTCCGAAACACCATTCAGCTGAGGTGTCATAGGAGGAGTCCACTGAGAGAGAATCCCATTCTCTTTTAGATAATCCAAGAACTCGGTACTTAAGTATTCTCCACCTCGATCTGATCAAAGTGCTTTAATACTCTTACCTATTTTGTTTTCTACTTCAGCCTTGAATTCTTTGAACTTTTCAAATGATTCAGACTTATATTTCATCAAACCCATGCCTAGAATAATCATCAGTAAAGCTAATGAAGTAGGTGTGACCAAATTTTGTACCAATACTAAATGGTCCGCAAACATCTGTATGGATCAAATCCAATAGATTTTGACTACGCTCTGGCTTCCCTTTGAAAGGAGATTTAGTCATTTTTCCTTTGAGGCTGGACCCACTAGTAGGTAGAGAGTTAATATCAGACATATCAAACATGCCCTCTCCCACTAGCTTGTTCATCCTCCTTGAAGAAATGTGACCTAGCCTAGCATGCCAAAGGTTTGCCGGGTTTTGATTATCAATTTTCCTTTTATTTGTTGTTACCGGTTTATCAACATAATTAATTGGAACGTCTTTTAATTTTAAGTTATATAGATCGTTTTCAAGTTGTCCACATCCAATTAAACATTCATTCTTGTAAATATTGCAAATCTCATTCACAAAATTGCAAGAAAAAACATCTCAATCAAGCATAGAAATAGAAATAATGTTTTTAACCAAATCTGGCACATATAAAACATCTCTAAAAAATAACTTAAAATCATTCTGCAAAATTAAACAAATGTCTCCCACAGCTTTGGCTTCAACTCGAGAACCATTTCCGAGCCTCAGCTGGGTCTCACCCATCCTAAGCTTGCGACTTCATGTCATCACCTGCAAATCATTGCAAATGTGAGATCCACATCCGGTATCCAATACCCAAGAAGTAGTATTAAGTGAAACATTTATTTCAATATAAAACATACCCTTTGCAGTTCGCAACTGCTCGAGATATTCCTTGCAGTTACGTTTCCAATGACCGGGTTTCTTGCAGTGATGGCAAACATCCTTGGATTTTTCCATGTTTGAAGCCTTTGTCTTGTTCTTCTTCTCGGGTCCGGTTTTCTTGGATGGGGCAGAACGTTTCTTACCCTTTGTACTTGGCCCCTTCTTAGCAGAAGAAGAGGAGCCCACCAAGAGAACCGGTTTATCCTTCTTTAAAGTGGCTTCATAAGTTTCAAGCATATTGGCCATCTCTTCAAGGGAGGCCTCTATCTTGTTCATATTGAAATTCACCACGAAACCGTCAAACGATGAAGGAAGAGAGAGAAGTAATAAGTCCACATTGAGTTCATGCTCCAATACCAATTCAAGCATTACCAACTTCTGAATGAGCCAAATCACGTGTACCCCATGATCACGGACCGAAGTCCCTTCACGCATGCGACAAGTCATTAACTCTTTTACAGTAGCGAACCTTTCAGCTCTCGATTGAGCCCCAAAAAGTTCCTTGAGTTGTGCGTGAATGTCAGCAGCATTCACGGTATCCTCAAATCGCTTCTGGAGTTCATCAGACATCGAAGCTTGCATATAGCATTTGGCCTTGATATCATGGTCCCACCATTTATCAAGTTTGGCCAACTCTTTCGGACTTATATCAGCTGGTGCTTCCTTTGGAGGAGATTTTTCTAACACGTAGAACATCTTCTCCGAGGTCAAGACAATCTTCAACTTACGGAACCATTCCGTATAGTTTGCGCCAGTCAATTTGTTTTGTTCGAGAATAGAGAATAGTGGATTGCGCGAATTCATCTTAATGAAATAATGAAAAGAAACAGACAATAATCAGTGATTGTTTAATTAATTTACTAAGACATAAAATAAGGCGAAATTTATTTTATGAATCTCACTCCCACTATTTTAACGATTTCACTACCCTCTAGTGAAAACGAGAAACATTTTCTTTAGTGGGAACATGGAGTCCAATTGACAAACTATAGTCCCGAATAATATCAGGCAACCATAATTTTCAAATGGTAGAGCCCAATTGCTTCCAAAGCAACCTCCATGTTTTTTACCTCATGTACAATAAGGGCCCAATAATATGATGCCGTTTATTATGACACGTCAAGATGATCCATCAATATTAAGTTGTGATGAACGGTCGCCAGTGGATCCCCAATAATATGAGCCAATCCCATGGGAGTTCCATCCAACTTACAACATGTGTCGATCCAATGTACAGCTTTCCGACGAACGGGCCCCCCAATAATATGAGCCGGACCGTATTCGCGGGTAGCATCTCATACATTGATCGTTTATGGAAGGTAGGAACATTTAAACCATATTTAAATGCCCTTTTGTTTATCTTGATATCAATTTTAAAATATATTTAAAATGAGGGATTTTAATTTCGAAAATTTGTCTCATCATTTAAAATTTGTATGCTTGCGGGATTCATACAATTTAGTCTAAACATGCATACAACAATAATATCATATATTATTTTAGGATGATCGATTCCATTACTAATCGACTCGTGGTTGCCAATCACGAGTCTATGTCCAATCCTAGGTAATATGCAAGTATGCAATACAATCCTATTACATTGAGCTTTCAATTTACATTTTTTTGGTCTTTATTGTCTGATGGGCCCATCTTTGTCTTCAAATATTCATCTCCCACTAAGTCTATAATTTACAATAAATTTCGATGACAAGCCGGGGATACATATTTAAGGGGTGGGAACGGGCCATAAACCAGGCCCACTTTTATTACATATGACAATTCATATTAGGCCATAAACCAGGCCCATTAATAAATCCAACAACAATAATTAAAACCAAATGTAAACAACCTAACATACACTTATAATATTGGTCATGGCAATCGATCATCCTTATCCAATAATATTTAATTCAAAAATTAATTTATTGGATATCATGCAATGGAAATAAATATAAATGGATAAAATCATATTTCATACATAAAATCTCATTTTATACATAAAATCTCATTTTATATATAAAATCATATTTTATCTAGTTTATCCATAAAATCATATTTTACATATAAAATCCAATTTTATACATAAAATCATATTTTATTATCAATAGTACCAAAATTATTAATTTTATAAAATCTAATTTAATGGATAAAATTTATAAATTTTCCAAAAATTCAAATTTATCCAAAAATCAATTTTTAAAATTTCGGACTCAAACAATTTGATCCGATGCCTCGTGGACCAATCAAAACAATTTTCAATCGGACCAAAAACTGAAATTTCAAAAATTTAAAAAAATCAAAAAATCAAATTTTAAAATTTCCGGACTGCCCGGGACAATCCCGGGCAGCCCAGCCTCCACGTGGGATAGGGCTGCCCACGTGGAGGTGGGTAGCCAATCGCTGCCTGTGGGCAGCGATCAAGTCGCTGCCCTGGGCAGCGACACTCGCTGCCCGATTGCCTTGGAATTCAATTTAAAAATTTTCGTTTTATTTTTCTGAAAAATCGAGGCCGGTACAATCGAATAAATTTTAATCGTAAAATTCAAGAACAACCTGGCTTTGATACTACTGTTGGAACACGGTCGTTCTCCGGATCGAAAAATAAAGTGATACCCGGTGCAGCGGAAGTTTTAAAAATTTTTATATGGAACGATTTCATATGGGTATCAAATTCCTACGATTAAAATTGATAACATAAAATTTAAACAATGTAAATTTTACCTTAAAATCTCGAAGCGAGATTATGGACACCAACTGATTATTCTGCTCTTGTTGTATATCCCAGGAACTGATGAACGAACGTTTATTCAATCAGGTCCACGAACAAAAGTTTAATCCCTCTGATAGACTGCACAAGAAAGTCTATCAGAAGTTTCTACGAAGAGAAATAACAGATTTGATCTGCTAATTCAGACTGCAAATTCGAAATTTGCAGACTGAAAAATCTCAAAGACAGAGGGAAGGGGGGCGGCCGAAACTAGAGAGAAACTCTCAAGGGTTTTCGAAAATTTATGACCTTGTATTGTATAATTTCTGCACTGCAATAACTTATTTATAATGTGGGCTGTTAACAGCTTAGGGCCCATTAGTCATAAGTTTAAGCCTGACAAACAAAGCCCGCATGTTCAGAAATTAATATAAAATTCATCGTGGCTCAGATTGATAAACCAATTTCACCAATGTGCACAGAAACCATTTCTGCATCTTTTAAAGTCAAGACAAATTTTCTGAATCCGAATTCAGTGGTTTCCAAAATTGTCCATCACTATGTCATTTTAGGAAATCTTACTCCCTCTACTCTTAAATAAGAAGTCCCACTTCTTTATTCACTAAATTTAACACTTTAAATTTAATTATCTCAACGGGGATTAAAAATCCATTACTTGTGTGACCCTCAATGGTTCAGGGATACAGCTAGCCGTGGGCTCACAATTCCCTGTGACTCGAAACAACAATTTCCGACTTACCCAACGAATCATGGTAAGAGCGCCTAGCAACATCGCCCCATGATTCCCTAGGTATCACTTATAGTTCCTGCAAGAACCAATAGATTTTGGTTAGCATACAGTACGGTCCCTTCATCCATATATCCCGATTGAATCAACAACCATTGGTAAATCAAGAGTCGTTCGAGATTCGATAACTATGCAATGCATCTTGAAGATCAAATAGTGACATCGCATGTGCTACTAGGAAACCAAGTAACCTAAAACACATCATGTAATTTGGCCAGAGATTCGTCACACTAATATCTCCTCAGATTGCATAGGATATCCACACTCGCAAGTGTGCGGTGAATCCTTGACAACAAAGCATCGACTCCTATATGTGTCGTAACTGTACCCAATCCCGACACCTGATGACCCTAATAGAGTCGGTAAATGAGTCAAAGCACAGTACTAGCATATAAAGTCTCAATGATGTTTCAAGTAATAAGGACTAATGGTGTACAACCAAAACCGCGGACTATATCCACTCGATAAGTGATAACCACTTGGAAAGTCCGAATAGGGTAGTTCGATCATTCATCATATGAATATCCATTTGCATGCTTTGAACATCTCTATGTTCCATACCAATGAAACATGGTACTCGGCATCGCAAATGCTAGTCTCAATCTCGAGCGATCCTTATCCTTATTTGTGGACGGCTCAATTGACTAGGAACTGTTTAGAATATACAGTGAACATAAGATGTGTTTCATGACAGTGATCTCTCTATATTCACTATCTCATCTTACTTTAGTATATTCAAGGTCTTTATCAAAATAGCAACAGTATATCATTATACAATAATAAGATAAAGTGAACGCCATTTAAAGAACGTATATTATATTAAACAAAGATTGTTTACAAAAAGAGACTCTCAAAACCCTTAGCCACAAGTTGGCTAGCGGGGCATCAACTCTTTCAATTTTTATCTTGGCAATAATTTTGTCTCATGGTATAGTCGTAAGAAAAATTGTGTGTCAGTTTTGACTGCTGAATCTGAAAATGTGGCAGCCGGAAGTTGTTGTTCAAAACTTCTTTGGATGAACCAAATGATTGAAGATTATAGTTTTAAGAATGAACCCCCTATTGTTTATTGTGATAATTCGAGTGCTATTGATATATCAAAGAATCCAGTTCAACACTCATGCACAAAACACATTGACATTTGTCATCACTTTATTCGAGATTTGGTAGAAAAATGTATGATTCGAATGGATTTTGTTGGAACCAATAACCAATTGGCAGACATTTTTACTAAAGCATTAGATTTTGAGAGGTTCTCAACCCTTCGGAGGTATCTCAGCATGTGTGCATTATAATCCTTTGCATGTGTTGTCTTCGGTGTTACAACACCACCGACAACACTGTTGTTTTTCGTGTCATGCATATTTAGGATTTTAGGCATTCTGCACTCACTATGTTATGTGTAGTGTTTAAATCTCTGTTACAGTGATTCAATTGATGTCAAGTTTTTCTGCAAATTTTTTAAAGCACACTGACTGTAACGCCCCGTTTTTATCTTAATTGAATTTATTTGAGTTAATCAGAGATTACAGAGTTCTCGAGCCGGTTAGATTTTGATCAGGGTCCTTTTTGCAAAAATTGGATTTTTCAGGGACTAAAACGCAAATATTGAGTTTAATATATTATCTACACTTGGAAGAGGTTTGACTTAGTCTCTATTGCTTCTCCTTCTTCCCTTCCATCGTGTTCTTCCATTGGAGCTTGGGGAAACGCTTCTTCAAGCTTTCAAAATCCAGTCCGAGCTCGATCCGTCCGTTAGAAATTAATTCTGAAGGCAGATTATCGATCACTGCAGTGAGAGCTCTGTTATATTGTAAGTATTTCTCCGATCGGATATGTTTTGTTTTTCGGAGGTTGTTAGAATCGATTTAGATTCTAGTATGTTGTTCTAGACAGAGTTCTGATCGTTTATTATCTGTCGGTTTTGAATTAGAGCGACGTCCGAATTTGTTATGATTTTTGGAAGCCATTTTCGAAAATTTGGATTTTGAGATTGATGGGTTTGCTTTGTTATTGTTGTTTTGGGCATTGAATTGAGTTGTTATCAGTATTGAACTGCTGTCTGCGTTTCCGGTTTGTTCAGTTTATAGCCGTTATGCCGTCGGTTTGAGTTTTGGGTTTTCGAATCGTTTTTGTATTGATTGAAGTCTTGGTGTGTGAGTGATCGTGGTTGTTGATCAACTCTTGAATTCTTACAGATTCGTTGGAGTTTGTCGAGCCCTGTGTTAGCAGCATTGTTCGTCGAGAGTTGGACGAAGAACGGTATAAAGAGTTTTCCTTGAACCGTTGCCTTGTTGTTGTTAGATTGTGTAGTTGTTTATACAATCTCTTTTGTAGCTTATCCAGAGTTGGAACTACTGCATTGAAAGGTAAAAGCAGTCATCGTAGCGGGATAGCATACTCGGGACTGTTGGTTCTCGAGTTTCCCTTTTAAAATCACATATTGCATTGATACTTGTTCTAGCACGTGGAACTTGTAATTGTTGATTGATTGAGTTTTTGTTATGTGGCTTATGTTTATGTTTCTGTTATGCATTCATCTTGAGCCTACTTTGATTTCAGCGGGCAGAACCGCCCTTTTTGTTAGACGTTTGAGAACTATGATTGAGTGGCCTAGGTTGTAGTATTTCGCCTAGTGCTAGCATACTCATTATGGTTGCTCAAAGTCTAGAGGAGTGGGATACGTGGCACCACCTCGATTGGGAGAGTCGGTGAGTCGTTACGTGATCTCATCCTCGGGATCCCAAAAGCAGAGCAATACTCCCGTGTTTATCAGAATCGATATCCTGGTTTTAAAGACATGCATATCATTAACTTCGACTTGAATATGTGGTTTGATAGCATGTTGTATATTCATTACTTGATATGTTGCTTTTACTGGGATTATCATTCTCACCGGTTATCCGGCTGTTGCTTTGTTTTGTATGTGTACTTGGAAACAGGTGGGGCAGGAACAAGTCAGAAGAGGCATGGTTAGCTTCGAGGGCAAGTAGTAGAAGTGAGACTCGGTTTAGAAGTCGAATTAGCATGTTTATCTAGTTTAAGATTGAAGCATGTTAGAACTCGAACTTGATATGTTTTGTTATTCGAATTAGTTTGTATTCGGATTGTAATCTGAAATCGAAGTATGTTGTTGTTGTATCGATTTAGACTTCTGGTTGTTTTTAGGCCTTCTGAAAGCATGACTTGTTATGGCATGTTTCCCTACACCCTGTTATTGAATTTGTATTTGAAGGCATGTCGGACCAAGCGCGGAATCCTTTCTTTTTTTTTTTTCTGCAGCCTGAGCTTTTTCTGCCCAGGCCTTCCGCGCGTGGGCGAGGCGTTCCTCGCGCGCGCGCGAGGCCTCCGTTGGGCCTCGGGATCGTTTGCCCGCGCGCGCGCGAGCTTGGTTCCTCGCGCGCGCGCGCGGCGTTTTCTTTTTTTAAAAAAAAAAAAAAAAAACTTTGACTTGTTTTACTCTTGGATTCTTGTTCGCTTAATTGTTGTTTAATCCGAGATTAGTGGTTTAGAATCGAGGTCTCACATTAAGTGGTATAGGGAAAAACCGCTTATAAAACTCAGATTTAAAAAGAGTCCAAGTAACCTCTGTACCTCTACTATCAATTGCTTTCTTTGTCATGATCCACCAGCTCTTAGCACCACCACGCAGCTGATGAATTACTAACCTGATTCGGCGGTCATCTGTGTAGTCAATGGAATCAAACAACTATTCCATATCATCCAACCAACTCTCACAGTCAACTGGATTTTCTGAACCCATCAACAATGGCGGATTGAACGACTGAAACCTCTTCAGCAAGGTTTCCATAGGAGTTGCTGAAGCATCCAACTGATCAACCTCAGTGCTAGCTTGCTCAGTCGCAGGGATAACTGGTGGTGTGTTTCTGTTTATCACTCGACGAGGACCCATCTGATAATCAAAGGTTAGCACACGAGATATCTCAATCGCTACCATCAGTGCCCTTACAACCGCTTGGAATACCGAATACCAGTCGAGAACAGAAACAGTTATATCTCAAGTAGATCATGCTTTATTAATTTAAATCACACAACCATGTAATTCAAATAATGCTCAAACAATAAAGCATGCTCGCATGGAATTAAGTACACAATTAAATAATTCAAACACATGCGAGGAGTCATTACACACAGACTCGATCTACCCCGCTCACTCTAGTTCGACCGAGAATCTTAAGGCTTAGGGAGCAGAGTTTGCAAATCTGAGGCAAGGGAATCTGAACATTGAAGAGTATGTGGCTAAGTTCGATAGTCTGTTGCGTTTTGCACCGCTAATTGCCGGAGATGAAGAAGCTAAGGCAGATCAGTTCATCAACGGGTTGAACCCCGATGTCTTCACGTTGGTTAACACCAACAGGCCTAGCAACTTTGCGGATGCCATGAATTACGCAAAGGGAGCAGAAGCAGGCTTGTGGAGGCAAAGTGGTAATCAGGGGGCACCTCAGCAGCAGAGGCAGTATCTGAACCAACCATCTCAGTACCAGAATCAGCCACCTCAACATCAAAACCAGCAGCAGAGGTATGAAGGTGGAAATAGTGGGGGAAACAGAAAGGATCAGTACAAGGTAAGAGGTAAACAGTTCAAGAGACAGGGGAACAGTTCGTCCAGTTCCAGTGGTTCGAAGCAATTCGGTTCAGGACCGAGTTCTGGGTCATCATCCTTGTACTGCAGCAAGTGTGGAGGAAGACACTCACCGGATCAGTGTGTGGGAGTCTTCGGCAATTGTAACACATGTCAGCAACCGGGACACTTCTCTAAAGTGTGCCCTCAACGTAATAGAGATAGAGCTCAGAGTGGGAGTTCGTCTAGACCTGCAGCTCAGACGGAGAGGCAGTCGTCTGCAGTACACTCTTTCCAACCCCAGCAATAGCAGAACAGACAAGGAGGTAGCTCTAGTGCAAATCAGCCTCCGAGACAGCAAGCACGAGTCTTTGCATTGACAGAGGATCAGGCTCAGGCAGCACCTGACGATGTCATAGCAGGTAACTGTTCGATTTTCGGTCATTCTGCTCATGTCTTGATAGATACAGGTGCTTCCCATTCCTTTATCTCTGAGAAATATGTGTTATTGCATGCTTTGCCAACTGAATTGTTGCCTACAGTAGTAGCTGTTACTTCACCTTTGGGTGGAGGAATTGTTTCTGTCCGACTAGTCAGGAACTGTGAACTTTGTTTCGAGGGGAATTGGTTAGAATTCGACTGTATTGTGCTTGGGTTGTCAGATTTTGATTGTATTGTCGGTATAGATGCTTTGACCAAGTACAGGGCAACAATTGATTGTTTTCTGAAAGTTGTCAGGTTCAGACCTGAAATGGCAGACGAGTGGAAATTCTTTGGTAAGGGTTCTCGATCTAGAATTCCTTTGATTTCAGTGTTATCTATGACTCGTTTGTTACAGAGAGGTGCAGAAGGATTTTTGGTTTATGCGGTTGATGTACTGAAATCTAGCCCAGCTTTGGTTGACTTACCAGTGGTTAGAGATTTTGCTGATGTGTTTCCGGAAGATGTTCCTGGATTGCCACCCATTCGAGAGGTTGAATTCAGCATTGACTTAGTGCCAGGTACTCAACCTATTTCAAAAGCTCCTTATCGTATGGCACTTGTTGAATTGAGAGAGTTGAAGGAGCAGCTTGAGGATTTGATTGCCAAGGGATACATCAGACCTAGTGTATCGCCTTGGGGTGCTCCTGTTCTATTCATTCGGAAGAAGGATGGTTCTATGCGGCTCTGTATCGACTACCGTCAATTGAATCAGGCTACAGTTAAGAACAGGTATCCTTTACCCCGAATAGATGACTTGTTCGATCAACTGCAGGGTTCTTCTGTCTACTCTAAGATTGATCTGAGGTCAGGCTACCATCAGCTGAGAGTGCGAGAGGAAGATGTTCCTAAGACCGCATTCAGAACGAGGTATGGTCACTTTGAGTTTATAGTCATGCCGTTTGGTTTGACTAACGCTCCAGCTATTTTTATGGGTTTGATGAACCGTATCTTTCAGCGTTATTTAGATGAGTTCGTCATTATCTTCATCGATGATATTCTTATCTACTCGAAGAACCGTATTGACCATGCAGAGCACTTGAGAATCGTCTTGCAGATTTTACGAGTTGAGCAGTTGTTTGCCAAGCTATCGAAATGCGAATTCTGGTTAGATCGAGTTGTCTTTCTCGGTCATATTATTTCTGAAGATGGGATTTCTGTCGATCCCAGCAAAATCGAAGCGGTTATGAATTGGCCTAGACCGACATCAGTACCTGAGATCCGAAGCTTCATGGGTTTAGCTGGTTATTACCGTCGTTTCATCGAGGGTTTCTCGTCTATTGCCAAGCCTATTACCCAGCTGACTCAGAAGAATGCGCCTTTTGTCTGGACTTCAGATTGTGAGGCTAGCTTTGTTGATCTGAAGAGGAGACTGACCAGTGCTCCAATTCTTTCTATTCCGAAGGGTACTGGAGGTTTCACAGTGTATTGTGATGCTTCTAACCGAGGTTTGGGTTGTGTTCTTATGCAGCATAAGCATGTGATAGCGTATGCATCGAGGCAGCTGAAACCGCACGAGACTCGTTATCCTGTTCATGATCTTGAACTTGCAGCAATTGTATTTGCTTTGAAGATCTAGCGTCACTATCTTTATGGTGAGTCTTTCGAGATCTTTTCTGATCATAAGAGTCTTAAGTACTTGTTTTCACAGGCAGAGCTGAATATGAGACAGAGAAGATGGTTAGATCTGTTGAAGGATTTCGACTGTGAGATCAAGTATTATCCAGGGAAGTCGAATGCAGTTGCAGATGCCTTGAGCCGAAAGCTTTGTTCTCTATCTCTTTCAACTATCGGTGTTTCTCAGTTGGTCGATGATTGTTGCACTTCTGGTTTAGAGTTTGAAACAGATAGGGAGACTATCAGAGTGTTTGCTATTCAAGCCGAGCCGGAGTTGTTTGTTGCAATCAGAGAAGCACAGAAGTCTGAGCCGAGCATTCAGGTTTCGGTAGAGAAAGTCAGAACTGGGCATCAGTCAGAATTCCAGGTTAGAGATGACGTTTTGTTTGTGAATAACCGTATTGTTGTGCCTGATATTTCGGAGTTGAGACAGCTTATTCTCCGAGAGGCTCATTGCAGTCGGTTTAGCGTTCATCCTGGAGGTCGTAAGATGTACAACGATCTGAAGAGTCAGTTCTGGTGGAAGAGAATGAAGGACGATGTTGCGAGATTTGTATCTCGGTGTTTGAATTGTCAGCAAGTGAAAGCAGAGCGGAAGCGACCAGGTGGTCTTTTGCACAGCCTATCTGTTCCTGAATGGAAATGGGATCACATTTCTATGGATTTTGTCACGAAACTACCACGATCCGTTCGAGGATGCGATGCTATTTGGGTGGTGATCGACCGATTGAAGAAGTCTGCGTGTTTTATTCCATACAGGATGACGTATCGTCATGATCAGATGGCTGAGTTATATGTTAGCAATGTTGTGAGATTGCATGGTGTGCCGAAGTCGATCGTTTCAGACAGAGATCCTAGATTCACTTCTCACTTCTGGCACAGTCTTCAGGGGGCACTTGGTACTCGATTGCATCTGAGTACAGCTTATCATCCTCAGACAGATGGACAGTCAGAGCGGACCATCCAGACGTTGGAGGATATGCTGCGAGCGGTAGTGCTAGACTTTGGCACTAGTTGGCAGGATTCTTTGCCTCTTGTCGAGTTTTCTTACAACAACAGCTTCCAAGCGAGTATCGGTATGGCGCCTTTTGAGGATTTGTATGGTAGAAAGTGCCGATCTCCGTTGTTTTGGGATGAATTGTCCGAGTCACCAGATTTGGGACCGGAGATGCTTAGAGATATGGCAGAGCAGGTTAAGATCATTCAGACCAGAATGAAGTCAGCTCAAGATAGACAGGCGAAGTATGCGAATGTCAGACGTCGACCTCTGAGTTTTGAGCAGGGAGACCGTGTATTCCTTAAGATTTCTCCGTTCAGAGGCACCGTCAGATTCGGTAAGAGAGGAAAGTTATCTCCGAGATTCATCGGTCCGTACGAAATTCTCGAGAAAATAGGCGATCTTGCCTACAGACTTGCACTTCCTCCGTCTTTATCTGGTATTCACGACGTTTTTCACGTCTCTATGCTGCGAAAGTATCAACCAGATATTTCTCATATCCTTCAGCCTGATGAAGCCGAGTTAGACGAGAACCTGAGCTATTTTGAGCGACCGATTCAGATCCTTGATCGGAAAGAAAAGCAACTCAGAACCAAGTTGATTCCGTTGGTGAAAGTGCAGTGGAGCCGTCACGGAGTCGAGGAAGCGACTTGGGAGACAGAATCTGACATGAGACAACGTTTTCCAGAGTTGTTCGGATGACGTGAGTTCTTCTTACTGTCTTTAGTTCTTTATTCTATCTTATGAGTTATGGTTCTTGTGGATTCGAGGACGAAATCTCTTCTTAGTGAGGGAGAATTGTAACGCCCCGTTTTTATCTTAATTGAATTTATTTGAGTTAATCAGAGATTACAGAGTTCTCGAGCCGGTTAGATTTTGATCAGAGTCCTTTTTGCAAAAAATGGATTTTTCAGGGACTAAAATGCAAATATTGAGTTTAATATATTATCTACACTTGGAAGAGGTTTGACTTAGTCTCTATTGCTTCTCCTTCTTCCCTTCCATCGTGTTCTTCCATTGGAGCTTGGGGAAACGCTTCTTCAAGCTTTCAAAATCCAGTCCGAGCTCGATCCGTCCGTTAGAAATTAATTCTGAAGGCAGATTATCGATCACTTCAGTGAGAGCTCTGTTATATTGTAAGTATTTCTCCGATCGGATATGTTTTGTTTTTCGGAGGTTGTTAGAATCGATTTAGATTCTAGTATGTTGTTCTAGACAAAGTTCTGATCGTTTATTATCTGTCGGTTTTGAATTAGAGCGACGTCCGGATTTTTTATGATTTTTGGAAGCCATTTTCGAAAATGTGGATTTTGAGATTGATGGGTTTGCTTTGTTATTGTTGTTTTGGGCATTGAATTGAGTTGTTATCAGTATTGAACTGCTGTCTGCATTGCCAGTTTGTTCAGTTTATAGCCGTTATGCCGTCGGTTTGAGTTTTGGGTTTTCGAATCGTTTTTGTATTGATTGAAGTCTTGGTGTGTGAGTGATCGTGGTTGTTGATCAACTCTTGAATTCTTACAGATTCGTTGGAGTTTGTCGAGCCCTGTGTTAGCAGCATTGTTCGTCGAGAGTTGGACGAAGAACGGTATAAAGAGTTTTCCTTGAACCGTTGCCTTGTTGTTGTTAGATTGTGTAGTTGTTTATACAATCTCTTTTGTAGCTTATCCAGAGTTGGAACTACTGCATTGAAAGGTAAAAGCAGTCATCGTAGCGGGATAGCATACTCGGGACTGTTGGTTCTCGAGTTTCCCTTTTAAAATCACATATTGCATTGATACTTGTTCTAGCACGTGGAACTTGTAATTGTTGATTGATTGAGTTTTTGTTATGTGGCTTATGTTTATGTTTCTGTTATGCATTCATCTTGAGCCTACTTTGATTTCAGCGGGCAGAACCGCCCTTTTTGTTAGAAGTTTGGGAACTATGATTGAGTGGCCTAGGTTGTAGTATTTCGCCTAGTGCTAGCATACTCATTATGGTTGCTCAAAGTCTAGAGGAGTGGGATACGTGGAACCACCTCGATTGGGAGAGTCGGTGAGTCGTTACGTGATCTCATCCTCGGGATCCCAAAAGCAGAGCAATACTCCCGTGTTTATCAGAATCGATATCCTGGTTTTAAAGACATGCATATCATTAACTTCGACTTGAATATGTGGTTTGATAGCATGTTGTATATTCATTACTTGATATGTTGCTTTTACTGGGATTATCATTCTCACCGGTTATCCGGCTGTTGCTTTGTTTTGTATGTGTACTTGGCAACAGGTGGGGCAGGAACAAGTCAGAAGAGGCATGGTTAGCTTCGAGGGCAAGTAGTAGAAGTGAGACTCGGTTTAGAAGTCGAATTAGCATGTTTATCTAGTTTAAGATTGAAGCATGTTAGAACTCGAACTTGATATGTTTTGTTATTCGAATTAGTTTGTATTCGGATTGTAATCTGAAATCGAAGTATGTTGTTGTTGTATCGATTTAGACTTCTGGTTGTTTTTAGGCCTTCTGAAAGCATGACTTGTTATGGCATGTTTCCCTACACCCTGTTATTGCATTTGTATTTGAAGGCATGTCGGACCAAGCGCAGAATCCTTTCTTTTTTTTTTTTTCTGCAGCCTGAGCTTTTTCTGCCCAGGCCTTCCGCGTGCGGGCGAGGCGTTCCTCGCGCGCGCGCGAGCTTGGTTCCTCGCGCGGGCGCGCGGCGTTTTTTTTTTTAAAAAAAAAAAAAAAAACTTTGACTTGATTTACTCTTGGATTCTTGTTCGCTTAATTGTTGTTTAATCCGAGATTAGTGGTTTAGAATCGAGGTCTCACACTGACCCTTTTTACTTTTGAACTCTGACTAAACCACCGAGTAGTTGAGGAATGTACGTGTATTCCATGTTCTTGTTCCATGTGAAAGGTGGTTTTGCAAATTCAGTGTTCATCTTTTTATCAAGTTTGTTGACCAATGTCATAAATACAAACTTTATCAAAAATCAGAAGGAAATGGAAAAAGCTACCTAATTGAGTCCAATGAAGACTGTTCTTTTAGTGTACTACTTCTGAAATTTTTCTCTAAATCAAGGGTAATCAAGTGGCAAGTTTCTAATACTTTTGAAAAACTTTGGTGGTGTTGTTGATGTTGTCAACGAGAGGCAACACTACACTTGTCAACATATCATATGCTTGTAATTGCATTTTTATTTTATGTTACACTCTGTTTAGGCATAAAATAGGCAATGCATATGCATTTTTGCTAATAGGGTTCTGTTTTTGGGTAAGGTTCTAAATAGCCATATTTCGATGATTTACCCTATTTACTGAAAATTAAATTTTTGTGATTGATTTTTGTTTCAGTGGAGTTAGGCTGATGTGAAGTTAATTCTGGAAGATTTGGGCTAAAATATTTATCTCGGATTATTGCCTTATTTATGGGATTTTATCTCTTAATCTCGTATTTTTAAAATTCTGGCCGTTTGGGAAAAGTTACCGTTGGTAACCTTGAGAGATAAGGATTTAGGGTTATTATGAGTTTGTTAGAGGGAAAATATTACCGTTTGAGATCAGATTATCACCTTATTTAAGGAGATTTGATTCTATCTTTTTCTATATCTATCTTTCTCAAACCTGTTCTCTTTGCGTGTTCTCTGCAAACCCTATGCCATTTAATCTCTCAAATTCTCTTTTTCAATGGCAGGCTTTGATCCTCAAGATATCAGAAGCGAAATGGGACATGTGAATCCCGATGTTGCCGCCGATGTTACAACACTGGAAAACCCAACTTCTGACACTACTTTGCCGATTGTTCCAGTTCCCATGGAACCTGAACCACTTCCTGTTCTCATCCCTGGCAAACCAGGGAACGCGATTGATTTGGAGAATCATCCAAAATTTTCTGTTTTGAATAATGTAAACCCCCCTCCACCGATGGCCAGAAGATCGAAGAGACAAACTGGGTATAACCTTGATTTTACCCAGTCCAAGCGGTTTTATAGGGGTCCTCGGATCTCCATGGCCGAAGAAGATCCCAGTTCCGGTGATGATTCTAATGATGCCAATTACGAGTTTGTTGCTCGTACGAAACCTTCCGCCTCCACTGCTGCCTCTGCCTCTGCTCCGATTTTTGAATCTGCTTCTGAGAGCGATGTTTCAAGATCTACTGATGAGGTTCCTTCTAAGGATATTCCTGCATAAGCTGTACCTCAAGAACCTGCTGTTTCTGATGAAGATTCCACGTTGGCACAAATTTTGGAAAGCCTTAAGCAAGGAAAGGCTGCTTCTTCTATTCCTCCCTCTGCTCATCTCTCCGATGATGAGCCTGATGCTGAGATGATGGAAGAGTTTGCCGAGGGCAAAGCTCATCAAGATTTGGATAATTCCTCCTCTTCTTCTTATGCCGATTCTAATGTTGAGTCTTCTAATAAAAGTGCTGATATAGAAGGTAAAGAAGACTCTGATGAGGTTTCCAGCATGGATGCTGATGAAGAACCTCTCGAGATAGAGGATGTTTCCACTGCTGATTCCAGTGTTGCTGTTGGTGTTGTCAACACCACCGACAACACTGTTGATGAGGAATATGACACTGATGCTGCTCATTCCCTAATGCTTTATTCTGGAGAAGGTGCTACTGTTTGGCCTCTCTTCATTCATAGAGGACTGCTGGATGAGAGTAACATTGATGTGAGCTCCTATGATAGGTACAATCTCATTGATTTTCTTAAGCTCCGCAAGATCTACTCTATTGTCATTGCTGTTGTGCCATATTGCAAGAAGGCAATTCTGAAATTTTATTCAAATCTTACTGCCCCGGTTGGAGATCCAGAATCTGCCAAGTATGGACTTGTTTATCTTAGAGGAAGGTTGTTTGAGTTTACTCCGTCAGTGATTAATGACCTATACTCTACTCCGGATGTTGAAGATGGTGTTCATCCTGATATCAATACAGTGATATCAGTTTTGACTGGTGGATTGGCCACAAGTTTCTCCGATCACTTCTCGGCGGCCAAGCTTACTTCATTTTACTCTGTGTTGAACAAGATTTCTATACGTAATTGGACGCCCTCATCCAACTCCAATGTGATCATAAGATGACAGGAATTAATATTACATGCCATAGGCACAGGAAGTGCTTTTAATTTTGGAAGGATGGTATTCCGGACAGTGATGTCGTTTGCTGATGGAGGTTTGAAATCCATCAAACTACCTTTTCCCTCCCTGATTTATGATCTTTTGGAATCACAGGGTTTCATTCGAAATATCACTGAGGAACTCTCTGAACTCCCTGATTTGTTGAAGATCGCAGCTGCACTTTTGAAAGGAAATAGGAAGATTGACCTTCCTTGGAGTGAAGTTAGTCACAATGCTGCTGCTGATACTGCTAATGTTGCACCCGATGTTGCCAACACGGGTGAAAACACTGAAGAAACAGTGCCTCTATCCACTCCCTTGGAATTCACCACTGCAACTATTCAGCTCCTGATGACAAGTGCTGAGGAGAAGATTGCTCAAGCACAGGAAGATATTTCCTTCTACAGCATGGTCTTGTCTGATTGTCGAAGACAACTTGGCATTTCTAGCCAAACAGGGGAAGATAGTGCACAAGATGATGAAGTTGGTCCATCTGGGACTAAAAATGATGATGAGGAAGCTACTGATCAAGAGGGCTCACATAATGATAGCGATCAGTTTTAGTTTTTGCTTCTTTTCCTATTTTTTGCTTCGTTGTTTAGCTTCATCCTTTGGGTTAATATAACTGTTTTTGTTTGCTCTAGTTATGTGACCAAAGTGCTCTTAAATTCTTTAACTAGACTAACAACTTCTACCCCATTTATGCTCTGAATATGATTTATAGAATCTCTAACTCATGGCTTGTGTTATCCTTGATGTTGCCAACACGAGCGACAACACTTCAGGGGGAGACTTAAAATTCAGGGGGAGAATAATTTTTAAACTCAGGGGGAGTTTATGATTAGTTTTACCTGTTCTATGTTTTGTCCAAAAAGTAAAAAGGGGGAGATTGAAAGGAATATTATTTCTTGAATATTTCAGCCCATAATAAATTTAATATTATAAGATTTTGCTTTCTAAACAAGATCAAATATTTGGTAAATATCTTGTGTATATCTCGAATATGTTAAGATATATATTTGCCATGCTAAAATCTAGTCTTGATAAGGTAGTTATTAGATATAATATTATTCGATATTATCAATATATGATTTGCTAGATTTGATAGAGTTTTATTCCTCCTTAAACATGTTTCCTTATTCATGTAGGACTATATCTAAGGAAACCTTCAAAGACTTGGATGCTAATCTATAAAGGGAGGTTTTCACGCACAAGAGAAAAAAGGCTTCAAACGTACAAATCGCTGCATAACCATTGAAGAATTTTTTGAAGAATTCTGAAGCAAGGTTTGCAACCTTCGTTGTTGCTTGTCCCCGTGTTGCCGTTCGTGTTGAAGAAATCAGAGACAACACTGTGGGAACTGTGTTGTTGAAGATCTTTTCGTGTCTCTTCAATTTAGGCTACGGGAGTTGCATCCAATTTCTTTTATACTCTGATTATTTAGGATGCAAGTTTGGTTTCTCAACTTGTTGAGAAATTTAGGATTTAATGACTTTTCGTAAAATCACTAGGATTACTTTGTAAGACTGATATTACTTTTACTAGTGATATTTATCCCTAAGGCACCCGGAGGAAAAACAGGAATCTCGTCAGGGAATGCATCAGAAAACTCGCTGACCACAGGTAACTGATCAATACCCGGACTACTCGTGGAGATATCAACTGCATAGATGAGGTAGGCCTCCCCACCTGACTCTAAGACATGATATGCCTTTAGAGCCGACACATGTGGCATCGAAGGTGTGCTCCCTCACCATAGATGTACCAGCTATCACCCTCATTTGGATGAAACTGTACCAGATGCTGATAACAATCCACAGTAGCGTGATATAAAGACAGCAAATCTATTCCCAAAATACAATCAAAATCTTCCATTGCTAGAATCATCAGATGAGCAGACGACACATGGCCCTCATTTTCTAGAAGGAAAACCATCACTAGACGCTTAGTTACTACCTCTTGCTCCAGCGGAGTAGATACAACTAAATCCAGATCTAATGATACATAAGGTAATCTATGTCTCTTAACAAAATGGCTATAAATAAAGGAATGCAATGCTCCAGTATCAATTAAAACAAGTGCAGAAATACCACATAACAAAAAGGTTCCTGCCAAAATTCGATCGCTTCCCTCTGTAGTCTGCTCCTGAGAAAGATCAAATACCTGCCCCTATGTGCATGGGCTAAGACTAGATGAACTAGGTGGTGTTGGATGCTGACGTGGATGAGTAGAAGCCTGAGATCCAACCTATGATCCCGATCCACTAGCAGCTCCCATATGAGTAGGACAATCTCTCCGCAGATGTCCTTGCTCGCCATAGATAAAACAAGCACCAGATGCTCTCTGACATGATGTTGTAGGATGCTTTCCACCACAGTGAGTACAACGATCATCTTTCTTATTCTTCCCAAATTGGAACATACCTCATGAACCACGAAAACCAGAAGAAGTAGCAGTAGAAGAAGAAATAAAACGAGACTGCACAACATATTGAGCCCCAGGCCCAAATAATCCACCAGGCTGTCCTGACATCATGAGCTGTGCCCGCCTATTGCTTTTCTCCACTTGCCGACAACAATTAACAAGAGTCTCATATGATTTCGAATCATCACAAACAACCACATGTGAAAAAATATCCTGACTGAGGCCTTGTAGAAAGATATCATGCTTGGACGCATCACTCTCATTGATATGGGGATTGTAAGGTAGCAGATCAATTAATCGCTGCTAATACTCATCAATAGTCATGGATCCCCGCCTCAGCATTAGAAACTCCATTGATCGTGCCTGACGGACAGTTGGAGGAAAATATAATTTCTAAAACTGCTGATGGAAATCCTCCCAAGTCACCCATCCTCTCTCAGTACGCGCCTGAGCAGCCTTCGCGTCCCACCATAATCGTGCACGTCTATCTAGAACAAACTCTAGAACCTTCATCTTCTGCTCCTCAGTACACTCGAAAGCTCAAAATGCACTTTCGATCCTGGCCATCCAGTTTGTTGCCTCCTCAGGATTATCCCCTCCCAACAAGGGTTTCGGTCTTACTTGCATAAATTTATTGAAAGAATAACGACGTCCACCCTCATGATGATGACAATGCCTATCCTCATGATGATGGCGATGATGATGACCTCCCGCCTTGCCAACACTGCCATGGCTCTCATCTCCACTATCAGCCATATCTGAAAAGATTTGCACATTTAAAAATCCCAAATGCGCAATAATATTAAAACTATACTGAATCCCAAGTACTAATTCCCAAAATCTAAGCTTCTATGCATGCTCTGATACCACAAATGTAGTGACCCTTCATTGAATCACCTACTAACTGGAAACTATGGAATGCAATAATCTTAATTAAAAGATAAACACTTAACAGAGTGAAACGTGCGGAAACATAACTCATAAAATACATATCAAACTTAGTACAATAGTTCAAAGCTTATTCTCATTAGTGATACAACCATATCGAAATGACTTAAAGTAAACATTATACATGTAAAACCTAAAAATATTAAGTTATTAATTACAAAATTTGAGATTTAAATTCCGAATTTGGGAAAATATTAATTATAGAATTTATGGATATTAGAAATTATATTTTTGAGTTGAAAATATTTAATTTGAGAATTTACAGATTTTGAGATTTAACTTCCGGGAATTCTTAAATTAAAAGATTAAATATTTGAATTGAATATTTATTGGATTTAAGATTAAAATTTTGAGTTCGGGAATTAAAGAGGACTTAATGAGAAGGTGAAACTCGAGCAAGGACTGGTTTGAAAATATCAAAGTTTCAAGGGCTAAAGCGCAATTTATCTTTTTAATTTTAATCCAAGAATATTTAATTTGATAATGTTGGAGTTTATAATTAAATTATAATATTATTAAATTATTTAGGATTGAAATTGAATTAAAAAGATGGCTGATGACTAAATTGAAAATATGCCAAAATTCAGGGACCAAAGTGCAATTACCCTGCAAGTGGGAAATAACACGTGGCCTTATAATATAAGAATGATATGTATGTCTCCATTTCATCAGAAGAACGAGAGGAATGAAGGAAATAAAGGGAAAAATCTGAATTCATCATTTCAAGAGCTCGGTTCTATTGATCTGGCCGGTAGAATTCAAAACTGATCGTATATTTGCGATCACGGCTTCGAGTGCTATATTTTGACGTAAGTATTATGAAGTTCTATGATGTTTGAAATTTTAAGATGTTGTTATAATTATGTTTTTGATTGTATAACTATGTTCAAGTATAGACGACGATAACATATCTAAAACGGATTGAGAAAATATCATCGTTTGGACATGTTTATGAATTTTTGAATATTTTTCAGAAATCTAAATTTATGGGGCTGTTGATCACGTGTAGGGGCTGATGTATTGGTGTTAATATGGAATTTATATAATTGTTAAGGTGATGTTTATGTGTTTGGAATTTCCTATTTCAGTCTGTTGCGCCGTCGGTTTGCGTTTTATGAAATTCTGGACATATGATGTTGTTGAATTCGAGATTATGATGTTGGAATAACAATGATTGTAGTTGAATTAGATAGACATGATTATGTCAATGATGTTAGATTTATCGAATTCTAATTGTTACGACGCCGGTTTAAGTTTCGGTTAATTGAACAAGATTTGTAGTTGTTGTAACTTGATGAGTTGAAATGAATGATGAGCTCCTGAATTTGTTTATATTCTGCTGATATGAAGATGTTAAGCATTAGATTTGATTAAGATATTGATTGAGATGTTGGTTGCAGACTTGTAGCTGGTAGCGGCGACGGTTCAAAAATTGATAGAGTCTTGAACTATAGAGTAAGTTGATATGAAATTTTCAGCATGGGTTGAATCCATGACATCGCATATGGTTATGATTTGTTGAAAAAAAAAATTTTTGTTTTGATTTCTTCTGATCCTTGGTTAATTAATCATTTTTACTTACTAATTGCCCTACGAATGAGATTAGCAACCCGCTGCCTCAAAACAGGTGGTATCAGAGCGTAATTTTTTTGGACTGAGATAGAAGTTGAGGGGGGTAGATCGAGTCGGATGATTTGATAGTATTGCATGATTAATGCTTTACTTGATTTGATGAAATGCATACGAGTATGATCTACTTTCCAAATAAATGCCTATCTTATTGATTTATGAATTTTGAAGTTTCTTATTGATTTTGGTTATAAGATTCCCCGGGTGACGTAAGCACCCAAGATTGAATAGAACAGTGTTTGAACAATTTTCTTTTGGTGAAGTAAGCACCCCAAACTGACCAGAACCGTATTTCTCATGAAGTAAGAACCTCTGACTGAACAGAGTTTATTAGCGATTCCTTTCCGCAGCAAATAGAAAAGTGCCAAGAAAGCAGAATATACCAATCATAAGCGAAGACATTTAAATCTCGAGGAATACGTTCTTAGATTCTTAAGGTTGCGAAGAATTGTTCCGTGAGTTGTTGATTATAAAGAAGCTCAAGTTGAGCTATTTACTAATGGTTTGAACCTGGAGATTTATGCCTGAGTAAATGTTGGCGACCGAAAAATTGTGCGAAAGCTATATATAAGGCCAAGAGAGCTGAACTGGTCAGAAATAAATTGTAGACATGCCACGGTATGTGAAATCACAATCTCAGCTACAATTCCCATCTTAGAGCAGATACGAGGCAAGAGATATGTGAGTAGTTCCTTTTGCTCTAGCGGACCAAGACAGATTAGTTTGGGTCAGAATGCAGAGTATGCTAGCGGTTATTTCACTAATTGAGGAGGGAGACCTCATAGCAATCAGTGTAGAGAAGTTTCAGGCAGATGTGCTAGACTATGTTCTAAGAAAAGCAGATTCAGAGGAAATGAGAATGAGGACAGTCCCAGAAGTATACAGAGGATCAGAATGTCATTGCACCTGAGAATGAGAATTGCAGGTAACAGAATTATTTTTTTAGTTACTCTATTATTGGTGCAAGATATATATTGATAGCTGAAAGCTGTATGATTTTTTAACCTCTGTATCAGAAAAGAGAATCCGTGAATTACATTGAAGAATTGAACTATAGTTTTGATGAAATGAAATTGAACATGATGTTGTTCGTACATGGAATATTTGTTTATGTTGCATGATAGATGATGATGCATTAACCAAGTACAGACTAGGAGAAGATTGATTATAAGACGCAATTAAGCTTGACCAGCAGAAAAAAGTGCATATGAATCTGATGGTATAGTATGGCATCTAGAACTTAGATTATTTTTTTTTCGGTTCGATGTATATTCTGTTTGACTACAGAAAAGTTCTGAAATAAGTATATTATGTGCACTAGAGATGTTAAAGAACTAAACCATAGTTGGTAGTAATGACAATGATTAGAATTTGCAGATTTGTTCAGGTGAGATTTTCGATTTCATTTAAGTTCTGAACTAGAATTCAATAGAGAATTGATAAGATTATGAAGTGAATATTGCTATCAAGGGTTTATAGAACAAACAACGATAAGAAAATCAGTTACAGTTGAGTTTTTTCTTTGATTATGCTGAAATTATTACATCAGGCTGGAGAAATGATTATTGAATTGTTTGAGATCGATTTTGGGGCTATTGTTTTTCAACCTCAATCAATATTGATTGAGTCTCATTCTTTATTTATAGAGCCAGAATTGATTCACTCGCTCTGAGTTATATGATGAAAGTGAGTTGTTTTCACTTAGCAGAGTTTGTTATCCAGAAGATTTTATTATGGATGACCCTGATTGAGAGACTTCTCGATCTTGACTTATTTCTTTTGATTTAGAGAATTATTGATCCTTTGATGGATATTTCAGCATATTTTGAGATTTTTGGCTCGTAACTGATATGGAGATTAGAGTATTATCCAGATTTATGGGTTGATTGTGTGACTTATCAGCACTTGGGAAACAGAAAGAAAGAATGAAATGAGCATTCGATCAATTGATGACAAATTTATGTGTGTTTTGGCCTGAATTTTCAGACGAGTGCACAACCAATCAGAATCATTTTTTGATCGGACATGAGCCAGATTTGTTTAAGACGATTGAAAAAACACAGAAAGTAAATCAAAGTAGTTAGAATTCAGCAGAGAATGCCAGATTATGATATGACTTGAAGCCTCCGATCAGAGTTCTATTGTGACTGCTTATATGATTGTGCTAAATATTTCAGAAATAAAATATTAGATTCTAAAAGAGACGCACAATAATAAGTTCAATATCCATCTAAAAATCTTTTATTAGAAAATAAAAAAAGCAGATGTGACAGAATTCGTGCGTTTTAGAGCCTAAACGTATAGAGAGTTTCAGTTAAAGCTAAAAAGCATTGGCCAGAAGGGTTCAATGACAGTTTTGTAATCCCATAATTGGAATAAGATCACAATTCTAAAGATTATGTCACTAAACTACCAAGATAATTCAGAATGTATGATGCAAACTGTAGTAGTTTTGATCAGATTAATTTGATTTACTGGATAAGATGACAGACATATATGACCAGATCACTGATATATGGGTCAGAATTGTTGTGAGATGCATAGTAAGCCAAAAATTATTGTTTCAAATTGAGACATTAGGCTTACTATTGAATTGTGATACAGACTATCAAAAGCTCTTAGTACTCTTAAATGTGAGAATACAGTATATCATCCTTAGAGAGATGAATAGTCCGAACAGACTAATAACATTGCAAGAATACACTGTATTAGATGTGATACAGGTTTGAAGAGATAACTGTAAGAAGTTAGTGAAATGATGAGATTACAGGAATTATTGACATATATTGTCAAGAAAGAGACTTTAGAGTTATTTTATAGAGTGTGGCATTGATTGTTCGATGTTTTGAGTGTTTGGTTATATGTGTTTGCATTATACCTGTTGGAACACGGTCGTCGGATCAATTAGAATTGATACCCGGTGCAGCGGAAGTTTTAAAATTTTATATGGAATGATTCCATATCATGGGTATCAAAACTTTACGATTAAATTGTGCGTGTAAAAATTAAATAACAATTAAATTTTTACCTTGAATCTCGAAACGAGATTATGGACACCAACAGATAACTCTGCTCTTGTTGTATATCCCAGGAACTGATGGACGAACAATTCTTCAATCAGGTCCACGAACAGAATTCGAATCCCTCTGATAGATTGCACTAGAAAATCTATCAGAAGTTTCTACGAAGAGAATTAACGAATTTGATCCGTTAAACCAGACTGCAAATTCGAAATTCACAGACTGAATTTCAGAGAGAAAAACACAGAGAGGGGGGCGGCCACTCTAGGTCTCAAAACCCTAGTGTTCGAAAATTATGAGACTTGTATCTAATTTCTGCACTGCAATAACTTATTTATAATGTGGGCTGCTAACATCTTAGGGCCCATTAGTCATAAGTTAAAGCCTGACAAGCAAAGCCTGCATATTCAGAAATTAATATAAAATTCATCGTGACTCAGATTTATAAACCAATTTCACCAATGTGCACAGAAACCATTTCTGCATCTTTTAAAGTCAAGATAAATTTTCTGAATCCGAATTCAGTGATTTCCAAAAATGCCCATCCCTATGTCATTTTAGGAAATCTTACTCTTCTACTCTGACATAAGAAGTCCTACTTCTTTGTTCATTATATTTAACTCTTTAAATTTAACTATCTCAACGAGAATTAGAAATCCATTACTTGTGTGACCCTCAATGGTTCAGGGATACAGCTAGCCGTGGGCTCACAACTCCTTGTGACTCGGAACAACAATTTCCGAATTGACCATCGAATCATGGTAAGAGCTCCTAGCAACATCGCCCCATGATTCCCTAGGTATCACTGATAGTGCCTGCAAGAACCAATAGATTTTGGTTAGCGTACAGTACGGTCCCTTCATCCATATATCCCGATCGAATCAACAACTATTGGTAAATCGAGAGTCGTTCGAGATTCGATAACTATGCAATGCATCTTGAAGATCAAATAGTGACATCGCATGTGCTACTAAGAAACCATTTCTTAAAAACACATCATGTACTCTGGCCAGAGATTCGTCACACTAATATCTCCTCAGATTGCATAGGATATCCACACTCGCAAGTATGTGGTGAATCCTTGACAACAAAGCATCGACTCCTATATGTATCGTAACTGTACCCAATCCCGACACCTGATGACCCCAATAGAGTCGGTAAACGAGTCAAAGTACAGTACTAGAATATAGAGTCTCAATGATGTTTCATGTAGTAAGGACTAATGGTGTACAACCAAAACCGCGGACTTTATCCACTCGATAAGTGATAACCACTTGGAAAGTCCGGATAGGGTAGTTCGATCATTCATCGTATGAATATCCATTTGCATGCTTTGAACATCTCTATGTTCCATACCAATGAAACGTGGTACTCGGCATCGCAAATGCTAGTCTCTATCTTGAGCGATCCTTATCCTTATTAACGGACGGCTCAATCGACTAGGAACTGTTTAGAATATACAGTGACTATAAGATGTGTTTCATGATAGCCATCCCCATGTGCCACCACATCTTACATACACTATAGTATATTCAAGGTCTTCATCTAAACATCTTATAGTACGTCACAACATAATAATATGATAAAAGATAAAGTAAATGCCATTATAAAAGTGTAAATTATATTAAACAAAAGATTGTTTATACATAGAGTCATAAAAGCCCTTAGCCACAAGTTGGCTCACCGGGCACCCAATCTTTCAATCTCCCACTAGCCCTAAAGCCAACTAGTCATACTACGTAGTCCCATTGCTTCGCGATGTTTGTCAAATAATGGTCCTGGCAAGGGCTTAGTAAGTGGATCAGCGATATTGTCTGCAGAGGCCACTCTCTCGACAGTGATGTCTCCTCTTTCCACGATCTCCCGGATGATGTGGTATTTCCTCAGTACGTGTTTGGATCTTTGATGAGACCTTGGTTCCTTTGCCTGAGCAACGGCACCCGTGTTGTCACAGTACACCGGGACTGGACCAACAGCTTCAGGAATAACGCCCAACTCTTGGACGAAATTCCTCATCCAAACGGCCTCTTTAGCAGCAGCTGATGCCGCAATGTATTCTGCCTCAGTGGTGGAATCCGCTGTGGTGTCCTACTTGGAACTCTTCCAAAAGACAGCACCGCCATTGAGCATGAATACAAATCCAAAGGTTGATTTCGAGTCATCCACGTCACTTTGGAAGCTAGAGTCGGTGTAGCCTTCTAACTTCAATTCTCTTCCACCATAAACCATGAATATATTCTTAGTTCTTCTCAAGTACTTAAGAATATCCTTCACGGCTTTCCAATGCATTTGACCTGGATTGGCTTGATATCTTCTCGTGACGCTCAGAGCATAGGCCACATCCGGTCTAGTAGATATCATCCCATACATGATACTACCTATGGCTGACGCATATGGTATATGTGTCATTTTCTCTATCTCTTCGTCAGTCTTGGGACACATAGACTTGGATAGAGAAACTCCATGACACATAGGTAGATGTCCTCTCTTGGACTCATCCATTGAAAACCTTTTCAATATAGTGTCGATGTAGGTTGCTTGAGTGAGTCCTATCATTCTCTTAGATCTATCTCTATAGATCTGTATCCCTAGAATATAGGATGCCTCACCCAAATCCTTCATCGATAATCTACCTGATAACCATATCTTTGTTGACTGCAACATCCCTACGTCATTCCCAATGAGTAGTATGTCATCAACATAAAGTACTAAGAATGTTACCGCATCCTTAACTAATTTCTTGTACACGCATGGTTCCTCCGGGTTCTTAATGAAACCAAAATCCTTTATTGTTTCATCAAATTTCTGGTTCCAACTTCTTGATGCTTGTTTTAGACCATAAATTGATCTCTGAAGCTTGCATACCTTATGCTCGCTTTCCATGGAGGTGAATCCTTCAGGCTGCATCATATAGATTTCTTCCTTAATGTTTCCATTAAGAAATGCAGTCTTCACATCCATTTGCCATATCTCATAGTCATACCATGCTGCTATGGCAATTAGGATTCTTATGGACTTGAACATTGCGACTGGTGAAAAGGTTTCATCATAGTCAACTCCTTGTCTTTGAGTATAACCTTTTGCAACCAATCGTGCCTTATAGGTCAACACCTTGCCATCAAGCCCAAGTTTTCTTTGTAAATCCATTTACATCCTATTGGAACAATTCCATCAGGAGGATCTACTAAAGACCAAACTTGGTTTGAATGCATCGAGTCTATTTCCGACTGCATTGCTTCAAGCCATAAATTATAATCCGCATCAGAAATTGCTTCCTTGAAGTTTCTTGGATCACATCCAATATCGGGTTCACTTTGATCCCCTTCAAGAAGAAGACCATATCTAACAGGAGGCCTAGAAGTCCTCTCGGATCTTCTAGCAATAGGCGTGTCTTGTGATGATTCTTGAGGTGTAGGATCGTTAATTTGTATTTCGGGTTCTTCTCGAATTTCTTCGAATTCCATCATCTTGTCTTTCTTATCCAATAAGAATTCCTTCTCCAAGAAGGTGGCATTCCTTGAAACAAACACCTTTGTTTCAGCAGGATGATAGAAATAATATCCGATTGAATTCTTCGGATACCCTACAAAATAACATAAGATGGATCGACTATCCAACTTATCTCCCACTGTCTGCTTCACGTAAGCAGGACATCCCCAAATCCTCAAGTACGAATACTTAGGAGCTTTGTCATTCCATAACTCGTATGGTGTTTTATCTACTGCTTTAGTGTGAACGTTGTTCAACTACAAAACCGCCGTTTCAAGCGCGTAGCCCCAAAACGATGGTGGGAGCTCAGTGAAGCTCATCATTGATCGAACCATGTCCAACAAGGTTCTATTACGACGCTCCGAAACACCATTCAGCTGTGGTGTCATAGGAGGAGTCCACTGAGAGAGAATCTCATTCTCTTTTAGATAGTCCAAAAACTCGGCACTTAAGTATTCTCCACCACGATCCGATCGAAGTGCCTTAATACTTTTGCCTAGTTTGTTTTCTACTTCAGCCTTGAATTCATTGAACTTTTCAAATGCTTCAAACTTATATTTCATTAAATATAAATACCCATACCTTGAATAATCATCAGTAAAGGTAATGAAGTAGGTGTGGCCAAATTGAGTACCAATTCTAAATGGACCACAAACATCTGTATGGATCAAATCCAACAGATTTTGACTACGCTCAGGTTTCCCCTTGAATGGAGATTTAGTCATTTTTCCTTTCAGGCAGGACTCACAAGTAGGTAGAGAATTAATATCAGACATATCAAACATGCCCTCTCCCACTAGCTTGTTCATCCTCCTTGAGGAAATATGACCTAGCCTAGCATGCCAAAGGTTTGCCAGGTTTTGACTATCGGTTTTCCTTTTGTTCATTGTTACCGGTTTATCAACATAATTTATTGGAACGTCTTTTAATTTTAAGTTATATAGATCGTTTTCAAGTTGTCCATTTCCAATCAAACATTCATTCTTGTAAATATTGCAAATCCCATTCACAAAATTGCAAGAAAAACCATCTCTATCAAGCATAGAAACAGAAATAATGTTTTTAATCAAGTCTGGAACAAATAAAACATCTCTCAAATGTAACTTAAAATCGTTCTACAAAATTAAATAAACGTCTCCCACATCTTTGGCTTCAACTCTAGAACCATTTCCGAGCCTCAGCTGGGTCTCACCCATTCTAAGCTTGCGACTTCTTGTCATCACCTGCAAATCATTGCAAATGTCAAATCCACATCCGGTATCCAATACCCAAGAATTAGTATTAAGTGAAACATTTATTTCAATATAAAACATACCCTTCGCAGTTCGCAACTGCTCTAGATATTCCTTGCAGTTACGTTTCCAATGACCGGGTTTCTTGCAGTGATGACAAACATCCTTGGACTTTTCCATGTTTGAAGCCTTTGTCTTGTTCTTCTTCTCGGGTCCAGTTTTCTTGGATGGGGCAGAACGTTTCTTACCCTTTGTACTTGGCCCCTTCTTAGCAGAAGAAGAGGAGCCCACCAAGAGAACCGATTTATCCTTCTTTAAAGTGGCTTCATAAGTTACAAGCATATTGACCATCTCTTCAAGGGAGGCCTCTATCTTGTTCATATTGAAATTCACCACAAAACCGTCAAACGATGAAGGAAGAGAGAGAAGTAATAAGTCCACATTGAGTTCATGCTCCAATACCAAATCAAGCGTTACCAACTTCTGAATGAGCCAAATCATGCGTACCCCATGATCACGGACCGAAGTACCTTCACGCATGCGACACGTCATTAACTCTTTTATAGTAGTGAACCTTTCAGCTCTTGATTGAGCCCCAAAAAGTTCCTTGAGTTGTACGTGAATGTCAGCAGCATTCACGGTATCCTCAAATCGCCTCTGGAGTTCATCAGACATCGAAGCTTGCATATAGCATTTGGCCTTGATATCATGGTCCCACCATTTATCAAGTTTGGCCAACTCTTCCGGACTTATATCAGCTGGTGCTTCCTTCGGAGGAGATTTTTCTAACACGTAGAGCATCTTCTCCGAGGTCAAGACAATCTTCAATTTACGGAACCATTCCGTATAGTTTGCGCCAGTCAGTTTATTTTGTTCGAGAATAGAGAATAGTGGATTGCGCGAATTCATCTTAATGAAATACTGAAAAGAAACAGACAATAATCAGTGATTGTTTAATTAATTTACTAAGACATAAAATAGGCGAAATTTATTTTATGAATCTCACTCCCACTATTTTAACGATTTCACTACCCTCTAGTGAAAACGAGAAACATTTTCTTTATTGGGAACATGGATTCCAATTGACAAACTATAGTCTCGAATAATATCAGCCAACCATAATTTCAAAAGGTAGAGCCCAATTGCTTCCAAAGCAACCTCCATGTTTTTATCTCATGTCCAATAAAGGCCCAATAATATGACGCCGTTTATTGTGACATGTCAAGATGACCCATCAATATCAAGTTGTGATGGATGGTCGCCATGTGGATCCCCAATAATATGAGCCAATCCCATGGGAGTTCCATCCAACTTGCAACATGTGTCGATGCAATGTACAACTTTCCGACGAACGGGCCCCCCCAATAATATGAGCCGAACCGTATCCGCGGGTAGCATCTCATACATTGATCGTTGATGGAAGGTAGGAACATTTAAACAATATTTAAATTTCCTTTATTTATCTTGATATCAATTTTAAATCATATTTAAAATGAGGGATTTTAATTTTGAAAATTTGTCTCATCATTTAAAAATTTGTATGCTTGCGGGATTCATACAATTTAGTCTAAACATGCATACAACGATAATATCATATATTATATTTTAGGATGATCGATTCCATTACTAATCGACCCGTGGTTGCCAATCACGAGTCTAAGTCCAATCCTAGGTGATATGCAAGTATGCAATGCAATCCTATTACATTGTGCTTCCGATTTACATTTCTTCAGTCTTTATCATTGCTTGCTGGTCCCACCTCCATCTTCAAAAACTCCCACTATTTCTAGTGAATTTACAATAAATTACTATGACAAATAAAGGGATACATTGTAGGGGTGGGAACGGGCCATAAACCAGGCCCACTTTTATTACAAATGATAAAATCAAATTTGGGCCATAAACCAGGCCCATTAATAAAACCCAACAATCAATAATAAAGTCAAATGTAAACAACCTAACATACACCTATAATATTGGTCATGGCAATCGATCATCCTTATCCAATAATATTTAATTCAAAATTAATTTATTGGATAACATGCAATGACAATTAAATTAAAAAGGATAAAATCATATTCCATATATAAAATCTTATTTTACATACAAAATCATATTTTACCTTTGTATCAAATAAAATCATATTTTACATATAAAATCCAATTTTATACATAAAATCATATTTTACTCAATATTTCCATAAGATCATATCTTATCATCAATTGTACCAAAAATAATTAATTTCATAAAATATGATTTAACGGATAAAATCTATAAATTTTCCAAAAATTCAAATTTATCCAAAAATCAATTTTAAAATTTTCGGACTCGAACAATTCGATCCGACGCCTCGTGGACCAATCAAAAACAATTTTCGATCGGACCAAAAATAGAATTTTAACATATTAAAATTTTAATTAAAAATAAAAATTAATTTTCCCGGGCCTCCCGGGACGATCCCGGGCAACCCGCGCCCCAAAAGGGGCTCGGGTCGGGTAGCCCGTCGCTGCCCCTTGGGCAGCGACGATCGCTGCGCTGGGCAGCGATCAAATCGCTGCCCCGGGTTTGCCCATTAATTTTAAATTTTTAAAATCCTTTTGTTTCAAAAAACCAAGGCTTAAAAAATTTTTGTACAATCGATTAATTTAATCGCTTGATCTGAGCAACCTGGCTCTGATACCACTGTTGGAACACGGTCGTCGGATCAATTAGAACTGATACCCGGTGCAGCGGAAGTTTTAAAATTTTATATGGAACGATTCCATATCATGGGTATCAAAACTTTACGATTAAATTGTGCGTGTAAAAATTAAATAACAATTAAATTTTTACCTTGAATCTCGAAACGAGATTATGGACACCAACAGATAACTCTGCTCTTGTTGTATATCCCAAGAACTGATGGACGAACAATTCTTCAATCAGGTCCACGAACAGAATTCGAATCCCTCTGATAGATTGCACTAGAAAATCTATCAGAAGTTTCTACGAAGAAAATTAACGAATTTGATCCGTTAAACCAGACTGCAAATTCGAAATTCATAGACTGGATTTCACAGAGAAAAACACAGAGAGGGGGGCGGCCACTCTAGGTCTCAAAACCTTAGTGTTCGAAAATTATGAGACTTGTATCTAATTTCTGCACTGCAATAACTTATTTATAATGTGGGCTGCTAACAGCTTAGGGCCCATTAGTCATAAGTTAAAGCCTGACAAGCAAAGCCTGCATATTCAGAAATTAATATAAAATTCATCGTGACTCAGATTGATAAACCAATTTCACCAATGTGCACAGAAACCATTTCTGCATCTTTTAAAGTCAAGATAAATTTTCTGAATCCGAATTCAGTGATTTCCAAAAATGCCCATCCCTATGTCATTTTAGGAAATCTTACTCTTCTACTCTGATATAAGAAGTCCTACTTCTTTGTTCATTAAATTTAACTCTTTAAATTTAACTATCTCAACGGGAATTAGAAATCCATTACTTGTGTGACCCTCAATGGTTCAGGGATACAGCTAGCCGTGGGCTCACAACTCCTTTTGACTCGGAACAACAATTTCTGACTTGCCCATCGAATCATGGTAAGAGCGCCTAGCAACATCGCCCCATGATTCCCTAGGTATCACTGATAGTGCCTACATGAACCAATAGATTTTGGTTAGCGTACAGTACGGTCCCTTCATCCATATATCCCGATCGAATCAACAACTATTGGTAAATCGAGAGTCGTTCGAGATTCGATAACTATGCAATGCATCTTGAAGATCAAATAATGACATCGCATGTGCTACTAAGAAACCATTTCTTAAAAACACATCATGTACTCTGGCCAGAGATTCGTCACACTAATATCTCCTCAGATTGCATAGGATATCCACACTCGCAAGTATGTGGTGAATCCTTGACAACAAAGCATCGACTCCTATATGTGTCGTAACTGTACCCAATCCCGACACCTGATGACCCCAATAGAGTCGGTAAACGAGTCAAAGTACAGTACTAGCATATAGAGTCTCAATGATGTTTCAAGTAGTAAGGACTAATGGTGTACAACCAAAACCGTGGACTTTATCCACTCGATAAGTGATAACCACTTGGAAAGTTCGGATAGGGTAGTTCGATCATTCATCGTATGAATATCCATTTGCATGCTTTGAACATCTCTATGTTCCATACCAATGAAACGTGGTACTCGGCATCGCAAATGCTAGTCTCAATCTTGAGCGATCCTTATCCTTATTAACGGACGGCTCAATCGACTAGGAACTGTTTAGAATATACAGTGACTATAAGATGTGTTTCATGATAGCCATCCCCATGTGCCACCACATCTTACATACACTATAGTATATTCAAGGTCTTCATCTAAACATCTTATAGTATGTCACAACATAATAATATGATAAAAGATAAAGTAAATGCCATTATAAAAGTGTAAATTATATTAAACAAAAGATTGTTTATACATAGAGTCATAAAAGCCCTTAGCCACAAGTTGGCTCACCGGGCACCCACTCTTTCAATACCATCCTTTGATAGATGGATTGTAGTGACCCTTACCCGGATCACCTACTAAACAGAACTTATGCATGCAATTAACTTAATTAAACATATATCAGAATAAAACTGCGGAATCCAATAATATTATACAATCCCATGTAAAGGAATCTGTAAATATCCAATATTATACAACCAAATCGAATAGCTGTATAAACCCTAACAACAGTAATAAAACCTAAGCGAAGCTCCAGCTGGCCAACCACTGACTAGCTCCTCCTGGATCCACCCTCCTCGTCCAATCGCAAACCTGCCCCATGGAATAGGGTGTCCAGAAAATACAGAGTACGAGACGTGAGCATAAAACGCTCAGTGCGAGAGTATGAGTATACATGCATGCAAAGTGAACTCCCTATAGACTCGAGGTCAAGGATCAGATAACAGAGACAGACCGGGCCCTGGTATGTAGCACGTTGTTCCGTCGCTTCAGGAGGTGGCTCCCATACCGAGATAACCGTGGAAACGCCGGACCCAAATCGATGGAAGTCCATCCACTAACAGGATAGGGTACAACCCTACTAACAGACATCTCGAAGGAGATACAGCAAGATGCAAATGAATGCAGCATAATATCATGGCATATAAATCATGCGGTCACATAATCCATGCATACTCAGTCAGGATATCTCGAACAGTACTTTCGTACCTCAATACAGTGCAAGCTCTACCAACTCTAGGTCCACGCCTATAGTCTGCTCTACACTGCCAAATGATACTACTATCATTAAAGTGCTCTAAAAGCCTTAACTAAGCTATTGCATACTCCTAAATATTTATAGGAAGCAAAAGCTATACCTTCGCCCGTCGTTAGCCCTTTGATGTCGATGCCTCCAGAACTTGGGCACAACTCCGCTACGACTACCGAACGCCTCGCCGACCTCCGAACCAAGCCTAAGAAGACTAGAACAGCTCCAAAAGGACTAGAAAGGAAAGGAGAACTCGGAATTGGCAAATGAAAGTGAAGTCTCGGCCTTCTATTTATAGACAACGATCGGAACTTCCGATCCTTGATCGGAACGTCCGAACCTCGATCGGAACGTCCGATCCTGCCATCGGAGCTTCCGAAGATCCTGATCTGCCACGTGTCAAAATATCACTTGTTGACTCCGGATAGGGGTGATCGGAGCCTCCGGTCCTGATCGGAGCTTCCGATCCAACCACACGTCATGCCTGACGTAATACCGATCGGAGCTTCCGATCCTGTTCGGAGCTTCCGATCCTGATCGGAGCTTTCGATCTCACCTTCGGAGTTTCCGAACTCTAACCAAGTAATTATGATTAATTCCTTTAATTACTCAATTAGGGTACGGGCTACTACATTCTCCCCCACTTAAGATATTTCGTCCTCGTAATCAGATCTTAAGTACCGAACGCAAATACAGAAATCAGAAACATTCTTTATTCAAATCAAACGTTTACAGAGTTTGCAACTGAATACAACTTAAAGAATGAAATCAAAACAACTCAGGATGGTCTTTACGCATCCTATCCTCAAGCTCCCACGTAGCTTCATCAGTGCCTCGGCGCTGCCACTGAACTAAAACCAAAGGAATGACTTTGTTCCGTAAAACCTTATCCTTATAATCCAGGATACGAAGAGGTTTCTCAACATAAGTCAAATCCTTGTCTACCTGAACCTCAGACTGCTGCAGAATATGAGATTCATCCACCACATACCGTCACAACAGAGATACATGGAACACATCGTGAATACTAGATAGATGCGGTGGCAAAGCTAGTCGATAAGCCAAATCGCCAATGCTCTCCAAGATCTCAAACGGACCGATAAATCTGGGAGACAACTTGCCCTTAAGGCCAAATCTGAGAATCTTGCGGAAAGGTGACACTCTCAGAAACACTTT
Source organism: Henckelia pumila (assembly GCF_033568475.1). Classification (NCBI taxonomy): domain Eukaryota; kingdom Viridiplantae; phylum Streptophyta; class Magnoliopsida; order Lamiales; family Gesneriaceae; genus Henckelia; species Henckelia pumila. The sequence continues at coordinate 398,681 of NW_027331788.1, forward strand.
CTCCCCGACCTCGAACTGCAAGGGCCTACGCCTGATATTAGCATAGCTAGCCTGACGATCCTGTGCAGTCTTAATCCGTTTCTTGATCTGATCAACAATGTCTATCGCCTGCTGGATAAACTCCGGTCCTTCAGCCTGTCTCTCCCCCACTTCTTCCCAGAAGAGTGGAGTACGACAACGTCGCCCATACAACGCTTCAAAAGGTGCCATCCCAATACTAGTGTGATAGCTGTTGTTGTAAGCGAACTCGATCAACGGCAAATGATCCTACCAGGCTGAACCAAAATCCAAGACGCACGCTCTAAGCATATCCTCTAACGTACGGATAGTGCGCTCTGACTGACCATCAGTCTCCGGATGATAGGCTGTACTCAAACTGAGAGTAGTACCCATCGCACGCTGAACACTCCCCCAGAATCTAGAAGTAAACCTGGGGTCCCGATCGCTGACAATGCTCACAGGCACTCCATGAAGTCGGACGATCTCCTAAATGTACATCCGTGCCATGCGATCCACAGAGTACTCTCGGCTATAGGCAATGAAATGCGCTGACTTGGTGAGTCGGTCCACCACAACCCAGATAGCATCACAGTTCTTTGGGGATACCGGCAAATGGGTCACAAAGTCCATAGTGATAAACTCCCATTTCCATTCAGGAATAGGCAGACTGTGAAGCAATCCTCCAGGTCGTCGGTGCTCTGCCTTGACCTGTTGACACACCAAACATCTCAAAAAAAACTGATAAATACTGCGTTTCATTCCCTTCCACCAGAAACGAGTGCGTAGATCCTTGTACATCTTGTTGCTCCCAGGATGAATACTCAACTTAGTGCGATGTGCCTGAGACAAAATCTCCTCTCGCAACTCTTCATCCTGTGGAATCACAAGCCTACCAGACAAACACAGAAAGCCATCTGACTGATAATGAAATCCAGACGAGCTACCCTCGTTAGCTAGACGAGCTAAACGCTGGGTCTTCGAATCAGACATCTGAGCATCTCGGATCCGCGAGTACAAAGCTGGCTCAGATAATATCGCAAACATCTGGATACTCTGCATACCTTTCTTATGCTTGAAGGTATAACCTGAAGTACAACAGTCACTGATCGCACTAGACATCGAACAAGTCTGAAGTGCGGATAGTCGCACCTTGCGACTCAAAGAATCAGCGGTGAGATTAGCAGCTCCCGGATGGTACTTAATCTCGCAATCATAGTCCTTAAGCAAGTCCATCCAACGTCTCTGTCTCATGTTCAATTCTGCCCGAGTGAACAAATACTTGAGACTCTTATGGTCGGTGAAGATCTCAAATTTCTCGTCATAAAGATAATGACGCCAGATCTTCAAAGCGAACACAATGGCTGCCAATTCCAAATCATGGACTGGGTAGTTGTCCTCGTGAAGCTTCAGCTGTCTAGAAGCGTATGCGATCACATACCCATTCTGAGTCAGGACACAACCTAACCCCTGAAGAGAAGCATCCGTGTAAACCACATACCCTCCAGATCCTGACGGTAATGCCAACACCGGCGCAGAAGTCAACCGCCGTCGAAGCTCACGGAAATTCTCCTCACACTCGGAGGACCACTCAAAATCCACACCCTTGCGGGTAAGCTGCGTCAACGGTCGAGCTAACTGAGAGAAGTTCAGAATGAAGCGACGATAATACCCTGCTAGACCCAGAAAACTACGGATCTCAGCAACTGTCGTCGGACGCGACCAATTAAGTACCGCTTCAATCTTGCTTGGATCCACAGAAATCCCCTCCCTGGATATGATATGGCCAAGAAAGACCACTCTATCCATCCAGAACTCACACTTGCTCAGCTTGGCGTACAACTGCTCATCTCGAAGAGTCTGTAGTACCAACCGCAAGTGAGAAACATGCTCTTCCGTATTACGCGAATACACCAAGATATCATCAATGAAGACCACGACAAACTTGTCCAAATACCTCCTGAAGACACGGTTCATCAGATCAGCCGGCGCATTAGTCAAACCAAATGGCATCACTAGGAACTCGTAATGCCCATAGCGAGTACGGAATGCAATCTTGGCTACGTCCTGATCACGGACTCTCAACTGATGATACCCAGATCTCAGTTCAATCTTGGAGTAAACTGACGTGCCCTGCAGCTGATCAAACAAGTCATCAATACGAGGCAACGGATACTTGTTCTTCACAGTGACTCGATTCAGCTGCCGATAGTCAATGCACAGCCGCATCGACCCATCCTTCTTCTTTACGAAGAGAACAGGAGCTCCCCAAGGAGACACACTAGGACGAATGTACCCCTTGTCCAAAAGATCCTGTAGCTGATTCTTTAACTCACGCATCTCTGACGGAGCCAGACGATACGGTGCTCTAGAAATAGGCGAAGTACCCGACATCAACTCTATGCCAAACTCGACTTCCCTAGCAGGAGGAAAACCCGGAATCTCATCAGGAAACACATCTGGAAATTCATCCACAACAGGAATGTTCTCCATCCCAATACTCTCAGCGGAAGAATCAACTGCATAGATAAGGTAGCCTTCCCCGCCAGACTCTAGAACTCGACAGGCTCTCAAAGCTGATACCAAAGGCATCGGGGGTCGCGCTCCCTCACCATAGAAAAACCAACTCTCACTCCCTTCCGGATGAAAGCGTACTAATCTCTGATAGCAGTACACTGAAGCTCGATAGGTAGTCAACACATCTATTCCCAGAATGCAATCAAAGTCGTCCATCGCCAGGACCATGAGATTCTCCAACAGAACGTTCCCTTCGAACTCTAAAGGGCAACCCATCACTAGACGCTTAGCCAAAGCAGATTGGCCCGTCGGAGTAGAAACAGACATCACTACGTCTAGTGCAATGCATGGTAACTTATGCCTCTTAACAAAACGTGCAGAAATGAAGGAATGAGATGCAACAGTGTCAATAAGTACAAGAGCAGGTATACCATAAAGCATAAATGTACCTGCGATGACTTTCTCATTCTCCTCCACAGCCTGATCATGTCTCAGGGCAAACACCTGGCCAGAAGCTCGTGGCCTCAAATGAGAACTCCCAGCAGACTGTCCCTGCGACCTCTGCTGTACGGTAGCCTGAGAACCCGATCCTGTACCAGAACCAGAACCACCTCCCCCAGACATTGGACAATCTCTCCGGATATGACCAGTCTCTCCACAACGGAAACAAGCTCCAGAAGCCCTACGGCACTTGTCGGATGGATGGTTCTTTCCATAGTGATCACACTTGTCCTTCTTACCGAAACGGACAACACCTCCAGAACCAGAGGAAGAAGAAGATCCAGACTTCTTGAAAGTTTGGGCACGGGGACCCAAAGAACTAGCAGGCCTCGACTGAGGGAAAGACCTGTTCCGCCGAATGCTGTCCTCCGCCTGGTGACAACGGCTCACCAAGCCCTCATAGGACATGTCGTCGCCAACCGCAACACGGTCATGGATCTCAGGGTTAAGGCCCTGAAGGAACAGATTATACTTCATCTCTGAGCTATCAGCAATCTCGGGGCAATAGGATAACAGATCAAAGAACCTCTGCTGATACTCATCGATAGACATGGCTCCCTGTCGCAGACTCAGTAGCTCGCCTGCCTTCGACTGACAGAGTGCAGGAGGAAAATACCGCTTTTGGAAAGCTGTGCGGAACTCGGCCCAGGTGGCCACTCCTCTCGCCGTAACAAAAGGTGCAGAAGTAAACCTCCACCACCTACGCGCACGCCCATCCAGAAGATAGCCAAGGGTCTCCACCTTCTGCTCATCGGTGCATTGGAAAGTCTGAAAAGTCGTCTCCATGCGGTCTAACCAGTTCTCCGCATCCTCCGGAGACTCACCTCCAACTAAGGGCTTAGGACCCATAGCTAAGAATCGACGCACAGTGAAACGCTCGTCGTCATGGTGACAATGACGCCGTTCTCGACGAGGCTCCCGGTCGGCATCACCCCAACGCCCACCAACACTGCCATGAGAACTCTGGTCGTCACGATTTGACATCTACAAAAATACCTCAAGATGAGACTAAATCCCAAGAAATCTTTTGCATGCTTTGATACCATAAATGTAGTGACCCTTACCGGATCACCTACTAAACAGAACTTATGCATGCAATTAACTTAATTAAACAGATATCAGAATAAAACTGCGGAATCCAATAACATTATACAATCCCAAGTAAAGGAATCTGTAATTATCCAATATTATACAACCAAATCGAATAGCTGTATAAACCCAAACAATAGTAATAAAACCTAAGCGAAGCTCCAGCTGGCCAACCACTGACTAGCTCCTCCTGGATCCACCCTCCTCGTCCAATCGCAAACCTGCCCCATGGAATAGGGTGTCCAGAAAATACAGAGTACGAGACGTGAGCATAAAACGCTCAGTGCGAGAGTATGAGTATACATGCATGCAAAGTGAACTCCCTATAGACTCGAGGTCAAGGATCAGATAACAGAGACAGACCGGGCCCTGGTATGTAGCACGCTATGCCGTCGCTTCAGGAGGTGGCTCCCATACCGAGATAACCGTGGAAACGCCGGACCCAAATCGATGGAAGTCCATCCACTAACAGGATAGGGTACAACCCTACTAACAGACATCTCGAAGGAGATACAGCAAGATGCAAATGAATGCAGCATAATATCATGGCATATAAATCATGCGGTCACATAATACATGCATACTCAGTCAGGATATCTCGAACAGTACTTTCGTACCTCAATAGAGTGCAAGCTCTACCAACTCTAGGTCCACGCCTATAGTCTGCTCTACACTGCCAAATGATACTACTATCATTAAAGTGCTCTAAAAGCCTTAACTAAGCTATTGCATACTCCTAAATATTTATAGGAAGCAAAAGCTATACCTTCGTCCGTCGTTAGCCCTTTGATGTCGATGCCTCCAGAACTTGGGCACAACTCCGCTACGACTACCGAACGCCTCGCCGACCTCCGGACCAAGCCTAAGAAGACTAGAACAGCTCCAAAAGGACTAGAAAGGAAATGAGAACTCGGAATTGGCAAATGAAAGTGAAGTCTCGGCCTTCTATTTATAGACAACGATCGGAACTTCCGATCCTTGATCGGAACGTCCGAACCTCGATCGGAACGTCCGATCCTGCCATCGGAGCTTCCGAAGATCCTGATCTGCCACGTGTCAAAATATCACTTGTTTACTCCGGATAGGGGTGATCGGAGCCTCCGGTCCTGATCGGAGCTTCCGATCCAACCACACGTCATGCCTGACGTAATACCGATCGGAGCTTCCGATCTCACCTTCGGAGCTTCCGAACTCTAACCAAGTAATTATGATTAATTCCTTTAATTACTCAATTAGGGTACGGGCTACTACATGGATTGTCTGAGGTGACTATCCAGATTTCGAGAATATGCTCAGAACTCTAGTACCTGATTCGATATTAGCTGACTTGATTAATTTGTTGCCCCTTGAGTAGTATGTGATTCCTGTAACAACTATCAAATTGATATAGAAATAATATTTTGATTAGTACAAGATCAGAGAGTCAGATATTTCCTTTATCAGCTATCAGATCAGATGTGCTTTGAGAAAAGACAGAGATTGTAAATATTGATCTGTACAGAGTAAGGACAGAGCAAAATGACAGAGTTTTAACAATAATGATGGAAATATAACTTCTGAAGCTGGAACTGAGTGGTCAGCAAGAAATTTATTCCTGGAATATCATTCGATCCAGAATTGAAGGAAAATGGTGTATGATATATAGATTCAGAATGTGAGTATTGGATATAGATTTTGAAGCTGTGATCAAAATGACATTGTAGAGTTGATATATGTTCTTTGAAGAGCATAGAACGATATAGAAAACGAAGCAAGTTTCCATCACTGTATAAAATTTCAGACAGAGTTAGTGGTTTCACTAACTGATATATTCTTTCCATATCGATAAGATAGATCACATTTGTTTTATGTGTCTAAGCTAAGGAAGTATCAGTTAAATTCTTTTTATGTACTTCAATCAAACGAGACAAAGTTTGATAAGAGTTTGAGTTAAGTCAAGTATTCGACAGATCATTGATTTAAGAGATAAACAGCTCAGAGAGAATTTTCCTCAGCGACTCATAGTACAAGAGAATAGACACAAAATGGAAGAGATAACTTGAAATAAGATTAAGAGGTGAGATAATAGATTCAGATTTGCATGATTGAGGTGAGTATCACTGCAATTATTTATCAGTCTATCAGATTCAGTAGTACGAGGGAATGTGATTTCGGGGACGAAATCATTCCTTAGAGGGGAGGAATTGTAAGGCCCTGAAAATATTAAGTTATTAATTACCGAATTTGAGATTTAAATTCCGAATTTGGGAAAATATTAATTGGAGAATTTATGGATATTACAAATTTAATTTCCGAGTTGAAAATATTTAATTAGAGAATTTACGGATTTTGAGATTTAAATGCCGGGAATTCTTAAATTAAAAGATTAAATATTTGAATTGAATATTTATGGGATTTAAGATTAAAATTCCGAGTTTTGGGAATTAAATAGGATTTAATGAGAAGGTGAAACTCGAGCAAGGACTGATTTGCAAATATCAAAGTTTCAAGGGCTAAAGCGCAATTTATCTTTTTAATTTTAATCCGAGAATATTTAATTTTAGAATTTTTGATTTTAGAATTAAATTATAATATTCTTAAATTATTTATGATTGAAACTGAATTAAAAAGAGGGTTGATGACTAAATTGCAAATATGCCAAAATTCAGGGACCAAAGTGCAATTCCCTTGCAAGTGGGAAATCACACGTGGCCTTCTAATATAATAATGATGTGTATGTCATTCCCTTCTGAAGAACTAGAGGAATGAAGGAAAGAAAGGGAAAAATCTGAATTCATCATTTCAAGAGCTCGGTTCTTTTGATCCGGCCGGTAGAATTCAAAAATGATCGTATATTTGCGATCATGGCTTCGAGTGCTATGTTTTGACGTAAGTTTTATGAAGTTATACGATGTTTGAAATTTTAAGATGTTGTTAGAATTAAGTTTTGATTGTATAACTATGTTGTAGTATAGACGACGGTAGCATATCTAAGGCGGATTGAGAAAAGATCGTCGTTTGAACATGTTTATGAATTTTTGAATATTTTTCAGAAATCTGAATTTATGGGGCTATTGATCACGTGTAGGGGATGATGTATTGGTGTTAATATGGAATTTATTTCATTGTTAAGGTGATGCTTATGTGTTTGGAATTTCCGATTTCAGTCCGTTACGCCGTCCGTTTGCATTTTATGAAATTCTGGACATATGATGCTGCTGAATTCGAGATTATGATGTTGGAATAACAATGATTTTAGTTGAATTAGATATACATGATGATGTCAATGATGTTAGATTTATCGAATTCGAATTGTTATGACGCCAGTTTGAGTTCCGGTTAATCGAACAAGATTTGTAGTTGTTGTAACTTGATGAGTTGAAATGAATGATGAGCTACTGAATTTGTTTATATCCTTCTGGTATGAAAATGTTAAGCATTATATTTGATTAAGATATTGATTTAGATGTTGGTTGCCGACTTGTAGCCGATAGCGGCGACAGTTCAAGAATTGATGGAGTCTTGAACTATAGAGTAAGTTGATATGAAATTTTCAGCATGGTTTGAATTCATGACATCTCATATGGTTATGATTTGATGATATATTGCTGGTATATGATGTTTATGAAGTTGTTTTGAATGATAGAGATGTGAGATTTGAGTTTCAGTTACCAATTTTGTACCGTTATGCCGTCAAGTCAAGAATTGGCTAGTATTGAATCCTCTTTGATTAAACTGAGAAATGTATGAGTTCCTTGCTGATGTTTAGGTCTTGTGATCACTTTATTTTCAGATTTATATTTAATTTTGAAGACTCTAGAATTCCGCTTTGAATTGAGATCGAATAGCTCAAGGTTTGAAGACATTTTAAGTGAAGATCGAATGATGAGCTTGAGCAGATTTTGATTGAAGTTCTTGATTGTAGTGTTCAGATTTGGAGCATCTCAAGAACCAAGAATTACAGGTATAAGAGGACATCGATTGAAAAGGGATATGATACTCGAGATCGATGGTTTCTTGAGTATTCCCGAAGAAAACCACGTACTTGTTATTTATATGTTCTTGTTTTCGAATTTGAGTTGTTGATCCATCACAGGTAGTTGATCTTTAAATTATAACTAAAGTTATATTGTTGTCGTATCAGAGATGAACTATCGAATATGGATCCATCCACAGTTCAGATGTGAATCTTGAGGCCTTGAACAACTTTAAATCTCTATCCAAGATTTGGTACGAGTCTTGAGGCCTGGAGAGGCTTTAAATATCTAAACCAAGGTTGTATATGAATCTTGAGGTCTGAAGCGGCTTTAAATCTCAATGAACGATGTTTGTTTATGAGTTATGCAATTTATTTAGTATATCTTTAAGATGATATATGTTTATCTTGAGTGTATATGTCTTTTATACTGGGAATTATATTCTCAACGGATGTTTTCGGCTATTGTATTTTTTGTATGTGTGCATGACAATAGGAAGGGCTGGAACGTGTCAAAGACTACCCTGAGAGAAGATGATCAAGATAAAAGTGTGGACTCGGGTTTGTAGTAGAAGTGATGTACTTTAGATCTTGTCAAGCATGTTAGAAGTTAAGAATTCTTCTATGGTTGATGTATATAGTGAACGAATGATTTAGCTTAGCTCTTTTGTATATCTTAAGCCATTCAATGAAATGTAATTTATGCTTGTAGATCTGATTAGATCTTGTTCTATGTATATGAACATGTTTTGGACTTGTATATCATGAATTAGAAGGGATCGAAGGGCTAGAAAATGCAAGGCAGAAAATAGGGCATTTTCTGCCCAGGGCAGCGCCCGAGCTGCAGAGAATAGCATCTCAAGCGCAGCCCCGAACTCAAGTTTCTGTTTTGGAAATTTGAGGGAGCGCTTGAGAGGCACTTTTTGAAAGCTCGAGCACACCCCATGTTTAAAAAAAATAAAATAAATTTTTGTTTTGATTTCTTCTGATCCTTGGTTAATTAATATTGTTTACTTACTAATTGCCCTACGAATGAGATTAGCAACCCGAGGCCTCACAAGTCATGCTCAGAACATGGGTGTCCAAGATAATAACTCCCAGCTCCGTCCATCCTGCGACCTTCCCCATGAAATGGGGTGTCCAAGATAATAACTAGGACGTGAGCGATTAACTCCCAATATGTAGTGACCCTTACCGAGATCACCTACTAATCAGAACATAAGCATGCAATTAACTTAATTAAAACAATAAGCCAGAAATAAACTGCGGTAGCAATAAATATTATACAATCCCAAGAAAATGAATCTGCAATTACCCAAATATTTATACAACCAAATCGAATACTGTATCAACCCAATACAATAAAATAAAACTAGGCGAAGTTCCAGCTAGTCAATCCACTGCCTAGCCCCTCTTGGAACCACCAGCCTCATCCAATCGCAAACCTGCCCCATGGAATAGGGTGTCCAGATACACAAAGTACGAGACGTGAGCATAAAAAGCTCAGCACAAGAGTATGAGTATACATGCATGCAAGTGTACCGCCTACTGACTAGAGGTCAAGAATCAGATAACAAAAACAAATTGGGCCCTGGTATGTATCACACTGTGCAGTCGCTTCAGGAGGTGGCTCACATACCGAAAACCAGTGGATACTCCGTACCCAAATCGATGGAAGTCCATCCACTAATAGGACAGGGTAAAACCCTATTACCAGACATCTCAATAGAGATAGCTCAATATGCAAATGCATACAACATAAAATCATGTCAAATAAATCATGCAGTCACATAATACATGCATACTCAGTCAGGATATCTCGAACAGTAATTTCGTACCTCAAATACTAGGCAAGCTCTACCAGCTCTAGGTCCACACTTATAATCCGCACTACACAACGAAACAATACTAATATCATTAAAGTGTTCTAAAAGCCTTAACTAAGCTATTGCATACTCCTAAATATTTTTAGAAAGCAAAAGCTATATCTGCGTTTGTCGTCAGCCCGTTTGTAATGCCCCAAATTTATGTTAATTGAGTTTATTTGAGATAATCGGAGATTACAGGGTTCAAGAGCCGACTTCATTTTGATCAGGGTCTATTTTGCAAATTTTGGAAATTTCAAGGAATAAAGTGCAAAATTGGAGTTTAATATATTATCTACTCTAGTTGACTAGTCTCCATTCACACCATCATCTTCCCTTAGCCTATTCCCACCATTGAAGACGCCCCAACACCTTTCCAAGCTTCCAGATTTCTTCCCGAGCTCGATCCGTCCGTTAGAAATTATTTTTGAAGGCAGATTAGCAATCACAGCAGCGAGAGCTTCGTTCTATCGTAAGTTTTTCTTTGATCAGCTAGAATTATATTTTCGGATGTCGTTAGAATCGATTGAGTTTCGGTTATGTTGTTCTTGACAGAGTTTTGATCGTTTATTCTCTGTCGATTTTGAAATAGAGCGTCGTTTGGATTTGTTATGATTTTTGGAAGCCTATTTTGAAATTTGATTTTTTGAGATTTGTTGGGTTTGAGCCTTTATTGTTGTATTAGCATTGATATGAGTTGATATCAATATTATATTGCTGTCTGCATTTTCGATTTGATAAGTTTATAGCCGTTATGTCGCTGGTTTGAGTTTTGAGATATCGAATCGTTTGAATCGTAGAATTTTGGCTTTGAGTTTGATCATCGTTGTTGATCATCTATTGTCTCTGAACAGATTTGTTTGAAGTTTTCGAGCCTAGAGTTAGCAGTTGTCGATCGTCAAAGAGTTGGACGAAGAATGGTAAATAGATTACCTTGAGCCGTTGTTGTTGTTAGGTTGTATAGTTTCTGATATAACCTTTTATTGTAGCGGGATAGCATACTCGAGTTAGTTGGTTCTTGAGTTTTCCCTTAAAATCACATACTTGCATCAATACTTGTTCTAGCATGTGGAACTTGTATTTTGTTGTTGATTGAGCTTTTGTTATATGTTTTAATGTTTTATGTTTCTCTTATGCATTCATCTTGAGCCAAAACTTTGATTTCTGCGGGCAGAACGACCCTTTTTATTTAGACGTTTTGGGGGCTATGTTGCGAGTGACCTGGGTTGTATAAGTTCACCTAGTGTAAGCATACTCCTCATAGTCGCACCAAAGTCTAGGGGATTGGGATACGTAGCACCACCTCGATTGGGAGAGTCGGTGAGTCGTTACGTTATCTCATCCTCGAGATCCCAAAAGCATAGCAGCAATCCCTTGTTTATCAGAGTTGATATCCCGATTTTAAAGACATGCATTTCATTCGTCTTAACATTGAATATGTTGACTTGATATCATGTTGTTGATATATTACTTGTATTTCATGTTATGTTATTTTTACTGGGAATATCATTCTCACCGGAGTTATCCGGCTGTTTCTTTGTTTTGTATGTGTACTTGGCGGCAGGTAGGGAAGGATCAAGTCAAAGGCAGCATGCTAGGGGTTGAGTTGAGTAGAAGTGATGACTCAGTTTTTTTAGAAGTCGAATTGTAATTCAAACTTGTTTTGTATTCGGATTGTAATCTAGAACCGATGCATGTTTTACTGGTTGAATATTGAACAACTCTAGACCTACCTTGTACTCTTTATGCATGTTGTATTGAGTTTGTAGCATTGTGGAATTGAATAATTTGATTGTGTTAGTATGATCTTTGTTTCTATCATGCCCTTTTTATTTTTGGTGCAGCAGGGCACGGACCCCGTGCCACGTCCGTGCAAGGGTTCGTGTCCTCTTGCAAGTTTGAAGTTTTCCTTTGTTCAAGTGCACGGACCCCGTGCCACCTCCGGGTGAGGGTCCGTGTGGATGGACAGAAACTCAGGTTTTAAGTGCAATGGTTAAGCATGGATCCGGGCACGAAGGTGGTGCAGGGTCCGTGTGTGCTTTGGTTAAATGCACGGACCCATGCACAGATGTTTGCACGGGGTCCGGGCATGCTCTTAAAATTTTTTTTCTTCTTTTTCTTCTACACTACAAAAAAATATGGAAACAACAACGTAGATATAACAACGCTTTGATCATGAAAGTGTTGTTAAATGTTGTTTGTTGACTTTTAACAACGCTTTTAATTAAAAGTGTTGTCTACGAGCGTTATTTTCGTCTCAACGACAACGCTTTTAATAAAAACGTTGTTAATTGTGTTGTTTAAAATGTCTACCACAACTCTTATTATAAACGTCTTGGATGAGCATGTTTTTAAGAAATATGTATATACATGGACACAAAAATATATACATTGATAAATAAATACACATATAATTAGTCTCTTTCTCTCTCCTTCCCAAAGCCATTCTCGCGATCCCCTTTCTCCCCTAACCCTAACAACCTATCCATGCCGTTGATTTGCCGCCATAGCCGCCGGGAAGCTACCGGTTGAAGCTATAAAAGGTAAGAGATCGTACTTGGCTTTAATTTAATACCAAAATGTTGAGGAATCTCGGGCCAAAGCTCAAACCGTCACGTCCCGTTCGCGATTGGAGCTGCGCAGGTTCTTGTTCTTTGCGACTTTGTGATATTTCTGGTCGTTTCTTGCTTTTCCAGCTTCACTCAATCGATCATCTCCCCTTATCTCAATCGATCGTCTCCCCTACTCCCTTTTGCTCTATAGCCACCGGAAAACTACTGATTGCATAGTTGGATCAACGCTGGGTAAGATTGTTCCTTTGCATCAGTTGTTTTTATGGAGTAACTGCGAGGATTCGATCAGCGGAGAGGTGAGTTTATCCTCGCGCATTTCGGTTTTTTGAAGTTGTATTTGTTTGTGGCGGATATGATCTGAAATCTGTTGATTCCATAGGTTGATCCCACTGTTTGGTATCATAGTTATCTTTGTTTGGGAAATTGTAGATTTGTGAGTTCACTAAGCAAATAATGAGCTGTTTTTTAGTTCCTTTGTTTTCTGGTTGTGATTCTTTCTTGTTTTTCTTTTAATTTTGGCTATTGATTTGGTTTCTAGATTAGTTTTGGGGAGTTCTGACCACTGGCCACGAAAATGCATGTTATGAGGAAATAAAAATTTTCCGTTTTCAACACGGGATTAAATTTCTGAAAATTGAAGCACTACTACTGTTTATAACTGAAAAAGGTGAATATGTTATATTTATATGGATCTGCACACTGATATTTTAGTTGATTTTACTGTGTCTCGATTATGTTTCTTTTCTTTTTTATTTTTGGAGGAAGGAGATGATCTGTTTCTGCCGAACCTCAATATTATTATTTTTGAAGTGTGTCAGATCAAATTGCACAATCTCTTTGGAAATTATTTGGGGTAGACCTCATATGGAGCTGAGTCTAGTTATTTATCATGTCTAATCATATCAAGCATTCCTAGCAAACACATATTGTAACACCCCGTTTTTATCTTAATTGAGCTTAATTGAGATAATCAGAGTTTCCAGAATTCAAGAGCCGACTTAATTTTGATCAGGGTCCATTTTGCAAATTTTGGATTTTTCAGGGACTAAAATGCAAATGTTGGATTCGTTAGATATTTAAGCAAGTGTTGAATAATATTTTTCATCCATCTCTCCCCCATCTCACCTAGACTCCATTGAAGCCGCCTCCAACGATTCCCAAGCTTTCAGATTTCTTCCAAAACACGATCCGTCCGTTAGAATTTATTTCCGAAGGCAGATTAGCGATCACGGCGGCGAGTGCTTCGTTGTATCGTAAGTTTTTCTATGATCGGATACATTATATTTTTTGGATGTTGTTAGAATCGTTCGAGATTCGAGTATGTTGTTCTTGACAGAGTTATGAGCGTTTATTATCTGTCGGTTTTGAAATAGAGCAACGTTCGGAATTGTTATGATTTTTGGAAGCCATTTTCGAAAAATGAGGTTTTGAGATTTGTTGGAATTGCCTTTTTATTGTTGTATTAGTATTTATTTGGGTTGATATCAATATTGAACTTCTGTCTGCGTTTTCGGTTGGTTCAGTTATAGCCGTTATGCCGCTAGTTTGAGTTTTTGGAGATTTGAACCATTTTGAGTTGTTGATCTTTGGCTTGTGTATTGATCGTCGTTGTTGATCTTTGGCTTGTGTATTGATCGTCATTGTTGATCTTCTATTTGTATCTGAACAGATTCGTTTGGAGTTTGTCAAGCCCGGTGTTAACAGAATTTGATCGTCAAGATATTGGACGAAGAACGGTAAAGAGATTTACCTTGAAGCGTAGTTGTTGTTAGATTGTATAGTCTTTGATACAATCTTTTGTTGTAGCTTATCTAGAGTTGGAACAGCTTCATTGAAAGGTAAAAACAGTCATCGTAGCGGGATAGCATACTCGGGACAGTTGGTTCTCGAGTTTCCCTTAAAATCACATATTGCATTAATACTTGTTCTAGCATGTGGAACTCATATTTTGTTGATTAATTGAGTTTGGTTATATGGCTTATGTGTTATGTTTTGTTATGCATTCATCTTGAGCCAACTTTGATTTCAGCGGGCAGAACAACACTTTTTGTTTAGACGTTTTGGGGGCTATGTTGCGAGTGGTCTGGGTTGTAGAAGTTCACCTAGTGTTAGCATACTCCTCATAGTCGCACCGAAGTCTAGGGGATTTGGATACGTGACACCACCTCGATTGGGAGCGTCGGTGAGTCGTTACGTGGTCTCATCCTCAGGATCCCAAAAAGCACAGCAGCAATCCCTTGTTTATCAGAATTGATATCCCGATTTAAAGACATGCATTTCATTACGATGATATTGGTTACGTTGTTACCTTGAAAGCATGATTGTTGTTGTATTACTTGTTATGTTGCTTTTACTGGGATTATCATTCTCACCGGTTTATCCGGTTGTTGCTTTGTTTTGTATGTGTACTTGGCAACAGGTGGGGCAAGATCGAGTCAGCAAAAACCTGGTTAACAGCAAGAGGGAGAGTTAGTAGTGGGACTTGGTTTAGAAGTTGAATCAACATGTTTATCTAGTTTAAGATTGAAGCATGTTAGAACTCGAACTTTTTATGTTTGTTATTGGAATTTGTTGTATTCGGATTGTAATCTAGAATCGAAGCATGTGGTGTTGTATCGATTTAGATTCTTGTTTCTTTTAGGCTTGATGAAAGCATGTTTGATTTTGTGTATTCTCTATACCCTGTGTTAATGGTTGTATTCGAATGCACATCGGAAGCAAGCGCGTAATCTTTGTTTTTCAGCCTGAGCATTTCTACCCTAGTCTGCCATGCGCGCGCGCGTGGCTTCCTGGAGGGCTTGGGTTTGTTGGCCCGTGCGCGTGCAAGCATGGCACCTCGCGCGGGCGCGAGCCCTCATTTGGGCTCGGGTTGAGTAGCCTGCGCGCGCTCGAGGCGTTCTTTAAAAAAAAAATTTTGATTGCTTTTAAACTTGGGTTCTGGGTTGATTAATTGTTGTTTAATCCGAGATTAGTTGTTTAGAACCGAGGTCTCATATTAAGTGGTATCAGAGCGTTAAGATTCTTGGTTGAACTAGAGTGAGCGGGGTAGTTCGAGTCCGCATGTATTGGCTCCTCGCATGTGTTTGAATTATTTAATTGTTTATTTAATTCCATTCAAGCATGCTTTATTATTTGAGAATTAATTTAATTACATGATTTTGTGATTTAATTTATAAAGCATGAACTATTTGAGATATAATTGCTTCTGTTATCAACTAGTATACGGTATTCCAAGCGGTTGTAAGGGCACCGAATTGTAGCGATTGAGATATCTTGTGTCCTAACCTTTGATTATCAGATGGGTCCTCGTCGAGTGATTAACAAAAACACACCGCCAGTCATTCCTACGACTGAACAAGCTAGCACTGAAGTTGATCAGTTCGATGCTACAGCTACTCCTATGGAAACCTTGCTGAAGAGGTTTCAGTCGTTTAATCCACCGTTGTTGATGGGTACTGAGAACCCAGTTGACTGTGAGAGTTGGTTGGATGACATTGATCAGTTCTTCGATTCCATTGATTATACTGATGACCACCGAACTAGGTTAGTCATTCATCAGCTTCGTGGTGTGGCCAAGAACTGGTGGATCACAGCCAAGAGATCCTTGGAGAACAGAGGTACAGTTGTTGATTGGTCTCTTTTCAAAACTGAGTTTTATAAGAGGTTTTTCCCTGTTTCGTACCGAAAGAACAAGGGAGCAGAGTTTGCCAATCTGAGGCAAGGGAATCTGAACATTGAGGAGTACGTAGCCAAGTTTGATAGTCTGTTGCGTTTTGCACCGCACATTTCCGACAGTGAAGAAGCCAAATCCGATCAGTTCATCAACGGCTTGAATCTCGACATCTTCACATTGGTGAACACAGCTAGGCCAGATAACTTTGCGGATGCCATGAATCATGCAAAGGGAGCTGAAGCAGGCTTGTGGAGACAGAGAGGTAATCAGATAGTGTCTCAGCAGCAGAGGCAGTCTCAGAACCAACCATCTTAGCATCAGAATCAGCCACCTCAGTATCAGAACCAGCAGCAGAGGTATGAAGGTGAAAACAGAAGGGATCAGTACAAAGCAAGGGGGAAACAGTTCAAGAGGCAGGGGAACAGTTCTTCCAGTTCCAGTGGTTCCAAACAATTCGGTTCAGGACAGAGTTCTGGATCTTCATCAATGTACTGCATCAAGTGTGGGGGAAGACACTCACCGGATCAGTGTGTGGGAGTCTTCGGGAACTGCAACACCTGTCAGCAACCGGGACACTTTTCCAAGGTGTGCCCTCAGCGTAGTAGAGATCGAGCTCAGAGTGGGAGTTCATCTAGACCTACAGCTCAGCCTGAGAGTCAGTCTTCTGCAGTTCACTCTTTCCAGCCTCAGCAACAGAACAGACAGGGAGGTAACCCTAGTGCGAACCAGCCTCCAAGATAGCAGGCACGAGTCTTTGCTCTGACAGAGGATCAGGCTCAGGCAGCACCTGACGATATTATAGCAGGTAACTGTTCGATTTTAGGTTATTCTGCTCATGTTTTGATAGATACAGGTGCTTCCCATTCCTTTATCTCTGAGAAATTTGTGTTATTGCATGCTTTGCATACTGAGTTGTTGCCTACTGTAGTAGCTGTTACTTCACCTTTGGGTGGAGTTATTGTTTCTGTCCGATTAGTCAGGAACTCTGAACTCTGTTTTGAAGGAAATTTGTTAGAATTTGACTGTATTGTACTTGGGCTATCATATTTTGACTGTATTGTTGGTATAGATGCTTTAACCCAGTACAGGGCAACAATCGATTGTTTTCTGAAAGTTGTCAGGTTCAGACCTAAAATGGCAGACGAGTGGAAATTCTTTTGTAAGGGTTCTCGATCTAGAATTCCTTTGATTTCAGTGTTATCTATGACTCGTTTGTTACAGAGAGGTGCCATAAGAATTTTTGGTTTATACAGTTGATGTACTGAAATCTAGCCCTGAATTGGTTGATATACCAGTGGTTAGAGATTTTGCTGATGTGTTTCCGGAAGATGTTCCTGGATTACCGCCTATTCGAGAGATCGAATTCAGCATCGATTTGGTGTCAGGTACCCAACCTATTTCCAAAGCTTCTAATCGTATGGAACCTATTGAATTGAGAGAGTTGAAGGAGAAGCTTAAGGATTTGATTCCCAAGGGATACATCAGACCTAGTGTATCACCTTGGGATGCTGCTGTTCTGTTTGTTTGGAAGAAGGATGGTTCTATGCGGTTCTGTATCGACTATCGCCAATTGAAGCAGGCTACAGTCAAGAACATGTATCCTTTACCCCGAATAGATGACCTTTTTGATCAGCTGCAGGGTTCTTGTATCTATTCGAAGATTGATCTGAGGTCAGGTTATCATCAGCTAAGAGTGCGAGAGGAAGATGTTCCTAAGACCGCATTCAGAACGAGGTATGGTCATTTCGAGTTTATAGTCATGCCATTCGGTTTGACTAACGCACCAGCGGTTTTTATGGATTTGATGAACCGTATCTTTCAGCGTTATTTAGATGAGTTCGTCATTATCTTCATCGATGATATTCTTATCTACTCGAAGAACCGTATTGACCATGCAGAGCACTTGAGAATCGTCTTGCAGATTTTGCGAGTTGAGCAGTTGTTTGCCAAACTATCTAAATGCGAATTCTGATTGGATCGAGTTGTCTTTCTTGGCCATATTATTTATGGAGATAGGATTTCTGTTGATCCCAGCAAGATTGAAGCGGTTATGAATTCGCCTAGATCGACATCAGTACCAGAGATCCGAAGCTTTATGGGTTTAGCTGGTTATTATCATCGATTCATCGAGGGATTTTCAGCTATTGCCAAGCCTATTACCCAGCTGACTCAGAAGAATGCGCCTTTTATCTGGACTACAGATTGTGAGACTAGCTTTGTTAATCTGAAGAGGAGACCAGTGCTCCGATTCTTTATATTCCGAAAGGTACTGGAGGTTTCACAGTCTTTTGTGATGCTTCTAACTGAGTCTTGGGTTGTGTTCTTATGCAGCATAAGAATGTGATAGCGTATGCATCGAGGTGGCTGAAGCCGCACGAGACTCGTTATCCGATTCATGATCTTGAACTAGCTGCAATTGTTTTTGCTCTGAAGATCTGGCGTCACTATCTTTACGGTGAGTCATTTGAGATCTTTTCTGATCATAAGAGTCTTAAGTAATTGTTTTCACAGGCACAACTAAATATGAGACAGAGAAGATGGTTAGATCTATTGAAGGATTTCGAGTGTGAAATCAAGTATTATCCGGGAAAGTCGAATGCAGTTGCAGATGCCTTGAGCCGAAAGCTTTGTTCTTTATCTCTTTCTACTATTGGTGTTTCTCAGTTGATCGATGATTGTTGCACTTCTGGTTTAGAGTTTGAAACAGATAGGAAGACTATCAGAGTGTTTGCTATTCAAGCCGAGCCGAAGTTGTTTATTGCGATCAAAGAAGCACAGAAGAATGATCCAAGCACTCAGGTTTCAGTGGAGAAAGTCAGATCGGGGCATCAGTCTGAATTCCAGGTTAGAGATGACGTTTTGTTGTGAATAACCGTATGGTTGTGCCTGATATTTCGGAGTTGTGACAGCATATTCTCCGAGAAGCTCATTGCAGTCGGTTCAGTGTTCATCCTGGAGGTCGTAAGATGTACAACGATCTGAAGAACCAGTTCTGGTGAAAGAGAATGAAGAGCGATGTTGCGAGGTTTGTATCTCGGTGTTTGAACTGTCAGCAAGTGAAAGCAGAAAGGAAGCAACCGGGTGGTCTGTTGCATAGTCTATCTGCTCCTGAATGGAAATGGGATCACATTTCTATGGATTTCATCACGAAACTACCGCGATCTGTTCGAGGATGCAATGCTATTTGGGTAGTGATCGACCGATTGACGAAGTCTGCATGTTCTATTCCGTATAGGATGACGTATCCTCACGATCAGATGACTGAGTTGTATGTTAGCAATGTTGTGAGATTGCATGGGGTTCCCAAGTCGATCATTTCAGACAGAGACCCTAGATTCACGTCGCACTTTTGGCATAGTCTTCAGGAGGCACTTGGTACTCGATTGCATCTGAGTACAGCTTATCATCCTCAGACCGATGGACAGTCAGAGCGGACTATCCAGACGTTAGAGGATATGATTCGAGCGGTAGTGCTAGACTTTGTCACTAGTTGTCAAGATTCCTTGCCTCTTGTCGAGTTCTCTTACAACAACAGCTTCCAAGCGAGTCACCTGATTTGGGACCGTATATGCTTCGAGATATGACAGAACAAGTTAAGATCATTCAGTCTATAATGAAGTCAGCTCAGGATAGACAGGCAAAGTATGCTAATGTCAGACGCAGACCTCTGAGTTTTGATCAGGGAGACCGAGTCTTTCTGAAGATTTCACCTTTTACAGGCACCGTTAGATTTGGGAAGAGAGGAAAGTTATCTCCGAGATTCATCGGTCCGTACGAGATTCTCGAGAAGATAGGCGATCTTGCCTACAGACTTGCACTTCCTCCATCTTTATCTGGTATTCACGACGTTTTTCACGTCTCTATGCTGCGGAAGTATCATCCAGATCCTTCTCATATTCTTCAGCCTGACGAAGCCGAGTTAGACGAGACTCTGAGCTATTTCGAGCGACCGATTCAGATCCTTGATCAGAAGGAGAAGCAACTCAGAACTAAGTTGATTCCAATGGTGAAAGTGCCGTGGAGCCATCACGGCGTCGAGGAAGCAACTTGGGAGACAGAATCTGAATTGAGACAACATTTTCCTGAGTTATTCGGATGACGTGAGTTCTTCTTACTGTCTTTAATTCTTTATTCTATCTTATGAGTTGTGATTCTTTTTGATTTCGAGGACGAAATCTCTTCTTAGAGGGGGAGAATTGTAACGCCCCGTTTTTATCTTAATTGAGCTTAATTGAGATAATCATAGTTTCCAGAATTCAAGAGCCGACTTGATTTTGACCAGGGTCCATTTTGCAAATTTTGGATTTTTAAGGGACTAAAATGCAAATATTGGATTTGTTAGATATTTAAGCAAGTGTTGAATAATCTTTTTCACTCCATCTCTCCTCCATCTCGCCTAGACTCCATTGAAGCCGCCTCCAACGATTCCCAAGCTTTCAGATTTCTCCCCAAGCACGATTCGTCCGTTAGTATTTATTTCTGAAGGCAGATTAGCGATCACGGCTACGAGAGCTTCGTTCTATCGTAAGTTTTTCTACGATCGGATACATTATATTTTTCGGATGTTGTTAGAATCGTTCGAGATTGGAGTATGTTGTTCTTGACAGAGTTATGAGAGTTTATTATCTGTCGGTTTTGAAATAGAGCAACGTTCGGAATTGTTATGATTTTTGGAAGCCATTTTTGAAAATGAGGTTTTGAGATTTGTTGTAATTGTCTTGTTATTGTTGTATTAGTATTGATTTGGGTTGATATCAATATTGAACTGCTGTCTGCGTTTCTGGTTGGTTCAGTTATAGCCGTTATGCGGCCGGTTTGAGTTTTTGGAGATTTGAACCGTTTTGAGTTGTTGATTTTTGGCTTGTGTATTGATCATCGTTGTTGATCTTTGGCTTGTGTATTGATCGTCATTGCTGATCTTATATTTGTATCTGAACAGATTCTTTTGGAGTTTGTCAAGCCCGGTGTTAACAGCATTTGATCGTCAAGAGATTGGACGAATAACGGTAAAGAGATTTACCTTGAACCGTAGTTGTTGTTAGATTGTATAGTCTTTGATACAATCTTTTGTTGTAGCTTATCCAGAGTTGGAACTGCTGCATTGGAAGGTAAAAGCAGTCATCGTAGCGGGATAGCATACTCGGGACATTTGGTTCTCGAGTTTCCCTTAAAATCACATATTGCATTAATACTTGTTCTAGCATGTGGAACTCGTATTTTGTTGATTAATTGAGTTTGGTTATATGGCCTATGTGTTATGTTTTGTTATGAATTCATCTTGAGCCAACTTTGATTTCAGCGAGCAGAACAACCCTTTTTGTTTAGATGTTTTGGGGGCTATGTTGCGAGTGGCCTGGATTGTAGAAGTTCACCTAGTGTCAGCATACTCCTCATAGTCGCACCGAAGTCCAGGGGATTGGGATACGTGACACAACCTTGATTGGGAGAGTCGGTGAGTCATTACGTGGTCTCATCCTCGGGATCCCAAAAAGCACAGCCGCAATCCCTTGTTTATCAGAATTGATATCCCCATTTAAAGACATGCATTTAATTATGATGATATTGGTTACGTTGTTACCTTGAAAGCATGTTTGTTGTTGTATTACTTGTTATGTTTCTTTTACTGGGATTATCATTCTCACCGGTTTATCCGGCTGTTGCTTTGTTTTGTATGTGTACTTGGCAATAGGTGGGGCAGGATCGAGTCAGCGAAAACCTGGTTAACAGCAAGAGGGAGAGTTAGTAGTGGGACTCGGTTTAGAAGTCAAATCAACATGTTTATCTAGCTTAAGATTGAAGCATGTTAGAACTCGAACTTGTTATGTTTGTTATTCGAATTATTTGTATTCGGATTGTAATCTAGAATCAAATAATGTGGTGTTGTATCGATTTAGATTCTTGTTTCTCTTAGGCTTGATGAAAGCATGTTTAATTTTGTGTATTCTCTATACCCTGTGTTAATGGTTGTATTCGAATGCACGTCGGAAGCAAGCGCGGAATCTTTGTTTTTCAGCCTGAGCATTTCTGCCCAGGTCTGCCACGCGCGAGCGATGAGGTGCCTCGCGCGCGCGCGTGGATTCCTGGAGGGCTCGGGTTTGTTGGCCCGCGTGCGCGCGAGAACAGCACCTCGCGCGGGCGCGAACCCTTGTTTGGGCTCGGGTTAGGCAGCCTGCGCGCGCGCTAGATGGCTATCTCGCGCGGGCGCGAGGCATTCTTTAAAAAAAAAAAAAACTTTTGATTGCTTTTAAACTTGGGTTCTGGGTTGATTAATTGTTGTTTAATCCGAGATTAGTTGTTTAGAACTGAGGTCTCACACATATGTTGGTAGATACAAAACAGTTCTTTTAGCAGCTTCTGTTGTGTTATTGGTTAGTTTTTCATGAATTCAGATGCTTCATTTCTCAAAAACATTATAGTCGCTAAACTTTTCCTTTATTTAGGGACTTGGGCTGCTAGCTCTGCAAGCTCATTATCCAAAATTGATGCCACCTCTCTGCAACATATATGATAAAAACTCTCATTGTCACTACAAGAAAATTGCAAAACGACAACGGATATTATCCGTTGTCGTAGGGGGGATTAAAACCGTTGTAACTGGGGGCGTTGTAAAAAGCGTGCCCTATAACAACGGTTTATATCCGTTGTCGTAGCCATCCTACCACAACGGTTTTGCAACAGTTTGTAACCGTTGTCGTAAGTCTCCAAAGACAACGGTTCTGCAACAGTGTAAATCCGTTGTCATTGACTATTTAAGACAACGGTTTTGTACAGTTTATATCCGTTGTTGTTTATGGCTTAGGACAACATATTTGCAACAGTTTATATCCGTTGTCGTTTGTGGACAATGGTTTTTGCAACAGTGTATATCCGTTGTCGTTTGTGATATATGACAACGGTTTTTGCAATAACATAAATCAATTGTATTTGGAGTCATTAAAACCGTTGCCTAATTAATCTTCATACGAACTATAAATATTAATAAAGAAATCAATATAAAGTAAAATATTTTCTACATTGAATCCATGAAAATATTCAAGTTCCAAAATAGTTACACACATCTAATTTGAAAGATAATACTACGTAGTCGAAACTCAAAATATCCCATCTAATATAATATAAATGTAACAAAAGTAGTTCCAAAAGATGGTTGTATCAAAACATAAATCATCATGTTTTTGTTCTTGATAACGATGTTCACGAGATGACTTCTACGTATTACCAAGGCGATCTGAAACACAGCTCCATCCTTGCATCAAAACCCCTTATGCATTACTCCCGAGTTACCTACAAGAAAACACATTCTCAGTCCAAAATTATCAACAAAATCTTAGACCAATTTAAACATGGAATCCAATCTCAACTATCAAACTAATATCTCTCTTGTCATGGAAAAAAATAAAAGAAAAAAACTCAGCAACTCCAAAAGGGAAGGCAGTGCACAGATTTTATTCAACTCATTTTTGCATTTGTATTGAATTCATAAAATATAATAGGCACAGTTGACAAACCGTGGGCTCCGACCAACCCATAGGCCACAAGCTAAACCATGGATTTGGCACTTTCAAGTTTCACTCCACAACATCCCAATATCTCAAACCACACACCATTTCAAGTTCCACTCCACATCCCAATAAGCTAGCCTCCCAACTTTAATTCATACTAGCATGGATCTGCCTTCTTGTTTGATATCATAAGCAAATTAACATTATTTTAGGTATATGTAAAATAAGCTATGCATATTTAATCTCTCCTATTCTACAGCATATTTCATTTTAACTAAAAGTTGACTAAAGATCCTATGCAGCTAGTTAGGCCTTGTTTGTACCTTAGGGAATCCAAGCTCATAGAGCCCAAAAACGACAAGAGCCACCAAAGGAACAACATAAATTGGAGTCAGAAACCTGTAGTTACACATGCATGAGTAATAGCATAATCACTATAAGAAGTGAACTTGTTCACACTAAAATCTTGTGTGTATGTGTGTGTCTCAATAATAGATTTGTCAATTGTCTCATTCAAGGTAGATGCTACAGCACAAAACAAAGTGTCTTACAGACCTAGACATTGACACTACCAAAAAGCATCCAAAATTCCAAATCATGATGCATTATCTAACGAAATCACCTGGTCAAGAACATGTGAGATTTCTCCTCAAAAAATAGTCTTTACTTAGGAGGGCTAAAACATTAATGAAGGATAGTTCCCATTAATTCCAGAGTCCAGACCTCTCCTAGCTAGTGTTTTATTTATGCACCTTCTAATTAATCTTTTACAAAATTTTGATGGGATGACACTTCTGTAAGGTATGTGAGCATTTAAACTTTCCAAGGCATCAACTAATGATGGTATGATCCCTTCTCCAAATTCGTTGTCGACGTAGATAGGAACTACCTCTCTCCATCCAAAGGCTTGGATTATGGCACTTATGGCTTGTACATGGGATGAGTCATTTAGAGTGGCACGAAAGAAGTAAGGGCTTCGAACCGATGAAATGGAAGGACTAGTGGCTGAAAACGTTATGATGGGAACTTGTGCTTCGTCTCCAAGAGCAATCAAGAAGTTGTTCTGCATGGAAGATAAGGGGCCTATGATTGCTTCTACCTCAACATTCTTGAGCAGGTCTAAAGCTGCATTCATGCAAAAGAAAACTCAATATATTGATCGGTATATATGAATCATCTACTACAGTACACATGGATTCTCTATATAAATATAACTTCTATTAAATTTCACCTATTACTTTGAGACAAACGATCGATGCATACCAAATTGGGGTGGCATATGTTTAAATATTAAATTACTATAGTAGATATTGTTTCCTTTTTGTAAATTCCAAGTCTACAAAATCAAGGCATCAGAAGGGTAAATATTTTTAGTCCTAGAAAACAAGAGAATATATACTTTGATTTTTCAACATACATTCAACACGTTAGGAATGAAAGGATGCAAATAAATCATGTCAAATTGAATTTTACTTATATATATATATATATATATATATATATATATATATATATATATATATATTTATACTTTGGAATAAATTGTTTTAGCCAGCATGAATTAAGCTAAAAAATGAACTACTCTTACGATTACCGATATGTATGTACAAGTAATATTGATTGGAATAGGTGAATAATACACTTTATTAACAATCTCATGATTTCCAAAATTTTATTTGCGCATATTGATTATTGCAAGTTTAAGAGACTATCAGAATTAAGAGACTCATTCCATAAAAAAGAAATAAAGAACTAAGAGGCTCACCTCTGTGAATAGGCACTTGAGATGCTAATAGTACCACTTTCAATGGTCATATTCTGGTCTTTGAGTTTATCTCTGGTCCAATAATCTGTACATGACCTGTTCTGAAGAACCTGAGTTGGGAGCCATGTTGTGGTTTTATTTATATCTGATGCCTGTTGCGGTGAGAGTGGGAAGCTACAATGCTTGTGCTGCCTAAATTGAAGATTCTTGGTAAATAAACTAGTTCTGCCTTAGATGTAAATTCAGCTGGTGCAATGTAATGTAGAAAGCAGAAAGATTTCACAAAAAAAGTGTACCAAACAAAATCGAATTACAGGAATCTATGGTCACTCATCGCCGAAAACTCCAGTATTTTAGACGAGTAGATCGAGCTCGGCCAAATTAACCTTCTTGAAGCATTCCTTTGGTATATTATCGGTTCCCTCTATCCAGCTTGTTGCATGTCACTCTTGAGATCAAACTTAGATTAAACATAAAGTGAAAAAATAAGCAATATAAACTTAGATTAACTCCCCCTGCAACGGCTCCAACAGCATTGTCGGCAACTGCAATGATTTTCATTAATTCATAAGAATGAATGTTTTGCCTAGCTTGTTGTTTGATTATGAGCATAATTTCCATTGCTTATTCTCACATATATATTTAATCTTGAAAAAATTTCATTGTCATTAAAGAAAAAAACTAGATTAAGTGGGGTTAGCCACAAAAACATTAATCATCACTTGTCACAAAAATGGATAATCTTTAAGCCAAAAAACACACAGAAACAAAGAAATAACTATTCCATGGTTGCATTTACGACTCAAACACAATAATATTTAACCATTGATTGATGTGATAAAAAGAAACTCTAAATGAAAATATATAATTACCTGCAGAAACATGTGGAGAATCAGATGAAAAGGAGGAGCTGGAGCTGAAGCTGGGGCACAGAGCAATTTCCCGGAGCTGCTCTCTTTTCAAAACGGCTGCAACCAGCCTCTCCCAGTTGTCATACACCATCGACATATATAACTTTTGCTTTGAGATATATGATCTCTCTGTAATGCATAACTGATATTTCTCTTTTTTTAACCAACCAATAATTCATTAAAGTAAAAAGGTACCAGTACAGTTACACCGCACATCCTGATTATTATAATAAATCAAGGGGTCTTGCTTAAGGTGGACTTGTCGGTTGACTCAACGCCCAGCATTTTAATTAAGGTAATATATTTTTACTTTTTTTTTTGTTTTTTTGAGAAATTTCATCGGTAATTTAAAATTTTCAGCACTTGACTCTATTCATCAAAATCAGCATCCACTAGCGTCTCCAACTTCTTTTCCTTCAAATGTCGCCTCACCCGACATTTTTCAACCACTAATTCATGTGTATATATAAACTTTAAAGTGGACACTGTACAGTAGTCATGAGTGTAAAAACATATTCAACATATCAAATTCCAACAAGTAAGTAATATGGCTCACCCATTCAAGTAGCATCAAATCATCAGCATTGGCGAGCCGAGCAAGATCGGAAGCTCTCTGACCAGTGATGAACTCCATAACCAAAAACATCAGTTTTCTCTGAACATTTACTAGTGGAGAGATACTCAGGAGCAATATGACCAATTTCTCCATGAACGGCCGTGGTAACATGAGTATCCTCTCTGTGCATAAGTTTGGCCAGCCCAAAGTCACCTACAATTGCTTCCAAATCCTCATCCAAGAATATATTCGCAGCTTTGACATCCCGATGAACGATTTTAGGGTCACAGTGATCATGAAAATAAGCAAGCCCCTTCACAGGATTCTTTAGGCACTTTGATCCAGTTTTTCGGATTCGATCCCCAAACTTCTACGTAATCACTGCATCAACGAGTATAAACAAGTTGTTTGATTAGATTATCCATTTAAGTACCAAGAATTCACATTATTCCAATTCACCTAAAAGACGAGCAGAGTTGATCATAGGAGCAGGGTTAGATTATGATTGTTGATGTACTACAAGAAGCACTTGAGAATCTGAAGAAATAGCATGATGCTAAATCGAACTCCATGGAAGCAAATTGTTAAAAGGAAAATCTGAACAATGAAGTTAAATCGAGCATCAGAACTTTCACATCCACGATTCGCATTAGCACAAATGCTAAATGAACGTCTATCATTATTATAATCAGACCTATTTACCCCCTCTATGGACCAACAAATGAAAGCAACACATTGGAAAGACAAAACCACCCGCCAGCTCGCCCAAGCCTCAAAACTACCGAGCTGATCCAGTAAGGGACTAGACTGCTTAATGCATAAAAAGTTACACACCTTTATTAATACCGAGCTGATCCAGTAAGGGACTAGACTTCCTAACTAAACATGCTAGCAGTTCTGGCACATCCAGGGGGGGCACATCCTGAATCAGGTAGATGAAAAAAGAAAAGAAACCATTTAGTAAAGTGCTGGAATATGCGAGAGCATATAATGGATGAATTGGCTAGTACAACATTTTATGACCCTTCAAGGAGAGTTAGCAAATTACCTGTAACGCCCCACTGTATCAAGACGTGTCTTTTCAACGTGCTTATGTCCTCACTCACACGCACCTTGGAAAACTTCCCAAGGGGTCACCCATCCTATAATTTCCCCAAGTCAAGCATGCTTAACTTTGGAGTTCTTATGTGATGAGCTCCCGAAAAGAAGATGCACCTTCTTGATATGAATAGTACATATGAAATCTTTTAAGCCCTCCTCAACCATATAGTCCCATACCTACTCAGTCTCAGAATCCCTCTCATTCCGGCACGGGATCGGTTCATTCATGTCTCCCTCCGCCTAGAAGCCTACCAGCAGCCTCTCATTGTCCGTGCAACCTTTTGGCACCGGCGATCACTCCCTGCCTCCTCAGCCCCGGGCGTCACATGACCACCAGCTTCCGCTTGGTTCGTCCCCGAACCATACCGTACTAAGAGAGGTCGGCTTTGATACCATTTGTAACGCCCCACTGTATCAAGACGTGTCTTTTCAGCGTGCTTATGTCCTCACTCACACGCACCCTGGAAAACTTCCCAGGGGTTCACCCATCCTATAATTTCCCCAAGTCAAGCACGCTTAACTTTAGAGTTCTTATGTGATGAGCTCCCGAAAAGAAGATGCACCTTCTTGATATGAATAGTACATATGAAATCTTTTAAGCCCTCCTCAACCATATAGTCTCATACCTACTCAGTCTCAGAATCCCTCTCATTCCGGCACGGGATCGGTTCATTCATGTCTCCCTCCGCCTAGAAGGCTACCAGGAGCCGCTCATTGTTCGTGCAACCTCTTGGCACGGGCGATCACTCCCTGCCTCCTCAGCCCCGGGCGTCACATTACCGCTTGATTATATTGTTGTTAATGGAAAATTAGTTCCAGATATTTCCAGATTTTATTATTCTAACCTTGTAAACATCATATTCCTTCTCTTTCAATTAACATCACAGGCAATAATCCTACAAAACTCAATATGAAAGAAATATCTAGGAATTTCATGTTAACATATAATTTCCGAAGAATGTACCAACCTTTGACTCATTTGGATGCTTGCAAATTGATTTCTACGAATTACAAAAAGAAAAATGGTCCAAGAAATCCAGTGTCAGAATGCTAAATGAAAGGAGACCAAATGAAGCAGTTAAAGTCAAGTTAAAACAAGAATGCACAGTCAACAAATGAGAAAGTTTCTTACTATAAATTTATAACCAAGTATATACCTAACAAACAATTGACTGACACCGACATAAACACTCACTCGTTAATGAGTGAAAATGAATAACCATTATCTTCTGGAGTTTCAACTTAATTTAAAATCCCTACATATACATTCAACAAACCCTGAATATATTATCCCTACTTTTAAATAGCACTAAAAATGCACCTTCAGCCTTTAAAGCGCACCAATTCAGGGCTTAAGCGAGCGCTTCATTGAAGGGCAGAACCAGGGCTCCTGTCAAGGTACACTGAGTCTCATCGAGACTTGAGCCTAGGTGCATATCTTGTGAGGTTTTAAAGACTACGTAGTACGTTACAATTAAATTTTGAATAAACTTGACTGTCGCGGCAAGCGGGTTAAAAATCGGAAATCTCTCTAGGGCTTGAAAAATTTAGGTAAATAAAAGGGAAATCAGAGCAGAGATCGGGTGAAAATAGATGAGCTCAAGAAGGAAACCAAAAAAAAAAACACAAAACAAAGTCTCCGATTTTTAACCCCTTTTCACGACATCCACCGAAATCCCAAACAACAATAAATCTACACCTCAACATCAACTAAAATACCACGAAGCAAGAGAACGAATCAATAGAAGAAAGCAACAAAACTTACACAGTTTAAGTCGCGACACACTCGTTCCGATCCAAGATGTAAACTCGCGATTGAAGTCACGATTGGCATTACTAAGGCTCGTGCTAGCTGCAACGAGGTCGGACGACCATTTTCCGGCGATCGATCGGCACCGGAGGTGAACTGGGTTGAAGGGGGCGACGGGTTCGGCTAGCTAGGGATTGGGTTTCTCTTAGCTCGTTTCTTCCCTTAATGAAGTCAAAGCGTGGAGTAAATTTCTTTTGGAAGCCAAGTCAAGTCAAAGCATGGGTTAATATGTATTGGGTTTATTTTTTTTTAAAAAATAAAAAATAAAAATAACAACGACAACGGATTACAAAATGTGTTGTCTTAGACCTCAAAACACACGCAAATAGACAACGGTTCATTAAAACCGTTGTCGTATGTCATTAAAAACCCTCTCATAGACAACGGTTTTTAAAAACCATTGTCTTTGACATATATAAGACAATGGTTTTTTAAAAACCGTTGTCGTGTTTAATAAAAATATGGCTTACGACAACGATTTTGGTAAAAACCGTTGTTAAAGACCAAACGACAACATTTTAGATATAAAAACGTTGTCTTTTTGGTGTGGTTGATTAATATATTTGTTGTAGTGTGTGTTCAAGTCAGTGGAACCAAATCTGTGCTCCTGTTTGTTGGCCTTTAGTCCGCAGCCATTGGATTTGGAGGAATAAAACTGCATTGCCATCACATGGTACTGACAAGTTCGAAGATAAAGATCCGAAGGAGGAGGGACAGAGGTCGAGTTTCTTTAGCTGGTTTCTATTGGCGAGATGATTAGGAGGTGCTATTAGTCTCACTGTTTTTGTTTGGTTCCAAGATAATAAAGGGTGGGATTGGGGTTTCTTCACGAGCACGATGGCTATGTTCTGTGGCTTACGTATATTCGCTTCAAGGATTCCACGGTATCATATCCATGTAACAAATGGGAGTAGTGCCCTCTTTGAAATAGTACAGGTGAACATAGTAAAAGAAAAATTAATCTTTGTTCTATATTCTTACATGGACTAAAGTTGATTAATTTATTTTATGTTTGTCCGAAAAAGGTGTGTGTCGCAGCCATCCGGAACAGAAGGCTTAAACTTCCTGATGACTTTAATGACTTGTATGAGATCAATAACGACAGGGAAGCAGCGAATCAATCAGATGTTTTACCACACACCAATGCTTTTAGGTTCCCTCATTTTCAAAGGAATTTAAATTTGTACTTTAAAAAGGTCAGTTCAACAATATAAACTTAAGAATTGTTTAATCCTGAATTCCCTAGGACATGTCTTATTCATGGAAAAGAACAAATAGGAGCTCCAAGCTATGGCCCGAGAACTCAGTGAAATCAATAAAGGTCAGCCCATTCTGTTAAATCTTTTGCTAACTGGAACTAGATAAACTTGCTAGAGGATAACTACAAACTCATAAAATATCCTGCCTATGTGTTCATTTGTTAACATGGTAATCTATTCAAGAGAAACATGGCTTATTTATTCCTTCTCACAGTGAATAGACGTGACTCTTTCCTTCAGGTTATTTTCTTCATTTTATGTTTTTACAAAACTTACGAGCTTCTGCTTGGTTTTTGTGATTTCATTGGGTTTTCTTTTTTTTTTCTCTTCTCGTTGTGTAGGTATTTTTCTTTTGCTTTCGAAATGTTTTTGTTGCGTTACACTGCTATTAAATGTTAAATTTAAAATTTTTTTGATGCCTACTGTTACAGATCTATCGTTGTTCGTTGTTGTTTCAACTTAGGTTGTGTTTGGGTTTCTGTAAAACCTGACTTGTGCTTTGTTTTGTCTACTGCCACATGATGTGGGTTCTTCCCACCCCCCCTCTTTATCTGTGCAATAGATTTAGCTGCAGCACAGGTGATGCCATGGGGATGAACATGGTTTTAAAAGGTGTTCAGAATGTCTTAGACTGACTTTAAAATGATTTTCCTGAGATGGATGAACATTAATGTCTGGATGGTGGTGTAATAGCTGTACTTTAGTCCTAAATCTATGACGATGTAAGAGATTTCCTTTCCAATGGAATTACGAGTCAGCAAATTCAGTTTTTTATAAGATGTATGTGGTGAATTTATTTTGAAAAATACATATTCTGAAAAATAATTTGGTGTCCCGTGTATTGTGAAAGATGAATCTTTTTATACGGCAAGCTGGGCGTGTAATATTGATGGAACTCCATTTTTGGTGGCTGGAGGACTTATTGGAATTATCTGTGTTATTGATACTGGCAGTGAGAAGATATACAAGTTACTATTTTGTTATGTAGTTAATTGTTTGCCATCCATACTTGTTGATTCCTTCCTATAGAGCATAGACTATATAGTTGGAAACAGGATAATAATAGGTAAAATAAAGAAAAGTTAGATCCATTTCTGGTTTTCAGGTGGATACAATAAGCTTAGATTTAGTAAAAAGGTAGTTGAGAAACATTAAGAAATATTGGTTATGTTAATGTGATGCCACAATTTCGATTTTACCTGTTCATGTACTAGTGTCATGCGAATGAATGCGAACCAGTTAACATGAGGTGTATTTTTTTGAAATAAAGTAATTAATAACCTTTGCTGATCTCAAAACATATTTTACGGTGACACTATTTGGAATCTAAATTTACTTGAAAACAAAGGTTGTTTATACCTCCCCATCCAAGTAGTATAAGAATAACACATTTATTTTCCTTTTTCTCTGTGTAAAGATCGATTAGGCATGTAAAGGAATGTAATGCTTTAGTTTTTTTCTACATATATTTTTTGCAGAGTTTTGTTGGTCACATGGATTCAATAAATGAAATTTGGACCCAGCCACTGAAACCATCACTGGTGGTGTCAGCAAGCAAAGTAAGTGTACTACTAAAAACTTGTTCTTGTATATGCCAGTCCGTGGCTTCCAGAAAAAAATATTGTATATGTTTATGATAATTAATCTGTCTCCTGTTCTATTGAAAGAAGTTAAGATTATCATACAATATCTTGCATGAAAGTTGATTAACGATAAAACATGGGCCAGGATGAATCAGTTTGGCTATGGAACATCCATACTGGAATATGTATTTTGATATTTTCTGGTGCTGGGAGACATCGTAATGAAGTTCTTTGTGTGGTATGTTCTATCTGACCTTTTGTATTCCCTTGTGTAGGACCTTCAGGTAGAACTTACTCTTAGCATCTATCCTTTCATTTGTTATGAATATTTTATGACCTCCACCCTTCGGACATGTATCGTATTGCAAGCTGTGGAATGGATGACAATGTTAAAATCTGGTCATTGAAGGTAAGAGTAATTAAAATTTCTGCCAAGATGTAGAGAAATTTTTGCTAAAATTTCAAAATGTCTTCATGCAAGGATCAAGCTATTGAGCCCTTAAATTTATAAATAGAGGAATTTCATTTCATTTTAATTTATTTTATATTTTATCATAGTTTTGATACATGTCGTGCAAGGATCAAGCTATTGAGCCCTTACATAGTTTTTCTTTTCGCCCCTTTTCTCCTTTTTTTTTCCATTGAATGTCAGGTAGCTGGAGTGAGTTATATTTCCCACTGATCCGAATCAACATTCTAACTTCTTGAATCTCTTTGTTGTTGAGTCTATACCTTCCACGCTAAGTTAGTTCATATTCTACTTTATTATTATTATTTTTTGTTTGACACATATTCTGAAAATGATTTTCGGTACCGAAAGGTCCATAATTTACCAAAAGAGTTGTCTTGGTTATGATTATGAGAAACCAGTACAAGTAAGATTTCATGATATTTTTTAAAATGGTCGAATGTTTTGGCACTTGAACACCACAAATACTGATTCATTTTGAGATTCGACCATATTAGAGGAGATGTTCGAATAATTTTCTATGAAAAACTAATTGGAGGGCGTCTCTTCTATGCTTGCTTCAACACAACTTTCATTACTAGCAGTTTGTTGCAGGTACCTTCTTCACCTGTACTTCTGTAACGCACCAAAATTATCTTAATGAACTTTATTTGAGATAATCGGAGATTTTAGAAGTCGAGGGCCGATTCTATTTGGATCAGGGACTAGAATGCAATTTTTAGAATTTTCAGGGACTAAAATGCAAATATGGGAATTGTTAGATATTTAAGAGGCTTTGACTCTTTCTTTCAACTCCATCTTCTCCCTTCCAACCGCCTCTCCCTCCATTGAAGCGACAAAAGATTCCCCAAGCTTTTGTGATTTCGATTTTAGCTCGATCCATCTGTTGGAATTCAATCTCGAGTAGATATCTGCGATCACAGCGTTGAGTGCTCCGTTTGGAAGTAAGTTTCTCTTATTTCTACGAGGTTTGAATTTTTGGATGTCTTTAGAATTGATTGATATTCGGAGAGGATGTTCTTGAGGTTGCTGTGATAGTATATCTAAGACGGTTCGAAGATCTAACGACGATCGGAATTGTTATGATTTTCTTAGTGATTTTTGAAATCTTTGAATTTGAGATGTGTTGGGATTGGATTGGAAATGATATGTATTGATTGAAATGAGTTTATTGGATTTTTGAATTGTTGTCTGCGTTTCCGGTTTGATCAGTTTATAGCCGTTATGCCGTCAGTTTGAGTTTTGGATATCGTTTCTATGTTTTGATCGTATCGAGTTTGAGTGAGCATTTGATGTCGATATTGATCCTTATGACTCCTTCTGATAGATTGAATTGAAGTCAGCAGAGTTGCGAGATAGCAGCTTTGGACAGTTTGGAAGATTGAAGTCGGTACAGTATCGATTTTCTTATTTATCGATCGAAGAAGTTTGATTGAGTTTTGAATGAATTTGATTGGATATTGATTATTATCCTTATTATTGATTTTTCAGATTGAAGTACCTTCGAAGCGAATAAGGTAAAAGATGACTTAGACTTGAATGGAACGATTAACTCGAATCCGAATTTATTCGAGTGTTCCGAAGAAATTCACATACTTGCATGATTGAATGCTTATTTGACATCATGATTGAATGCTTATTTGAAATCATGATTGAATGTTTATTTGAATTGATGATTGAAAATATGATTGAATGCACGA
The DNA here is from genome assembly GCF_033568475.1 of Henckelia pumila. Classification (NCBI taxonomy): domain Eukaryota; kingdom Viridiplantae; phylum Streptophyta; class Magnoliopsida; order Lamiales; family Gesneriaceae; genus Henckelia; species Henckelia pumila. The sequence continues at coordinate 433,507 of NW_027331788.1, forward strand.
GATGACATATACATTCATATTTAGCCGAATGATTATTCGTTTTGAATTAGACGATTTGGAGATTATAGTTGAGTGGCCTCGGTAGGCGAATTACTACAAGTGTCGATTAACTCTCTATAATGCTCTGGAGTCTAGAGGATTAAAATATACCTTGTCCACCTCGAAAAGGGAGTTCGGTGTGATTGTTGGATATTTTAACCTCGGGATCCCAAACCGAAGAAAGAAAGAAATAAAGAAAGAAAGAAAGAAAGAAAGAAGAATTCCATTTGATTATCTGAGTCTGATAATCCAAAAGTTTTAAAGACATGCATATCATTTTAATTCAGTACTTGAATGGATTAATTGATTATATGAGGAATGAATTCATATCATGACTTGATATGTTTATTTGATTGCATGTCAATCTCTTTTACTGGGAATATTATTCACACCGGATTATCCGGCTGTTGTCTTTGATTGTATGTGTACTTGGCAACAGGTGGGGCAGGATCGAGTCAGAGATGACAGGGATAGAATGCGAATGAAGAATAGAATTGGGACTTCGAGTTAGAATTGAAAATGCATGTCAATCTAGTTTATGTTTTGAAAGCATGTTTAGAACTCGAGCGTTGTTGAATATTAGAATTGATTATGAATGATGAATATTGAAGTTTTTCTGTTGATTACATTTGTTGGATTCGGAATTGAGTATGTTAGATTGATATTAGATTGAGTTGAATTGTTGATTTGAGATTTGAAACATGTTCAGTTTTTTGGAAAAATTCTGATCCCGGGATGCGCTCGATCCTACGATTTTATAGGATTGAGCGCGGCACTTATAATAATTTTTTTTAATTTGGTGTCTTATTTCTTGGCCTTTGAATGATTATCGATAGGATTAACTATTGATTATATGATTAGAATCGGGGTCTCACATTAAGTGGTATCAGAGCAATAAGTTTCTGGATTTTATTTCTAGAAGTGAGCGGGGTAGATTGAGTCCGCTTGAACTTATTTTCTCGCATGTGATTGATTAATTCTATGGTTGAAGAATATGCGAGCATGCTTTATGATTGAGAATTATTTGAATTACTTGGATATGCGATTTAATTTTTAAAGCATGAATTAATTGAGATACGAACTATTTCGGGTTACTGGTTGCATTGAATACTCTAGAGATCGAATGAGTATGTCGAGCTGAGGTTGTTGGACACTAGATAGATGTAATTGAGATGTTGTGTCCTAATCCTCTTGAATCAGATTTTCTATTCGGCAAGTTTTGAACATGATTCAAATAGTAGCGAACCCGATTGTACAGAATTGTTCTGTGACTGAACTGATGGATGTCACTCCGACACTGATGGAATCATTACTGATGAGATTTCAGTCATTTAGCCCTCCAACTCTGAGGAGTTCTGAGAATGAGTTTGGGTGTGAAAGCTGATTAGAAGAGATCGATCAGTTGTTTGATTCTTTTAGACTACACCGATGAACGACGGATTCGGTTGGTTGGGTACCAACTGCAAGGTATTTCGAAAGGATTAGTGATTATCGAAGAAGAAAGCCTTAGAGAAACAAGGTTTGGTCATTTCGTAGAGTTTGTTTAAATCCGAATTTCTGCGACAGGCTGTGGTACTTGCTCTTATCGAGGATTCACAGACTCTAACTGCTCCTGACGATGATGAAGCAGGTAACTGTTCCGTAATGAACTAGGCTGGCCCAATTCATTCTTGCTCTCATGATCTTCTCCCCCCTGGTGGGCATTTTTTTCCCTCCCCAGGATTCGAACCTTGCACTCCAGGTCATAAATGCAATGTTCCCTCAATCCTGGTACCATTGAGCTAGCTAAGAATGAATTGGGCCAGCCCAGTTCATAACAAAAAAGGGCGCCCTTTTATGTAATGAACTGGGCTGGCCCAGTTCATTCTTGAACTCATGATCTTCTCCCCCCTGATGGGGAGTTTTTGCCCTCTCCACGATTTGAACCTTGCACTCCAGGTCATAAATGCAATGTTCCTTCAATCCTGGTACCACCTTTTATGTAATGAACTGGGCTGGCCCAGTTCATTCTTGAACTCATGATCTTCTCCCCCCTGGTGGGGAGTTTTTTCCCTCCCCAGGATTCGAACCTTGCACTCCAGGTCATAAATGCAATTTTCCCTTAATCCTGGTACCATTGAGCTCAATGATACCAGGATTAAGGGAAAATTGCATTTATGACCTGGAGTGCAAGGTTCGAATCTTGGGAAGGGCAAAAACTCCCCACCAGGGGGGAGAATATCATGAGTTCAAGAATGAACTGGGCCAGCCCAGTTCATTACATGTTCGATTTTGGTCTTTCGACTTTTATACTATTATATATTGATGCAACTTTTTCTTCTTATTGAGAAGTTAGATTAATGCTTCCTCTACTTTTGAGTATCTCAATTAGTTGCGTTGAGTTTAGTTTGAATTTTTGAACTTTGTTTCGATGGGAGTTTATTGTACTGAACAGTACTATACTTCGGTTATCAGATTTTGATTATATTATCGATGTAGTGCATTAACCGAGTACAGAGCAATCGAGGTTGATTTCAGATTGTTGCCAGATTCGGATCTGAGATGACAGACGAGTGGATTTACCTCCGATGATGTCTTCAATCAGCCGTGTTGGTTGATTTAAAAGAGTTGAATTTGCTGATATTGTTCTTGTTGAGATTCCAGATTTGCCTCCGCGTTGAGAGGAAGAGTTCAACATTAAATTTAGATCAGACATCATCGACTGATAATCTGAAGGGAAGAGGTTTCAGATATCGAATTCAAAATGAAGTACGACGGATTTGAATTTTAGCGTACAGATTGAATTGGAATTGCATCTGCAATTTTATGAGTCCTTTGAACCGAATCTTTCAGAGATTTATAGATGAGTTCTTGAGTATTCTTATCGATGAATCTCTTATCCTTCGAAGAGCCGTATTGATCTTTCAGATTCTTTAAGAATTGTTCGCAGATTTGCATGTCGATCAATTATGCTATTCTTTTGACGTCTGAATCTTGTTGAGACCGAGTTGTCTTTTCCTCGATCTTTTCTCTAGGAAGATGGAATTTTATAGAACACCTCAAGACTGGAGCTGTTATAAATTGATCTGGATTGACGTCCTTATCTGAAATTTGAAGATTCTAGGATTTAGCGTGTTCTATCGCGAATCCTTTGAGGAATTCTTATTGTTGAGAAGAAAATTACTCAGAAGATTATGTTCTTCTATTTAGTGTGTATCTTTGAGACCAGTTCTTATTGAATTGAAGGAGAGATTGAATAGAACCTCAGTATTATTGATTTCTTCGGTATTGATGACCTTTCGGTGCTTTGCACTCCTTCTTATTGAGAGTTGAGACTTATTCCTGTTCAGAAGAACTCCTTGTTAACTTGAGCATCGACGAAGTTGAAGACGCTCGAGACGCAATGTTAGTTTCCGATTTGAGTCTCACAGAGATCTTATTGCTCGAAAGATCTAGCATCATTTTCTTGCTTGGAAGATTTCCGTAATCTGTTTTGATCTTGGAAGATAGAAGTTGATCGTCGCAGTCCGAACTGATTATGAGTTGGGAGAGAGAGTTTTATAGGACGATTAATCTGACTGCGAATTCTATTGTTATCCGGAGAATTGATTGTAACAGCTAAGAATTTAAGCTGAAGGATTTGTTCTTATTTTATCTACTTCAGTTGTCCTCTTTGACAGATGATTGTTGCACTTCTGATAGAGTCGGGAACAGATGGAACGTTTATCTTGACTCCTTCATTCGATTTCGAACCAGAGTTGATTGAGAATATTGAGAACGTTTTGGAATCAGATTTGACCTTTCAGAATTCGATGAAGATAGATCATATCTTGGTATAATCTGAGTTTCAGGTTTATATTGATGCCTTCTTAGCGAATAACTTTTGTTGTGCCAGATGTTCCGGTTTGAGACAGAGTATAGGAGATTGGAACTTTGAAGTTCATTCAGTATTCTTCCAGATGATCGGAAGATGTTTGATGAATTGAGGAATTAGATCGAATAGAGGACGAGGAAGCATGAGGTTCGAGGTATGGCTTCTGATGTTATGAACTGTCAACAGTCAGAGAGAGAACGATCTGATTTTCTGTTGTACAGTCTATTCTGATTCAGAATGGAATTGGGGTCACAATTCGATGATTTTCGTAGCAAGGCTACTTTGTTGAGTCTGAAATGAGATGTCATCGGAGTATCGCTGAACGGGTGATGGAATCCTCCGTTAAGAATTCTCAATTCTAAGAATTCTTGATTTATTCTGTTGAATGACTATTGTTACAAAATAGTATGAACGAACTCTCGAAGCTTTACAGTTGATGTATTGGATTGTAACTGGTTGATGTGTCGGTGGTTATTGAACGACTGAAGTTGTTCGGAAAGAACTTCTAGATTGGTCCCGATTTTCAGAACGAGTTCGACACTGAAGGGGGATCCGAAATTTATCTACAGGAGGTTTGTAAAGAGAGAACTTTCTCAGAATTGTTTCCGGGTTTAAGTTTGGCCGTTTTGAACTTTGGACAGGCCGTTTGATTTGACGAATACTCCTGCATTGTTGAAGAACTTTTTGTTGACCGAATCTTTCTGAAGTATTAGTTGAAATTAGGAATTCTTATTGATGAATTTTTTGTTTTCTGGTTATGAGAATTGTACTGATCGTACAGAGATTTCGAGAATCCTTTCAGAATTGTACGCCGAACAATTGTATGTTAAACTCGATGTTTGAATTTCGGTTTGGACCGAATGAATTTCTTCGATCCTTATTATCTGATTATGGAATTTTTGATTATCTGCTTTCATGTATTCTGATTTTCAGTGCTGATGATCTTTCAGCGCTGGGATTTCTTCTTATTGAGATTTTGGAATTATTCTTATTTTATTTACTGTCTGTTTTTGATTGATTGATTGATGAAATCCGCTACAGTTTTTTGTACAGAATGATTTTGATGAAGAACAGAGAAATGATATCTTGTGAGAGGTTTTCAGATCTCATGAATTGCCGAAGTCTGTCAGTCTAGACAGAGATCCTTGATGTTATTGTTCTCTCGGCATATACTTTGAAGAGAATTTTATTGTTGATTTCAACTATTTTCGATTCGATACCCTTAGAATGACGTACAGCCAGATCAGATGAGTCAAACTTTAGAGGAATTGCCATGAGTTGTAGTGCTTGACTTAGCACTAGTTGGCAGAATTCTTGATTTTTGTGGAGACTTCGTACAACGGCAGCGATGAAATGATATATGGAAAACATCTCTCTAGAAGTTGTACAAGGAGAGATGAAGATATCTTTCATTTTCGAGATGAACTTTCTGTGTCTCATGAGTTAGAACGGTAGATGATTCGAAATGTGACTAAATTGTAAGGATGTTCTGACGAGGATGAGATGAATTTTGATAGACGGACAGAATGTTGATGAATTAATCGACTAGAGTTTCTGACTTTCTCCTGTTGTATAGATGTCGAACTGATTGAGACGAATGATTCAGAGTTAGATTGGAAGCAGATTTTGGACTTAGTTCCGAGATGTAAATTCTTATTGCGGTCCTGTGATTCTATCCTCGACCTTGTGATAGAACTGTAATTGATTTCGAGGACGAAATCGATTCTTAGAGGGGGAGAATTTTAACGCACCAAAATTATCTTAATGGACTTTATTTGAGATAATCATAGATTTTAGAAGTCGAGGGCTGATTCGATTTGGATCAGGGACTAGAATGCAATTTTTAGAATTTTTAGGGACTAAAACGTAAATATGGGAATTGTTAGATATTTAAGAGGCTTTGACTCTTTCTTTCCACTCCATCTTCTCCCTTCCAACCGCCTCTCCCTCCATTGAAGCAACAAAAGCTTCCCCAAGCTTTTGTGATTTTGATTTTAGCTCGATCCGTTCGTTGGAATTCAATCTCGAGTAGATATCTGCGATCACAGCGTCGAGTGCTCCGTTTGGAAGTAAGTTTCTCTTATTTCTACGAGGTTTGAATTTTTAGATGTCTTTAGAATTGATTGATATTCGGAGAGGATGTTCTTGAGGTTGCTGTGATAGTATATCTAAGACGGTTCGAAGATCTAACGACGATCGGAATTGTTATGATTTTCTTAGTGATTTTCGAAATCTTTGACTTTGAGATGTGTTGGGATTGGAATGGAAATGATATGTATTGATTGAAATGAGTTTATTGGATTGTTGAATTGCTGTCTGCGTTTTCGGTTTGATATTTTTATAGATGTTATGCCGTCAGTTTGAGTTTTGGATATTGTTTCTATGTTTTGATCGTATCGAGTTTGAGTGAGCTTTTGATGTCGATATTGATCCTTATGACTCCTTCTGATATATTGAATTGAAGTCAGCAGAGTTGTGAGATAGCAGCTTTGGACAGTTTGGAAGATTGAAGTCAGTACAGTATCGATTTTCTTATTTATCGATCGAAGAAGTTTGATTGAGTTTTGAATGAATTTGATTGGATATTGATTATTATCCTTATTATTGATTTTTCAGATTGAAGTACCTTCGAAACGAAATAGGTAAAAGATGACTTAGACTTGAATGGAACGATTAACTCGAATCCGAATTTATTCGAGTATTCCGAAGAAATTTACATACTTGCATGATTGAATGCTTATTTGACATCATGATTGAATGCTTATTTGAAATCATGATTTAATGTTTATTTGAATTGATGATTGAAAATATGATTGAATGCATGAGATGACATATACATTCATATTGAGTCGAATGATTATTCGTTTCGAATTAGACGATCTAGAGATTATAGTTGAGTGGCCTTGGTAGGCGAATTACTACAAGTGTCGATTAACTCTCTATAATGCTCTGGAGTCTAGAGGATTAAAATATACCTCGTACACCTCGAAATGGGAGTTCGGTGTGATTGTTGGATATTTTAACCTCGGGATCCCAAACCGAAGAAAGAAAGAAAGAAAGAAAGAAAGAAAGAAAGAAAGAAAGAAAGAAAGAAGAATTCCATTTGATTATCTGAGTCTGATAATCCAGAAGTTTTAAAGACATGCATATCATTTTAATTCTGTACTTGAATGGATTAATTGATTATAAGAGGAATGAATTCATATCATGACTTCATATGTTTATTTGATTGCATGTCAGTCTCTTTTACTGGGAATATTATTCTCACCGAATTATCCAGCTGTTGTCTTTGTTTGTATGTGTACTTGGCAATAGGTGGGGCAGGATCGAGTCAGAGACGACAGGGATAGAATGAGAATGAAGAATAGAAGTGGGACTTCGAGTTAGAATTGGAAATGCATGCCAATCTAGTTTATGTTTTGAAATCAAGTTTAGAACTCGAGCATTGTTGAATATTAGAATTGATTATGAATGATGAATATTGAAGTTTTTATGTTGATTACATGTTGTTGGATTCGGAATTGAGCATGTTAGATTGATATTAGATTGAGTTTAATTGTTGATTTGAGATTTGAAACATGTTCAGTTTTTTGGAAAAATTCTGATCTCAGGGTGCGCTCGATCCTACGATTTTATAGGATCGAGCGCGGCACTTATTATTTTCTCGGAAGAGAGTTCAGGAATATGGTGCGCTTGATCCTAGAATTTTCTAGGATCGAGCGCGGCACTGTTCACTAATAATAATTTTTTTTTATTTGGTGTCTTATCTCTTGGCCTTTGAATGATTATCGATAGGATTAAATCTTGATTAGATGATTAGAATCGGGGTCTCACAACTTCTTAGATTCCCAACAGACTCTAATATTTACAGATTTATACACATCATAACTGCTGCTATGAGTTTTAATTTCTGAATAAATAGTTCATTTGGTGCCATTTCTGTCCACTGACTGTTGTTTGGTATAGGTCACGATTGTTGTTGTTGCGATTCTTGGAGGGCTTCCATTGGCAGTAACCTTGACGTAAGTGTGTCATTAAGTTGTCTGTTATCAGCCACCTACCATTTTCCCATCTCCAATCTTGTTATTCATGAGCTTGATTTCACTTTAATTTCCTACAGTCTAGCGTACTCAATGAAGAAAATGATGGCTGACAAAGCCTTGGTATGTCATTAATTATGGTTCTCTTTCAGGCTTTATTCAGTGTTGATATTGTATTCTTCAAGAAATTGCTGATACAAATTGATCTACAGGTGCGTAGGATTTCATCTTGTGAAACTATGGGATCAGCAACTACAATCTGCAGTGATAAGACAGGAACTTTGACATGGCCGAGATGAACATGAAGAATTCAATTATTTGTTATATTTGAATGATTTTTGTTATATTTGAATGATTTATAATATTGAAATATTGTATATTAGATTTAATTTTCAAAAATTTTGAATATTGAGTGATAATATTAAAAATTTGTGAATTAATTTTTTTTTTGTTTTTTATTTGAGAAAAGACAACGATTTTTAAACGTTGTCGTAGGTGGAAAAAGCGTTGTCGTTACTAAAAAGACAACGCTTTAAAAGCGTTGTCTTTTTCAAATATCACAACGCTTTTTATGCGTTGTTTTTGCTCAAAACGACAACGCTTTTTAAGCGTTGTCTTTGACCGCGGCCTTTCACAATACTGGCTGCGACAACGCTTTTTTATGACAAAGACAACGCGAAAAAAGCGTTGTCGTTTTTAAATACGATAACGCTTAAAAAAGTGTTGTCTTTTCCAAAAACGACAACGCTTTTTCCGCGTTGTCTTTCAGCGTGGTCTTTTATAACACTGGCTACGACAACGCTTTTTCGGGGACATTAACAACGCGAAAAAAGCGTTGTCTTTGACAGTTTTTCTTGTAGTGCTATTACTTTTAATCTTGGATCTTGTATGCTTAATTATTGTTTAACCCGAGATTAGATGTTTAGAATCGAGGTCTCACATTAAGTGGTATTAGAGCGATAAGTTCTTGGTTGAACTAGAGTGAGCGGGGTAGATCGAGCCCCCGTGTATTGGCTCCTCGCATGTGTTTGAGTTATTTGTTTGATTATTTAAGTTACATGCGAGCATGCTTTATTATTTGAGAAATTATTGAATTACATGATAATGTGATTTAATTTATAAAGCATGATCTACTTGAGATATAACTGTCTTTGTTATCGATTGGTATCCAATTTTACGAGAGGTTGAAAAGGCATCGATTGGTAGCAATTGAGATATCTCGTGTCCTAACCTTTGATTATCAGATGGGTCCTCATCGAGTTATTAACAGAAACCCACCGCCAATTACTCCTCCAAATGAGCAAGCTAGTACAAAAACTATTCTGATGGATGCTACAGCGACGCCTATGGAAACCTTGTTGAAAAGGTTTCAGTCGTTTAACCCTCCTTTGTTGCTAGGTACAGAGAATCCGGTTGAATGTGAGAGCAGGTTGGACGACATCGATCAGTTGTTCGATTCCCTTGATTACTCTGACGACTGCCGAATTAGGTTAGTCATTCATCAGCTTCGTGGTGTTGCTAAGAACTGGTGGATCATGACGAAGAGATCCATGGAGAATCGAGGTATAGTTGTTAATTGGACTCTTTTCAAATCTGAGTTTTATAAGCGGTTTTCCCTATTTCATATCGAAAGGATAAGGGAGTCGAGATTGCTAATTTGAGGCAGGAGAACTTGAACATTGAAGAGTATGTGGCCAAATTCGATAGTCTGCTGCGTTTTGCACCGCATATCGCCGACAATGAAGAAGCAAAATCCGATTCAGTTCATCAACGGCTTGAACCCCGACATCTTCACGTTGGTAAATACTACTAGGCCTGATAACTTTGCGGATTCCATGAATCATGCAAAGGGAGATGAAGCAGGTTTGTGGAGACAGAGAGGAAATCAGATGGTACCTCAGCAGCAGATACAGTCTCAGAATCAACCGTCTCAGTATGAGAGTCAGCCATCTCGGTATGAGAACCTACCATAGAGTTACGAAGGAGGATGCAGTGGTGGTAACATAAAAGATCACTTCAGAGCCAAAGGGAAACAGTTCAAGAAGCAGGGGAATAGTTCTTCTAGTTCCAGTGGTTCCAAGCAGTTCGGTTCAAGACAGAGTTCTGGATCTTCATCTTTGTTCTGAAACAAGTGTGGAGGTAGACACTCCCCGGATCAGTGTGTAGGAGTCTTTGGGAACTGCAATACCTGTCAACAACCGGGACACTTTTCTAAGGTGTGTCCATAGCGAGGTAGAGATCGAGCTCATAGTGGGAGTTCATCTAGACCTACAGCTCAGCCTGAGAGGCAATCTTCTGTTGTTCACTCATTCCAGCCTCAGTAGCAGAACACACAGGGAGGTAATCCGAATGCGAATCAGCCTCCGATACAGCAGGCACGAGTCTTTTCTTTGACATAGTCTCAGGCTCAAGAAGCATCTGACGATGTTATAGCAGGTAACTATTCGATTTTTGGTTATTCTACTCATGTTTTGATAGATACAGGTGCTTCTCATTCCTTTATCTCTGAAAAATTTGTGTTGATGCATGCTTTGCCTACTGAGTTGTTGCCTACTGTAGTAGTTGTTAATTTACCTTTGGGTGAAGGAATTGTTTCTGTCAGATTAGTCAGGAACTGGGAACTTTGTTTTGAGGAATATTTGTTAGAGTTCGACTGTATTGTACTTGGGCTGTCAGATTTTGACTGTATTGTTGGTATAGATGCTTTAACCAAGTACAGGGCAACAATCGATTGTTTTCTGAAGGTTGTCAGATTCAGACCTGAAATGGCAGACGAGTGGAAATTATTTGGTAAGGGTTCTCAATCTAGAATTCCTTTGATTTCAGTGTTATCTATGACTCGTTTGTTACAGAAAGGTGCAGAGGGATTTTTGGTTTATGCAGTTGATGTAATGAAATCTAGCCCAGCATTGGTTGATATACCCGTGGTTAGAGAATTTGTTGATGTGTTTCCGAAATAAATTCCTGGATTGCCGCCTATTCGAGAGATCGAATTCAGCATCGATTTAGTGTCAGGTACTCAACCTATTTCCAAAGCTCCGTATTGTATGGCACCGGTCGAATTGAGAGAATTGAAGGAGAAACTTGAGAATTTGATTGCCAAGGGATACATCTGACTTAGTGTGTCGCCTTGTGGTGCTTTTGTTCTGTTTGTTCGGAAGAAGGATGGTTCTATGCGGCACTATATTGAATACCATCAACTGAATCAGGCTACAGTAAAGAACAAGTATCCTTTACCCCGAATAGATGACCTTTTTGATCAGCTGCAGGGTTATTATGTCTATTCGAAGATTGATCTGAGGTTAGGTTATCATCAGTTGAGAGTGCGAGAGGAAGATGTTCCTAAGACCGCATTCAGAACGAGGTATGGTCATTTTGAGTTTATAGTCATGTCGTTCGGTTTGACTAATGCTCCAGCGGTTTTTATGGGTTTGATGAACTCTATCTTTCAGCGCTATTTGGATGAGTTTGCTATTATCTTTATCGATGATATTCTTATCTATTCGAAGAAACGTACTGACCATTTGTAGATTTTGCGGGTGGAACAGTTGTTTGATAAGTTGTCTAAGTGTGCGTTTTTGTTGGATCGAGGGGTCTTCATCGGTCATTTTATTTCCGGAAATGGGATTCTGTCGTCCCAGCAAGATTTAAGCGGTTATGAATTGGCCTAGACCGACATCAGTGCCTGAGATCCAAAGCTTCATGGGTTTAGCTAGTTATTATCGCCGATTCATCGAGGGATTCTCTTCTATTGCCAAGCCGATTACCCAGCTGACTCAGAAGAATGCGCATTTTATCTGGACTGCAGATTGTGAGGCTAACTTTGTTGATTTGAAGAGGAGACTGACCAGTGCTCCGATAAAAGCCTTAAGTATTTTTTTTTACAGACAGAACTGAATATGAGACAGAGAAGATGGTTAGATCTGTTGAAGGATTTCGTTTGTGAAATCAATTACTATCCGGGAAAGTTGAATGCAGTTGCAGATGCCTTAAGCCGAAAGCTTTGTTCTTTATCTCTTTCTACTCTCGGTGTTTCTCAGTTGATCGATCATTGTTTCACTTCTAGTTTAGAGTTTCAAACAAATAGGAAGACTATCAGATTTTTTGCTAATCAAGCCGAGCCAAAGTTATTTATTTTGATCAAAGAAGCACAGAAGTCTGATCCGAGCATTCATATTTCAGTAGAGAAAGTTAGATCTGGGCATCAGTCTGAATTCTAGGTTAGAGATGATGTTTTATTTGTGAATAACCGTATTGTTGTGCCTAATAATTCGGAGTTGAGGCAGCGTATTCTCCGAGAGGCTCATTGCAGTCGATTTAGTATTCATCGTGGAGGCCGTAAGATGTATAACGATCTGAAAAATCAGTTTTGGTGGAAGAGAATGAAGAACGATGTTGTGAGGTTTGTATCTCGATGTTTGAACTTTCAATAGGTGAAAGCAAAGAGGAAGCGACCGGGTGGTCTGTTGCACAGTCTATCTGTTCCTGAATGGAAATGGGATCACATTTTTATGGATTTCGTCACGAAGCTACCGCGATCTGTTCGAGGATACAATTCTATTTGGGTAGTGATCGACTGATTGACGAAGTCTGCTTGTTTTATTCCATACAGGATTACGTATCGTCACGATCAGATGGCTGAGATTTATGTTAGCAACATTGTGAGATTGCATGGTGTGCCGAAGTCAATCGTTTCAGACCGAGACCCTAGATTCACTTCGCACTTTTGGCACAGTCTTCAGGAGGAACTTGGTACTCGATTACATCTGAGTACAACTTATCATCCTCAGACCGACGAAAAGTCAAAGCGGACTATCCAGACGTTAGAGGATATTCTTCGAGCAGTAGTGCTAGACTTTGGAATTAGTTGGCAGGATTCTTTGCCTCTTGTCGAGTTTTCTTACAACAACAGTTTCCAAGCTAGTATTGGTATGGCGTCTTTTGAGGCTTTGCATGGTAATAAGTACCGATCTCCGTTGTTTTGGGATGATTTGTCCGAGTCACCTGATTTGGGACCGGATATGCTTCGGGATATGGCAGAGCAATTAAAGATCATTCAGACGAGAATGAAGTCAGCTCAGGATAGCCAGGCAATGTATGCGAATGTCAGACGTAGAACTCTGGGTTTCGAGCAGGGAGACCGAGTTTTCCTGAAGATTCCCCCTTTCAAAGGCACTGTTAGATTTGGAAAGAGAGAGAAGTTATCTCCGAGATTCATCGGACCGTATGAGATTCTGGAGAAGTTAGGCGATCTTGCCTATAGACTTGCACTTCCTCCGTCTTTATCTGGTATTCACGATGTTTTTCACGTCTCTATGTTGCAGAAATATCATCCAGATCCTTCTCATATTCTTCATCCTGACGAGGCCGAGTTGGACGAGACTCTAAGCTACTTTGAGAGACCGATTCAGATCCTTGATCGGAAAGAGAAGCAGCTCAAAACCAAGTTGATTCCTTTGGTGAAAGTGCAGTGGAGCCATCACGGAGTCGAGAAAGCAACTTGGGAGACACAATCTGACATGAGACAACGTTTTCCTGAGTTATTCGTATGACGTGAGTTCTTTTTACTGTCTTTTGTTCTTTATTCTATCTTATGAGTTGTGATTCTTATTGATTTCGATGACGAAATCTCTTCTTAGATGGGGAGAATTTTAATGCCCCAAATTTATCTTAATTTAGTTTATTTGAGATAATCGGAGATTACAAAGTTCAAGAGCCGAATTCATTTTGATCAGGGTCTATTTTGCAAATTTTGGAAATTTCAGGGACTAAAATGCAAAATTGGAGTTTAATATATTATCTACTCTAGTTGACTAGTCTTCATTCACACCATCATCTTTCCTTAGCCAATTCTCACCATTGAAGACTCCCCAACACCTTTCCAAGCTTCCAGATTTCTTCTCGAGCTCGATCCGTCCGTTAGAAATTATTTCTAAAGGAAGATTAGCGATCACTGCAGCGAGAGCTTCGTTCTATCGTAATTTTTTCTTCGATCATCTAGACTTATTTTTTCGGATGTCGTTAGAATCGATTGAGTTTTGGTTATGTTGTTCTTGACAGAGTTCTGGTCGTTTATTCTCTGTCGGTTTTGAAATAGAGCATCGTTCGGATTTGTTATGATTTTTGGAAGCCTATTTTGAAATTTGAGTTTTTGAGATTTGTAGGGTTTGAGCCTTTATTGTTGTATTAGCATTGATATGAGTTGATATCGATATTATACTGTTGTCTGCATTTCCGGTTTGATCAGTTTATAGTCGGTTTGAGTTTTGAGATTTCGAACCGTTTGAATCGTAGAATTTTGGCTTTGAGTTTGATCGTCGTTGTTGATAATCTATTGTCTCTAAACATATTTGTTTGAAGTTGTCGAGCCCAGAGTTAGCAGCTGTCGATCGTCAAAGAGTTGGACGAAGAACGGTAAAGAGATTACCTTGAGCCGTTGTTGATGTTAGGTTGTATAGATTCTGATATAACCTTTTATTGTAGCTTATCCAGAGTCGGAGCTAATCATGTCGAAAGGTACAAGTAGTCATTGTTTAGCGGGATAGCATACTCGAGACAGTTGTTTCTTGAGTTTTCCCTTAAAATCACATACTTTCATCAATGCTTGTTCTAGCATGTGGAACTTGTATTTTGTTATTGATTGAGTTTTTGTTATATGGCTTAATGTTTTATGTTTCTCTTATGCATTCATCTTGAACCAAACCTTTGATTTCAGCATGCAAAACGACCCTTTTTATTTAGACTTTTTGGGGGCTATGTTGCGAGTGGCCTGGGTTGTAGAAGTTCACCTAGTGTAAGCATACTCCTCATAGTCACACCAAAGTCTAGGGGATTGGGATACGTAGAACCACCTCGATTGGGAGAGTCGGTGAGTCGTTACGTGATCTCATCATCGGGATCCCAAAAGCATAGCAGCAATCCCTTGTTTATCAAAGTTGATATCCCGATTTTAAAGACATGCATTTCTTTCGTCTTAACATTGAATATGTTGACTTGATATCATGTTGTTGATATATTACTTGTATTTCATGTTATATTTTTTTTACTGGGAATATCATTCTCACCGGAGATATTTGGCTGTTGCTTTGTTTTGTATATGTATTGGCGACAGCTGGGGCAGGATCAAGTCAGAGGCAGCATGCTAGGGGTTGAGTTGAGTAGAATTGAGGACTCGGTGTTTTTAGAAGTCGAATTGTAATTCTAACTTGTTTTGTATTCGGATTGTAATCTAGAACCAATGCATGTTCTAATGGTTGAATATTGAACAACTCTAGACCTAACTTGTACTCTTTATGCATGTTGTATTGAGTTTGTAGCATTGTGGAATTGAAGAATTTGATTGTGTTAGCATGATCTTTGTTTCTGTCATGCCCTTTTTATTTTTTGGTGCAGCAGGGCAAAGAACCCATGCCATGTCCGTGCAAGGGTCCATGTCCCCTCGCAAGTTTGAAGTTTGCCTTTGTTCAAGTGCACGGACCCCGTGCCACCTCCAGGTGAGGGTCTGCGTGGTTGGACAGAAACTCAGGTTTTTAGTGCAATGTTTAAGAACAGACCCGGACACGGAGATGATGCGGGGTCTGAGTGTGCTTTGGTTAAATGCACGGACCCGTGCACGGATGTGTGCACGGGGTCCGGGCAAGCTCTTAAAATTTTTTTTTATTCTTCTTCTATTACTTTTAATCTTGGATCTTTTATGCTTAATTATTGTTTAATCCAAGATTAGATGTTTAGAATTGAGGTCTCATACTGTTGCCGTTGATTGCCTCAAAACTGAAAGAGTGGGTGCCCGATGAGCCAACTTGTGGCTAAGGGCTTTGATGACTCTTTGTATAAACAATCTTTTGTTTAAATATAATTTACACTTTTATTAATGGCAATGACTTTATCTTTCTTCATATTGTTATATTGTGATATACTATTGTTGTTTTGATAAAGACCTTGAATATACTATAGTGTATGTAAGATGTGGTAGCACATGGGGATGGCTATCATGAAACACATCTTATAGTCACTGTATATTCTAAACTGTTCCTAGTCGATTGAGCCGTCCGATAATAAGGATAAGGATCGCTCGAGTTTGAGACTAGCATTTGCGATGTAGAGTACCACGTTTCATTGGTAAGGAACATAGAGATGTTCGAAGCATGCAAATGGATATTCATACGATTAATGATCGAACTACCCTATCCGGACTTTCCAAGTGGTTATCACTTATCGAGTGGATAAAGTCCGCGGTTTTGGTTGTACACTATTAGTCCTTACTACTTGAAACATCATTGAGACTCTATATGCTAGTACTGTGCTTTGACTCGTTTACTGACTCTATTGGGGTCATCAGGTGTCGGGATTGCGTACAGTTACAACACATATAGGAGTCGATGCTTTGTTGTCAAGGATTCACCACATACTTGCGAGTGTGGATATCCTATGCGATCTGAGGAGATATTAGTGTGACGAATCTCTGGCCAGAGTACATGATGTGTTTTAAGAAATGGTTTCTTAGTAGCACATGCGATGTCACTATTTGATCTTCAAGATGTATTGCATAGTTATCGAATCTCGAACGACTCTCGATTTACCAATGGTTGTTGATTCGATTGGGATATATGGATGAAGGGACCGTACTGTACGCTAACCAAAATCTATTGGTTCTTGCAGGCACTATCAGTGATACCTAGGGAATCATGGCGCGATGTTGCTAGGCGCTCTTACCAGGATTCGATGGGAAAGTCGGAAATTGTTGTTCCGAGTCACAAGGAGTTGTGAGCCCACGGCTAGCTGTATCCCTGAACCATTGAGGGTCACACAGAGTAATGGATTTTTAATCCCCGTTGAGATAGTTAAATTTAAAGAGTTAAATTTAATGAACAAAGAAGTTGGTCTTCTTATTTAAGAGTAGAGGAGTAAGATTTCCTAAAATGACATAGGGATGGGCATTTTTGGAAATCACTGAATTCGGATTCAAAAAAATTTATCTTGACTTTAAAAGGTGCAGAAATGGTTTCTGTGCACATTGGTGAAATCGGTTTATCAATCGGAGTCATGATGAATTTTATATTAATTTATGAACATGCGGGCTTTGCTTGTCGGGCTTGAACTTATGACTAATGGGCCCTAAGCTGTTAGCGGCCTACATTATAAATAAGTTATTGCAGTACAGAAATTACACACAACAGGTCACAATTTTCGAAAAAACCCTAGTTTTCTCTCTAACAGTGGCCGCCCCCCTCCCCTCTGCTCGAGTAAAATCCAGTCTGTGAATTTTGAATTACAGTCTGGTTTAACGGATCAAATTCGTTAATTCTCTTCGTAGAAACTTCTGATAGATTTTCTAGTGCAATCTATCAGAGGGATTAAATATCCGTTCATGGACCTGATTGAAGAACAGTTCGTCCATCAGTTCCAGGGATATACAACAGGAGCAGAGCAATCTTTTGGTGTCCATAATCTCGATTCGAGATTGGAGGTAAAAATTTATAATTGTTATTTAATTTTTACACACACAATTTAATCGTAAAGTTTTGATACCCATTATGGAATCGTTCCATATAAAATATTTTAAACTTCCGCTGCACCGGGTATCAATTCTTATTGATCTGATCGCCGTTCTCCAATAGTGGTATCAGAGCCAGGTTGCTCAGATCAAGAGATTAAATTAATCGATTGTACGAAAATTTTTAAGCCTCGGTTTTTGAAACAAAATAAATATTTTAAAATAAAAAATTTTTCCCGGGGGGGGGAGGGAGGCAGCGATCGTCGCTGCCCTAGGGGCAGCCGGGCTGCCCGGCCCGAGCCCTTTGGGGCGCGGGCAGCCCGGGAGTGTCCCGGGCGGCCCGCGAAAAATTAATTTTTTAATTTTAAAATTAAATTTTAATATGTTAAAATTCTATTTTTGGTCCGATCGAAAATTGTTTTTGATTAGTCCACGAGGCGTCGGATCGAATTGTTCGAGTCCAAAAATTTTAAAATTGATTTTTGGATAAATTTGAATTTTTGGAAAATTTATATATTTTATCCGTTAAATCAGATTTTATGAAATTAATTATTTTTGGTACAATTGATGATAAGATATGATCTTATGGATATATTGAGTAAAATATGATTTTATGTATAAAATTGGATTTTATAGATAAAATATGATTTTATTTGATAAAAGATAAAATATGATTTTGTATGTAAAATAAGATTTTATATATGGAATATGATTTTATCCTTTTAAATTTAAATTGCCATTGCATGTTATCCAATAAATTAATTTTGAATTAAATGTTATTGGATAAGGATGATCGATTGCCATGACCAATTTTGTAGGTGTATGTTAGGAATTTACATTTGTTTTTATTGTTGTTGGATTTATTAATGGGCCTGGTTTATGGCCCAATATGAATTGTCATATGTAATAAAAGTGGGCCTGGTTTATGGCCCGTTCCCACCCCTTAAAAATGTATCCCTTACTTGTCATTGTTATTTATTGTAAATACATTAGATTTAGTGGGAGATGAAGATTTGAAGACGGAGGTGGGCCCAGCAGACAATAAAGACAGAAGAAATGTAAATTGGAAGCTCAATGTAATAGGATTGCATTGCATACTGCATATTACCTAGGATTGGACTAAGACTCGTGATTGGCAACCACAGGTCGATTAGAAATGGAATCGATCATCCTATATAATATATGATATTATTGTTGTATGCATGTTTTAGACAAAATTGTGTGAATCCGGCAAGCATACAAAAGTTTAAAATGATTAGACAAATTTTCAAAAATTAAAATCCCTCATTTTAAATATGATTTAAAATTGATATCAAGATAAATAAAGGAAATTTAAAATTGTTTAAATGTTCCTACCTTCCATCAACGATCAATGTATGAGATGCTACCCGCGGATACGGTCCGGCTCATATTATTGGGGGGGCCCGTTCGTTGGAAAGCTGTACATTGGATCGACACATGTTGTAAGTTGGGTGGAACTCCCATGGGATCGGCTCATATTATTGGGGGATCCACATGGCGACCGTCCATCACAACTTAATATTGATGGGTCATCTTGACATGTCACAATAAACAACGTCATATTATTGGGCCCTTATTGGACATGAGGTAAAAACGTGGAGGTTGCTTTGGAAGCAATTGGGTTCTACCTTTTGAAAATTATGGTTGGCTGATATTATTCGGGACCATAGTTTGTCAATTGGACTCCATGTTCTCACTAAGGAAAACAGTTTCCCGTTTTCACTAGAGGGTAGTGAAATCGTTAAAATAGTGGGAGTGAGATTCATAAAATAAATTTCGCCTATTTTATGTCTTAGTAAATTAATTAAACAATCACTGATATTTGTCTGTTTCTTTTCAGTATTTCATAAAAATGAATTCGCGTAATCCACTTTTCTCGATCCTCGAACAAAATAAATTGACTGGCGCAAACTATACGGAATGGTTCCGTAAGTTGAAGATTGTCTTGACTTCGGAGAAGATGCTCTACGTGTTAGAAAAATCTCCTTCGAAGGAAGCACCAGCTGACATAAGTCCAGAAGAGTTAGCCAAACTTGATACATGGTGGGACCATGATATCAAGGCCAAATGCTATATGCAAGCCTCGATGTCTGATGAACTCCAGAGGCGATTTGAGGACACCGTGAATGCTGCTGACATTCACGTACAACTCAAGGAACTTTTTGGGGCTCAATCGAGAGCTGAAAGGTTCGCTACTGTAAAAGAGCTAATGACGTGTCGCATGCGTGAAGGGACTTCGGTCCGTGATCATGGGGTACGAGTGATTTGGCTCATACAGAAGTTGGTAACGCTTGATTTGGTGTTGGAGCATGAACTCACGTGGACTTACTACTTCTATCTCTTCCTTCTTCGTTTGACGGGTTTGTGGTGAATTTCAATATGAACAAGATAGAGGCCTCCCTTGAAGAGATGGTCAATATGCTTGTGACATATGAATCCACTTTAAAGAAGGATAAACCGGCTTTCTTGGTGGGCTCCTCTTCTTCTGCTAAGAAGGGGCCAAGTACAAAGGGTAAGAAACGTTCTGCCCCACCCAAAAAAATCGAACCCGAGAAGAAGTACAAGACAAAGGCTTCAAACATGGAAAAGTCCAAGGATGTTTGCCATTACTGCAAGAAGCCCGGTCATTGGAAGCGTAACTGCAAGGAATATCTATAACAGTTGCGAACTGCGAAGGGTATGTTCTATATTGAAATAAATGTTTCACTTAATACTACTTCCTGGGTATTGGATACCGGATGTGGATCTCACATTTGCAATGATTTGCAGGTGATGACAAGAAGTCGCAGGCTTAGAATGGGTGAGACCCAGCTGAGGCTCGGAAATGGTTCCAGAGTTGAAGCTAAAGCTGTGGGAGATATTTATTTAATTTTGCAGAACGGTTTTAAGTTACTTTTGAGAGATGTTTTATTTGTTCCAGATTTGATTAAAAACATTATTTCTGTTTCTATGCTTGATAGAGATGGTTATTCTTGCAATTTTGTGAATGTGATTTGCAATATTTACAAGAATGAATGTTTGATTGTAAATGGACAACTTGAAAACGATCTATATAACTTAAAACTAAAAGACGTTCCAATAAATTATGTTGATAAACCGACAACAACAAACAAAAGGAAAATCGATAGTCAAAACCCGGCAAACCTTTGGCATGCTAGGCTAGGTCATATTTCCTCAAGGAGGATGAACAAGCTAGTGGGAGAGGGCATGTTTGATATGTCTGATATTAACTCTCTACCTACTTGTGAATCCTGCCTGAAAGGAAAAATGACTAAATCTCCTTTTAAGGGGAAACCTGAGCGTAGTCAAAATCTGTTGGATTTGATCCATACAGACGTTTGTGGTCCATTTAGAATTGGTACTCAATTTGGCCACACCTACTTCATTACCTTTACTGATGATTATTCTAGGTATGGGTATTTATATTTAATGAAATATAAGTCTGAAGCATTTGAAAAGTTCAAAGAATTCAAGGCTGAAGTAGAAAACAAGCTAGGTAAAAGTATTAAAGCACTTCGATCGGATCGAGGTGGAGAATACTGAAGTACCGAGTTTTTGTCCTATCTGAAGGAGAATGGGATTCTCTCTCAGTGGACTCCTCCTATGACACCACAGCTGAATGGTGTATCGGAGCGTCGTAATCGAACTTTGTTGGACATGGTTCGATCCATGATGAGCTTCACTGAGCTTCCACCTTCGTTTTGGGGCTATGCGCTTGAAACGGCGGTATTGTTGTTGAACAACGTCCACACCAAAGCAGTGGACAAAACACCATACGAGTTATGGAATGACAAAGCTCCTAAGTATTCGTACTTGAGGATTTGGGGATGTTCTGCTTACGTGAAGCAGACAGTGGGAGAGAAGTTGGATAGTCGATCCACCTTATGTTATTTTGTAGGATATCCGAAGAATTCAATCGGATATTATTTCTATCATCCTGCTGAAACAAAGGTGTTTGTTTCGAGGAATGCCACCTTCTTGGAGAAGGAGTTCTTATTGGATAAGAAAGGCGAGATGATGGAACTCGAAGAAATTCGAGAAGAACCCGAAATACAAAATAATGATCCTACACCTCAGGAACCATTGATAGACACGCCTATACCTAGAAGTTCCGAGAGGACTTCTAGACCTTCTATTCGATATGGTCTTCTTCTTGAAGGGGATCAAGATGAACCCGATGTTGGATGTGATCCAAGAAACTTCAAGGAAGCAATTTCTGATGCGGATTCAAATTTATGGCTTGAAGCTTTGCAGTCGGAAATAGATTCGATGCATACAAACCAAGTTTGGTCTTTAGTAGATCCTCCCGATGGAATTGTTCCAATAGAGTGTAAATGGATCTACAAGAGAAAGCTTGGGCCTGATGGTAAGGTATTGACCTACAAGGCGCGATTGGTGGCGAAAGGTTATACTCAAAGACAAGGAGTTGACTATGATGAAACCTTTTCACCAGTTGCTATGTTCAAGTCCATAAGAATCCTTATTGCCATAGCTGCTTGGTATGACTATGAGATATGGCAAATGGATGTGAAGACTGCATTTCTTAATGGAAACATTAAGGAAGAGATCTATATGACGCAGCCTGAGGGATACACATCCATGGGAAGCGAGCATAAGGTATGCAAGCTTCAGAGATCAATCTATGGTCTAAAACAAGCATCAAGAAGTTGGAACCAGAAATTTGATGAAACAATAAAGGATTTTGGTTTCATCAAGAACCCGGAGGAACCATGCGTGTACAAGAAAGTAGTTAAGGATGCTGTGACATTCTTAGTACTTTATGTTGATGACATCCTACTCATTGGGAATGATGTAGGGATGTTGCAGTCAACAAAGATATGGTTATCAGGTAGATTCTCGATGAAGGATTTGGGTGAGGCATCCTATATTCTAGGGATACAGATCTATAGAGATAGATCTAAGAGAATGATAGGACTCACTCAATCAACCTACATCGACACCATATTGAAACGGTTTTCAATGGATGGGTCCAAGAGAGGACATCTACCCATGTGTCATGGAGTTTCTCTATCCAAGTCTATGTGTCCCAAGACTGATGAAGAGATAGAGAAAATGACACATGTACCATATGCGTCAGCCATTGGTAGTATCATGTATGGGATGATATCTACCAGACCGGATGTAGCATTTGCTCTGAGTGTCACGAGCAGATATCAAGCTAATCCCGGTCAAATGCATTGGAAAGCCGTGAAGGACATTCTTAAGTACTTACGAAGGACTAAGAATATGTTCATGGTATATGGAGGAAGAGAACTAAAATTGGAAGGCTATACCGACTCTAGCTTCCAAAGTGACGTGGATGACTCGAAGTCAACCTCTGGATTTGTGTTCATGCTCAATGGCGGTGCTGTCTCTTGGAAGAGTTCCAAGCAGGACACCACAGCGGATTCCACCACTGAGGCAGAATACATTGCAGCATCAGCTGCTACTAAAGAGGACGTTTGGATGAGGAATTTCGTCCAAGAGTTGGGCATCATTCCTGAAGTTGTTGGTCCAGTCCCGGTGTACTGTGACAACACGGGTGCCATTGCTCAGGCAAAGGGACCAAGGTCTCATCAAAGATCCAAACACGTACTAAGGAAATACCACATCATCCGGGAGATTGTGGAAAGAGGAGACATCACTGTCGAAAGAGTGGTCTCTGCAGACAATATCGCTGATCCACTTACTAAGCCCTTGCCAGGTCCATTATTTGACAAACATCGTGAAGCAATGGGTCTACGTAGTATGACTAGTTGGCTTTAGGGCAAGTGGGAGATTGAAAGAGTGGGTGCCCGATGAGCCAACTTGTGGCTAAGGGCTTTGATGACTCTTTGTATAAACAATCTTTTGTTTAAATATAATTTACACTTTTATTAATGGCAATGACTTTATCTTTCTTCATATTGTTATATTGTGATATACTATTGTTGTTTTGATAAAGACCTTGAATATACTATAGTGTATGTAAGATGTGGTAGCACATGGGGATGGCTATCATGAAACACATCTTATAGTCACTGTATATTCTAAACTGTTCCTAGTCGATTGAGCCGTCCGATAATAAGGATAAGGATCGCTCGAGTTTGAGAATAGCATTTGCGATGCAGAGTACCACGTTTCATTGGTAAGGAACATAGATATGTTCGAAGCATGCAAATGGATATTCATACGATGAATGATCGAACTACCCTATCTGGACTTTCCAAGTGGTTATCACTTATCGAGTGGATAAAGTCCGCGGTTTTGGTTGTACACCATTAGTCCTTACTACTTGAAACATCATTGAGACTCTATATGCTAGTACTGTGCTTTGACTCGTTTACCGACTCTATTGGGGTCATTAGGTGTCGGGATTGGGTATAGTTAAAACACATATAGGAGTCGATGCTTTGTTGTCAAGGATTCACCACATACTTGCGAGTGTGGATATCCTATGCGATCTGAGAAGATATTAGTGTGACGAATCTCTGGCCAGAGTACATGATGTGTTTTAAGAAATGGTTTCTTAGTAGCACATGCGATGTCACTATTTGATCTTCAAGATGTATTGCATAGTTATCGAATCTCGAACGACTCTCGATTTACCAATAGTTGTTGATTCGATCGGGATATATGGATGAAGGGACCGTACTGTACGCTAACCAAAATATATTGGTTCTTGCAGGCACTATCAGTGATACCTAGGGAATCATGGGGCGATGTTGCTAGGCGCTCTTACCATGATTCGATGGGCAAGTCTGAAATTGTTGTTCCGAGTCACAAGGAGTTGTGAGCCCACGGCTAGCTGTATCCCTGAACCATTGAGGGTCACACAGAGTAATGAATTTTTAATCCCCGTTGAGATAGTTAAATTTAAAGAGTTAAATTTAATGAACAAAGAAGTTGGACTTCTTATTTAAGAGTAGAGGAGTAAGATTTCCTAAAATGACATAGGGATGGGCATTTTTGGAAATCACTGAATTCGGATTCAGAAAAATTTATCTTGACTTTAAAAGGTGCAGAAATGGTTTCTGTTTACATTGGTGAAATCGGTTTATCAATCGGAGTCATGATGAATTTTATATTAATTTCTGAACATGCAGGCTTTGCTTGTCGGGCTTGAACTTATGACTAATGGGCCCTAAGCTGTTAGCGGCCTACATTATAAATAAGTTATTGCAGTACAGAAATTACACAAAACAGGTCACAATTTTCGAAAAAACCCTAGTTTTCTCTCTAACAGTGGCCGCCCCCCTCCCCTCTGCTCGGGTAAAATCCAGTCTGTGAATTTTGAATTACAGTCTGGTTTAACGGATCAAATTCGTTAATTCTCTTCGTAGAAACTTCTGATAGATTTTCTAGTGCAATCTATCAGAGGGATTAAATATCCGTTCGTGGACCTGATTGAAGAACAGTTCGTCCATCAGTTCCAGGGATATACAACAAGAGCAGAGCAATCTGTTGGTGTCCATAATCTCGATTCGAGATTGGAGGTAAAAATTTATAATTGTTATTTAATTTTTACACACACAATTTAATCGTAAAGTTTTGATACCCATTATGGAATCGTTCCATATAAAATATTTTAAACTTCCGCTGCACCGGGTATCAATTCTGATTGATCTGATCTCCGTTCTCCAACAAAAACTAGGCCACAGCTCCGCTATGATGCTTGGATCGCTATGCCACTTCCAGATTTCCCAAAGGAAGCTAGAACGCCCTAGATCTAAGCTGGAAGACTAAGGAACCAAGATAAGAGAGGTGGTTGGTGCATTCAAAAGTGAGACACGGCACCCCTATTTATAGACGGAGTTCGGGTCGTCCGAACCGGCTTCGAAGCTCCCGAACATGATCGGAGCATCCGATCTGGACTTAGGGTCGTCCGAAGTCCCATCAATGCATCATCCATTACGTCACTTTGCTGATGAAATCAATGACGTAATACTTGATCCAGATTGGACCGTCCGAACCTGCCGACGGAGCGTCCGAACACGTTCGTAGCCTCCGATCCTGGCTTTGGGTCGTCCGAACATAGGATTCTTAATTGCCATTATTTCCCTTAATTACTTTACTTGGTTTTGGGCGACTACATTCTCCCCCAATTAAGATATTTCGTCATCCAAATTAGATCTTAAGTACTGAAAGTAAAAAAAAAAACATGCAGAAACATCTTTTTATTCAGATGCGAACATTTTACAAGGTACAACTTAGTACAATACTGAAATAAAATCAAAATAACTCAGGATGTTCTGAACGCATCCTGCTCTCAAGCTCCCAAGTGGCTTCTTCAGTTCCTCTGCACTGCCACTGAACAAGAACTAAAGGGATAATTTTATTTCGCAACACTTTATCCTTGAAATCCAAGATACGAATAGGCCTCTCTACATAGGTCAAATCAGTATCTACTTGTACCTCAGATGACTGTAGAACGTGAGACTGATCCGCCACATACCGTCGCAATAGAGATACGGGAAACAAGTCATGAATACTGTACAGATACGGTGGCAAGGCCAAACGATAAGCCAGATCACCAATGCTCTCCAAGATCTCAAACGGACCAATAAATCTAGGAGACAACTTGCCCTTGAGGCCAAATCTGAGAATCCTGCGGAAATGTGAAACTCTCAGAAATACTTTCTCCCCAACATCGAACTTCAAAGGCCAACGCATGGTATTAGCATAGCTGTCCTGACGATCCTGTGCATTCTTAATCTGTTTCTTGATCTGATCAACAATATTTGCTACCTGCTGGACTAATTCTGGTCCCTCAGCCTGTCTCTCCCCCACTTATTCCCAGAAAAGTGGAGTACGACAACGTCGTCCGTACAACGCCTCAAAAGATGCCATCCCAATGCTACAATGGTAGCTGTTGTTGTACGCAAACTCAATCAATGGAAAATGATCCTGCCAAGCTGAACCAAAATCCATAACGCACGCTCAAAGCATATCCTCCAAACTACGGATAGTGCGCTCTGTCTGACGATCTGTAGTGACCCAACCCGGATTCACTAACTAATCAGAGTTACGATAAAAGTGCATGCAATTAAAACTTAAAGCGTAAAGAGAAGATAATTAAAATACAACAAATCCAATCGGCATAATACAACCGACGATATCACAAGTGTATAAGTACTGTTATACAACCAAATCGAAGGTTCAGGGTAAACAAATCCCTACCCTCTACAACCTTGCACTCTCCAAAGCTCAATCCTGCTGAGAGCCGCCTGGACCGTCCAGCCTCAAACGTGCCCCGCCACAAGGTACACCACGATACCCAAACACAGAGGCGTGAGCAACAACACTCAATACGAAAGCAATGATATAAATACAAATATGCGCATACAGATGATTTAAAACTCAAGTGTAAACACTCGCTCATGGCGCCGGGAATAAACAGTACCGGCTAGAGAGCGACTCCGCGGGGTACTCGTATACTCCATATCAGGGTTGAGCCAACCCCATCCTGACCCGAATCCAAAACAGGATACAAGTCCCATCTGAAAATTGTCATACCTAACTCGAGTCCAAAATGAGATCATAGTTCCCTATGGAGACTGTCAATGAATCACATCTCTCCGGATGCAGTCACACGTAAAATCATGTATGTGCTAAGACGGTAAAACATGCTAAAACATGATAAAGCATATAGCACATACTCATGCAACATACATGCAAATATATCATGCCGGCTATCTCGGTCAGTACTTACGTACCTCTAACACTGCTGGTCAAACCTAGCTCCACTTGTCTAGACTCCAAGCCTACTAGTCCAGTCTACTTGCTACTACAATGCAAATATCCATGCATCAACAATAAAGCTCTAAAAGCCTTAACTAAGCTAATGCATACTCCTAAATATTTTTAGGATGCCAAAGCTATACCTGCGTCCGTCATTAGCCCTTTGCTGTAGATATCCTCAAAACTAGGCCATAGCTCCGCGACGATGTCTAGATCACTAAGCCACTTTCGGATTTCGCGTAGGACGCCTAGATCTCCCTAGATCTGAGTTAGAAGGCTTAGGAATTGAGATAGAAGAGAGGAAATGTGCGAGTCACAAATGAACCTCGGCTCATCTATTTATAGACGACGTTCGGGCCGTCCGAACTTGGATTCGGGCCCTCCGAACTGTTCGGATCCTCCGATCATAACTTCGGATCGTCCGAACATGATCGGACCGTCCGATCCTTACTTCGGATCCTTCGAAGTCCCATCAGTGATGTCAGCCATGATGTCACCTTGTTGACGTAATTGATGATGTAAGCCCTAACCCTGTTCGGGTCCTCCGATCCCACCGAAGGAGCCTTCGATCCTCTTCGGATCCTCCGAACTCCTCTTCGGATCATCCGAACTCCTTGGGCCTCCGATCCTGACTCCGATCACGTTCGGGTCCTCCGAACACCAGTTCGGAGCGTCCGAACCTCCAGAGCCATGCCCATCATGTTCGAGTATCCTAGATCTATTTTCGGACTCCGTTAATCCATTTGGAATTTCTTTAATCATGTTTTATTAAATTTAAACATGATCACTTGATTAATTACCTATTTAATCATTACTTTTGGATACGGGCTACTACATTCTCCCCTACTTAAGAAATTTCGTCCTCGAAATTAAAGTCAGAGGAAAAGTACAGGATTCAACATGAATATCCCTTTATACAATTGAACAAGTACAAACTCGGTACAAAGAAGTACAAAATCTCAAAATAACTCGGGGTGCTCGGCTAACATCCGACTCTCCAACTCCCAAGTACCTTCCTCTGTACTTCTGCGCTGCCACTGTACCATCACCAAAGGTATACGCTTGTTACGAAGTACCTTGTTCTTTCTGTCTAGAATCCGCAGGGGTTTCTCCACATACGATAGATCCCGATCTACCTTTACCTTGGTCGGATGCAAAGTATGCCACTCGTCCACCACATACTGCCTCAACAAGGACACGTGGAACACATTGTGGATCTCCGAAAGATCGGGTGGCAAGGCCAGACGATAAGCAACATCCCCAACCTTCTCGAGAATCTCGAAAGGACAATAAATCTCGGTGTCAGCTTACCCTTGCGACCAAACCTCATCACCTTCCGGAAAGGTGACACACGCAAGAAAACATGCTCTCCCACCTCGAAGTGTAACGGCCTCCAGTGGGTGTTCGCATAGCTAGCCTGTCGATCCTGGGCCGCTTTAATCCTACATCGGATCAACTCCACTGCACTAATCATTTGCTGAATCATCTGAGTACCCTCAACCTGACGCTCGCTAACCTCATCCCAAAACAAAGGTGTATGACAACGACGTCCATAAAGAGCCTCAAATGGTGCCATGCCAATTCTGCGATGGAAACTATTGTTATAAGCGAACTCCACCCAGGGTAAATGATCATGCCACGCTGGACCAAAATCCATCACCGCCGCGCGAAGCATATCCTCTAAAGTGCGAATAGTACGCTCCGACTGTCCGTTCGTCTCTGGATGATAAGCCGTACTCAAGCTCAAGGTAGTACCAAGGGCTCACTGGAAACTACCCCAAAATTTTGAGGTGAATCTCGGATCTCTATCGCTGACAATGCTCAACAGAATCCCATGAAATCGAACAATCTCCTGCACATACAATTGCGCCATCCTATCAAAGGTGTAATCGCGGTTATAGGGAAGAAAATGCGCTGACTTCGACAACCGATCCACGACAACCCAAATAGCATCACAATTCCTGGAAGATATAGGCAAGTGGGTGACAAAGTCCATCGTCACATGCTCCCACTTCCATTCAGGAATATCTAAGCTGTGAAGTAACCCTCCGGGTCGTCTAAACTCTGCCTTGACCTGCTGACACACAAGGCATTGGGATACGAACTGATAAACACTGTGCTTCATCCCTTTCCACCAAAATCGAGTGCGAAGATCCTTATACATCTTCATGCTGCCTGGATGTACAGAAAATCGACTACGGTGAGCTTGCGATAAGATCTCATCCCTCAAAGTAGAGTCCTCGGGTACCACAACTCGACTAGAAAGACACAACAGACCATCTCCCTGCAAATGGAAACCAAAAGTATTACTACCCTCAGCCAAACGGGCCAACTTCTGAGTCTTTAGATCAGAATTTTGAGTTTCCCGAATTCGTCGATACAACGTTGGCTCTGCAAGCACAGAAGAAACACGAATCCCTTGCTGTTCTTTCTTATGACAAAATGTGAATCCCAAAGAACAACACTCCTCCACTGCCTTCGAAACTGAACTAGTACGAAGGGAACTCACATAAACTTTGCGACTAAGAGCATCAGCAACAGGATTTGAAGAACCTGGATGGTACTTGATCTCACAATCGTAATCCTTCAACAGATCCATCCAACGACGCTGCCGCATGTTCAACTCAGCCTGAGTGAACAGATACTTCAAACTCTTATGATCGGTGAAGATCTCAAATCGTTCTCCATACAAATAGTGTCGCCATATCTTAAGAGCAAAGACAATGGCTGCTAGCTCCAAATCGTGTACAGGATAGTTTTCCTCGTGAGTCTTCAACTGTCTGGAAGCATAAGCGATCACGTGGCCATTCTGAGTCAACACACACCCCAAACCCTGGAGAGAAGAATCAGTGAAGACTACCAAACCACCTGATCCAGACGGTATAGCAAGAACTGGAGCTGTCGTCAGACGACGTCTCAACTCACGAAAACTGTCTTCACAAGCATCAAACCAAACGAAAGAAACGTATTTCTTTGTCAACTGAGTCAAAGGCTTAGCTATCTAAGAGAAATTCTCGATAGTATCCTGCTAAACCCAGGAAACTATGAATCTCAGAAGCTCTAGTCGGACGTGACCAATTCAAAATAGCCTCTGTCTTGCTAGGATCAACAGATACGCCCTCATGAGAAATGACATGACCAAGGAACACAACTCGGTCAATCCAGAAGTCACACTTACTCAGCTTTGCGTACAACTGTCTCTCCTTCAAGACCTTCAGTACAGTATAGAGATGGTAGGCATGCTCATCCATGCTGCGAGAATACACCAAAATGTCATCGATGAACACCACCACGAACTTATCCAGAAAGTCATGGAAACCTCTGTTCATCAAATCCATAAAAACAGCTGGAGCATTCGTCAGACCAAACGGCATCACTAGAAACTCATAGTGTCAATACCGCGTACGAAATGCTGTCTTAGGAACATCCTCCTGTCGAACTCGCAACTGATGATACCCAGATCGAAGATCAATCTTCGAATAGACAGAAGTACCCTGCAACTGATCAAAGAGATCATCTTTCCGTGGAAGAGGATACTTATTCTTCACTGTCACCTGATTCAACTGACGGTACTCAATACACAACCGCATCGAACCATCCTTCTTCTTGACAAACAGTACTGAGGCTCCCCATGGCGAAACGCTAGGTCGAATATAACCCTTATCAAGAAGATCTTGCAATTGCTTCTGTAGTTCTTTCATTTCTGACGATGCCAATCGGTAAGGAGTTCTGGAAATCGGTGCAGTCCCTAGCACTAACTCAATGCCAAACTCAATCTCCCTAACAGGTGGCAAACCTGGAATCTCCTCCGGAAATACATCTGGAATGTCACAAACCACTGGTATCTCTTGGATATCTGGCTCTCCAAAGGATGCGTCAATGGTGTAGATAAGGTATCCTTCCCCGCCAGACTCTAAAGCACGCCGGTCCTTCAGAGCTGAAACCACCGGCATCGGGGGTCGCGCTCCCTTACCATAGAAATACCATGACTCATCATCCTCTAGACGAAACTGAACAAACCTCTGATAGCAATCCACTATCACTCGGTAGGTAGTCAATAGATCTATCCCAATGATGCAATCGAAATCCTCCATTGCTAGAATCATTAGGTTAGCACTAAGCTGATGTCCCTCGAAATCCAAAACACAACTCACAACTAGACACTTGGCTAAAACCTCTCTCCCCATAGGAGGAGAAACCACTAGCAACACGTCTAAATGAATAAACGGCAATCTATACTTCTTAGCAAAATGTGCTGAGACAAAAGAATGCAATGCACCGATATCAATTAAAACATATGCAGGAAAACCACATAAACTATAGATACCTGCAATCATCCGATCACTGTCAGCCTCTGCCTGCTCCTGGTTAAGCGCAAAGACCTGACCCTGGGCACGTGGCCTCAAAGAAGAATGACCCCGAGAAGGAGTTTGAGTAGGCTGTCTCTAAGACTGCTGCGGCTGCTGGCGTTGCTGCGAATACTGCTGCTGAAAAGGTGGCTGCTGGTACTGAGGTGGCTGAACAGATGCCTGAGAACCTCCGGAACCACTCACTGCCCCAATCAGCATAGGAAAATCTCTCTTCATGCGACCCTCCTGGCCATACTGGAAACATGCAGTGGTCGATCGACCACATTGTCCTGGAGGATGCCTGCGTCTGCACTAACTACATCGGTTCGGTCCCTGTCCACCAAAACGATGCACTCCCTCAGACCTAGAGGAAGGAGAAGAAGTACCTCCTGGTTTCTTGAAAGATTGTCCTCTCGGACCCAAAGGACTAGAGCTCACTGGCCTGGAAGAAGAAGAGTAAGGCCCCCTGTTCTTCTGAATACTGTCCTTAGCCTGATGACAACGGTCCACCAAATCCTCGTAAGTCCCATCGCCGCCCACAACAACCATCCGATGAATATCAGGGTTCAACCCTTGAAGGAAATGATCAAACTTCGCCATAGAACTATCAGCAACATGAGGACAAAGAGGTAACAGATCAAAGAACTTCTGCTGGTACTCCTCGATCGTCATCATCCCCTGTCGAAACTCAACAACTCACTGGCTTTTGCCTGACGAAGAGCTGGAGGAAAATATAACCTCTGATAAGCAGTACGGAACTCAACCCAAGTAGCTGCACCTCTAGCTGCTATGAACGGTGCGGAAGTAGATCTCCACCACTTCCTCGCTCTGCCCTCAAGCATAAAGGCAAGAATCTCCATCCTATCCTCAGCCGTGCAATGGAACTCCTGGAAGCACTGCTCCATCCTCTCAAGCCAATCCTCCGCCTCTTCAGCTGTCTCACCACCCGTCAAATGCTTCGGGCTAACCTCCTTGAATCTGCGCATACTCACTCGCTTGCGCTCCTCTGACTGACCACGACGACGTCTACGATCATCTGGATTGCCCCAACGACCGCCGCCTCCGCTATCGTGGCTCTCATCGTAATCTGCCATCTGTTACATAAGAACAGATAATTACTTAATCCGCTTTACGATATTCCCAGTGCAATGCTCTCTGATATCAAAAATGTAGTGACCCAACCCGGATCCACTAACTAATCAGAGTTACGATAAAACCGCATGCAATTAAAACTTAAAGCATAAAGAGCATATAATTAAAATACAACAAATCCAACCGACGATATCACAAGTGTATAAGTACTGTTATACAACCAAATCGAAGGTTCAAGGTAAACAAATCCCTACCCTCTACAACCTCGCACTCTCCAAAGCTCAATCCTGTTGAGAGCCGCCTGGACCATCCAGCCTCAAACCTGCCCCGCCACAAGGTACACCACGATACCCAAACACAGAGGCGTGAGCGACAACGCTCAATACGAAAGCAATGATATAAATACAAATATGCGCATACAGATGATTTAAAACTCAAGTGTAAACACTCGCTCATGGCGTCGGGAATATACAGTACCGGCTAGAGAACGACTCCGCGGGGTACTCGTATACTCCATATCAGGGCTGAGCCAACCCCATCCTGACCCGAATCCAAAACAGGATACAAGTCCCATCTGAAAACTGTCATACCTGACTCAAGTCCAAAATGAGATCATAGTTCCCTATGGAGACTGTCAATGACTCACATCTCTCCGGATGCAGTCACACGTAAAATCATGTATGTGCTAAGACGGTAAAACATGCTAAAACATGATAAAGCATATAGCACATACTCATGCAACATACATGAAAATATATCATGCCGGCTATCTCGGTCAGTACTTACGTACCTCTAACACTGCTGGTCAAACCTAGCTCCGCTGATCTAGACTCCAAGCCTACTAGTCCAATCTACTTGCTACTACAATGCAAATATCCATGCATCAACAATAAAGCTTTAAAAGCCTTAACTAAGCTAATGCATACTCCTAAATATTTTTAGGATTCCAAAGCTATACCTGCGTCCGCCGTTAGCCCTTTGTTGTAGATAGCCTCAAAACTAGGCCATAGCTCCGCGACGACGTCTAGATCACTAAGCCACTTCCGGATTTCCCGTAGGACGCCTAGATCTCCCTAGATCTGAGTTAGAAGGCTTAGGAATTGAGAGAGAAGAGAGGAAATGTGCGAGTCACAAATGAACCTCGGCTCCACTATTTATAGACGACGTTCGGGCCGTCCAAACTTGGATTCGGGCCCTCCGAACTGGTTCGGATCCTCTGATCATAACTTCGGATCGTCCGAACACGATCGGACCGTCCGATCCTTACTTCGGATCCTCCGAAGTCCCATCAGTGATGTCAGCCATGATGTCACCTTGCTGACGTAATTGATGACGTAAGCCCTAACCCTGTTCGGGTCCTCCGATCCCACCGACGGAGCCTCCAATCCTCTTCGGATCCTCTGAACTCCTCTTCGGATCGTCCGAACTCCTCGGGCCTCCGATCCTGACTCCGATCACGTTCGGGTCCTCTGAACACCAGTTCGGAGCGTCCGAACCTCCCGAGCCATGCCCATCATGTTTGAGTATCCTGGATCTATTTTCGGACTCCGTTAATCCATTTGGAATTTCTTTAATCATGTTTTATTAAATTTAAACATGATCACTTGATTAATTACCTATTTAATCATTACTTTTGGATACGGGTTACTACACGATCTGTCTTCGGATGATAGGCAGTTCTCAAACTGAGAGTAGTGCTCATCGCACGCTGAACACTCCTCCAGAATCTGGATGTAAACCTGAGGTCTCGATCGCTGACAATGCTCACAGGCACTCCATGAAGTCGAACGATCTCCTGGATGTACAACTGAGCCATACGATATGTAGTAACCCAACCCGGATCCACTACCTAATCAGAGTTAGAGTAAAAGTGCATGCAATAAAAGCTTAAAGCGTAAAGAGCGGATAATTAAAATACAACAAATCCAATCGGCAGAATACAACCGACGATATCACAAGTGTATAAGTACTGTTATACAACCAAATCGAAGGTTCAGGGTAAATAAATCCCTACCCTCTACAACCTCGCACTCTCCAAATCTCAATCCTGTTGAGAGAAGCGTGGACCGTCCAGCCTCAAACCTGCCTCGCCACAAGGTACACAATACCCAAACACAGGGGCGTGAGCTAGAACACTCAATATGAAGCAATGATATAAATACAAATATGCGCACACA
Organism: Henckelia pumila; assembly: GCF_033568475.1. Taxonomy (NCBI): domain Eukaryota; kingdom Viridiplantae; phylum Streptophyta; class Magnoliopsida; order Lamiales; family Gesneriaceae; genus Henckelia; species Henckelia pumila. The sequence continues at coordinate 468,291 of NW_027331788.1, forward strand.
GATGATTTAAAACTCAATTGAAAACACTTTCTCAAGGCGCCGAGAATATACAGTACCGGCTAGAGAGCGACTCCGCGGGGTACTCGTATACTCCATATCAGGGCTGAGCCAACCCCATCCTGACCCGAATCCAAAACATGATACAAGTCCCATATGGAAACTGTCATACCTGACTCGAGTCCAAAATGAGATCATAGTTCCCTATGGAGACTATCAATGACTCACATCTCTCCGGATGCAGTCACACGTAAAATCATGTAGGTGCTAAGATGGTAAAACATGCTAAAACATGATAAAGCATATAGCACATACTCATGCAACATACATGCAAATATATCATGCCGGCTATCTCGGTCAGTACTTACGTACCTCTAACACTGATGGACAACCTAGCTCCACTGGCCTATACTCCAAGCCTACTAGTCCAGTCTACTGCTACTACAATGAAAATATCCATGCATCAATGATAAAGCTCTAAAAGCCTTAACTAAGCTAAAGCATACTCCTAAATATTTTTAGGATGCCAAAGCTATACCTGCGTCGGTCGTTAGCCCTTTGCTGTCGATAGCCTCAAAACTAGGCCATAGCTCCGCGACGACGCCTAGATCACTAAGCCACTTCCGGATTCCCCGTAGGACGCCTAGATCTCCATAGATCTGAGTTAAAAGGCTTAGCAATTGAGAGAGAAGAGAGGAACTTGGTGCGAGAAAATGAATTCTCGGACCCTCTATTTATAGACAGCGTTCGGAACCTCTGATCCCGGTTCGGAACGTCCGATCATGATCGGAACCTCCGATCGCACCTTCGGAGCTTCCGATCGCTCAATATTACATCAGCCATGATGTCACCTTTCTGACATAAGCGATGACATGTGCCCTGGTCCAGATCGGAGCTTTCGATCTCGCCGACGGAGTTTCCGATCTCGATCGGAGCCTTCGATCCTGGCACGGAGCTTCCGATCCACTTCGGATCCTCCAAAGTCTACTTCGGAGCGTCCGATCCTGCTGAACCAATTCAACTAATTCGATTGCTCCGAATCCATTTCTGAAGTCCGTTATCCCAACAGGAACTTACTTAATCATGTTTTACTTAATCTAAACATGATCACATGATTAATTACTCATTAATCACTAATTAGAAATGCGGGTTACTACATTCTCCCCCACTTAAGAAATTTCGTCCTCGAAATTTAAGTCTTAGAGGAAAACATAAATAGCCAACCAAACGTTCTTTATTACAACTGAACAAGTATAAAATCGATACAAAGAAGTACAAAATCTCAAAATAACTCGGGGTGCTCGGCTAACATCCGGCTCTCCAACTCCCAGGTAGCTTCCTCTGTCCCTCTGCGTTGCCACTGTACCTTCACCAACGGTATACGCTTGTTACGAAGTACCTTGTCCTTCCTATCAAGAATCCGCAGGGGTTTCTCCTCATACGATAGATCCCGATCTACCTTTACCTCAATCGGATGCAAAATATGCGACTCGTCCGCCACATACTGCCTCAACAAGGACACGTGGAACACATCGTGGATCTCCAAAAGATCGGGTGGCAAGGCCAGACGATAAGCCACATCCCCAACCTTCTCGAGAATCTCGGAAGGACCAATAAATCTAGGTGTCATCTTACCCTTGCGACCAAATCTCATCACGTTCCGGAAAGGTGACACACGCAAGAAAACATATTCCCCTACCTCAAAATGAAGTGGCCTGCGGTGAGTGTTCGCGTAGCTAGCCTATCGATCCTGGGTTGCCTTAATCCTGCGTCGGATCAACTCTACTGCATCAATCATCTGCTGAATCATCTGAGGACCCTCAACCTGACGCTCGCCAACCTCATCCCAAAACAAAGGAACGACGTCCATAAAGAGCCTCAAATGGTGCCATGCCAATGCTGCGATGGAAACTATTGTTGTAGGCGAACTCCACCAATGGTAAATGATCATGCCACGCGGGACCAAAATCCATCACCGCCGCGCGAAGCATATCCTCTAAAGTGAGAATAGTACGCTCCGACTGTCCGTCCGTCTCTGGATGATAAGCCATACTCAAGCTTAAAGTAGTACCAAGGGCTCGCTGGAAACTACCCCAAAATCTCGAGGTGAATCTCGGATCTCTATCGATGACAATGCTCAACGGAATCCCATGCAATCGAACAATCTCCCGCACATACAATTGCGCCATCCCATCAAAGGTCTAATCGCGGTTATAGGGAAGAAAATGCGCTGACTTCGACAACCGATCCACGACAAGCCAAATAGCATCACAATTCCTGGAAGACATAAGCAAGTGGGTGACAAAGTCCATCGTCACATGCTCCCACTTCCATTCAGGAATTCATAGGCTTTGAAGTAACCCTTCGGGTTGTCTAAACTCTGCCTTGACTTGTTGACACACAAGGCATCGGGATACAAACTGATAAATGCTGTGCTTCATCCCTTTCCACCAAAATCGAGTGTAAAGATCCTTATACATCTTCATGCTACCTAGATGTACAGAGAATCGACTGCGGTGAGCTTGCGATAAGATCTCATCCCTCAAAGTAGAGTCCTCGGGTACCACAACTCGACCAGAAAGACACAATAGACCGTCTCCCTGCAAATGGAAACCAGAAGTATTATCACCTTCAGCAAAACGGGTTAACTTTTGTGTCTTCAGATCAGAATCCTGAGCTTCCCGGATTCGTCGATACAACGCTGGCTCTACAAGCACAGAAGAAACACGAATCCCTTGATGTTCTTTATTATGACAGAATGTGAATCCTGAAGAACAACACTCTTCCACTGCCTTCCGTAACGAACTGGTACGAAGGGAACTTGCATAGACTTTGCGACTAAGCGCATCAGCAACAGGATTTGAAGAACCTGGATGGTACTTGATCTCACAATCATAATCCTTCAACAGATCCATCCAATGATGCTGCCGCATGTTCAACTCAGCCTGAGTGAATAGATACTTCAAACTTTTATGATCTGTGAAAATCTCAAATCATTCTCCGTACAAATAGTGACGCCATATCTTAAGAGCAAAGACAATGGTTGCAAGCTCTAAATCATGAACGGGATAGTTCTCCTTGTGAGTCTTCAGTGTACTATCGGCTATAGGAAATGAAATGAGCTGACTTGGTGAGTCGGTCCACCACAACCCTGATAGCATCACAATTTCTCGAGGATACCGGTAAATGGGTCATGAAATCCATCGTGATAAGCTCCCATTTCCACTCAGGAATAGGCAGACTGTGAAGCAAACCTCCAGGTTGTCGGTGCTCTGCCTTGACCTGCTGACAAACCAAGCATTTTGAAACATACTAATACACGCCGCGTTTCATTCCCTTCCATAAAAACCGAGTACGTAGGTCCTTGTACATGTTGTTGCTTCCCGGATGGATACTCAACTTAGTGCGATTTGCCTGAGACAAGATCTTCTCTCGCAACTCTTCATCCTCCGGAATCACAAGCCTACCAGACAAAAACAGAAAACTATCTGACTGATAATGAAATCCAGACATGCTACCCTCGTTGGATAGATGAGCCAAATTCTGGGTCTTCGGATCAGACATCTGAGCTTCTCGAATTCGCGAATACAAGGCTAGCTCAGATAATATTGCAAAAATCTGGATACCCTGCATACCCTTCTTGTGCTTGAAGGTATACCCTGAAGAACAAAAATCCTCGATCGCACGAGATATCAAACAAATATGAAGTGCAAACAGTCGTACCTTGCGACTCAAGGCATCAGCAGTGAGATTAGCAGTTCCCGGATGGTACTTAATATAGCAATCATAGTCCTTAAGCAAGTTCATCCAACGCCTCTGCCTCATGTTCAACTCCTCTTGAGTGAACAAATACTTCAGACTCTTGTGGTTGGTGAAGATCTCAAATTTCTCGCCATACAGATAATGGTGCCAGATCTTCAAAGCGAACACAATAGCTGCCAACTCCAAATCATGAACCGGATAATTGTCCTCGTGGACATTCAAATGTCTAGAAGCGTATGCGATCACATGCCCATTCTGAGTCAGAACACAACCTAACCCCTGAAGAGAAGCATCTGTGTACACCACATACCCTCCAGATCCTGATGGTAATGCCAACACCGGCGCAGAAGTCAACCACCATCAAAGCTCACAAAAATTATCCTCACACTAGGAGGAACACTCGAAATCAACACCCTGCGGGTAAGCTGCGTCAACGGTTGAGCTAGCTGTGAGAAGTTCAAACTGAAGCGACGATAATATCCTGCTAGACCCAAAAAACTATGGATCTCAGCAACCGTCGTCGGACGTGACCAATTAAGCACAACCTCGATCTTGTTTGGATCAACAGAAATCCCTTCCCTGGATATGATATGGCCAAGAAAGACCACTCGATCCATCCAAAACTCACACTTACTCAGTTTGGCATACAACTGCTCACTTCAAAGAGTCTGCAGTACCAACCGCAAGTAAGAAACGTGCTCGTCTGTATCGCGCGAATATACCATAATGTCTTCGATGAAAGCCACGACAAATTTATCCAGAAACTCTCTGAAGACATGGTTCATCAGATCCATTGTAGTGACCCTTACCCGGATCACCTACTAAACAGAACTTAGGCATGCAATTAACTTAATTAAACAGGTATCAGAATAAAACTGTGGAAACCATAAACATTATACAATCCCAAGTAAAGGAATCTGTAATTTATCCAATAATATACAACCAAATCGAATAGCTGTATAAACCCAAACAACAGTAATAAAACCTAGACGAAGCTCCAGCTGTCCAACCACTGACTAGCCCCTCTTGGATCCACCCTCCTCGTCCAATCGCAAACCTGCCCCATGGAATAGGGTGTCCAGAAACATAGAGTACGAGACGTGAGCATAAAACGCTCAGTGCGAGAGTATGAGTATACATGCATGCAAAGTGAACTCCCTATAGACTCGAGGTCAAGGATCAGATAACAGAGACAGACCGGGCCCTGGTATGTAGCACGCTGTGCCGTCGCTTCAGGAGGTGGCTCCCATACCGAGATAACCGTGGATACGCCGGACCCAAATCGATGGAAGTCCATCCACTAACAGGATAGGGTACAACCCTACTAACAGACATCTCGAAAGAGATACAGCAAGATGCAAATGAATACAGCATAATATCATGACATATAAATCATGCAGTCACATAATACATGCACACTCAGTCAGGATATCTCGAACAGTACTTTCGTACCTCAAAACGGTGCAAGCTCTACCAACTCTAGGTCCACGCCTATAGTCTGCTCTACACTGCCAAATGATACTACTATCATTAAAGTGCTCTAAAAGCCTTAACTAAGCTATTGCATACTCCTAAATATTTATAGGAAGCAAAAGCTATACCTTCGTCCGTCGTTAGCCCTTTGATGGCGATGCCTCCAGAACTTGGGCACAATTATGCTACGTGTAAAGGAGAACTCGGAATTGGCAAATGGAAGTGAAGCCTCGGCCTTCTATTTATAGACAATGATCGGAACTTCCGATCCTTGATCGGAACGTCCGAACCACGATCGGAACGTCCGATCCTGCCATCGGAGCTTCCGAAGATCCTGATCTGCCACGTGTCAAAATATCACTTGTTGTCTCCGGATAGGGGTGATCGGAGCTTCCGGTCCTGATCGGAGCTTCCGATCTTGCCACACGTCATGCCTGACGTAATATCTATCGGAGCTTCCGATCCTGATCGGAGCTTCCGAACTCACCTTCGGAGCTTCCGAACTCTACCCAAGTAATTATGATTAATTTCTTAATTACTGATTTTGGTTACGGGCTACTACATTCTCCCCCACTTAAGATATTTCGTCCTCGAAATCAGATCTTAAGTACCGAATGCAAAAACAAAAATTAGAAACATTCTTTATTCAAATCAAACATTTACAGAGTTTGAAACTGAATACATCTTAAAGAATGAAATCAAAACAACTCAGGATGTTCTTTACGCATCCTGTCCTCAAGCTCCCAAGTAGCTTCCTCAGTGCCTCGGCGCTGCCACTGAACTAAAACCAAAGGAATGACTTTGTTCCGTAAAACCTTATCCTTATAATCCAGGATACGAAGAGGTTTCTAAACATAAGTCAAATCCTTGTCTACCTGAACCTCAGACCGCTGCAGAATATGAGATTCATCCGCCACATACCGTCGCAACAGAGATACGTGGAACACGTCGTGAATACTGGATAGATGCGGTGGCAAAGCTAGTCGATAAGCCAAATCGCCAATGCTCTCCAAGATCTCAAACGGACCGATAAATCTGGGAGACAACTTGCCCTTAAGGCCAAATCTGAGAGTCTTGCGGAACGGTGACACTCTCAGAAACACTTTCTCCCCGACCTCGAACTGCAAGGGCCTACGCTTGATATTAGCATAACTGGCCTGACGATCCTGTGCAGTCTTAATCCGTTTCTTGATTTGCTCAACAATGTCTATCGCCTGCTGGATAAACTCCGGTCCCTCAGCCTGTCTCTCCCCCACTTCTTCCCAGAAGAGTGGAGTACGACAACGTCGCCCACACAACGCCTCAAAAGGTGCCATCCCAATACTAGTATGATAGCTGTTGTTGTAAGCGAACTCGATCAACGGCAAATGATCCTGCCAGGCTGAACCAAAGTCCATGACGCACGCTCTAAGCATATCCTCCAAAGTACGGATAGTGCGCTCTGACTGACCATCAGTCTCCGGATGATAGGTTGTACTCAAACTGAGAGTAGTACCCATCGCACGCTGAACACTCCCCCAGAATCTAGAAGTAAACCTGGGGTCCCGATCGCTGACAATGCTCACAGGCACTCCATGAATTCGGACGATCTCCTGAATGTACATCCGTTCCATGCGATCCACAGAGTACTCTCGGCTATAGGCAATGAAATGCGCTGACTTGGTGAGTCGGTCCACCACAACCCAGATAGCATCACAGTTCCTCGGGGATACCGGCAAATGGGTCACAAAGTCCATTGTGATAAACTCCCATTTCCATTCAGGAATAGGCAGACTGTGAAGCAATCCTCCAGGTCGTCGGTGCTCTGCCTTGACCTGTTGACACACCAAACATCTCGAAACAAACTGATAAACACTGCGTTTCATTCCCTTCCACCAGAAACGAGTACGTAGATCCTTGTACATCTTGTTGCTCCCAGGATGAATACTCAACTTAGTGCGATGCGCCTGAGACAAAATCTCCTCTCGCAACTCTTCGTCCTGCGGAATCACAAGCCTACCAGACAAACACAGAAAGCCATCTGACTGATAATGAAATCCAGACGAGCTACCCTCGTTAGCTAGACGAGCTAAATGCTGGGTCTTTGAATCAGACATCTGAGCATCTCGGATCCGCGAATACAAGGCTGGCTCAGATAATATTGCAAACATCTGGATACTCTGCATACCTTTCTTATGCTTGAAGGTATAACCTGAAGTACAACAGTCACTGATCGCACTAGACATCGAACAAGTCTGAAGTGCGGATAGTCGCACCTTGCGACTCAAAGCATCAGCGGTGAGATTAGCAGCTCCCGGATGGTACTTAATCTCGCAATCATTGTCCTTAAGCAAGTCCATCCAACGTCTCTGCCTCATGTTCAACTCCGCATGAGTGAACAAATACTTGAGACTCTTATGGTCGGTGAAGATCTCAAATTTCTCGCCATACAGATAATGACGCCAGATCTTCAAAGCGAACACAATGGCTGCTAACTCCAAATCATGGACTGGGTAGTTGTCCTCGTGAAGCTTCAGCTGTCTAGAAGCGTATGCGATCACATGCCCATTCTGAGTCAGGACACAACCTAACCCCTGAAGAGAAGCATCCGTGTATACCACATACCCTCCAGATCCTGACGGTAATGCCAACAACGGCGCAGAAGTCAACCGCCGTCGAAGCTCACAGAAATTCTCCTCACACTCAGAGGACCACTCGAAATCCATACCCTTGCGGGTAAGCTGCGTCAACGGTCGAGCTAACTGAGAGAAGTTCAGAATGAAACGACGATAATACCCTGCTAGACCCAGAAAACTACGGATCTGAGCAACTGTCGTCGGACGCGACCAATTAAGTACCGCTTCAATCTTGCTTGGATCAACATAAATCCCCTCCTTGGATATGATATGGCCAATAAAGACCACTCTATCCATCCAGAACTCACACTTACTCAGCTTAGCGTACAATTGCTCATCTCGAAGAGTCTGCAGTACCAACCGCAAGTGAGAAACATGTTCTTCCGTATTACGTGAATAAACCAAGATGTCGTCAATGAAGACCACGACAAACTTGTCCAAGTACTTCCTGAAGACACGGTTCATCAAATCCATGAATATAGCTGGTGCATTAGTCAAACCAAATGGCATCACTAGGAACTCGTAATGCCCATAGCGAGTACGGAATGCATTCTTGGCTACGTCCTGATCACGGACTCTCAGCTGATGATACCCAGATCTCAAGTCAATCTTGGAGTAAACTGATGTGCCCTGCAGCTGGTCAAATAAGTCATCAATACGAGGCAACGGATACTTGTTCTTCACAGTGACTCGATTCAGCTGCCGATAGTCAATGCACAGCCGCATCGACCCATCCTTCTTCTTCACGAAAAGAACAGGAGCTCCCCAAGGAGATACACTAGGACGAATGTACCCCTTGTCCAAAATATCCTGTAGCTGATTCTTCAACTCACGCATCTCTGACGGAGCCAGACGATACGGTGCTCTAGAAATAGGCGAAGTACCCGGCATCAACTCTATGCCAAACTCGACTTCCCTAGCAGGAGGAAAACCCGGAATCTCATCAGGAAATACATCTGGAAATTCATCCACAACAGGAATGCTCTCTATCCCAATACTCTCAGCGGACAAATCAACTGCATAGATAAGGTAGCCTTCCCCGCCAGATTCTAGAGCTCGATAGGCTCTCAAAGCTGATACCAAAGGCATCGGGGGTCGCGCTCCCTCACCATAGAAAAACCAGCTCTCACTCCCCTTTGGATGAAAGCGTACTAATCTCTGATAGCAGTCCACTGAAGCTCGATAGGTAGTCAACATATCTATTCCCCAAATGCAATCAAAGTCGTCCATCGCCAGGACCATGAGATTCGCTAACAGAATATTCCCTTCGAACTCTAAAGGGCAACCCATCACTAGACGCTTAGCCAAAGCAGATTGGCCCGTCGGAGTAGAAATAGACATCACTACGTCTAGTGCAATGCATGGTAACTTATGCCTCTTAACAAAACGTGCAAAAATGAAGGAATGAGATGCTCCAATGTCAATAAGTACAAGAGCAGGTATACCATAAAGCAGAAATGTACCTGCGATGACTTTCTCATTCTCCTCCACAGCCTGATCATGTCTCAGGGCAAACACCTGGCCAGAAGCTCGTGGCCTCAAATAAGAACTCCCAGCAGACTGTCCCTGCGACCTCTGCTGTACGGTGGCCTGAGAACCAGATCCTGAACCAGAACCAGAACTGCCTCCCCCAGACAGTGGACAATCCCTCCGGATATGACCAGTCTCTCCACAACGGAAACAAGCTCCAGAAGCTCTACGGCACTTGTCGGATGGATGGTTCTTTCCACAGTGATCACACTTGTCCTTCTTACCGAAACGGACAACACCTCCAGAACCAGAGGAAGAAGAAGATCCAGACTTCTTGAAAGTTTGGGCACGGGGACCCAAAGAACTAGCAGGCCTCGACTGAGGGAAAGACCTGTTCCGCCGAATGCTGTCCTCCGCCTGGTGACAACGGCTCACCAAACCCTCGTAGGACATGTCGTCGCCAACCGCCACCCGATCATGGATCTCAGGGTTAAGGCCCTGAAGGAATAGATTATACTTCATCTCTGAGCTATCAGCAATCTCGGGGCAATTGGATAGCAGATCAAAGAACCTCTGCTGATACTCATCGATAGACATGGCTCCCTGTCGCAGACTCAGTAGCTCGCCCGCCTTCGACTGTCGGAGTGCAGGAGGAAAATACCGCTTTTGGAAAGCTGTGCGGAACTCGGCCTAGGTGGCCACTCCTCTCGCCGCAACAAAAGGTGCAGAAGTAAACCTCCACCACCTGCGCGCACGCCCATCCAGAAGATAGCCAAGGGTCTCCACCTTCTGCTCCTCGGTGCATTGGAAAGTCTGAAAATTCGTCTCCATGCGGTCTAACCAGTTCTCCGCATCCTCCGGAGACTCACCTCCAACTAAGGGCTTAGGACCCATAGCTAAGAATCGACGCATAGTGAAACGCTCGTCGTCATGATGACGATGACGCCGTTCTCGACGAGGCTCCCGGTCGGCATCACCCCAACGCCCACCAACACTGCCATGAGCACTCCGGTCGTCATGATTTGCCATCTACAAAAATACCTCAAGATGAGACTAAATCCCAAGAATTCTTTTGCATGCTCTGATACCATAAATGTAGTGACCCTTACCCGGATCACCTACTAAACAGAATTTAGGCATGCAATTAACTTAATTAAACAGGTATCAGAATAAAACTGCGGAAACCATAAACATTATACAATCCCAAGTAAAGGAATCTGTAATTTATCCAATAATATATAACCAAATCGAATAGCTTTATAAACCCAAACAACAGTAATAAAACCTAGACGAAGCTCCATCTGTCCAACCACTGACTAGCCCCTCTTGGATCCACCCTCCTCGTCCAATCGCAAACCTGCCCCATGGAATAGGGTGTCCAGAAACACAGAGTACGAGACGTGAGCATAAAACGCTCAGTGCGAGAGTATGAGTATACATGCTTGCAAAGTGAACTCCCTATAGACTCGAGGTCAAGGATCAGATAACAGAGACAGACCGGGCCCTGGTATGTAGCACGTTGTGCCGTCGCTTCAGGAGGTGGCTCCCATACCGAGATAACCGTGGATACGCCGAACCTAAATCGATGGGAGTCCATCCACTAATAGGATAGGGTACAACCCTACTAACAGAAATCTCGAAAGAGATACAACAAGATGCGAATGAATGCAGCATAATATCATGGCATATAAATCATGCAGTCACATAATACATGCATACTCAGTCAGGATATCTCGAACAGTACTTTCGTACCTCAAAACGGTGCAAGCTCTACCAGCTCTAGGTCCATGCCTATAGTCTGCTCTACACTGCCAAATGATACTACTATCATTAAAGTGCTCTAAAAGCCTTAACTAAGCTATTGCATACTCCTAAATATTTATAGGAAGCAAAAGCTATACCTTCGTCTGTCGTTAGCCCTTTGATGTTGATGCCTCCAGAACTTGGGCACAATTCTGCTACGACTACCGAACTCCTCGCCGACCTCCGGACCAAGCCTAAGAAGACTAGAACAACTCCAAAAGGACTAGAATGGAAAGGAGAACTCGGAATTGGCAAATGGAAGTGAAGCCTCGGTCTTCTATTTATAGACAACGATCGGAACTTCCGATCCTTGATCGGAACGTCCGAACCTCGATCGGAACGTCCGATCCTGCCATCGGAGCTTCCGAAGATCCTGATCTGCCACGTGTCAAAATATCACTTGTTGTCTCCGGATAGGGGTGATCGGAGCTTCCGGTCCTGATCGGAGCTTCCGATCTTGCCACACGTCATGCCTGACGTAATATCGATCGGAGCTTCCGATCCTGTTCGCAGCTTCCGTTCCTGATCGGAGCTTCCGAACTCTACCCAAGTAATTATGATTAATTTCTTAATTACTGATTTTGGTTACGGGCTACTACATCCATAAATATAGCCGGCACATTAGTCAACCCAAATGGCATCACTAGAAACTCGTAATGTCCATAGCGAGTACAAAATGCGGTCTTGGCTATGTCCTGATCTCAGACTCTCATCTGATGATACCCAGATCTCAAGTCAATTTTGGAGTAAACCGAAGTACCCTGCAGCTGATCAAACAAGTCATCAATACGAGGCAAAGGATACTTGTTCTTCACAGTAACTCGGTTTAGCTGCCGATAGTCTATGCACAGCCGCATCGACCCATCCTTCTTTTTCACAAAGAGAACAGGAGCTCTCCAAGGAGACACACTAGGACGAATGTACCACTTATCCAAAAGATTTTGTAACTGATTCTTCAATTCTCGCATCTCTGACAGAGCCGGACGATACGGTGCTCGAGAAATAGGCGAAGTACTCAGCATCAACTCTATGTCAAACTCGACTTCCCTAGCAGGCGGAAAACCCGGAATCTCATCTGGAAATACATCTGGGATTTCATTCACAACTGGAATAATTTCTATCCCAACTATCTCAGCGGACATATCAACTGCATAGGTGAGGTAACCTTCCCCGCCAGACTCTAGAGCTCGACAGGCTCTCAAAGCTGACACCAACGGCATCGGGGGTCGCGCTCCCTCACCATAGAAAAACAAACTATCACTCCCAACCAGATGAAAGCGTACTAATCTCCGATATAATTCCACTGAAGCTCGATAGGTAGTCAGCATGTATATCCCAAGAGTACAATCGAATTAATCCATTGAAAGAACCATGAGATTCGCTATCAGAATGTTCCCTTCGAACTCTAAAGGGCAACCCATCACTAGACGCTTAGCCAAAGCAGATTGGCCCGTCGGAGTACAAACAAAAACCACTACATCTAGTGCAATGCATGGTAACTTATGCCTCTTAACAAAACATGCAGAAATAGAGGAATGAGATGCACCAGTGTCAATGAGTACAAGAGCAGGTATTCCATATAATAGAAATGTACCTGCGATGACCTTCTCATTCTCCTCCACTGCCTGATCGTTCCTCAGGGCAAACACCTGGCCAGAAGTCTGCGGCTTCAAATGAGAACTCCCAGCAGACTATCCCTGCAACCTCTGCTGAACGATAGCCTGAGAACCCGATCCTGAAACAGAACCTGAACTGACTTCCAAGTTAATGGACAATCCCTCCGGAGATGACCAACCTCTCCACATCGAAAACATGTCGCAGAAGATTTACGACATCTATCTATCGGATGGTTCTTCCCGCAATGGTCGCACTTCTCCTTCTTACCAAAACGAACAACACCACCGGAACCAGAGGAAGAAGAAGTAGATCCGTACTTCTTGAAAAACTGAGCACGGGGACCCAAAGAACTCGAAGGACTAGACTGAAAGAAGACCTATTACGCCGAATGCTATCCTCCACCTGGTGACAACGGCTCACCTAACCTTCATTGGTCATATCATCGCCGACCGCCACTCGATCATGAATCTCTGGGTTGAGACCTTGAAGGAAAAGATTTTACTTCATCTTAGAGCTGTCAGCAATCTCAGGGCAATAGGATAACAGATCAAAGAAATTATTCTGATACTCGTCAATAGTCATAGATCCCTGACGCAAACCCAGTAACTCATCCGCCTTCGCCTGATGGAGTGCAAGAGGAAAATACAGCTTCTGAAAAGTTGTGCGGAACTTGGCCCAAGTGGCTACTCCTCTCGCCGCAACGAATGGTGCAAAAGTGAACCTCCACCACTTACGGGCTCGCCCATCCAGAAGATAACCAAGAGTCTCCATCTTCTGCTCCTCTGTTCTGTGAAACGTCTGAAAAGAAGTCTCCATGCGATCGAGCCAGTTCTCCGCATCCTCCGGAGTCTCGCCTCCAACCAAGGGTTTAGGACCCATCTAAAGAACCGGCGCACACTGAAACGGGTATCATCATGACAACGATAATGGCATTCCCGACGACGCTCCCGATCACCATCGCCCCAACATCCACCTATACTACCATGGCTACTTTGATCATCGCAATCCGCCATCTACAAAATTACCTCACGGTTATCTTATGCAAAATCTAAATCCCAAGAATACTATGCATGATCTGATACCATAAATGTAGTGACCCTTACCGAGATCACCTACTAATAAGAACTTAAGCATGAAATGAACTTAATTAAAACAATTAGCCAGAAATAAACTGCGGAAGCAATAAATATTATACAATCCCAAGGAAAGTAATCTACAATTACCCAAATAGTTGTACAACCAAATAGAATGTTGTATCAGTTGACGGTAGTCGATGCATAACCTCATGGATCCATCCTTCTTTCTTACAAATAGAACTGGAGCGCCCCAAGGTGAAACGCTCGGTCTAATGTAACCTTTGGCTAACAAATCTTCTAACTTCTCTTTCAACTCTTTCAGTTCAAGTGGTGTCATCCTTTAAGGAGCTTAAGATATAGGTAACGTACCTGGCATCAACTCAATAGTGAAATAAATCTCATGGGCTGGAGGTAAACCCGGAATTTTATCTGGAAATATATCAACAAATTCTCTGAAAACTGGAATATCTACTAATTCAAGACTAGCTTTCAATATATTCAGTGCATAGATCAGAAATCCTTCAGCACCTTTCTGAAATAAGTTTGCCATAGATAAGGTGGAAACCAAAGGAATCAGAAACCATAAAGTATCCAATCATCAGCCATGTCTGGTTTAAATCTGACCAATTTGTGAAAATAATCAACTGTGGCTCTGTACTTGGTTAGTGCATCAATGCCAATAATGCAATCAAAATCAAACACACCAAGTACTATAAAATCAAGTTCAAGTACATTGCCATCAAATTTTAGTTCACATCCCCTGACTAAGCTCACATATATCTTATCTTTTCCCATAGGCGATGAAATAGAAAATACAGAATACAAAGGCTCAATATGTAAATCATGCAAAGCAACAAATTTCTCAGCAATAAAGGTATGAGATGCACTAGTACTGTCAATCAACACATAATCAGGATAACCATAAATCGTATAGTTACCTGTAATCACATCGTCAGGTGCAGCCTGAGCCTGATCCTCTGTAAGTGCAAAAACTCTTGCTTATTGTCGAGGAGGTTAAACTACACTTTGGCTCTCTCCTTGCCTGCTTTGGGTTGGTCTACTTGGAGTTTGAAATGAATGCACAGTAGTAGCTTGTCGGTCAGAAGGAGTAGCAAATCTTGATGTTATTTCCCCTTGTGAAGTACCTGATTCACGTGTTGGACATACTCTGGCATAATGTCCTGGCCTGTAACACAACTTAAAATTACCTGTCACTCCTTTGCAATTATCACTGGAGTTTCGTCCCCAAAATTTGTTGCAAAACCAATCAGAATACCCTGAACTCTGAGCAGAACTGAATGGTATTGAACCACTAGATCTAGAAGAACTACTTCCAATCTTCTTAAACTGCTTACCTTTGGGTTTCAAACGAAAACGTTCTTTTCGGCTGCTACCACTACCACCACCTTCATACCTGATAAGTGTATTTTATACACTTAATTTATATATAATTTTAATTATTAAATATTTGTTTCGAGCATATTTATTTGGGTATTTTAGTGTTTTTGTGTTTACAGTGAATTATGTAATTTTGTGGAGAAAAGAAGAAATTGAAGAATAAAAGAAAGGAAAAAGAAAAGAAGAGAAATTGAAGAGAGAAAAGAAAATAAAAAGAAAGAGAAAAGCAAAAGGAAAAGAAACGATCAGACAAAAGAAATGATATTTCTTATTGGGCCTTTCTTTATTTGGGCCAAGGTTTAGCGCTTCTCTTTAGCGCTATCTCAAGTGCAAACGTGCAATGCTATGTTTCTGAGATAATTGAGATTTCGAGTTGAAGGCGCGCCCGCACCGTTCTTAGATCGCCCGCCCCGTAGCTGTTTGGAAAGTTTTATTATTTCGGGTAATTTTTATGGGCTTGGTTTTGTAGGCTTTTGTACGCAATATAAAAAGGAATTCTTATCAGAGGAGAAAGGAGAGAGCCGCCACACACCATACGGATATCAGAGAAATATTTGATCGTGTGATTTCTGAAGATTTCTGGAGGATTTTGTGCTTTACTTGAAGAACAAAGACGGAGATCGATAGTCCGGACACGGCATCGACGACGGATTTGTTTCTTTTATCTTTTATTTATTTAATTCTGAATATGTTTGGATTTTTGAATATGAATTTTTTTATTCAGAATTTTATTATGAACTAATTTTTTATAGTCTAGAGATCGGATGGAACCTGGTGTAGACGCTTTCATGAATGTTTGATTTTATTGAATTGAGTTTCTTCTAGATTAATTGTTTTTTCTAGAATTGATTGTCTTTTCAATTATCTGATCAATAATTTATTTGTTATATTTATTTGAAATCATTGCTCGGGAGAGGGGATTTTGAATAGGACATTAGAAACTACACTGTTAATTATTTATACAGCTCGGGAGAGTGTATGATTTTAACAGAGCTTTTAAAAAGAACATTGTACTACAAGAAAATTGCAAAACGACAACGGATATTATCCGTTGTCGTTGGGGGAAAAAACCGTTGTAACTGGGGGCGTTGTAAAAAGCGTGCCCTATTACAACGGTTTATATCCGTTGTCGTAGATATCCTACCACAACGGTTTTGCAACAGTTTGTTACCGTTGTCGTAAGTCTCCAAAGACAACGGTTCTGCAACAGCGTCAATCCGTTGTCATTGACAATTTAAGACAATGGTTTTTTATCCATTGTCGTATATCGAACTTTTAACAACACCGAAAATTACAACAGTTTTAAAATAACAAAGACAACGGATTTTATCCGTTGTCGTTGCTCAAATAAAAAACAAAAAAAATTAATTTTAATATACAAATTTTCAATATTATAAATGAAACAAAATTTAAAATTTCTAAAATAAAATTTAAATAAAAATTTTCAATATTCCAAATCAATATTCTAATTCTAAATTCTAAATCAATACACACTAGAAAATATATAAATCGAGTTATGAACTAATCTATATAAATTAACTCGAAACTTTCATATATATCGAGTTATGAACTAATCTATATAAATTAACTTGAAAAACTCCTTCTAGATTATCCCCTAATTGTAGAGTATTGTGTATGACTAATTGTTTATTATTCATTGTACTTTCCACAGCAACAAAAAGCTTTGTGGTAGTGAAAGCGGAAGGCAAAGAGCTGGAATGTGTTGGAACCATCGAACTCACAGTCTGCAATGCCTAATGTTTGTTTCGCACTTTTTCCTCGGAAGACTGTGAGGCATTTTTCGGTGCTACCCGAAACCCAGAATCTGAATTCACCATGGTTCAAATGCGGGGGCGGGTTGATTGATTTCCAGTCTGCATCAGCTAAGTACTTCAGTGATTTCAATTCTTTGAGTCTAACTTTGCCATGCTTGTCAACTGTGAGGTAGCTACCCCCATCCGAGCATTTGTCCATGTAGTTCCTAAATCTGCTTAATTTTAAGACAAGATAAAGGTTATACCTTTTGGAATTCAAGCAAACTGTAGCTGGAGAAATTCGATGTTGTGTGGACGTGTACTCGACTAGAAGTCTCTAAATGTAAACGTGATGATTCGATCTTG
The DNA here is from genome assembly GCF_033568475.1 of Henckelia pumila. Taxonomy (NCBI): domain Eukaryota; kingdom Viridiplantae; phylum Streptophyta; class Magnoliopsida; order Lamiales; family Gesneriaceae; genus Henckelia; species Henckelia pumila. Next base: position 485,622 of record NW_027331788.1, read on the forward strand.
AGTTCGTTTTTTTTTGGGGCTACATGGGTTTGGCTCATGAGGGGATATCCAGTACATCCATGTTTGGTACGGATAATTGGACTAATTTATCTGACAGATCACACTCAAAACATAACCAAAAACACTAACCTTAATGGAGAGATGCCAAAATGGCCTCCAGATTTCAGGAAATAGGATGCATTTAGAGCTAAAATTCTTTCCTGAAAAAATTACAAGGAGCATGTCTCACGACATTATCGATGAGAACAAAACTTAGATGTCTCTTGGCACCCAACTTAATCACAACATATTAAAGTCTAACTCACCAAAATTAAATCGATGTACACATCCTTTATGGTCCTCAAATTTGAAAGAAAATGAATTCCCAAGACCGCGAGATGGGTATGTAGCCTTTGTGTGTTATGTTCCTTCTGATGCCATGTATTGGGACATTGACATCTCACTATACAGCAAAGCATAGGGGAACAGTCATATCTATAGATCATTAATTATGTTCTCGAGAAAAGGTGAAGGAAAACCTGTGAGTGTCATAATCATCTTGGGGCTCTAGATTTAGCGCTGAATCCCAAAACTTTTGCATCACTGTATTTGCTACATCATTGGCAACATCAGAGTACTTTTAACCTTCATAGAAATATTTAACCTTCTCAATTCTCTAAACTCTCCAAAAAAATCATCACTACCATGTTCACTTTAATTCTATTTTGTTCCCATTTTATTAAATGTTGATTCTTATTCATATAAATAAAAGCATATTTCAAGAACTTCTAACCCGGAATAAATGCCTCAGTAAAAGAATATGTACTCACTTTCACAAAAAGATTCTACTTCTATATCATAAAGAACCTCTAAAGCAAAAGGCAAAATTACATAAATACAAGATTGCAGTCGTTCATGATGTAAAAATTTCCCATAAAAAGTTAATACAAACAAAAGAAATTTGTAAGAGAGCTCACTAATGCAATTTTATATCATCTAATAAATGTGTCCTTCAAAAACACAAAAAGCAAACAAATGTATAGAAATATCTTATTTATGCAACCTCATTGAGTGTAGAAAGTATATAGACACTTAGACAGCCTTACATAAAAATATTTGCCATTAAAATTCAAAGAACTAAAAACAAGGTAATAATATCATCAACTCTTTATACTTGTGCTAAAATGGCCACCTAATAGCCATGGAGATATTATTGCAACCCTGAATTTGTGATCATCACAGAGTAATTTTTTAAATGCAGACAATAAGACAATTTTCCATCTAAAGGAATAGGATAGCAAGTTCTGTTGTACCTAGAATTATCGGAAATGATAGCTGATAAAGAAGGCTTGAACATGCGTTCCCTAAGTGCTTCTACAAAAGCTGATGGTGCTGAAATACTGAGAGATCTGCACACACAAAAAACAAAGCACAGCGAGTCAAGAGCCTCCCTCAGAATATAATATTCTTCTAAAAAGCCAGCAAGTGTTTCTAGCTTACGCTTCAGTGTCTCACAAACAAGAGCAAATGTAGCTCTCTTGTTTCTGATGGAAGGACTGTAAACTAAAGAAGACAATTATCCTATAAGAATCAATATAATGCATCAAATTATAAGCATGATGATCGATATATAAAAACAACTATGCATCACAAATTCACCAATGCAAGAGAAAAAACCTGTAGATATGAGAATATATCACCAATCGTGACTCTCAACCATCTTCTTGCCTTCTCAAAATCCAATCATTTACTTTTTCCTACGACAAAAGAGGAACAAGTAATAGCTTTGATCTGTTATTTACCACCAAAAAAGTGACACATTAAGCCATAAATACTGAAAGAAACTTGTTTACAATTCCTCCAGCACTACAACTGCGCCTGTCAAATCGACGCTTCTAAATTTTCATCTCACAAAATCCCAAAATATAATTTGTTAGCTAATATTGAATAATTATATTCAATTGAAAACAAAAATAATAATAATAAGAAGATCAACAAGAGAACTGTCATTATAACCTTTATTTTCTCATAGCCTCTTTGATTAATCTGGGCACCCCTAACCAAAATACAGCATGCAATAGCACCATGAATATTGTGGAAGCTCAATTTTGTTGATATCTATGATTCCCTCTATTTAAATTGTTAGTAAAAGCATACAAGTGAAAATTCTAACACATAACACTATTTTATGGGGGAAAAGCAGCATGTGAAGTGTTTGAATGATCTCCAATTTTAAAGTCTAGGAACCCATCCTGCTGTAAGAGTGGGTGCCCAGTGAGCCAACCGTGTGGCTATGGGCTTTGATGACTCTTTGTATAAACAATCTTTTGTTTAATATTATTTACACTTTTATTAATGGCAATGACTTTATATTACTTCATATTGTTATATTGTGATATACTATTGTTGTTTTGATAAAGACCTTGAATATACTATAGTGTATGTAAGATGTGGTAGAACATGGGGATGTCTATCATGAAATACATCTTATAGTCACTGTATATTCTAAAACCGTTCCTAGTCGATTGAGCCGTCCGATAATAAGGATAAGGATCGCTCGAGTTTGAGACTAGCATTTGCGATGCGGAGTACCACGTTTCATTGGTAGGGAACATGGAGATGTTCGAAGCATGCAAATGGATATTCATAGGATGAATAATCGAACTACCCTATCCGGACTTTCCAAGTGGTTATCACTTATCGAGTGGATAAAGTCCGCGGTTTTGGTTGTACACCATTAGTCCTTACGACTTGAAACATCATGGAGACTCTATATGCTAGTGCTGTGCTTTGACTCGTTTACCGACTCTATGGGGGTCATCAGGTGTCGAGATTGGGTACAGTTACGACACATATAGGAGTCAATGCATTGTTGTCAAGGATTCACCACATACTTGCGAGTGTGGATATCCTATGCGATCTGAGGAGATATTAGTGTGACAAATCTCTGGCCAGAGTACTTGATGTGATTTAAGAAATGGTTTCTTAGTAGCACATGCGATGTCACTAATTTGATCTTCAAGATGTATTGCATAGTTATCGAATCTTGAGCGACTCTCGATATACCAATGGTTGTTGATTCGATCGGGATATATGGATGAAGGGACCGTACTGTACGCTAACCAAAATCTACTGGTTCTTGTAGGCACTATCAGTGATACCTAGGGAATCATGGGGCGATGTTGCTAGGCGCTTTACCTTGATTCGTTGGGCAAGTCGGAAAGTGTTGTTCCGAGTCACAAGGAGTTGTGAGCCCACGGCTAGCTGTATCCCTGAACCATTGAGGGTCACACAGTGTAATGGAGTTTTAATCCCCGTTGAGATATTTAAATTTAAAGAGTTAAATTTAATGAACTAAGGAGTTGGACTTCTTAAATAAGAGTAAGGGAGTAGGATTTCCTAAAATGACATAGGGATGGACATTTTTGGAAACCACTGAATTCGGATTCAGGAAAATTTATTTTGACTTTAAAATGTGCAGAAATGGTTTCTGTGCACATTGGTGAAATCGGTTCATCAATCGGAGTCACGATGAATTTAATATTAATTTCTGAACGTGCGGGCTTTGCTTGTCGGGCCCTAGCTTATGACTAATGGGCCCTAAGGTGTTAGTGGCCTGCATTATAAATAAGTTATTGCAGTACAGAAATTACACACAACAGGTCATAATTTTTGAGACAGGATTTTCGAAACCCTAGCCTCCTCTCAAAAGAAATCGGCCGAACCCTCCCCCTCTGCCCGAGAAATTCCGGTCTGTGATTTTTAATTGCAGTCAGGAATAACGAATCAGATTCGTTTAATCTCTTCGCAGAAAACTTCTGACAGATTTTCTAGTGCAATCTGTCAGAGGGATTTAAACCTCTATTCGTGGACCTGATAGAAGGAGTTCATCAGTTCCTAGGAGATACAAGAAGCGCAGAGAAATCTGTGTGGTGTCCAATAATCTCGCTTCGAGATTGAAGGTAAAATTTAATAATTGTTATTTAATTTTACACACACTAATAATTTAATCGTTGAACGGTTGATACCCACACTATGGAATTGTTCCATAATAAAATTTTTAAACTTCCGCTGCACCGGGTATCAATCGTGATTGATCTGACCGCCAGTTTTTCAACAGTGGTATCAGAGCAAGGTTGCTCAGATCAAACGATTGAATTAATCAATTGTACAAAATTTTTGAGTCTCGGTTTTTGAAACAAAATAAATATTTTTAAATAAAATTTTTTTTTTTCGGGGCAAAACCCGGGCAGCGATTGGATCGCTGCCCGGAGGGGGCGGCGATGGTCGCTGCCCCCGGGGGAGGCGCACGGCGCCGCCCAAAGGGGGCGCACGGCGCCGCCCAGGGCAGCGCTGGGCGCTGCCCAGGGCAGCAATTGTTGCTGCCCTAAGGGGGCAGCCGGGCTGCCCCCGGCCCGCGCCCCGGGTGCGGGCCGGCCCGGGAGTGTCCCGGGCGGCCCGCGGGAAAAATTAAATTTTTATTTAAAATTAATTTTAATGTGATAAAATTTTATTTTTGATCCGGTCAAAAATTGTTTTTGATTGGTTCACGAGATTTCGGATCGAATTGTTCGAGTCCGTAAATTTTAAAATTGATTTTTGGATAAATTTGAATTTTTGGAAAATTTTAATGTTTTATCCGTAAATTGAATTTTGAAATCAATTATTTTGGTACAATTGATGATAAGATATGATCTTATGATATATTGAGTAAAATATGATTTTATTTGTAAAATTGGATTTTATAGATAAAATATGATTTTATTTGATATAGAGATAAAATATGATTTTATATGTGAAATGAGATTTTATATATAAAATATGATTTTATCTTGTTTAAATTTGAATTGCCACTGCATGTTATCCAATAAATTAATTTTGAATTAAATGTTATTGGATAAGGATGATCGATTGCCATGACCAATTTTGTAGGTGTATGTTAGGAATTTACATTTTGTTTTTATTGTTGTTGGTTTTATTAATGGGTCTGGTTTATGGCCCGATATGAATGTCATATGTAATAAAAGTGGGCTTAGTTTATAGCCCGTTCCCACCCCTAAAAATGTATCCCCTACTTGTCATTGTTATTTATTGTAAATGCATTAGATTTAGTGGGAGATCAAGATTTGAAGATGGTGGGCCCAGCAGACAATAAAGACTGAAGAAATGTAAATTGGAAGCACATGTAATAGGATTGCATTGCATACTGCATATTACCTAGGATTGGACTAAGACCCGTGATTGGCAATCACGGGTCAATTAGAAATGGAATCGATCATCCTATATAATATTTGATATTATGATTGTATGCATGTTTAGACATAAATTGCGTGAATCCGGCAAGCATGCAATAAAATGAATATGATGAGACAAATATTTTTATAATTAAAAATCCCTCATTTTAAATATGATTTAAAATTTATATCAAGATAAATAAAGGAAATTTAAATTTGTTTAAATGTTCCCACCTTCCATCAACGGTCAATGTATGTGATGCTACCCGCGGATACGGTCCGGCTCATATTATTGGGGGGGGGCCCGTCCGTCGGAAAGCTGTACATTGGATCGACAAATGTTGTAAGTTGGGTGGAACTCCCATGGGATCGGCTCATATTATTGGGGGATCCACATGGCGACCGTCCATCACAACTTAATATTGATGGGTCATCTTGACATGTCACTTTAAACGGCGTCATATTATTGGGCCCTTATTGGACATGAGGTAAACACATGGGGGTTGCTTTGGAAGCAATTGGGCTCTACCTTTTGAGAATTATGGTTGGCTTATATTATTCGGGACCATAAGTTTGTCAATTGGACTCCATGTTCTCACTAAGGAAAAAGTTTCCCGTTTTCACTAGAGGGTGGTGAAATCGTTAAAATAGTGGGAGTGAGATTCATAAAATTAAATTCGCCTATTTTATGTCTTAGTAAATTGTTAAACAATCATTGATATATGTCTGTTTTTCTTTTCAGTATTTCATACAATGAATTCGCGAAATCCATTATTCTCGATCCTCGAACAAAACAAGTTGACTGGCGCCAACTATACGGAATGGTTCCGGAAGTTGAAGATTGTCTTAACTTCGGAGAAAATGCTCTACGTGTTAGAGAAAGCACCTCCGAAGGAAGCACCAGCTGACATAAGTCCGGAGGAATTGGCCAAACTTGATGCATGGTGTGACCATGACATCAAGACCAAATGCTATATGCAAGCCTCGATGTCTGATGAACTCCAGAGGCGATTTGAGGACACGGTGAATGCTGCTGACATTCACGCGCAACTCAAGGAACTTTTTGGGGCTCAGTCGAGGGCTGAAAGGTTCGCTACTGTTAAGGAGTTGATGACGTGCCGCATGCGTGAAGGGACTTCGGTCCGTGATCATGGGGTACGAGTGATTTGGCTCATACAGAAGTTGGCGACCCTAGATTTGGTGTTGGAGCATGAACTCAATGTGGATTTATTGCTTCTGTCTCTTCCTTCTTCATTTGATGGATTTGTGATAAATTTTAATATGAACAAGATAGAGGCCACCCTAGAAGAGATGGTCAATATGCTCGTTACATATGAATCCACACTTAAGAAGGATAAGCCAGCTTTCTTGGTGGGCTCCTCATCTTCTGCTAAGAAGGGGCCAAGTATGAAGGGCAAGAAACGTTCTACCCCACCCAAGAAAGTCGAGCCCGAGAAGAAGCAAAAGACAAAGGCTTCAAACAATGGAAAATCCAAGGATGTTTGCCATTACTGCAAGAAGCCGGGTCATTGGAAGCGCAACTGCAAGGAATATCTTGAGCAGTTGGGAACTGCAAAGGGTATGTTCTATATTGAAATAAACATGTCACTTAATACAACTTCTTGGGTATTGGATACCGGATGTGGATCTCACATTTGCAATGATTTGCAGGTGATGACAAGAAGTCGCAGGCTTAGAATGGGTGAGACCCAGCTGAGGCTCGGGAATGGTTCCAGAGTTGAAGCTACGGCCATTGGAGATGTTTGTTTGACTTTGCAGAACGGTTTTAAATTATTGTTAAGAGATGTTTTATTTGTGCCAGATTTAATTAAAAACATTATTTCTATTTCTATGCTTGATAGAGATGGTTATTCTTGCAATTTTGTGAATGGGATTTGCAATATTTACAAGAATGAATGTTTAATTGGAAATGGACAACTTGAAAACGATCTATACAACTTAAAACTAAAAGACGTTCCAATAAATTATATTGATAAACCGGCGACAACAAACAAAAGGAAAATCGATAGTCAAAACCCGGCGAACCTTTGGCATGCTAGGCTAGGTCATATTTCCTCAAGGAGGATGAACAAGCTAGTGGGAGAGGGCATGTTTGATGTGTCTGATATTAACTCTCTACCTACTTGTGAATCCTGCCTAAAAGGAAAAATGACTAAATCTCCTTTTAAGGGGAAACCTGAGCGTAGTCAGAATCTGTTGGATTTGATCCATACAGATGTTTGTGGTCCATTTAGAGTAGGGACTCAACATGGCCACACCTACTTCATTACCTTTACTGATGATTATTCAAGGTATGGGTATTTATATTTAATGAAATATAAGTCTGAAGCATTTGAAAAGTTCAAAGAATTCAGGGCTGAAGTAGAAAACAAGTTAGGTAAAAGTATTAAAGCACTTCGATCGGATCGAGGTGGAGAATACTTGAGTACCGAGTTTTTGGACTATCTGAAAGAGAATGGGATTCTCTCTCAGTGGACTCCTCCTATGACACCACAGCTTAATGGTGTATCGGAGCGTCGTAATCGAACCTTGTTGGACATGGTTCGATCTATGATGAGCTTCACTGAGCTTCCACCTTCGTTTTGGGGCTATGCGCTTGAAACGGCGGTATTGTTGTTGAACAACGTCCACACTAAAGCAGTGGACAAAACACCATACGAGTTATGGAATGGCAAAGCTCCTAAGTATTCGTACTTGAGGATTTGGGGATGTCCTGCTTACGTGAAGCGGACAGTGGGAGATAAGTTGGATAGTCGATCCAGCTTATGTTATTTTGTAGGGTATCCGAAGAATTCAATCGGATATTATTTCTATTATCCTGCTGAAACAAAGGTGTTTGTTTCTAGGAATGCCACCTTCTTGGAGAAGGAGTTCTTATTGGATAAGAAAGGCGAGATGATGGAACTCGAAGAAGTTCGAGAAGAACCCGAAATACAAAATAACGATCCTACACCTCAGGAACCATTGCTGGACACGCCTGCACCTAGAAGATCCGAAAGGACTTCTAGACCTCCAGTTCGATATGGTCTTCTTCTTGAAGGGGATCAAGATGAACCCGACATTGGATGTGATCCAAGAAACTTTAAGGAAGCAATTTCTGATGCGGATTCGAATTTATGGCTTGAAGCTATGCAGTCAGAATTGGATTCGATGCATACAAACCAAGTTTGGTCTTTAGTAGATCCTCCCGATGGAATTGTTCCAATAGGGTGTAAATGGATCTACAAGAGAAAGCTTGGGCCTGATGGTAAGGTATTGACCTACAAGGCGCGATTGGTGGCGAAAGGTTATACTCAAAGGCAAGGAGTTGACTATGATGAAACCTTTTCACCAGTTGCAATGTTCAAGTCCATAAGAATCCTAATCGCCATAGCTGCATGGTATGACTATGAGATATGGCAAATGGATGTGAAGACTGTTTTTCTTAATGGAGACATTAAGGAGGAAATCTATATGAAGCAGCCTGAGGGGTTCACATCCATGGGAAGCGAGCATAAGGTATGCAAGCTTCAGAGATCAATTTATGGTCTAAAACAAGCTCAAGAAGTTGGAACCAGAAATTTGATGAAACAATAAAAGATTTTGGTTTCATCAAGAACCCGGAGGAACCATGCGTGTACAAGAAAGTAGTTAAGGATGCGGTGACATTCTTAGTACTTTATGTTGATGACATCCTACTCATTGGGAATGACGTAGGGATGTTGCAGTCAACAAAGATATGGTTATCAGGTAGATTTTCGATGAAGGATTTGGGAGAGGCATCCTACATTCTTGGGATACAGATCTATAGAGATAGGTCTAAGAGAATGATAGGACTCACTCAATCAACCTACATCGATACCATATTGAAACGGTTTTCAATGGATGGGTCCAAAAGAGGACATCTACCCATGTGTCATGGAGTTTCTCTATCCAAGTCTATGTGTCCCAAGACTGATGCAGAGATAGAGAATATGACACATGTACCATATGCGTCAGCTATAGGTAGTATCATGTATGGGATGATATCTACCAGACCGGATGTAGCATTTGCTCTGAGTGTCACGAGCAGATATCAGTCTAATCCTGGTCAAATGCATTGGAAAGCCGTGAAGGACATTCTTAAGTACTTACGAAGGACTAAGAATATGTTCATGGTTTATGGAGGACGAGAACTCAAATTGGAAGGCTATACCGACTCTAGCTTCCAAAGTGATGTGGATGACTCGAAGTCAACCTCTGGATTTGTGTTCATGCTCAATGGCGGTGCTGTCTCTTGGAAGAGTTCCAAGCAGGACACCACAGCGGATTCCACCACTGAGGCTGAATACATTGCAGCATCAGCTGCTGCTAAAGAGGCCGTTTGGATGAGGAAGTTCGTCCAAGAGTTGGGCGTTATTCCTGAATTTGTTGGTCCAGTCCCGGTGTACTGTGACAACACGGGTGCCGTTGCTCAAGCAAAGGAACCAAGGTCTCATCAAAGATCCAAACACGTACTGAGGAAATACCACATAATCCGGGAGATTGTGGAAAGAGGAGACATCATTGTCGAACGAGTGGCCTCTGCAGACAATATCGCTGATCCGCTTACTAAGCCTTTGCCAGGACCATTGTTTGACAAACATCGCGAAGCAATGGGTCTACGTAGTATGACTAGTTGGCTATAGGGCAAGTGGGAGATTGTAAGAGTGGGTGCCCAGTGAGCCAACCGTGTGGCTATGGGCTTTGATGACTCTTTGTATAAACAATCTTTTGTTTAATATTATTTACACTTTTATTAATGGCAATGACTTTATATTACTTCATATTGTTATATTGTGATATACTATTGTTTTGATAAAGACCTTGAATATACTATAGTGTATGTAAGATGTGGTAGAACATGGGGATGTCTATCATGAAATACATCTTATAGTCACTGTATATTCTAAAACCGTTCCTAGTCGATTGAGCCGTCCGATAATAAGGATAAGAATCGCTCGAGTTTGAGACTAGCATTTGCGATGCGGAGTACCACGTTTCATTGGTGGGGAACATGGAGATGTTCGAAGCATGCAAATGGATATTCATAGGATGAATAATCGAACTACCCTATCCGGACTTTCCAAGTGGTTATCACTTATCGAGTGGATAAAGTCCGCGGTTTTGGTTGTACACCATTAGTCCTTACGACTTGAAACATCATGGAGACTCTATATGCTAGTGCTGTGCTTTGACTCGTTTACCGACTCTATGGGGGTCATCAGGTGTCGAGATTGGGTACAGTTACGACACATATAGGAGTCAATGCATTGTTGTCAAGGATTCACCACATACTTGCGAGTGTGGATATCCTATGCGATCTGAGGAGATATTAGTGTGACAAATCTCTGGCCAGAGTACTTGATGTGATTTAAGAAATGGTTTCTTAGTAGCACATGCGATGTCACTAATTTGATCTTCAAGATGTATTGCATAGTTATCGAATCTTGAGCGACTCTCGATATACCAATGGTTGTTGATTCGATCGGGATATATGGATGAAGGGACCGTACTGTACGCTAACCAAAATCTACTGGTTCTTGTAGGCACTATCAGTGATACCTAGGGAATCATGGGGCGATGTTGCTAGGCGCTTTACCTTGATTCGTTGGGCAAGTCGGAAAGTGTTGTTCCGAGTCACAAGGAGTTGTGAGCCCACGGCTAGCTGTATCCCTGAACCATTGAGGGTCACACAGTGTAATGGAGTTTTAATCCCCGTTGAGATAGTTAAATTTAAAGAGTTAAATTTAATGAACTAAGGAGTTGGACTTCTTAAATAAGAGTAAGGGAGTAGGATTTCCTAAAATGACATAGGGATGGACATTTTTGGAAACCACTGAATTCGGATTCAGGAAAATTTATTTTGACTTTAAAATGTGCAGAAATGGTTTCTGTGCACATTGGTGAAATCGGTTCATCAATCGGAGTCACGATGAATTTAATATTAATTTCTGAACGTGCGGGCTTTGCTTGTCGGGCCCTAGCTTATGACTAATGGGCCCTAAGGTGTTAGTGGCCTGCATTATAAATAAGTTATTGCAGTACAGAAATTACACACAACAGGTCATAATTTTTGAGACAGGATTTTCGAAACCCTAGCCTCCTCTCAAAAGAAATCGGCCGAACCCTCCCCCTCTGCCCGAGAAATTCCGGTCTGTGATTTTTAATTGCAGTCAGGAATAACGAATCAGATTCGTTTAATCTCTTCGCAGAAAACTTCTGACAGATTTTCTAGTGCAATCTGTCAGAGGGATTTAAACCTCTATTCGTGGACCTGATAGAAGGAGTTCATCAGTTCCTGGGAGATACAAGAAGCGCAGAGAAATCTGTGTGGTGTCCAATAATCTCGCTTCGAGATTGAAGGTAAAATTTAATAATTGTTATTTAATTTTACACACACTAATAATTTAATCGTTGAACGGTTGATACCCACACTATGGAATTGTTCCATAATAAAATTTTTAAACTTCCGCTGCACCGGGTATCAATCGTGATTGATCTGACCGCCAGTTTTCCAACACCTGCTCGACTCTATTCAGTTTGAAAATATTGAGATGATCACTGGAATTCTGGCAGTGACGAAGTCAAATCTCAATATACATGCTTGTATCATGCATATCTACCTATTTAGTATGCATAAATTAAAATTCCTTTTCAGCCAATGTCTTTGACTGGGTGTATTCCTACAAATTAAATTAAAAGCTTTCACTCGAAGGTCGTACTTATGTAACAAGCTAAGTCATCTAGTACCTGAACATAAGTATTGGTATAAGGGTTGGAGAAATGGAGAGGGGTCCAACAGGTTTCGTCCATGAATTCTTTGTATCCACTCCCATCTTCCTTCAACGTTGAAGCAGCCACCACAGAGGCAGTGTAGATAAGCCTTCTCACTGTTCCTGATCCGATACAAAGACTTGTAGTGCTCCTAGTTGAATCAACAATCGCATCCACCGTATTGTCGTGCTGTCCAAATCAATCATATATATATAATTTTTTTCTTGAAACAAATTAAATGGGATATTGAAATATATATCAAAAATTAAAGGAAAAACTTGAATCCCGTAGAGTGGAGCAATGGTGTCGCAACATGGAAAACAAACTCACAACCTCGAATAGCTTCCTCGAATTCCTCCGATTTATAAATAGAAGCAGAGCTTCAAAAATTACAAGAACAAGAAACTAAGACCACATCTATAACTCGCAGGATCAAAATTCGAAGCAATCAAAACTAATCCCAGGAAATAATACTATTATACATTTAGCAGCCTGCCATTAACAACAGAAAAATTATTACTTTCAATTTATAAGTTTAAACATTTCCAAATATACAGTATTAATGTTGTTTTACGTGTATATAACACACACACACACACATGTGACCAGCTGCATGGATCCAAATGTACCCCCACTGTCGTACGTACATGTGTCCTAACCTCACCTTGTTTCATTTTTCCATCACCACGTATCCTCTCCCCCTCTCATTTTATACAATGCCCGTTCCCCATTTGCCCAAAGCAACCTACACAAATTGATTAATGCAAATTACCCCATTGTAGTTTTTGCTTACTTCAAACATATAATATATTTCTTTCTCTACTATATATAACAACATCTAACTCATGTCTCGTATCATACCAAGTTCCAAAGTTTTGGCAACCAAAGCTTTCTTGAATCCCACTTCTTTCCCTTGTAATTACATCCCACATTTACCAGCTAAAGCTACTCATCCTCCGATTCAACATCGACGTTCTTGTGATAGATCCATGGCGTCGTCGACTGGGATTGGGCATTTTTGTTTCCAGCAAAGATGAGCCTTTGTTGGTCTGGGGTAATTCCCTCCTTGTCCTGGATTTTAGCCTTGACATTGTCAATGGTGTCGGAGCTTTCAACCTCAAGAGTTATGGTCTTGCCGGTGAGGGTCTTGACGAAGATTTGCATGCCTCCACGGAGTCTGAGCACCAAGTGAAGGGTGGACTCTTTTTGGATGTTATAGTCGGCTAGGGTGCGGCCATCCTCCAGCTGCTTTCCGGCAAAGATCAATATCTGCTGGTCTAGGGGAATTCCTTCCTTGTCCTGGATCTTGGCTTTGACGTTGTCGATGGTGTCGGAACTTTCCACCTCAAGGGTGATTGTCTTGCCGGTGAGGGTCTTCACGAAGATCTGCATCTGTAAATTAAAAAAATAAAAATATTGACTTAAAAATTCAGGAGAAAATGGCCAATTCGCCATGAGTTAAACAACAATCGGATCATCATAAATATTAAAACAGGTAAATCATGTGTAAACGAGTCAAAAACTTCGGAAACAAATCCGATAAAGAGGAAATTAACGATCTACCGCAACCAAAAGACAATCTGCCTTGATTCGGCAGGAAATATCACGTACAAATTCATAATCACGTAACGATAATATATGTTTGCAACTCCGACGAAATAAAGCCCAATCGAAAATCGATACAAAATAAAACTAGAAATCTCGATCGGTTCGAGAACACAACCAGATAAAATCAATTAAAACCTCAACATCTACTAAAATACCACGAAGCATGAGAACGAAGCAAGAGAAGAAAGCAACGAAACTTACACAGTGATAGTCGCGACACTGAAGTTCCGATCCAAGCTTTAAACTCACGATTGAAGTCACGATTTACGTTGCTAAGGCTTGGGCTAGATGCAAGGAGGTCGGACGACCATTTTCCGGCAATCGATTGGCGCCGGATGTGAGCTGGGTAGAAGGGGGCGACGGGTTTGGCTAGGGCTTGCAATGGTGTCTTTCGTTTCTTCACTTAAGCGTGAAATAGTAGTATATAGGTTATTGTCTGTATTATATTGTGTATAATTTTAAAATAATAAAAATAAATAAAAAAATAACAACGACAACGGATTACAAAATGTGTTGTCTTAAACCTCCAAAAAAACGCACGCAGACAACGATTTTTAAAAACCATTGTCGTAGACCATAAAAAACCCGCTCATAGACAACGGTTTTTAAAACCGTTGTCTTTGACATATATAAGACAACGGTTTTTTAAAAACCGTTGTTGTTTTTTATTAAAAAAGGGCCAAACACAACGGTTTTCGTAAAAACCGTTGTCAAAGGTCAAAAGACAACGGTTTGTGTATAAAACCGTTGTCTTTTTAGTGTGGTTGAATAGCATATTTGTTGTAGTGTTGTTTTGAATTGATCACTGCAAGTAAATTCTTAATAGAGATATTGGAATTTAATTGTAGTTGATAAAAATTATTTGTTGCTCGGGAGAGGGAAATAATACACGTAAGTGTTCTTGGCTATTAATTGACTGAAATTCATGAAGACTAATTAATTAGGATTGATTGTTGTTGAAACCAGGTGAAGTCTAATCCTCTAGACCGTTATTCTCTGATTGATTATTCCTGAAAGTTGTGTGCGTGCTATCTAAAATCATCTGATTATTTATTTTATTGCAAAATTCTCAAAGTTTGATTTTCTAGATAAAGTTTAGACTATTCTAATTACAAGTACTAAATATTTTTATTTTACTCCCTGTGGGATCGATATCTGAATTATTCACTATATTAAAACTTGACACTCGTACGCTTGCGAGGAAATTTCACAACAAGTTTTTGGCGCCGTTGCCGGGGAGAAAATTTTGATTATTTTTTAGTCTTGTTACCAATTAGTCTAGATTTTAATTTAGAGTTTTTTATTTTATTTTTTAAGTTACTAATTAATTTCTTCTTATCTTTTAATTGCAATTTATGCGACGATCTCAAAGTGCTAATTCTCTACTGTTTGATCCGGAGATCGAGCGCACTGCACGTGCTTTAAGACGAGCTAGAAGAGAAGAAATTGAAAGAATGGCTGAACAAGAAGAAAATCAAGCTCCCCTAGTGCCAATTAGAGATCACTTCAGACCGACGATCCAGGCTCACTATTCTGGAATCGCTCGAGGAACTATCAATGCAAACAATTTTGAGCTGAAGCCTGCATTGATCAACATGGTTCAATCGAACAAATTTAATGGGAGTGCCACAGCTGATCTTCATCTGCATCTCAGGACCTTTTTAGAAATTACTGATACGATAAAATTTAACGGTGTTCCTGAGGATATTATTCGTTTATGCTTGTTTTAGTTTTCTCCCAAGGATCAAGCCAGAAGTTGGTTGCAATCACTGCCGCTTGGAAGCATCACTACTTGGGAGGGGATGGCAGAAAAATTTCTTGCTAAATATTTTCCACCTGCCAAGTCCACCCAGTTGAAGATCGAGATCAGCACTTTCAGGCAGATAGATTCTGAACAACTCTACGAGGCGTGGGAAAGGTACAAAGAACTACTTAGACGTTTTCCTAACCACAATTTTGCAGATTGGGAACAGATCGAGTGGTTTTACAACGGACTGAATGCGCCTACGAGGATGAACGTGGATTCTGCTTCTAGAGGAACTATTTTTGCAAAGGACCCCGCTCAAGCCTATGATATGCTGGAACAGATGACGATAAACAGTTTTCAATGGCCATGTGAGCGTGTGGGAGTCAAGAAGCTAGCTGGAGTGTATGCAGTGGATCCTCTCACATCCATCACCGCTCATTTATCTGCACTGACTACACAGGTAGCTTCTTTGAATAAGATTCATGTTGCAGATTCAACTGGAGTTGAAGGATCACCGGCCATAGAGCAAGTCAATTATATAAATCCAAATGGCTACCGAGGATATGGAGGCTATAGAGGTAACCCTGTCCCAAATACTTATCATCCTAGCTTGCGTAATCATGAAAATTTTTCGTATGCTAACAATAAAAATGTGCTGAATCCTTCGGGATTCAATACAAACAAGGATGAGGGTAAGCAGTCGTTGGAGGATGTGGTTAGTACTTTTGTGCAGGAATCAGGTAAGAGGATGGCTAGAACTGAGTCTCGACTTGACAATTTGGACACGCACATGGCCAACATGGGCGCAGTGTTGCAATCCATGGAGACTAGTATTGGGCAATTGGCGAACGCACTGAAGGACAACAATCGCGGCCAGTTCCCTAGCAATACTGAGGTGAATCCCAAGGAGCAGTGCAATTCCATCGAAGTGCGGAGTGCCAAAGACATTGGAGTCCAAATTCCTACTGTTGCGGATAAGAAACTTGAGGAAAAAGTTGAGGAGAAAGAGAAGGAGCTTGAATCTGAGCCAAAACCGATGTACAAGCCTTCACTTCCATACCCGCAAAGGTTCAAGAAGAAAGAATTGGACGAGAAATTTTCCAAGTTCTTGGAGATTTTTAAGAAGATTCCCATCAACATTCCCTTTGCTGAAGCTTTGGAGCAAATGCCGAATTATGCGAAGTTCATCAAGGAGGTGGTGTCCAAGAAGAGGAGGCTGCTAGAGAACGAGGTAGTGAATTTAACGAAAGAATGAAGTGCGGTGCTCCAAAAGAAGATGCCACAAAAGCTTAAGAATCCAGGGAGTTTTACTATTCCTTGCACTATTGTCTCTTCTTATTTTAATAATGCACTTTGCGATTTAGGAGCTAGCATTAATCTCATGCCTTTGTCTGTTTTCAGGAGCTTAGGACTTGGTGAGGTGAAGCCCACCATGATCACGTTGCAGTTGGCTGATCGATCTATCACATATCCGCTTGGAATCATTGAAGATGTTTTGGTAAAAGTAGATAAATTTATTTTTCCAGCGGATTTTGTTGTGTTAGATATGGAGGAGGATGCAAACATGCCCCTGATATTGGGGAGACCTTTCTTGGCCACTGCCGATGCCAAGATAGAGGTGAATAGAGGTGCATTGTCGATGGGTGTGGACGGTGAGAGTGTAATTTTTAATATATTCATGAAGTCATCTAACACCCCTATTGAAAAATTATGCTTGATAGAGCCGGTTATGAAGTTGGAGGGTCGTTCAAAGCCGACATTGCGGTTGATTCATCAAACGAGAGAGCGCCAAAACCACCAAAGAAGGCCACGAAAAAAGAAAAATTTAAAAGGCGGTTCGTGGAATTTATTTGGCGAGTGAAAGAGAAGGGGAAGAATTAATCCCGTGAAAGTCGGGCTGACGGCTTTAAACCAAGCGCTACTTGGGAGGCAACCCAAGCATTTTCTTTTATTTTCTTTTATTTTCAGTTTATTAAATTTTTTTTATTTAACTCTTTTAAGTTTTTTTTTATTTATTTTAAATTTTTGATCTTAATTATTTTTTTTTTTCACAAAAAAAAAAATTTTCAGGCTCTAGAAATCTCAAAGTCGAGCAAACGGCGCGCCCGCCCCATTTATCTAAGCGCCCGCGCCTTACCTGGATGAAATTGGAGTTATTTTGCGACTTAAAGGCGCGCCTGCGCCACCCCTGCTGAGCACCCGCGCTTATTTTGCGCCACACTAAGTCAAGAACAGCGCTGCACCTAGTGCTATCGCGCAACTCAAGGATGCTCCATTAAGCGCTATCGCGCTCCCTCTACAGCGCCAATCTAAGTGCTATCGCCCTCTATACCCGTGCAAGAATCAAGTGCTATCGCTCTCCGGAACCGCGCTACACGAGGGGCTATCGCGCAACATCTGAGATTTAAAAGCCTAATCTGCTCCTCCCAGACATCAGAAGTCACGATCTCTCTTTTGAGTCCCGCTCTAAATCTCACATTATGCCACAATCATCGGAAATATTGCACTCAACAAAATATCATCATCTCTGGGATTTTGATCTTCATTACAAGGCCATCGTAAATCTGGGATTCTCAGAATTTGATCTTGCTCCATCCACGCCTCGCACAAAACATGGGAATCTACCGGGGTTTGGGATGTTTTCTTTCTTGAACGGTACAAAGCTAAAATTTTATCTATTACATTTATGCCGTGATAAAAGCTGGTGTGTTGAGGCTGTTTGGGTGTTTGAATTGTGGGGTGAAGAACGTTTGGCAGTGAACTTTATATATTATTGCATGCCATGTGTTTGTTAAATTGCTTGGGATAAAGTTGTGTTTGCACATTGCTGGAGTCGGTTGGAGTTTAGTGTTGGGATTGTGAGAATTCCATCTGTAATTGATTTGAGTTGAATTATTGAGATACAATGCCCCTGAAAACCAAAGGGAAGGGAGCAATTTCTTCTGCTCCATATGATAAACACAGATTTTGGAATTCCACAGCAGAGGAGTATTGTTTTGATGTAATGGAGAGAGGGATGCACAAAGAAAGAGGAATGAGTTTGAGAGAGCATAGTGCACCGGCGTTAATTGAAGCTAAGAGAAGAGGTTGGGAGACATTTGTTAGGAGTCCACCAGATGCTGTTATATCATTGATTCATGAGTTTTATGCAAATTTGATGGTCAAAGACGTGAATCTGAAAGTTCGAGTTCGAGGAAAATTGGTGTCTTTTGATAAGAGTACAATTAACAGTCTCTATGAAATGCCGGATTTGGACATTTCAGATGATGAGTATGAGGTATTTAAGAATGATTCATATCCAGATAATATTGTAATTCAGACTTTGTGTCATGATGGGGCGGAATGGAAGAGGAATGCAAAGGATGAAGCTGTTACATTTCCATCCATCTTTCTTAGAAGAGAAGCGAATAATTGGCATGAGTTTGTGGCTGCCAGAATTTTGCCATCTGAACATACATCCGATGTGACTAAGGTTAGAGCTGGTCTTGTGTAGTGCATTGTCACTAGAAAATCTGTTGAGGCTGGGAGGGTGATTCAGGAGTCTATTATTGCTGCAGTTAGGGGTTCCTCGACTATCAGTTTACCCCACTCGTCTTTGATTACTCAACTTTGCCGGTTAGCTGGTGTTGTGTGGGATGATACGGAGCAGATTCTTCCAATTCGAGGTCCTATAAGAATTACTGGTGAACTGAGACGGGACAAGAAGAAGAAAGCAGCCAGTACTTCTGAACAGGCAGCTGAACCACCGCTGCCCTCTGAGCCACTACCACACCTTGAGCCAGCACCTTCCCATTTGGAAGGACCTATGTCACTACCTACGCATCCGGCCACTGAGTATTCTACTCGTGATGATTCTACGGCCGTGCTTACTCAGATGAAGAAGAAGTGGAAGATGATGCGAGCACATATGACATATATGCATGACTTTACTGCCGCTCTCGCCCAGAATTATCCGCCCACTGTTGTGCCTTATCCACCTCCTCCGCAGTGGTCTTCTGATGATATTGCTGCTGCTGCACCTTCTTTCCATGGAGATGATGATGATGACGCCGAGTCCTGATGCTCGGTGTCGAAGGTATGAGTCCCTTGTTCTTTTTATTGTTTTTAATCATTAGGGACAATGATTACATTAAGTTTGGGGGGTGAATCAATGTTTGGTTTAGTTGTTGTTGTTGAGTTGAGTTGAGTTGAATTTAAAAGAAGTCGAGAAAGAATTGGATGCATGGCTGCTGATGAAAAAAAAAGTTTTTTGTGCTATAACTGAAATTCATGATTGTCTGCCTATCTGACAAATATTTTTTGAAAAAAAATGGAACCAATTGGATGAACAATTTCCTATATACTCTGTGATTAATACTTGAATCTGATTTTTTAGACATACATACATAGATATGATTGAGGCATTGTTTGAAATTTTGGGCCTAATTTTCATTGAATTTATCCTTAGTTGCCGATTTGAGCCTACACGTATATTAGTACATTGAGGTACGAGAAATTCTGAAATTTGTGAAAATCATCGTTAACTGCTGATGATTATCTTTTCTGCACTAATTGAGATTTGTATGATTTAATTGTGGATTGAGACTTGTCTAGAACTAGTTCGGACACTCTTCGAGGCAAAATACGGGCAAAACTGTGATTAGGGATGATTTAGGCGATTTTTCTGAATTCATTTGAGCCTTTCAAGCTACCCTCTGATTAATATGTATCTCTAGTACCTTGCTTGAGCCTTATTGAAAATCGAATGGCATGCATATAAACGTATGATTAAACCCCCATTCGTAATTATTTCAAGGTCCTCAATTGACTACCTGAATAGCCTATACACTATTTCCTACTTTTAAGGGAGTAATTTGAATGCTTTTATTTGTGAAAAATGGAATGGTGTGGTGGATGAATTGAAAAGATGAAAAGAGGTAGTAGAAAGAAAAAAAAATGTGGTTGGAAAAGTTGTAAAAGAGAGTTGAAAGAAGTTGAAAAAATTGAAAAATCAATGAAGTGAAATAAGTGTGAAATTGTGAATGAAAGGAGTCAAAATTAGAATTGAGTTTAAGTAATAAATTACTCCTTATTTTGAATTCTTATCCTTTATTTGTAGCCATGAGCCAGGCCTTACATTATAAGCTGAATAAGTCCTATTGACCAAGTCTCAGTTGCCCAATATACTAGTGGAGAAGAGTTGTGAGAATTTAGCCTATGGACTATTGATTGATGCTTTTAATGATTATGAATTTTGATCGAAACACGCACATTATTATTCTTTGCATTTACCTATTTGTGAGTGTTTTTGATTTTATATCCTATATTTGATCCTATGCTATCCTTGAAAAGTCCTCATGATCTATGAATGTTTGAATTGAATTTGGAGAATGGTGTTTTGAACTTGAGTTGCGGAGATTGTGAGTTTATGCGGTTATTTTGTTATGACTGAAACTTTCAAGTGTTAGTAGGTTGGATGAGATTGGATTTGAAAATTCTTTGAAATCATTGTCGAGGCCATTGCTTCATAATATTTCTTGACTATTCTTGTGAGTTTATGATGATTTGAGTTTTTGGAAGTTATTGTTTTGAATAGTTTTGTTCGGGACTAGCAAAAGTCTAAGTTTCGGGGTATTTGATAAGTGTATTTTATACACTTAATTTATATATGATTTTAATTGTTAAATATTTGTTTCGAGCAGATTTATGTGGGTATTTTAGTGTTTTTGTGTTTACAGTGAATTATGTAATTTTGTGAAGAAAAGAAGAAATTGAAGAATAAAAGAAAGGAAAAAGAAAAGAAGAGAAATTGAAGAGAGAAAAGAAAATAAAAAGAAAGAGAAAAGCAAAAGGAAAAGAAACGATCAGACAAAAGAAATGAGATTTCTTATTGGGCCTTTATTTATTTGGGCCAAGGTTTAGCGCTTCTCTTTAGCGCTATCTCAAGTGCAAACGCGCAATGCTATGTTTCTGAGAGAATTGAGATTTCGAGTTGAAGGCGCGCCCGCACCGTTCTTAGAGCGCCCCCCCCCGTAGCTGTTTGGAAAGTTTTATTATTTCGGGTAATTTTTATGGGCTTGGTTTTGTGGGCTTTTGTACGCAATATAAAAAGAAATTCTTATCAGAGGAGAAAGGAGAGAGCCGCCACACACCATACGGATATCAGAGAAATATTTGATCGTGTGATTTCTGAAGATTTCTGGAGGATTTTGTGCTTTACTTGAAGAACAAAGACGGAGATCGATAGTCCGGACACGGCGTCGACGACGGATTTGTTTCTTTTATCTTTTATTTATTTAATTCTGAATATGTTTGGATTTTTGAATATGAATTGTTTTATTCAGAATTTTATTATGAACTAATTTTTTATAGTCTAGAGGTCGGATGGAACCTGGTGTAGACGCTTTCATGAATGTTTGATTTTATTGAATTGAGTTTCTTCTAGATTAATTGTTTTTTCTAGAATTGATTGTATTTTCAATTATCTGATCAATAATTGATTTGTTATATTTATTTGAAATCATTGCTCGGGAGAGGGGATTTTGAATAGGACATTAGAAACTACACTGTTAATTATTTATACAGCTCGGGAGAGTGTATGATTTTAACAGAGCTTTTAAAAAGAACATTGTTTTGAATTGATCACTGCAAGTAAATTCTTAATAGAGATATTGGAATTTAATTGTAGTTGATAAAAATTATTTGTTGCTCGGGAGAGGGAAATAATACACGTAAGTGTTCTTGGCTATTAATTGACTGAAATTCATGAAGACTAATTAATTAGGATTGATTGTTGTTGAAACTAGGTGAAGTCTAATCCTCTAGACCGTTATTCTCTAATTGATTATTTTCTGAAAGTTGTGTGCGTGCTATCTAAAATCATCTGATTATTTATTTTATTGCAAAATTCTCAATGTTTGATTTTCTAGATAAAGTTTAGACTATTCTAATTACAAGTACTAAATATTTTCATTTTACTCCCTGTGGGATCGATATCTGAATTATTCACTATATTAAAACTTGACACTCGTATGCTTACGAGGAAATTTCACAACAATACCTGCTTTGTTGTTGCTGTGGAAATGGTACCTGAGGTTGTAATGGCTGTGGTTGTGGCTGTGAGGAAGATTGTGGCATAGATGACGTTCCTCTCTGTCTCATAATCCCAGATTTGGCTCCTTTGGCTTTATCGAGGGCATCTGCAAAATTATTAGGTCGCCCCGCATTTTTCAAAGTAAAGACATCAGGGTTAAGGCCATCGATGAATTGATCGGCCTTCGCTTTCTCATGATCAGCAATATGAGGTGCAAATCGGAGTAAAGTAGAAAACTTAGCAACATAATCTTCAATATTCATGTTACCCTGTTTCAGATTAGCAAACTCCGCCCCTTTCTCTTTTCTGTATGACGTAGGAAATAAACGTTTGAAAAAATCAGTTTTAAACATATTCCAGATAATAACAGTACCTCGGTTTTCCAAAGCTTTCTTGGTTATAATCCACCAACTTTTAACCACATAATGCAGTTGATGTACAACCAATCGAATTCGACTGTCATCAGAATAATCAAGTAATTCAAAGAGTTGTTCAATATCGTCAAGCCAACTTTCACATGCAACAGAATCCTCTGTACCTTTCAAACTCGGTGGCTTGAATGACTGAAATCGTTTCAGCAATACTTCCATTGGAGTAGTAGTCATATCCATAGGAGTAGCAGTCGTACTTCCGTGCTCCGTTGGAGGTACCTATGGAACATTACGTTCTTTTTGGGGAGGCATAGCTGCTAGACTAAGATTATACAACAATTCAGTACATAACATCATTATAATCTCTGTTCCAATATCTCATACTCTTTAATCTCATGAGTATTCCTTATTCCCATCACACAACAATTTTCCATATTACATGTTGAAAAATTAAATTTCATAAGAATACAATCACATAAGTGCAAAAGATGAATATGCTAGCATCCAAAACATATGATTGCAAACAGTAGAACATGCTCGCACATAATTCAAGAAGTCAAACAATGAATTAAACTCATGCATAATGAATTCATGCGACTCAATCTACCCCACTCAGCTTCTAATGTCGACTCAAGACAACTTATTCTCTGATACCAAACAATGTGGGGACCTCGGGTGCTCATCTCGATTCTTATTGGAGAATTAATTATACTAGTAACCGAGAATTGAAGTAATCAAGCCATCACAATATTTTTTTTAATTAGGGTCTTGCTTGAGCGGCCAAATTGTGCCGCTCGAGCGCGACTTGCTCGGGCTGGCACAACATTGGCCTCGCTCGAGCACACGAAAGTGCAGCTCGAGCGAGCCCTGTGCTGCTACACAAAGGGCACTTTTTCTTGTGCTATCTCTTTCTATGATCTTTCTAGGTTTTCAACATATATTTCAATATGTAAAATGCTAAGCATGCAAGAACAATAAATACATGAAAGATAGCAACTTTATTCAACCAACAAGCTTAAAAAGTTCTACATGTATTCAAACTTAATTCTATGTTTGCAAAAACTATATTGATACGAGTTTTGACATTAAACATACATGCTCAACTTCATATATAACAAAAGTTTGACAATAACTTCTACAAATTAAACCCAAAGTCTCCATATCTAAACTTCTCCCCAAGCTCATGGCCTCCTATGACTCGGCCCTGAATCACATGTTGCAATGCACACACAAAGAAAATGCAACAATCGGACAAACCGGTAAGTATAAACTAAGTATGAAATAACAGAAACATATAAGGAAACATATATGGCAAGATTCATTTATTTCAAATATAAATCACAACTATGAAATGCAAGGCAAATGGCAAGGCTATCAAGGAAACAAGGCTCAATATAATAAAACGGTTCAAATGCTAAAACGCATAAACTCATCATCAGGCTTAAACTCATCACTGATGCTATAACCGAAGTCCAAGTATCAATGCTATGAACTCATCACTGAGACTTGATATCGAAGCTAATAACTCATCAACATATCATGGCTAGGCTAGAAGGAAGATTAGGCTCAACATGCACCATAAGATGACACAATACACAATCATCTTACAAAGCCTAATAAGCACAAACAACGCATAACCAAACATATAAACATGTAACACAATGTAATGTGTGATTTTTGATGGGATCGAGAGGCCACTCATCTTGATGTTTATCCCCAATTCGATCGTCATTGAATCATACCTAAATACGGATAACAAGCTAACTCAATCCACAATCTTGATCACACTTCTACCCGTTCGAAGTCGGAGGTCTCGAGTTCGTCAATCTTCAACCAACTCTGAAAATCAAGTATCAATGTGAACAACTCAATCAATAATTCAAAAGTGTAGCAATTTCTGAAATCGGCGGCGTAACGGCTAAAAACCGGCAACCTAAACAATAATCAATGCACTATAAAAATCCCATATCATTCATAAACATAAAATATCAGTATGTTATACACGTCCAACCATGATTCAGAATTGAACATTTCACATATTTCTTCAAAAATTCACTGCAAATCAAATCGACGATCTTCCTCCGATCCATCTTCGAATATATAATCGGTACTAGCTCAAGCACATGTATAACCAATAATAATAAATTCCATCTTCAACTTTAAAATCAAGTATGATAGAACTTAAGAAAACTTACGCCAAAACGTATGATATGAATATAAAAAGCTATCAAAGATTCATATTGTTCCAAGATTTCTCTCATAATTTTCCATCAAGATTAGAAGGAATTGGGATCAATGACAATCAAGTTGGGGAGCAAGGGAGCCAAGTTGGAATGCATGGAGTTTGTGGTGGAGTACTGAAATTTTATGAAGCTTCTAGAGGGATTCAAAATCCAATCTCCACCATCCAAAATGTATTTTAGGATGTTATGAAGCTACGGTTAAAATTTCAGTTTGATCTGACGGCTAGATTTTGAGTTATAATTTTTGCAATAATAATGCACAATTCGGATAGCTTCAGAGCCTAGGATCCAGTTTCAAGCGCCTAGGCGCCGGTACGGGATTTACACACACTCGGCATGTAGTGTGTGTTTTTGGATTTTTCTGTATTATTTGAAAGAGTGGGTGCCCGGTGAGCCAACTTGTGGCTAAGGGCTTTGATGACTCTTTGTATAAACAATCTTTTGTTTAATATAATTTACACTTTTATTAATGGCAATGACTTTATCTTTCTTCATTTTGTTATATTGTGATATACTATTGTTGTTTTGATAAAGACCTTGAATATACTATAGTGTATGTAAGATGTGGTAGTACATGGGAATGACTATCATGAAACACATCTTATAGTCACTGTATATTCTAAACAGTTCCTAGTCGATTGAGCCTTCCGTTAATAGGGATAAGGATCGCTCGAGATTGAGACTAGCATTTGCGATGCCGAGTACCACGTTTCATTGGTATGGAACATAGAGATGTTCAAAGCATGCAAATGGGTATTCATACGATGAATGATCGAACTACCCTATCCGGACTTTCCAAGTGGTTATCACTTATCGAGTGGATAAAGTCCGCGGTTTTGGTTGTACACCATTAGTCCTTACTACTTGAAACATCATTGAGACTCTATATGCTAGTACTGTACTTTGACTCATTTACCAACTCCATTGAGGTCATCAGGTGTCGGGATTGGGTACAGTTACGACACATATAGGAGTCGATGCTTTGTTGTCAAGGATTCACCACATACTTGCTAGTGTGGATATCCTATGCAATCTAAGGAGATATTAGTGTGACGAATCTCTGGCCAGAGTACATGAGGTGTTTTAAGAAATGGTTTCTTAGTAACACATGCGATGTCACTATTTGATCCTCAAGATGCATTGCATAGTTATCGAATCTAGAACGACTCTCGATTTACCAATGGTTGTTGATTCGATCGGGATATATGGATGAAGGGACCGTACTGTATGCTAACCAAAATCTATTGGTTCTTGCAGGCACTATCAGTGATACCTAGGGAATCATGGGGCGATGTTGCTAGGAGCTCTTACTGTAAGAGTGGGTGCCCAGTGAGCCAACTGTGTGGCTATGGGCTTTGTTGACTCTTTGTATAAACAATCTTTTGTTTAATATTATTTACACTTTTATGGCAATGACTTTATATTACTTCATATTGTTATATTGTGATATACTATTGTTGTTTTGATAAAGACCTTGAATATACTATAGTGTATGTAAGATGTGGTAGAACATGGAGATGTCTATCATGAAATACATCTTATAGTCACTGTATATTCTAAAACCGTTCCTAGTCGATTGAGCCGTCCGATAATAAGGATAAGGATCGCTCGAGTTTGAGACTAGCATTTGCGATGCGGAGTACCACGTTTCATTGGTAGGGAACATGGAGATGTTCGAAGCATGCAAATGGATATTCATAGGATGAATAGTCGAACTACCCTATCCGGACTTTCCAAGTGGTTATCACTTATCGAGTGGATAAAGTCCGCGGTTTTGGTTGTACACCATTAGTCCTTACGACTTGAAACATCATGGAGACTCTATATGCTAGTGCTGTGCTTTGACTCGTTTACCGACTCTATGGGGGTAATCAGGTGTCGAGATTGGGTACAGTTACGACACATATAGGAGTCAATGCATTGTTGTCAAGGATTCACCACATACTTGCGAGTGTGGATATCCTATGCGATCTGAGGAGATATTAGTGTGACAAATCTCTGGCCAGAGTACTTGATGTGATTTAAGAAATGGTTTCTTAGTAGCACATGCGATGTCACTAATTTGATCTTCAAGATGTATTGCATAGTTATCGAATCTTGAGCGACTCTCGATATACCAATGGTTGTTGATTCGATCGGGATATATGGATGAAGGGACCGTACTGTACGTTA
Source organism: Henckelia pumila (assembly GCF_033568475.1). Taxonomy (NCBI): domain Eukaryota; kingdom Viridiplantae; phylum Streptophyta; class Magnoliopsida; order Lamiales; family Gesneriaceae; genus Henckelia; species Henckelia pumila. Next base: position 512,843 of record NW_027331788.1, read on the forward strand.
ACCAAAATCTACTGGTTCTTGTAGGCACTATCAGTGATACCTAGGGAATCATGGGGCGATGTTGCTAGGCGCTTTACCATGATTCGTTGGGCAAGTCGGAAAGTGTTGTTCCGAGTCACAAGGAGTTGTGAGCCCACGGCTAGCTGTATCCCTGAACCATTGAGGGTCACACAGTGTAATGGAGTTTTAATCCCCGTTGAGATAGTTAAATTTAAAGAGTTAAATTTAATGAACTAAGGAGTTGGACTTCTTAAATAAGAGTAAGGGAGTAGGATTTCCTAAAATGACATAGGGATGGACATTTTTGGAAACCACTGAATTCGGATTCAGGAAAATTTATTTTGACTTTAAAACGTGCAGAAATGGTTTCTGTGCACATTGGTGAAATCGTTTCATCAATCGGAGTCACGATGAATTTTATATTAATTTCTGAACGAGCGGGCTTTGCTTGTCGGGCCCCAGCTTATGACTAATGGGCCCTAAGGTGTTAGTGGCCTGCATTATAAATAAGTTATTTCAGTACAGAAATTACACACAACAGGTCATAATTTTTGAGAGCAAAAATCGAAAAACCCTAGCTCTCTCAAATAATATTTCGGCCGCCCCCTTGCTCTGTCACAGAGAAATTCCGGTCTGTGATTTTGAATCACAGTAAGGAATAACGAATCAGATTCGTTTATTCTCTTCGCAGAAAACTTCTGATAGATTTTCTAGTGCAATCTATCAGAGGGATTAAACCTCTGTTCGTGGACCTGATTGAAGGCGTTCATCGGTTCCAGGGAGAGACAACAAGAGCAGAATTGTTCTGTTGGTGTCCATTAATCTCGTTGCGAGATTTGAGGTAAAATTTATTTAATTGTTATTTAAATTTTACACACACACGTAATTCAATTGATGAACGGTTGATACCCATACCATGGAAACGTTCCATGAAAAAAATTTTAAACTTCCGCTGCACCGGGTATCAATCGTAATTGGTCTGGGAACTCGCCAGTTTTCCAACAGTGGTATCAGAGCCAGGTTGCTCAGATCAATCGATTGAATTAATCAATTGTACAAAATTTTTGAGTCTCGGTTTTTGAAACAAAATAAATATTTTTAATAAAAAAAAAAATTTTTTTTCCGGGGGCGAAACCCGGGCAGCGATTGGATCGCTGCCCGGAAGGGGCAGCGATGGTCGCTGCCCCCAGGGGCGGCGCACGGCGCCGCCCAAAGGGGGCGCACGGCGCCGCCCAGGGCGGCGACCGTCGCCGCCCAGGGCGGCGCACGGCGCTGCCCAGGGCAGCGCTGTGCGCTGCCCAGCGCAGCGCTCGGCGCCGCCCTGGCAGCAAGCGTTGCTGCCCTAAGGGGGCAGCCGGGCTGCCCCCGGCCCGCGCCCCGGGTGCGGGCCAACCCGGGAGTGTCCCGGGTGGCCCGCGGGAAAAATTAATATTTTATTAAAAATTAATTTTAATATGTTAAAATTTTATTTTTGGTCCGGTCAAAAATTGTTTTTTGATTGGTTCACGAGATTTCGGATCGAATTGTTCGAGTCCGTAAATTTTAAAATTGATTTTGGATAAATTTGAATTTTTGGAAAATTTTAATATTTTATCCGTAAATTGAATTTTGAAATCAATTATTTTGGTACAATTGATGATAAGATATGATCTTATGATATATTAGATAAAATATGATTTTATTTGTAAAATTGGATTTTATAGATAAAATATGATTTTATTTGATATGGAGATAAAATATGATTTTATATGTGAAATGTGATTTTATATATAAAATATGATTTTATCTTGTTTAAATTTGAATTGCCACAGCATGTTATCCAATAAATTAATTTTGAATTAAATGTTATTGGATAAGGATGATCGATTGCCATGACCAATTTTGTAGGTGTATGTTAGGAATTTACATTTTGTCTTTATTGTTGTTGGTTTTATTAATGGGCCTGGTTTATGGCCCGATATGAATGTCATATGTAATAAAAGTGGGCTTGGTTTATAGCCCGTTCCCACCCCCTAAAAATGTATCCCCTACTTGTCATTGTTATTTATTGTAAATACATTAGATTTAGTGGGAGATCAAGATTTGAAGATGGTGGGCCCAGCAGACAATGAAGACTGAAGAAATGTAAATTGGAAGCATATGTAATAGGATTGCATTTGCATACTGCATATTACCTAGGATTGGACTAAGACCCGTGATTGGCAACCACGGGTCAATTAGAAATGGAATCGATCATCCTATATAATATGTGATATTATGATTGTATGCATGTTTAGACATAAATTGCGTGAATCCGGCAATGCATGCAATAAATTAAATATGATGAGACAAATAATTTTATAAATAAAATCCCTCATTTTAAATATGATTTAAAATTTATATCAAGATAAACAAAAGGAAATTTAAATATTGTTTAAATGTTCCTACCTTCCATCAACGGTCAATGTATGTGATGCTACCCGCGGATACGGTCCGGCTCATATTATTGGGGGGGCCCGTCCGTCGGAAAGCTGTACATTGGATCGACAAATGTTGTAAGTTGGGTGGAACTCCCATGGGATCGGCTCATATTATTGGGGGATCCACATGGCGACCGTCCATCACAACTTAATATTGATGGGTCATCTTGACATGTCACTTTAAACGGCGTCATATTATTGGGCCCTTATTGGACATGAGGTAAATACATGGGGGTTGCTTTGGAAGCAATTGGGCTCTACCTTTTGAGAATTATGGTTGGCTGATATTATTCAGGACCATAAGTTTGTCAATTGGACTCCATGTTCTCACTAAGGAAAAAGTTTCCCGTTTTCACTAGAGGGTGGTGAAATCGTTAAAATAGTGGGAGTGAGATTCATAAAATTAAATTCGCCTATTTTATGTCTTAGTAAATTGTTAAACAATCATTGATATATGTCTGTTTTTCCTTTTCAGTATTTCATACAATGAATTCGCGAAATCCTTTATTCTCGATCCTCGAACAAAACAAGCTGACTGGCGCCAACTATACGGAATGGTTCCGGAAGTTGAAGATTGTCTTAACTTCGGAGAAAATGCTCTACGTGTTAGAGAAAGCACCTCCGAAGGAAGCACCAGCTGACATAAGTCCGGAGGAATTGGCCAAACTTGATGCATGGTGTGACCATGACATCAAGACCAAATGCTATATGCAAGCCTCGATGTCTGATGAACTCCAGAGGCGATTTGAGGACACGGTGAATGCTGCTGACATTCACACGCAACTCAAGGAACTTTTTGGGGCTCAGTCGAGGGCTGAAAGGTTCTCTACTGTTAAGGAGTTGATGACGTGCCGCATGCGTGAAGGGACTTCGGTCCGTGATCATGGGGTACGAGTGATTTGGCTCATACAGAAGTTAGCGACCCTTGATTTGGTGTTGGAGCATGAACTCAATGTGGACTTGCTGCTTCTATCTCTTCCTTCTTCATTTGATGGATTCGTGATAAATTTTAATATGAACAAGATAGAGGCCACCCTTGAAGAGATGGTCAATATGCTCGTTACATATGAATCCACACTTAAGAAGGATAAGCCAGCTTTCTTGGTGGGCTCCTCATCTTCTGCTAAGAAGGGGCCAAGTATGAAGGGCAAGAAACGTTCTGCCCCACCCAAGAAAGTGGAACCCGAGAAGAAGCAAAAGACAAAGGCTTCAAACGATGGAAAATCCAAGGATGTTTGCCATTACTGCAAGAAGCCGGGTCATTGGAAGCGCAACTGCAAGGAGTATCTTGAGCAGTTGGGAACTGCAAAGGGTATGTTCTATATCGAAATAAACATGTCACTTAATACAACTTCTTGGGTATTGGATACCGGATGTGGATCTCACATTTGCAATGATTTGCAGATGATGACAAGAAGTCGCAGGCTTAGAATGGGTGAGACCCAGCTGAGGCTCGGGAATGGTTCCAGAGTTGAAGCTACGGCCATTGGAGATGTTTGTTTGATTTTGCAGAATGGTTTTAAATTATTGTTGAGAGATGTTTTATTTGTGCCAGATTTAATTAAAAACATTATTTCTATTTCTATGCTTGATAGAGATGGTTATTCTTGTAATTTTGTGAATGGGATTTGAAATATTTACAAGAATGAATGTTTAATTGGAAATGGACAACTTGAAAACGATCTATACAATTTAAAACTAAAAGACGTTCCAGTAAATTGTATTGACAAACCGGCGACAACAAACAAAAGGAAAATCGATAGTCAAAACCCGGCAAACCTTTGGCACGCTAGACTAGGTCATATTTCCTCAAGGAGGATGAACAAGCTAGTGGGAGAGGGCATGTTTGATATGTCTGATATTAACTCTCTACCTACTTGTGAATCCTGCCTAAAAGGGAAAATGACTAAATCTCCTTTTAAGGGGAAGCCTGAACGTAGTCAAAATCTGTTGGATTTGATCCATACAGATGTTTGTGGTCCATTTAGAGTAGGGACTCAACATGGCCACACCTACTTCATTACCTTTACTGATGATTATTCTAGGTATGGGTATTTATATTTAATGAAATATAAGTCTGAAGCATTTGAAAAGTTCAAAGAATTCAAGGCTGAAGTAGAAAACAAGCTAGGTAAAAGTATTAAAGCACTTCGATCGGATCGAGGTGGAGAATACTTGAGTACCGAGTTTTTGGACTATCTAAAAGAGAATGGGATTCTCTCTCAGTGGACTCCTCCTATGACACCACAGCTTAATGGTGTATCGGAGCGTCGTAATCGAACTTTGTTGGACATGGTTCGATCCATGATGAGCTTCACTGAGCTTCCACCTTCGTTTTGGGGCTATGCGCTTGAAACGGCGGTATTGTTGTTGAATAACGTCCACACTAAAGTAGTGGACAAAACACCATACGAGTTATGGAATGGCAAAGCTCCTAAGTATTCATACTTGAGGATTTGGGGATGTCCTGCTTACGTGAAGCGGACAGTGGGAGATAAGTTGGATAGTCGATCCAGCTTGTGTTATTTTGTGGGGTATCCGAAGAATTCAATCGGATATTATTTCTATTATCCTGCTGAAACAAAGGTGTTTGTTTCACGGAATGCCACCTTCTTGGAGAAGGAGTTCTTATTGGATAAGAAAGGCGAGATGATGGAACTCGAAGAAGTTCGAGAAGAACCCGAAATACAAAATAACGATCCCACACCTCAGGAACCATTGCTGGACACGCCTGCACCTAGAAGATCCGAGAGGACTTCTAGACCTCCAGTTCGATATGGTCTTCTTCTTGAAGAGGGTCAAGATGAACCCGACATTGGATGTGATCCAAGAAGCTTCAAGGAAGCAATTTCTGATGCGGATTCGAATTTATGGCTTGAAGCTATGCAATCAGAATTGGATTCGATGCATACTAACCAAGTCTGGTCTTTAGTGGATCCTCCCGATGGAATTGTTCCAATAGGGTGTAAATGGATCTACAAAAGAAAGCTTGGGCCTGATGGTAAGATATTGACTTACAAGGCGCGATTGGTGGCGAAAGGTTATACTCAAAGGCAAGGAGTTGACTATGATGAAACCTTTTCACCAGTCGCAATGTTCAAGTCCATAAGAATCCTAATTGCCATAGCTGCATGGTATGACTATGAGATATGGCAGATGGATGTGAAGACTGCTTTTCTTAATGGAGACATTAAGGAAGAAATCTATATGAAGCAGCCTGAGGGGTTCACATCCATGGGAAGCGAGCATAAGGTATGCAAGCTTCAGAGATCAATTTATGGTCTAAAACAAGCATCAAGAAGTTGGAACCAGAAATTTGATGAAACAATTAAAGATTTTGGTTTCATCAAGAACCCGGAGGAACCTTGCGTGTACAAGAAAGTAGTTAAGGATGCGGTGACATTCTTAGTACTTTATGTTGATGACATCCTACTCATTGGGAATGATGTAGGGATGTTGCAGTCAACAAAGATATGGTTATCAGGTAGATTTTCGATGAAGGATTTGGGTGAGGCATCCTACATTCTTGGGATACAGATCTATAGGGATAGATCTAAGAGAATGATAGGACTCACTCAATCAACCTACATCGATACCATATTGAAACGGTTTTCAATGGATGGGTCCAAGAGAGGACATCTACCCATGTGTCATGGAGTTTCTCTATCCAAGTCTATGTGTCCCAAGACTGATGCAGAGATAGAGAATATGACACATGTACCATATGCGTCAGCTATAGGTAGTATCATGTATGGGATGATATCTACCAGACCGGATGTAGCATTTGCTCTGAGTGTCACGAGCAGATATCAGTCTAATCCTGGTCAGATGCATTGGAAAGCCGTGAAGGACATTCTTAAGTACTTGCGAAGGACTAAGAATATGTTCATGGTTTATGGAGGACGAGAACTCAAACTGGAAGGCTATACCGACTCTAGCTTCCAAAGTGATGTGGATGACTCGAAGTCAACCTCTGGATTTGTGTTCATGCTCAATGGTGGTGCTGTCTATTGGAAGAGTTCCAAGCAGGACACCACAGCGGATTCCACCACTGAGGCTGAATACATTGCAGCATCAGCTGCTGCTAAAGAGGCCGTTTGGATGAGGAATTTCGTCCAAGAGTTGGGCGTCATTCCTGAATTTGTTGGTCCAGTCCCGGTGTACTGCGACAACACGGGTGCCGTTGCTCAAGCAAAGGAACCAAGGTCTCATCAAAGATCCAAACACGTACTGAGGAAATACCACATAATCCGGGAGATTGTGGAAAGAGGAGACATCAGTGTCGAACGAGTGGCCTCTGCAGACAATATCGCTGATCCACTTACTAAGCCTTTGCCAGGACCATTGTTTGACAAACATCGCGAAGCAATGGGTCTACGTAGTATGACTAGTTGGCTATAGGGCAAGTGGGAGATTGTAAGAGTGGGTGCCCAGTGAGCCAACTGTGTGGCTATGGGCTTTGTTGACTCTTTGTATAAACAATCTTTTGTTTAATATTATTTACACTTTTATGGCAATGACTTTATATTACTTCATATTGTTATATTGTGATATACTATTGTTGTTTTGATAAAGACCTTGAATATACTATAGTGTATGTAAGATGTGGTAGAACATGGAGATGTCTATCATGAAATACATCTTATAGTCACTGTATATTCTAAAACCGTTCCTAGTCGATTGAGCCGTCCGATAATAAGGATAAGGATCGCTCGAGTTTGAGACTAGCATTTGCGATGCGGAGTACCACATTTTATTGGTAGGGAACATGGAGATGTTCGAAGCATGCAAATGGATATTCATAGGATGAATAGTCAAACTACCCTATCCGGACTTTCCAAGTGGTTATCACTTATCGAGTGGATAAAGTCCGCGGTTTTGGTTGTACACCATTAGTCCTTACGACTTGAAACATCATGGAGACTCTATATGCTAGTGCTGTGCTTTGACTCGTTTACCGACTCTATGGGGGTCATCAGGTGTCGAGATTGGGTACAGTTACGACACATATAGGAGTCAATGCATTGTTGTCAAGGATTCACCACATACTTGCAAGTGTGGATATCCTATGCGATCTGAGGAGATATTAGTGTGACAAATCTCTGGCCAGAGTACTTGATGTGATTTAAGAAATGGTTTCTTAGTAGCACATGCGATGTCACTAATTTGATCTTCAAGATGTATTGCATAGTTATCGAATCTTGAGCGACTCTCGATATACCAATGGTTGTTGATTTGATCGGGATATATGGATGAAGGGACCGTACTGTACGTTAACCAAAATCTACTGGTTCTTGTAGGAACTATCAGTGATACCTAGGGAATCATGGGGCGATGTTGCTAGGCGCTTTACCATGATTCGTTGGGCAAGTCGGAAAGTGTTGTTCCGAGTCACAAGGAGTTGTGAGCCCACGGCTAGCTGTATCCCTGAACCATTGAGGGTCACACAGTGTAATGGAGTTTTAATCCCCGTTGAGATAGTTAAATTTAAAGAGTTAAATTTAATGAACTAAGGAGTTGGACTTCTTAAATAAGAGTAAGGGAGTAGGATTTCCTAAAATGACATAGGGATGGACATTTTTGGAAACCACTGAATTCGGATTCAGGAAAATTTATTTTGACTTTAAAACGTGCAGAAATGGTTTCTGTGCACATTGGTGAAATCGTTTCATCAATCGGAGTCACGATGAATTTTATATTAATTTCTGAACGAGCGGGCTTTGCTTGTCGGGCCCCAGCTTATGACTAATGGGCCCTAAGGTGTTAGTGGCCTGCATTATAAATAAGTTATTTCAGTACAGAAATTACACACAACAGGTCATAATTTTTTAGAGCAAAAATCGAAAAACCCTAGCTCTCTCAAATAATATTTCGGCCGCCCCCTTGCTCTGTCACAGAGAAATTCCGGTCTGTGATTTTGAATCACAGTAAGGAATAACGAATCAGATTCGTTTATTCTCTTCGCAGAAAACTTCTGATAGATTTTCTAGTGCAATCTATCAGAGGGATTAAACCTCTGTTCGTGGACCTGATTGAAGGCGTTCATCGGTTCCAGGGAGAGACAACAAGAGCAGAATTGTTCTGTTGGTGTCCATTAATCTCGTTGCGAGATTTGAGGTAAAATTTATTTAATTGTTATTTAAATTTTACACACACACGTAATTCAATTGATGAACGGTTGATACCCATACCATGGAAACGTTCCATGAAAAAAATTTTAAACTTCCGCTGCACCGGGTATCAATCGTAATTGGTCTGGGAACTCGCCAGTTTTCCAACACTTACCATGATTCGATGGGCAAGTCGTTAATTGTTGTTCCGAGTCACAAGGAGTTGTGAGCCCACGGCTAGCTGTATCCCTGAACCATTGAGGGTCACACAAGTAATGGATTTTTAATCCCCGTTAAGATAGTTAAATTTAAAGAGTTAAATTTAATGAACAAAGAAGTGGGACTTCTTATTTAAGAGTAGAGGAGTAAGATTTCCTAAAATGACATAGGGATGGGCATTTTTGGAAACCACTGAATTCGGATTCAGAAAATTTATCTTGACTTTAAAAGATGCATAAATGGTTTCTGTGCAAATTGGTGAAATTGGTTTATCAATCTGAGTCATGATGAATTTTATATTAATTTCTGAACATGCGGGCTTTGCTTGTCAGGCTTGAACTTATGACTAATGGGCCCTAAGATGTTAGCAGCCCACATTATAAATAAGTTATTGCAGTACAGAAATTACACAACAGAGGTCACAAAATATTTTTGAAAACCCTAGTTGTGTTTTTAAAAGTGGCCGCCCCCCTCCTTCTCTGCTCGGGAAAATTCAGCCTGTGAATTTTGAATTTTCAGTCTGGTTTAACGGATCAAATTAGTTAATTCTCTTCGTAGAAACTTCTGATAGATTTTCTAGTGCAATCTATCAGAGGGATTAAATCTCTGTTCGTGGACCTGATTGAAGAATTGTTCGTCCATCAGTTCCTGGGATATACAACAAGAGCAGAGTAATCTGTTGGTGTCCATAATCTCGATTCGAGATTGGAGGTAAAAATTTAATTGTGATTTAATTTTTACATGCACAATTTAATCGTAAAGTTTTGATACCCATTATGGAATCGTTCCATATAAAAAATTTTAAACTTCCGCTGCACCGGGTATCAATTCTAAATTGATCTGAACACAGTTTTCCAATAGTGGTATCAGAGCCAGGTTGCTCAGATCAAGCGATTAAATTAATCGGTTGTACAAAAATTTTTAAGCCTCGGTTTTTGAAACAAAATAAATTTTTTAAAATAAAATTAAATTTTTTCAACGGGCAAAACACGGGCAGCGATTGGATCGCTTCTCGGGGGGCAGCGATGGTCGCTGCCCAAGGGGCAGCGATGGGCTGCCCGGCCCGAGCCCCTTTTGGGGCGCGGGCTGCCCGGGATCGTCCCGGGCGGCCCGGGAAAATTTATTTTTAATTTTTAAATTAAAATTTTAATATGTTAAAATTCTATTTTTGGTCCGATCGAAAATTGTTTTTGATTGGTCCACGAGGCGTCGGATCGAATTGTTCGAGTCCGAAAATTTTAAAATAGATTTTTGGATAAATTTGAATTTTTGGAAAATTTATAGATTTTATCCGTTAAATCAGATTTTATGAAATTAATTATTTTTGGTACAATTGATGATAAGATATGATCTTATGGAAATATTGAGTAAAATATGATTTTATGTATAAAATTGGATTTTATATGTAAAATATGATTTTATTTGATAAAAAGATAAAATATGATTTTGTATGTAAAATAAGATTTTATATATGGAATATGATTTTATCCTTTTAATTTAAATTGCCATTGCATGTTATTCAATAAATTAATTTTGAATTAAATATTATTGGATAAGGATGATCGATTGCCATGACCAATTTTGTAGGTGTATGTTAGGAATTTACATTTGTTTTTATTGTTGGATTTAATAATGGGCCTGGTTTATGGCCCAATATGAATTGTCATATGTAATAAAAGTGGGCCTGGTTTATGGCCCGTTCCCACCCCTTAAAATGTATCCCCTACTTGTCATAGTTATTTATTGTAAATACATTATACTTAGTGGGAGATGAAGATTTGAAGATGGAGGTGGGCCCAGCAGACAATAAAGACAGAAGAAATGTAAATTGGAAGCTCAATGTAATAGGATTGCATTGCATACCTGCATATTACCTAGGATTGGACTTAGACTCGTGATTGGCAACCACGGGTCGATTAGAAATGGAATCGATCATCCTATATAATATATGATATTATCGTTGTATGCATGTTTTAGACTAAATTGTATGAATCCAGCAAACATACAAATTATAAATGATGAGACAAATTTTCAAAATTAAAATCCCTCATTTTAAATATGATTTAAAATTGATATCAAGATAAATAAAGGAAATTTAAATATTGTTTAAATGTTCCTACCTTCCATAAACGATCAATGTATGAGATGCTACCCGCGGATATGGTCCGGCTCATATTATTGGGGGGGCCCGTTCTTCGGAAAGCTGTACATTGGATCGACAAATGTTGTAAGTTGGGTGGAACTCCCATGGGATCGGCTCATATTATTGGGGGATCCACATGGCGACCGTCCATCACAACTTAATATTGATGGGTCATCTTGACATGTCACAATAAAAGGCGTCATATTATTGGGCCCTTATTGGACATGAGGTAAAAACGTGGAGGTTGCTTTAGAAGTAATTGGGCTATACCTTTTGAAAATTATGGTTGGCTGATATTATTCGGGACCATAGTTTGTCAATTGGACTCCATGTTCCCACTAAGAAAACAGTTTTCCGTTTTCACTAGAGGGTAGTGAAATCGTTAAAATAGTGGGAGTGAGATTCATAAAATAAATTTCGCCTATTTTATGTCTTAGTAAATTAATTAAACAATCACTGATAATTGTCTGTTTCTTTTCAGTATTTCATAAAGATGAATTCGCGCAATCCACTATTCTCTATTCTCGAACAAAATAAACTGACTGGCGCAAACTATACGGAATGGTTCCGTAAGTTGAAGATTGTCTTAACCTCGGAGAAGATGCTCTACGTGTTAGAAAAATCTCCTCCGAAGGAAGCACCAGCTGACATAAGTTCGGAAGAGTTGGCCAAAATTGATACATGGTGGGACCATGATATCAAGGCCAAATGCTATATTCAAGCCTCGATGTCTGATGAACTCCAGAGGCGATTTGAGGACACCGTGAATGCTGCTGACATTCACGTACAACTCAAGGAACTTTTTGGGGCTCAATCGAGAGCTGAAAGGTTCGCTACTGTAAAAGAGCTAATGACGTGTCGCATGCGTGAAGGGACTTCGGTCCGTGATCATGGGGTACGAGTGATTTGGCTCATACAGAAGTTGGTAACGCTTGATTTGGTGTTGGAGCATGAACTCAACGTGGACTTATTACTTCTCTCTCTTCCTTCTTCGTTTGACGGTTTTGTGGTGAATTTCAATATGAACAAGATAGAGGCCTCCCTTGAAGAGATGGTCAACATGCTTGTAACAAATGAAGCCACTTTAAAGAAGGATAAACCGGTTCTCTTGGTGGGCTCCTCTTCCTCTGCTAAGAAGGGGCCAAGTACAAAGGGTAAGAAACGTTCTGCCCCACCCAAGAAAACCGGACCCGAGAAGAAGAACAAGACAAAGGCTTCAAAAATGGAAAAGTCCAAGGATGTTTGCCATTACTGCAAGAAACCCGGTCATTGGAAACGTAACTGCAAGGAATATCTAGAGCAGTTGCGAACTGCGAAGGGTATGTTCTATATTGAAATAAATGTTTAACTTAATACTACTTCTTGGGTATTGGATACCGGATGTGGATCTCACATTTGCAATGATTTGCAGGTGATGACAAGAAGTCGCAAGCTTAGAATGGGTGAGACCCAGCTGAGGCTCGGAAATGGTTCTAGAGTTGAAGCCAAAGCTGTGGGAGACGTTTATTTAATTTTGCAGAACGATTTTAAGTTACTTTTGAGAGATGTTTTATTTGTTCCAGATTTGATTAAAAACATTATTTCTGTTTCTATGCTTGATAGAGATGGTTATTCTTGCAATTTTGTGAATGAGATTTGCAATATTTACAAGAATGAATGTTTGATTGGAAATGGACAACTTGAAAACGATCTATATAACTTAAAATTAAAAGACGTTCCAATAAATTATGTTGATAAACCGGTAACAACAAACAAAAGGAAAATCGATAGTCAAAACCCGGCAAACCTTTGGCATGCTAGGCTAGGTCATATTTCCTCAAGGAGGATGAACAAGCTAGTGGGAGAGGGCATGTTTGATATGTCTGATATTAACTCTCTACCTACTTGTGAGTCCTGCCTGAAAGGAAAAATGACTAAATCTCCTTTTAAGGGGAAACCTGAGCATAGTCAAAATCTGTTGGATTTGATCCATACAGATGTTTGTGGTCCATTTAGAATTGGTACTCAATTTGGCCACACCTACTTCATTACCTTTACTGATGATTATTCAAGGTATGGGTATTTATATTTAATGAAATATAAGTCTGAAGCATTTGAAAAGTTCAAAGAATTCAAGGCTGAAGTAGAAAACAAGCTCGGTAAAAGTATTAAAGCACTTCAATCGGATCGAGGTGGAGAATACTTAAGTACCGAGTTTTTGGACTATCTGAAAGAGAATGGGATTCTCTTTTAGTGGACTCCTCCTATGACACCACAACTGAATGGTGTATCGGAGCGTCGTAATCGAACTTTGTTGGACATGGTTCGATCCATGATGAGCTTCACTGAGCTTCCACCTTCGGGGCTACGCACTTGAAACGGCGGTGTTGTTGTTGAACAACGTCCACACCAAAGCAATGGACAAAACTCCATACGAGTTATGGAATGGCAAAGCTCCTAAGTATTCGTACTTGAGGATTTGGGGATGTCCTGCTTACGTGAAGCAGACAGTGGGAGATAAGTTGGATAGTCGATCCACCTTATGTTATTTTGTAGGGTATCCGAAGAATTCAATCGGATATTATTTCTATCATCCTGCTGAAACAAAGGTGTTTGTTTCAAGGAATGCCACCTTCTTGGAGAAGGAGTTCTTATTGGATAAGAAAGGCGAGATGATGGAACTCGAAGAAATTCGAGAAGAACCCGAAATACAAAATAATGATCCTACACCTCAGGAACCAATGATGGACACGCCTATACCTAGAAGATCCGAGAGGACTTCTAGACCTCCTATTCGATATGGTCTTCTTCTTGAAGGGGATCAAGATGAACCCGATGTTGGATGTGATCCAAGAAACTTCAAGGAAGAAATTTCTGATGCGGATTCAAATTTATGGCTTGAAGCTATGCAGTCGGAAATAGATTCAATGCATACAAACCAAGTTTGGTCTTTAGTAGATCCTCCCGATGGAATTGTTCCAATAGGGTGTAAATGGATCTACAAGAGAAAGCTTGGGCCTGATGGTAAGGTATTGACCTACAAGGCGCGATTGGTGGCAAAAGGTTATACTCAAAGAACAGGAGTTGACTATGATGAAACCTTTTCACCAGTTGCAATGTTCAAGTCCATAAGAATCCTTATTGCCATAGCTGCTTGGTATGTCTATGAGATATGGCAAATGGATGTGAAGACTGCATTTCTTAATGGAAACATTAAGGAAGAGATCTATATGACGCAGCCTGAGGGATACACATCCATGGGAAGCAAGCATAAGGTATGCAAGCTTCAGAGATCGATCTATGTTCTCAAACAAGCATCAAGAAGTTGGAACCAGAAATTTGATGAAACAATAAAGGATTTTGGTTTCATCAAGAACCCGGAGGAACCGTGCGTATACAAGAAAGTAGTTAAGGATGCTGTGACATTCTTAGTACTTTATGTTGATGACATCCTACTCATTGGGAATGATATAGGGATGTTGCAGTCAACAAAGATATGGTTATCAGGTAGATTCTCGATGAAGGATTTGGGTGAGGCATCCTATATTCTAGGGATACAGATCTATAGAGATAGATCTAAGAGAATGATAGGACTCACTCAATAAACTTACATCGAAACCATATTGAAAAGGTTTTCAATGGATGGGTCCAAGAGAGGACATCTACCTATGTGTCATGGAGTTTCTCTATCCAAGTCCATGTGTCCCAAGACTGATGAAGAGATAGAGAAAATGACACATGTACCATATGCATCAGCCATAGGTAGTATCATGTATGGGATGATATCTACCAGACCGGATGTAGCATTTGCTCTGAGTGTCACGAGCAGATATCAAGCTAATCTCAGTCAAATGCATTGGAAAGCCGTGAAGGACATTCTTAAGTACTTACGAAGGACTAAGAATATGTTCTTGGTATATGGAGGAAGAGAACTGAAATTGAAAGGCTATACCGACTCTAGCTTCCAAAGTGAAGTGGATGACTCGAAGTCAACCTCTGGATTTGTGTTCATGCTCAATGGCGGTGCTGTCTCTTGGAAGAGTTCCAAGCAGGACACCACAGTGGATTCCACCACTGAGGCAGAATACATTGCGGCATCAGCTGCTGCTAAAGAGGCCGTTTTGGATGAGGAATTTCGTCCAAGAGTTGGGCATCATTCCTGAAGTTGTTGGTCCAGTCTCGGTGTACTGTGACAACACGGGTGCCATTGCTCAAGCAAAGGAACCAAGGTCTCATCAAAGATCCAAACACGTACTGAGAAAATACCACATCATCCGGGAGATCGTGGAAAGAGGAGACATCACTGTCGAGAGAGTGGCCTCTGCAGACAATATCGCTGATCCACTTACTAAGCCCTTGCCAAGACCATTATTTGGCAAACATCGCGAAGCAATGGGTCTACGTAGTATGACTTGTTGGCTTTAGGGCAAGTGGGAGATTGAAAGAGTGGGTTCCCAGTGAGCCAACTTGTGGCTAAGGGCTTTGATGACTCTTTGTATAAACAATCTTTTGTTTAATATAATTTACACTTTTATTAATGGCAATGACTTTATCTTTCTTCATATTGTTATATTGTGATATACTATTGTTGTTTTGATAAAGACCTTGAATATACTATAGTGTATGTAAGATGTGGTAGTACATGGGGATGACTATCGTGAAACACATCTTATAGTCACTGTATATTCTAAACAGTTCCTAGTCGATTGAGCCGTCCGTTAATAGGGATAAGGATCGCTCGAGATTGAGACTAGAATTTGCGATGTCGAGTACCACATTTCATTGGTATGGAACATAGAGATGTTCAAAGCATGCAAATGGATACTCATACGATGAATGATCGAACTACCCTATCCGGACTTTCCAAGTGGTTATCACTTATCGAGTGGATAAATTCCGCGGTTTTGGTTGTACACCATTAGTCCTTACTACTTGAAACATCATTGAGACTCTATATGCTAGTATTGTACTTTGACTCGTTTACCGACTCCATTGGGGTCATCAGGTGTCGGGATTGGGTACAGTTACGACACATATAGGAGTCGATGCTTTGTTGTCAAGGATTCACCACATACTTGCTAGTGTGGATATCCTATGCAATCTGAGGAGATATTAGTGTGACGAATCTCTAGCCTGAGTACATGATGTGTTTTAAGAAATGGTTTCTTAGTAACACATGCGATGTCACTATTTGATCTTCAAGATGCATTGCATAGTTATCGAATCTAGAACGACTCTCGATTTACCAATGGTTGTTAATTCGATCGGGATATATGGAAAAAGGGACCGTACTGTACGCTAACCAAAATCTATTGGTTCTTGCAGGCACTATCAGTGATACCTAGGGAATCATGGGGCGATGTTGCTAGGCGCTCTTACCATGATTCGATGGGCAAGTCGGAAATTGTTGTTCCGAGTCACAAGGAGTTGTGAGCCCACGGCTAGCTGTATCCATGAACCATTGAGGGTCATACAAGTAATGGATTTTTAATCCCCGTTGAGATAGTTAAATATAAAGAGTTAAATTTAATGAACAAAGAAGTGGGACTTCTTATTTAAGAGTAGAGGAGTAAGATTTCCTAAAATGACATAGGGATAGGCATTTTTGGAAACCACTGAATTCGAATTCAGAAAATTTATCTTGACTTTAAAAGATGCAGAAATGGTTTCTGTGCACATTGGTGAAATTGGTTTATCAATCTGAGTCATGATGAATTTTATATTAATTTCTGAACATGCGGGCTTTGCTTGTCAGGCTTGAACTTATGACTAATGGGCCCTAAGCTGTTAGCAGCCCACATTATAAATAAGTTATTGCAGTACAGAAATTACACAACAGAGGTCACAAAATATTTTCGAAAACCCTAGCTGTGTTTTTAAAAGTGGCCACCCCCCTCCTTCTCTGCTCGGGAAAATCCAGCCTGTGAATTTTAAATTTTCAGTCTGGTTTAACGGATCAAATTCGTTAATTCTCTTCGTAGAAACTTCTGATAGATTTTCTAGTGCAATCTATCAGAGGGATTAAATCTTTGTTCGTGGACCTGATTGAAGAATTGTTCGTCCATCAGTTCCTGGGATATACAACAAGAGCAGAGTAATCTGTTGGTGTCCATAATCTCGATTCGAGATTGGAGGTAAAAATTTAATTGTGATTTAATTTTTACATGCACAATTTAATCGTAAAGTTTTGATACCCATTATGGAATCGTTCCATATAAAAATTTTTAAACTTCCGCTGCACCGGGTATCAATTCTAAATTGATCTGAACACAGTTTTCCAACATTATTTTATTATTTTGAGTATTTTTTATTATTTTGAGTATTATAAGCCTATTAGGAAACTTTTAGATGATAACTTTTTGATATCTTTTGTATTATTTTTTTTTGTTTTATTATTTTGTAGTTGCATTATAAATACAACATATACAATCATTATTAAATACAACAATGAAGATTATTGAATATTTTATTTTATCAATTATAATTCTTTCTAGAATTATGACAAATCTTTGCTTTGTGTATCCAAAAATCAAACTTATCAATGTTTCATAGACTTTGTGGCGTTTGTCAATTAATTATATTCGTGGATTGTCAGAGACAAGTTTCTCTGAAGGTTCTGTTGTGATTAATTGTTTGTCAATTGTTCTTCTTCGTAGATTGTCAGAAACAAGTTTTCTGAAGGTTCCGTTGAGATCGATTGTTTATCTCGTGATTATCTGTTGCTATTTTTGTTGTAAAATAGAGGTGGATATCCGAAAACTTACTTGTTTTAAAAGATCGGGACAACATTATTGAGTCTTTTTGTTATTGAACTGAGGGTGAGATTCTTTATAATCGTGTTTGTTTTTCATGACATCCAAGATTCTTATCATTTGGTATCAGAGCTTAAGGTTCCATTGATTCAAGTAAGTTGTATCTTTCTATTTGTTCTTCTTATATGTTCTTCGTTCTTTTTATCCGTTCTTCATCGTTCTTCGTTGGTGAGAAAAAAAAAAATATTTGAAAATAAAAAAAAATAAAAAAGAGGATTTCGAAATTGGTGAGAAAAAAAGGGGTGAAAAAAAAAGGAGAGAAGAAACGAGAAAACTTGTGGCTAAATTTCTTGCAGGTAAAGGGCAAGATTTGAGGACAAATCTTTTTGAAGAAAAGGAGTCTGATATGAATCTAAAAAGATATCGAAGATTCATATTGTTCCAAGATTTCTATCATAATTTTCCATCAAGATTAGAAGGAATTAGGATCAATGACAATGAAGTTGGGGAGCAAGGGAGCCAAGTTGGAATGCATGAAGTTTGTGGTGGAGTACTGAAATTTTATGAAGCTTTTAAACCGATCAAAATCCAATCTTCACCATCCAAAATATATTTTAGGATGTTATGAAGCTACGGTTAAAATTTCAGCTTTATCTGACGGCTAGATTTCGAGTTATGATTTTTGCAAGAATAATGCACAATTCGGACAGCTTCAGAGCCTAGGCTCCAGTTTTAAGCGCCTAGGCGCCGATACAAAATTTACACACACTCGGCATGTAGTGTGTGTTTTCGGATTTTTGTGTATTATTTTATTATTTTGAGTATTTTTGATTATTTTGAGTATTATAAGCCTATTAGGAAACTTTTAGATGATATCTTTTTGATATCTTTTGTATTATTTTTCTTTATCTTTTATTATTTTGTAGTTGTATAATAAATACAACATATACAATCATTATTAAATACAACAATGAAGATTATTGAATATTTATTTTATCAATTATAATTCTTTCTAGAATTATGACAAAGCTTTGCTTTGTGTATCCAAAAATCAAACTTATCAAAGTTTCATAAACTTTGTGGCGTTTGTCAATTAATTATCTTCGTGGATTGTCAGAGACAAGTTCCTCTGAAGGTTCCGTTGTGATTAATTTTTTGTCGATTGTTCTTCTTCGTGGATTGTCAGAAACAAGTTTTCTGAAGGTTCCGTTGAGATAGATTGTTTATCTCGTGATTATCTATTGCTATTTTCGTTGTAAACTAGAGGTGGATATCCAAAAGTTGTGATTATCTGTTGCTAGTTTCATTGTAAATTAGAGGTGGATATCCGAAAACTTACTTGTTTCAAAAGATCGGGACAACATTATTGAGTCTTTTTGTTATTAAATTGAGGGTGCGATTCTTTATAATCGTGTTTGATTTTCATGACATCCAAGATTCTTATCAACCTAGCTCTTGGAGAGGTGATCGCGAATATATATTCAAATTTGAATTTTGACGGACGGATAACGAGAAATCGAAGCTTTAAAAGATGAGAAACTGCGTGGGTTCGTGTTTCTGCTTCTTCTCCTTTGGCTGCTGGTTTTACACGATTGAAGGAAATGTAAAATTAGATATATATTGACCAATTTATAGTTTAGTCCCTGAACTTTTTCATAATTGCAAATCAGTCCCCGAACAATCTTTTTAATGCAATTTCAATCCTAAATAATTTAATAATATTAGAATTTAAATCTAAACTAAAAATTCTCAAATTAAATATTCTTGGATTAAAATTAAATAATTTTGGGCCTTACACACACACTTGACCAGACAAAAGGTAAATCCTTCCTTGTCAGCTGTGTCAACGGTCTAGCAATTTGCGGGAAATTTTCGATAAACCGCCGATAATACCCTGCCAATCCCAAAAAGCTACGAATCTCTGAAGTTGCATTTGGGCGCGACCATTTCAGAATAGCTTCAGTCTTACTTGGATCGATTGATACTCCTTCTCAAGAGATAACGTGACCAAGAAATATCACCCGGTCAATCCAAAACTCACACTTGCTAAACTTGGCATACAACTATTTTTTCACGAGAATCTGCAGTACAAGTCTCAAGTGTTGCGCATGTTCATCAACTCTGCGCGAGTAGACCAAAATGTCGTCAATTAAGACAACGACAAAATTGCCTAGGTAATCGCGGAATACTCTGTTCATCAAATCCATGAACACCGCATGCGCATTCGTCAACCCAAAAGGCATCAATAAAAACTCATAGTGACATTATCGGGTACAAAATGCTGTCTTCGAGATATCCACATCTCGAACACGCAACAGATGATACCTGACCGCAAGTAAATCTTGGAGTACACAGAGGTACCCTGAAGCTGTTCGAACAAATCATCAATCCGTGGAAAAGGATATTTGTTCTTTACCGTTGCACGGTTCAACTTTCTGTAGTCGATACATAGACGCATAGAACCATCCTTCTTCTTGATGAAAATAACTGGCGCTCCCCAAGGTGACATGCTCGGTCAGATATATAACTTATCCAACAAATCTTGCAACTGTTGTTACAATTCTCTCATTTCTGCTGGTGCTAGACGATAAGACGCTCGAGAAATCTGTGTCGTCCCAGGTACAAGTTCAATCCCGAACTCGACCTCTCGGATAGGAGGAAATCCTAGAATCTTGTCTGGAAAGACATATGGATACTCACAAACTAGGGGTAAGTCCTCTATAGGCCTGCTTCCTACGGATGTATCAACCATATGGATAAGGTAGCCTTCCCCACCCGCCTCTAAAGCCTGCCCGGCCTTCGAAGCTAAAACCAGAGGCATAAGGGGTCGCGCTTCCTCACCATAGAAAACCAACTATCGTCCCAACCAGACGAAACTAGACAATCTTCTGATAACAATCCACTGTAGCTCTATAAGAGGTCAAGATATCAATACCCAAAATATAGTCAAAATCCTCCATCGCTAGAACCATAAAGTTCGCTAACAACTCAGAGTCCTCAAATTCTAATGTACACCCCAACACTAAACGCTTGGCCAAGGCCGAATGACCAGTCGGGGTAGACGAAGATAACACTACGTCTTGAGGCATGAATGAACCTATAACGTTTAACGAATCTTGCTGAAATGAAATAATGTGTTGCACTAGTGTCGATGAGAACAAATGTAGGAATGCCACATAAAAGGAATGTACCTGCTATAATATCCTCATTCTCCTGCTGAATCTGATCCTGACTCAGCGCAAACACCTGTCCGAGAACACGAGGTCTCTGATTTGTACTCCCAATAGATTTTCCCTGCGACCTTTGTGGAACAGAAGGATGATAACCAGAACCAAACGCTAATCCTACGGTATCCTGCGGACAATCCCTCTTCATGTGGCCAATCTCTCCACATCAAAAACAAGCTACTGACCTGCGGAATTTCTCAGTCGGTTGACGGCACCCACAAGCACCACACTGTCCCTGGCCCTTATTTTTCGCAAAGTTGTTAACTCCAGCTGAACCGGATCCAGAAGAAGAATAAGACACTCTCTGTTTCTTGAAAGATTGAGCCTTCGGTCCCAAAGAGCTAGCTGACCTGGAAGAAGAGAGAAAGGACCTATTACGCCGAAGGCTGTCCTCCGCCTGATGACATCGGCTTACCAAACCATCATAAGTCATGTCGTCACCAACCGCGACAGGATCATGAATCTCCGAATTGTGGCCCTGAAGGAACAAATTATACTTCATCTCGGTACTGGAAGAGATCTATGGGCAATACGATAATAGCCCAAAAAATTTCTGCTGATAATCATCAATAGTCATCGTCCCCTGATGCAAACTCAGCAACTTACTAGCTTTCTCCTGACGGAGAGCAGGAGGAAAATACAGCTTTTGGTAAGCTGTGCGGAACTCTGCCCAAGTAGCGTTGCCTCGCGTAGCAACAAAAGGTGCAGATGTGGACTTCCACTACTTCCACGCATGACCCTCTACAAGAAAGTCAAAAGTATCCATCCTTAGCTCCTAAGTGCATCGAAACTGGTGTAAGCAAACCTCCATGAGTTCCAGCCAATTTTTCGCATCCTTCGGTGATTTTCCTCCAACCAATGGCTTAGGACCTATTTGCATAAAATGGTGCATACTAAAATGTCTGTGATAATCTCGACGATGTATATGGTGGACCCGATGATTCTCGCGGTCGTCCCAGTCACCCCTATGCCTGCCACCGCTGTTGTGGCTTTCATCAAAATCAGCCATCTGGTAAAAGGTAACAGAGATTATCCGAAAACGGTTTTACTAAATCCCAAAATTAATGCATGCTCTGATACCAATAAATGTAGTGACCCAACCCAAAATCACGAACTAATCAGAGATTAAGAATGCAATCAAGTCTTAAATTTAAATTAACAAAATCCCAGCAAATACTTAAACCATAAATACAACATACACCGGCAGAACAATCGGGCTAAATAAAATATTATGCAACCCCATCGAACGAAAGGTACTAAAAGTTCAACCTAACAACCTAAACAGAAATAGGGTCTACACGCAACCACTGTAGCTCAACGACTGCTGCCACAATGTCAGTCCAACCTAAGTCCTGCCCCATGGAATAGGGTGTCCAAAAACACTTGGACGTGAGCATAAATGCTCAGTACAGAAATACGAATATACATATACCATGCATGCACATGAAATATGATGGGTACTGGAAAACCTATCCAGAAGACTGCTCAGTCAAGGCTCCATGGTATGTAGCACGTTGGTACGTTGCATCAGGAGGTGGCTCCCATACCATAAAAAAACTTGTGCATATATCCAGATCCAAATTCATGGAATCCATCCACTAAAATACGGGGCTGAGAGACCCCTACTATAGGCTATGAAAAACAAGGAATAAAGCTCAATGTGTACATGCATGCCGCATAATATCAATGAAAATAATAATGTCACACAAAACATGCAACTTAATACATGTATATTCAACCTTGTATCTCGGATAATACGTCCGTACCTCTATTGAGAAAACCCAAGCACCCTAGCAATTCTAGCAGTCCAAGTACTCACAGTCCAAGCCTATAAGCAATAATTAACATATCACTTATAATATTCTATAAGCCTTAACTAAACATTCTCATAATTCCAAATCTCCATAGGGATCCAAAGTTATACTAGCGTCCGTAGACAGCCCGCTGATGGCGATTGCCTCAAAACTTAGGCACAGCTCCGCTAATGTCACCGAAGCGCTCCACCACTCTCGGCTTCCCAATACGACGCTTATAAACCCCTAATATCGACTAGAAGGAGCTAAGAACGAGCGAGATTATTTGGAATGTGCATCTGAAACTGAACCCTTTGCCCTCTATTTATAGACACAGTTCGGACTGTCCAAACCCCGAGATCGGACCGTCCGAACTCTCCCGTCAACCCCCTCCGAACAGGTGTCTTGGATGTGATGTCATTGCTTACGAAATATGATCGGAGCGTCCGATCACAACTTTCGGAGCGTCCGATCTCAACATCCCGACCAATCAAATACTTATCCATTTATCCGGATGAGATCGGACCGTCCGATCACCCTTCGGAGCGTCCGATCTGCACAGAGTCTCCAAACTAGACTCTGATCTATTCGGAGCGTCCGAACTATCCGAAATCCAAAACCCTTCCGAGCCCTTTTCAAGATCCCTCAATCAAGTTTTAGCCATTTAAACATAATTAGGCGCCTCATTACTTAATTTGGATATGGGTTAATACATAGCCCGCTCGAGCGCGCCTGAATAAGGCTCCCACTGGAATTCCTCTCGCGCTGGAGCGGATATATTGCTTGCTCGAGCGCCCCCAAAAATTGATACTACTTGTTTTTGAATCTCGCGCTCGAGCAGGAGAGCCATCCATTGGGGCGCGAGAATTCCTACCCGAACTCTTGCTTGACGATTCCGCTATTTCCTCCAGGATTCCGTGCACTTCCAGAACATTACGAATTTTCTCGAAATGAACTCCGAATATTCCATCGCTCTCTTGGTAATTAATCAACATATTTTGAAGGGATTCCTTGAACTGTTTATCATGCCTCCTTGTAACTGGTCCGACTGGCAACTTTAATGGATCTCTCACATTCTCTGCAATACGATATGCATGCGAGCTTTCCACAATCGCATAATAACCCCAAAATCTCATCAGGAAATACATCCGGAAACTCTCAAAATACTGGTATATCCAAAATATCTGAACTCTTAGAGGATGCATCTATGTCATAGATAAGGTAGCCTTCCTTGCCAGACTCGACAAGCACGACGGGCTTTCAGAGCAGACACAATCGAAATCGGGGGTCACGTTCCCCTACCATAAAAGTACCACGCCACACCATCCTCCGGAAAAAAAATAAAAAAACCTCCGGTAACAATCTATTGTGTCTTGATTAGTAGTTAGAATGTCAATCCTGATGATGCACTCAAATTCATCCATCTCTAAATCCATCAAATTGGCACACAACTAATGACCCTTAAACCCCAAAGTACATCCTACCACTAGATGTTTAGTTAAAACTTCATGTCCTATCAGGGTCGCTACAGTTAAGAGAACGTCTAAGGAAATGTAGGGCAATATAAACCTCTTGATAAATCATGCAGAGATAAACTAATGCGATACACTGGTGTCAATCAGAATGTAAGATGGTATACCACATAAGATAAAGGTACCTGAAATCGTGTGCTCACTCTTGGTATGAGCATGTTCCTGGTTACGTGCAAAGACTTTCCCCTGAACACGTTGGCACAAGTTGGACGGACCATGATATGAAGCCTGAGGGCGCTGCTGAATGGTAGCTTGAGAACCAATACCACTACCTGATCCACCACGGCTAGGAAAATCCCTCTTCATGTGGCCCATCTCTCCACAAAATAAACAAGCCCCAGAAACACGACCTCACTGATCAGACGGGTGTCTCCTCCCACAGTGCTCAAAATTTCCTTCCCTCTTTTTCTTGCCAAAATGGAAGACACCACCGGATCCAGAAGAACAAGACGTAGATACCTGCTTCTTAAATGACTGAACACGCGGACTCAAAGAGCTAGTAGGATGAGAAGACGACAAAAACATCACACGACTCACACTGATCTCTGCCTATCAGAATTGGTTCACTAAACCCTCATAAGAAGTGGGGTCATCACAGACAGTGACCCGGCCGAAGATATCTTGATTCAGACCCCGCAATAAGTGGTCATACTTCACCTCAGAACTGGCACCAATATGTGGTCAAAACGGTAGCAGATCGATGAACTTCTGGTGATATTTATCGACAGTCATGGACCCTTACTTCAGATTGAGCAACATGATCACCTTCACCTGACAGAGGGCTGGGGGAAAGTGAAACTGCGTGAACAGCCTATGAAAATCTGTCCATAAAACATGGCCCTTCTCTTGGAGAAACTATGCAGACGTGGATCTCCACCACTTGCGGGCAAGACCTTCCAAGAGAAACGTAACACCCTCAATCTTATGCTTATCCGAGTAGTCAAAAGCACGAAAACAGGACTCATGCGCTCAAGCCAATCCTCAGCTGCCTCCGGAGTCTCGCCTTCCACCAAAGGCTTAGGACCCATCTGAAGGAACTTGTGCATCTCAAACCATGTCTACCCTCGCGGTGATGGCGGTGCGCATGGTGATGTCTCTGAGCATTATCATCTCCCCAATGACCTACACTAATGTGGCTCTCTTTGTCTCTATTGGACATCTGAAAGGATTTGCGTTCATTAAAAATCCAAAAGTCAAACTTAAGTCCCGAAAATCCTATGTATGCTCTGATATCATAAATATATTGATCCTATCCGGATTACCTACTAATAGCCTTAATAAGCATGCAATCAAGATAACTTAAGAAATGCGATAAAATATATTAAAAATCAAAAACTAAAACAGGGTTTACAAACTAAACCGGCAGAATACAACCGGCATCTAAACCCAAAGGTAAATAAACTATTTATAAAACCAGATCAAAAACTCACTGCATCCATAGCACCAGCTCTCAACCCTATCTCGATCCATCGGCGTTGTCCAACCTGAGACCTGACCCATAGAAAAGGGTTTCAAAGAAACAAAACAATGGACGTTAGTGACTATGCTCAATACGATAAGCACGTGTATACAAATCTAGTATATATGATGCATGTATATGACTGGGTACTAGGTTGTTCTAAAGTCTTGCTCAGTCTAGGCGCCAATGAGTATGTAGTACAATCTAGGGTAAACACTTATGGGTACATCCACACACTCATCCGAATTGCATCAGTCCCCGTCAACACGACGTCTCCAGGTGTCAGACAATATATCAAGGAATTTAGGGTTAAGAGACCCTATTAAAAAGGTTATCTCGGAGGAGATTTGGCTCAATATGACTATGCACATGCAACATAATATATCAAAGCAGTAAAACATGTATCATATCACATAAAATACAACATGTAAACATGCATACTTAATGGCTATCTCAGTCAGTACTTACGTACCTCACTAAATCAGTCCCAATAGTACGAGTCTAGGGTCCAAGCCTACAAGCCAATATTTACCAATTCACTATTACTGATATATAAGCCTTAACTTAGCTAATAGATTCTCCCTAATACTATTAGGAATCTGGGGTTATACCTACGTCCGTCGTCAACACTTTGTTGTCAAAGGTCCTGACCCAAGAACAGCTTCGCTACAAGCCCCGTAGCAGCTCGTTATTGGCCGACCCTAGAGTATAAGGCTAAACCCCTAGGAATATAATCTGATGCATAGTCAAACACCTCCAAACACACACTAATTGTGAGGATTTTGGCCCCTATTTACAGAAAACATTTGGAAGCTTCGATCCCTAGTTCAAAAGCTCCGATCTATGCATACATGCCACGTTCTGAACTATCCAGTTCGGAAGCTCTGATCTCTAATTTGGAAGCTCCAATATCATGCTTGTGTCTGCGTGTCCAAGCGCTAGAGACAACTCACTAGTGTGCATGGCCTAAACATCGGAAGCTCAGATATCACGTTCGGAAGGTCGGAACTCACCTTTGCTTTCGATCTTCAGCTGCTAAGGTTTGGTGCTTCTGAACCCACTTCAGAAGGTCTGATATCTTCGGTGATTCCGAAGCCTTGATTCCACATTGTTGATCCGATTAATCACCAGGTTAATTTAGATTAGAATCCTTTAATCATATTTAACTATTTAAGCTCATAAAATTGTATACGGGTTACAACACAAATTTTCTTGATATGATCCAAACCACCACAAACAAAACATGCCCCAAAAGCCGCACAAAAATTCTCAGTGAGATGATCTCTCCCACAGTGGCCACGTAAAAATTCTCTTGCTTGACTGACGATTCTCTCCAGATCCTGTAGATGAATAGATAGAATTATTGAACGACCGACCTCTCGGTTCTAGAAGACTTGGAGTCCTACCAACTTGTAAAGACCTTCATCTTTCAATAATGATCTCATATTTCACACACCGATTCACTAAACCCTAATAAGAAATCGGATTACTTCAAACATACACGAGATAAAAAAAATCCCTCTATCAAACCTTGTAGGAAATGATCATACTTCGTTTCCAAACTTTCACTGATTTGAGAACACAATGACAACAAATCGATGAACTTCTGCTAGTATTCATCGATCAACATATCCCCTTGCTTCAAGATCAACAATTCTATCACCTTAGCCTGACGGAGTGCTATAGGAAATTGAAAGTACAAAAATGCCTTATAGAAATTTGTCCAAGTAACAACCCTCTACTCATGCAACACAGACGCGGAAGCAGATATCCACCACTTGCATGCTCTGTCC
Organism: Henckelia pumila; assembly: GCF_033568475.1. Classification (NCBI taxonomy): domain Eukaryota; kingdom Viridiplantae; phylum Streptophyta; class Magnoliopsida; order Lamiales; family Gesneriaceae; genus Henckelia; species Henckelia pumila. The sequence continues at coordinate 540,309 of NW_027331788.1, forward strand.
TCCAATAGAAACTCAATACCCTCCATATCCTACTCCTCCAAACAATGAAAATAATGGAAACAACGTTCTATTCTCTCTAACCAATCCTCAGACACCTCAAGAGTCGCACCATCAGTCAATGGGTTAGGTCCAATCCAGATGAACCTATGTAAGTCGAACATACGACAACCATACTCTTGCCGATGAAGGTGGCCTCTAGAATATCACTGGGCATCCTCATCACCCCAACGTCCGTCACTTTCATGGTTGTTGCCATCGTCGTAATCGTCCATCTAAAAGAAACAACAAACATTAACCCAATTAACAATCACTATATCCAAAATATTATAATCCATGCTCTGATACCATAAATGTAGTGACCCTACCTGGATCACCTACTAATAAGAAATATAAGCATTAATTAACTAAAAAGAAACACAGTCAGATTAAACCGCAAAAACTTCAACAATTACTAACTCGACAGTATGAAACCGGAAAAATTAACTGAAATCCCAAATAAAAACAATATACGAGGGGTGGGAAAAAGTACCAAACATTCCGGTATACCGCACTTATCGTACTGTAAAATACCGCATACACCAAATTTAAATGTATACCAAAAAATACTATATGGTATAATACCGTGCCGAATTTTTCGGTATCAGTATCAGTGTGGCACTCAAAAATTTTCGATATTTCGGTACCGAAATAACGTAAAATCATATATATTTAAAAAATATAATAATAATTTTGTATTGGGCTCCTTAATTTTTCCATTTTTATTTGTTGTGTTGGGCCTTTTAACAAACGTCCAATTGTAACATAATCTGAAGCAGCTTAGAAACCTCTTCATCTTCTTCTTTGTATTTCGTTCATTTTGATTTCTCTTTACTATTGTTCTAACTCTAGACTAATGCGCTCTTTCTATGCGGTAAATGCACTGATCCATTTTGGGTAAGTCTATGCTACACCGCGAGTGTTTCTCCCCCAATTTCAATATCATTAGATCACGTGGGACCCTTATATTTTTATGAAAATTTACATGTGTGTTGATGATCCAATGGTTGTAATTTGACCGCATCATGGTGATATGAATTCTTAATGTATGAAAGGCAAACACGACTATATTAAAATCGTACCCTCAATCCAATAACAAAATAAATCAAAAAAATTTGCCCAATCTTGAAACAAGTAGAAGTTTTGGGATTATTCACCTCTAGTTTACTTGAAACTAGCAACAAACAATCACGAAGAAAACAACTAATCACAATGGGACCTTCAAAAAACCTGTTTCTGATAACCCACGAGAATAATCAATCGACAAACGCCACAAACTGGAAGAACTTTGATAAGTTTTATTTTTGGGTAAGCAAAAGCTTAATAAAAATTCTAGAGAGAATTTTAATTGATCAATACCAAAAATCTGAATTCTATATCAATAATGAATGTTTTTTTTGTATTTATAATACAACTAAAAAATAATAAAATATATCGCGAAATAATTCAAAAGATATCAAAGATATCTCCTAAAAGTTTCCTAGTATAATTAAAAGACTCAAAAATAGGGAAATAATCATAAATAAGCAAAATTCCCGACACACACACAAACACCTTTGATGCATGTAAAAATTCCCGCCGCTCGATTGGTAAGGTTTGACGGATCGAGCGAGAAAACCTCTGCTCGAAAAAAATTTGGCTCCGCTCGATCGGTAAACTTTGACGGATCGAGCGAGATATGTTCTGCCCAAATTTCAAAGTCCTCCACTCTTTTCAATGTCCAACACTTCAATGACACATTTAATTTCTCCATAATGATCTCAAATTGTTCCAACACCTTTTTGAGAGTTTAGAATCAACTTTTGAAGTGCATCTTTAAACCTTTTAGCTCGACCTCTCGTAATTGGTCAATTAGGAATTTCAAACTGATCCTTAGCCACGTGATCAACATGCGAGTCATCCATAATCGCATCATCCTCCCCTTCTTGAAAAGGATTTGTACTCAAATCTTGATCATCACCTACATCAAACAAAGACAAGTTAGAAACATTAAAAGTTGTAATCACATTGTACTCACCTGGAAAGTCTAATTTGTAGGCATTGTCATTGATCCGCTCCAAGACTTGGAAAGGTCCATCGCCTCTAGGTAACAACTTAAAACGTCATTTCTCCAAAAAACGTTCCTTCCTCAAATGCAATCACACCCAATCACCGAGTTCAAACACAACCTTATTTTTACCTTGGTTTGCTTGCTTTGTACATTGCAAGTTCTTTTTTTCAATGTTTGCCTTAACCTTCTCATGCAAATTTCTCACAAACTCAGCCTTCTTCTTACCATCCATATTAACCCTTTCACTCATAGGCAAAGACATAAAATCCAATGGAGTTAAAGGTTTAAAACCATACACGATTTCAAAAGGCGAAAAATTTGTAGTAGAATGTACACTACGATTATATGCAAACTCAACAAATGACAAACATTCTTCCCAACTCGTCAAGTTCTTTTTAATTATAGCTCGCAACAAAGTCTCTAACTTTGTATTAACAACTTTAGTTTGACCATCCGTTTGAGGATGACATGTAGTCAAAAACAGTAACTTAGTACCAAGTTTACACCATAATGTTTTCCAAAAATAGCTCAAGAAACGAGTATCCCTATCAGACACAATACTCCTAGGCATCAATCTCACAATTTTATTAAAGAATAAATCTTCAACATGAGATGTATTATCATATTTATGACATGCAAAGAAATGAGTCATCTTAAAAAATCTATCAACCTCCACAAACACAAAATCCCTTTCCTTCTTAGACCTTGGTAATCCTAAAACAAAATTCATAGAAATGTCTACCCATGGTTCACTAGGAACGGAAAGTGGAGTATACAATTCATCTGGTTGTGTCTTAGACTTAGCCTTTTTACAAGTCACACATCTTTCACAAATGTTTTCAACATCATGCTTCATATATGGCCAATAAAAATGTTCATGCAAACTTTCAAAAGGTTTAGCCACACTAAAATGTCTCATCAAACCACCCCCATGTGATTATCTAACAAGCAATTCACGAATGGACGATTTGGGCACACACAACTTATCTTCCTTAAACAAATATCCATCATGCATGAAAAATTTATCCTTTGTACCATGCAAACATAACGCATATGTCTCACCAAAATCAATATCATTGGCATACAACTCTTTCACATACTCAAATCCCAAAAACACAGAATCTAGAGTAGATAGAAGCGCGTACCTTTGTGACAGAGCGTCTTCTACCACATTTTCCTTCCCTTGCTTGTACTTGATAATGTAGGGAAAAGTCTCTACAAACGCCACCCACTTGGCATATATCTTGTTCATCTTTTGTTATCCTTTGAGATGCTTCAAAGACTCATGACCCATATGAATCACAAATTTGTAAGAGTGGGTGCCCAGTGAGCCAACCGTTTGGCTATGGGCTTTGATGACTCTTTGTATAAACAATCTTTTGTTTAATATTATTTACACTTTTATTAATGGCAATGACTTTATATTACTTCATATTGTTATATTGTGATATACTATTGTTGTTTTGATAAAGACCTTGAATATACCATAGTGTATGTAAGATGTGGTAGAACATGGGGATGTCTATCATGAAATACATCTTATAGTCACTGTATATTCTAAAACCGTTCCTAGTCGATTGAGCCGTCCGATAATAAGGATAAGGATCGCTCGAGTTTGAGACTAGCATTTGCGATGCGGAGTACCACGTTTCATTGGTAGGGAACATGGAGATGTTCGAAGCATGCAAATGGATATTCATAGGATGAATAATCGAACTACCCTATCCGGACTTTCCAAGTGGTTATCACTTATCGAGTGGATGAAGTCCGCGGTTTTGGTTGTACACCATTAGTCCTTACGACTTGAAACATCATGGAGACTCTATATGCTAGTACTGTGTTTTGACTCGTTTACCGACTCTGAGGGGGTCATCAGGTGTCGAGATTGGGTACAGTTACAACACATATAGGAGTCGATGCATTGTTGTCAAGGATTCACCACATACTTGCGAGTGTGGATATCCTATGCGATCTGAGGAGATATTAGTGTGACAAATATCTGGCCAGAGTACTTGATGTGATTTAAGAAATGGTTTCTTAGTAGCACATGCGATGTCACTAATTTGATCTTCAAGATGTATTGCATAGTTATCGAATCTTGAGCGACTCTCGATATACCAATGGTTGTTGATTCGATCGGGATATTTGGATGAAGGGACCGTACTGTACGCTAACCAAAATCTACTGGTTCTTGTAGGCACTATCAGTGATACCTAGGGAATCATGGGGCGATGTTGCTAGGCGCTTTACCATGATTCGTTGGGCAAGTCGGAAAGTGTTGTTCCGAGTCACAAGGAGTTGTGAGCCCACGGCTAGCTGTATCCCTGAACCATTGAGGGTCACACAGTGTAATGGAGTTTTAATCCCCGTTGAGATAGTTAAATTTAAAGAGTTAAATTTAATGAACAAAGAAGTTGGACTTCTTAAATAAGAGTAAGGGAGTAGGATTTCCTAAAATGACATAGGGATGGACATTTTTGGAAACCAATGAATTCGGATTCAGGAAAATTTATTTTGACTTTAAAATGTGCAGAAATGGTTTCTGTGCACATTGGTGAAATTGGTTCATCAATCGGAGTCACGATGAATTTTATATTAATTTCTGAACGTGCGGGCTTTGCTTGTCGGGCCCTAACTTATGATTAATGGGCCCTAAGGTGTTAGTGGCCTGCATTATAAATAAGTTATTGCAGTACAGAAATTAGACACAACAGGTCATTATTGAGAGACAGGATTTTCGAAAATAAACCCTAGCCTCCTCTCAAGTTTTCGGCCGCCCCCCTTCACTCTGTCAGAGAAAATTCCGGTCTGTGATTTTTGAATTGCAGTCAGGAATAACGAATCAGATTCGTTTAATCTCTTCGCAGAAAAACTTCTGATATATTTTCTAGTGCAATCTATCAGAGGGATTTAAACCCCATTCGTGGACCTGATTGAAGGAGTTCATCAGTTCCTGGGAAATACAAGAAGCGCAGAGAAATCTGTGTGGTGTCCATTAATCTCGATTCGAGATTGAAGGTAAAATTTAATTAATTGTTATTTGAATTTTACACACACAATAATTTAATCGTTGAATGGTTGATACCCACACCATGGAATTGTTCCATGATAAAAATTTTTAAAACTTCCGCTGCACCGGGTATCAATCGTGATTGATCTGACCGCCAGTTTTCCAACAGTGGTATCAGAGCCAGGTTGCTCAGATCAAACGATTAAATTAATCAATTGTACAAAATTTTTGAATCTCGGTTTTTGGAAAACAAAATAAATATTTTTAAATAAAAATAAAATTTTTCGGGGCAAAACCCGGGCAGCGATTGGATCGCTGCCCGGTGGGGCAGCAATTGTTGCTGCCCCGGGCGGCGCACGGCGCCGCCCAAAGGGGGCGCACGGCGCCGCCCTGGGCAGCGCTAAGCGGCGGCGCCAGGTGCCGCCAGGGCAGCGAGAGTCGCTGCCCTAAGGGGGCAGCCGGGCTGCCCCCGGCCCGCGCCCCGGGTGCGGGCCGGCCCGAGAGTGTCCCAGGCGGCCCGCGGGAAAAAATTATATTTTTATTAAAAATTAATTTTAATATGTTAAAATTTTATTTTTGGTCCGGTCAAAAATTGTTTTTGATTGGTTCGCGAGATTTCGGATCGAATTGTTTGAGTCTGTAAATTTTAAAATTGATTTTGGATAAATTTGAATTTTTGGAAAATTTTAATATTTTATCCGTAAATTGAATTTTGAAATCAATTATTTTGGTACAATTGATGATAAGATATGATCTTATGATATATTGAGTAAAATATGATTTTATTTGTAAAATTGGATTTTATAGATAAAATATGATTTTATTTGATATAGAGATAAAATATGATTTTATATGTGAAATGAGATTTTATATATAAAATATGATTTTATCTTGTTTAAATTTGAATTGCCACTGCATGTTATCCAATAAATTAATTTTGAAATAAATGTTATTGGATAAGGATGATCGATTGTCATGACCAATTTTGTAGGTGTATGTTAGGAATTTACATTTTGTTTTTATTGTTGTTGGTTTTATTAATGGGCCTGGTTTATGGCCCGATATGAATGTCATATATAATAAAAGTGGGCTTGGTTTATAGCCCGTTCCCACCCCTAAAAATGTATCCCTACTTGTCATTGTTATTTATTGTAAATACATTAGATTTAGTGGGAGATCAAGATTTGAAGACGGTGGGCCCAGCAGACAATAAAGACTGAAGAAATGTAAATTGGAAGCACATGTAATAGGATTGCATTGCATACTGCATATTACCTAGGATTGGACTAAGACCCGTGATTGGCAACCACGGGTCAATTAGAAATGGAATCGATCATCCTATATAATATTTGATATTATGATTGTATGCATGTTTAGACATAATTGCGTGAATCCGGCAAGCATGCAATAAATTGAATATGATGAGACAAATAATTTTATAATTAAAAATCCCTCATTTTAAATATGATTTAAAATTGATATCAAGATAAATAAAGGAAATTTAAATTTGTTTAAATGTTCCTACCTTCCATCAACGGTCAATGTATGTGATGCTACCCGCGGATACGGTCCGGCTCATATTATTGGGGGGGCCCGTCCGTCGGAAAGCTGTACATTGGATCGACAAATGTTGTAAGTTGGGTGGAACTCCCATGGGATCGGCTCATATTATTGGGGGATCCACATGGCGACCGTCCATCACAACTTAATATTGATGGGTCATCTTGACATGTCACTTTAAACGGCGTCATATTATTGGGCCCTTATTGGACATGAGGTAAATACATTGGGGTTGCTTAGGAAGCAATTGGGCTCTACCTTTTGAGAATTATGGTTGGCTGATATTATTCGGGACCATAAGTTTGTCAATTGGACTCCATGTTCTCACTAAGGAAAAAGTTTTCCGTTTTCACTAGAGGGTGGTGAAATCGTTAAAATAGTGGGAGTGAGATTCATAAAATTAAATTCGCCTATTTTATGTCTTAGTAAATTGTTAAACAATCATTGATATATGTCTGTTTTCTTTTCAGTATTTCATACAATGAATTCGCGAAATCCATTATTCTCGATCCTCGAACAAAACAAGTTGACTGGCGCCAACTATACGGAATGGTTCCGGAAGTTGAAGATTGTCTTAACTTCGGAGAAAATGCTCTACGTGTTAGAGAAAGCACCTCCGAAGGAAGCACCAGCTGACATAAGTCCGGAGGAATTGGCCAAACTTGATGCATGGTGTGACCATGACATCAAGACCAAATGCTATATGCAAGCCTCGATGTCTGATGAACTCCAGAGGCGATTTGAGGACACCGTGAATGCTGCTGACATTCACGCTCAACTCAAGGAACTTTTTGGGGCTCAATCGAGGGCTGAAAGGTTCGCTACTGTTAAGGAGCTAATGACGTGTCGCATGCGTGAAGGGACTTCGGTCCGTGATCATGGGGTACGAGTGATTTGGCTCATACAGAAGTTGGCGACCCTAGATTTGGTGTTGGAACATGAACTCAATGTGGATTTATTGCTTCTGTCTCTTCCTTCTTCATTTGATGGATTTGTGATAAATTTTAATATGAACAAGATAGAGGCCACCCTTGAAGAGATGGTCAATATGCTCGTTACATATGAATCCACACTTAAGATGGATAAGCCAGCTTTCTTGGTGGGCTCCTCATCTTCTGCTAAGAAGGGGCCAAGTATGAAGGGCAAGAAACGTTCTGCCCCACCCAAGAAAGTCGAGCCCGAGAAGAAGCAAAAGACAAAGGCTTCAAACAATGGAAAATCCAAGGATGTTTGCCATTACTGCAAGAAGCCGGGTCATTGGAAGCACAACTGCAAGGAATATCTTGAGCAGTTGGGAACTGCAAAGGGTATGTTCTATATTGAAATAAACATGTCACTTAATACAACTTCTTGGGTATTGGATACCGGATGTGGATCTCACATTTGCAATGATTTGCAGGTGATGACAAGAAGTCGCAGGCTTAGAATGGGTGAGACCCAGCTGAGGCTCGGGAATGGTTCCAGAGTTGAAGCTACGGCCATTGGAGATGTTTGTTTGACTTTGCAGAACGGTTTTAAATTATTGTTAAGAGATGTTTTATTTGTGCCAGATTTAATTAAAAACATTATTTCTATTTCTATGCTTGATAGAGATGGTTATTCTTGCAATTTTGTGAATGGGATTTGCAATATTTACAAGAATGAATGTTTAATTGGAAATGGACAACTTGAAAACGATCTATACAACTTAAAACTAAAATACGTTCCAATAAATTATATTGATAAACCGGCGACAACAAACAAAAGGAAAATCGATAGTCAAAACCCGGCGAACCTTTGGCAAGCTAGGCTAGGTCATATTTCCTCAAGGAGGATGAACAAGCTAGTGGGAGAGGGCATGTTTGATGTGTCTGATATTAACTCTCTACCTACTTGTGAATCCTGCCTAAAAGGAAAAATGACTAAATCTCCTTTTAAGGGGAAACCTGAGCGTAGTCAGAATCTGTTGGATTTGATCCATACAGATGTTTGTGGTCCATTTAGAGTAGGGACTCAACATGGCCACACCTACTTCATTACCTTTACTGATGATTATTCAAGGTATGGGTATTTATATTTAATGAAATATAAGTCTGAAGCATTTGAAAAGTTCAAAGAATTCAAGGCTGAAGTAGAAAACAAGCTAGGTAAAAGTATTAAAGCACTTCGATCGGATCGAGGTGGAGAATACTTAAGTACCGAGTTTTTGGACTATCTAAAAGAGAATGGGATTCTCTCTCAGTGGACTCCTCCTATGACACCACAGCTTAATGGTGTATCGGAGCGTCGTAATCGAACCTTGTTGGACATGGTTCGATCCATGATGAGCTTCACTGAGCTTCCACCTTCGTTTTGGGGCTATGCGCTTGAAACGGCGGTTTTATTGTTGAACAACGTCCACACTAAAGCAGTGGACAAGACACCATACGAGTTATGGAATGGCAAAGCTCCTAAGTATTCGTACTTGAGGATTTGGGGATGTCCTGCTTACGTGAAGCAGACAGTGGGAGACAAGTTGGATAGTCGATCCAGCTTATGTTATTTTGTGGGGTATCCGAAGAACTCAATCGGATATTATTTCTATTATCCTGCTGAAACAAAGGTGTTTGTTTCTAGGAATGCCACCTTCTTGGAGAAGGAGTTCTTATTGGATAAGAAAGGCGAGATGATGGAACTCGAAGAAGTTCGAGAAGAGCCCGAAATACAAAATAACGATCCTACACCTCAGGAACCATTGCTGGACACACCTGCACCTAGAAGATCCGAGAGGACTTCTAGACCTCCCATTCGATATGGTCTTCTTCTTGAAGGGGATCAAGATGAACCCGACATTGGATGTGATCCAAGAAACTTCAAGGAAGCAATTTCTGATGCGGATTCGAATTTATGGCTTGAAGCTATGCAGTCAGAATTGGATTCGATGCATACAAACCAAGTCTGGTCTTTGGTAGATCCTCCCGACGGAATTGTTCCAATAGGGTGTAAATGGATCTACAAGAGAAAGCTTGGGCCTGATGGTAAGGTATTGACCTACAAGGCGCGATTGGTGGCTAAAGGTTATACTCAAAGGCAAGGAGTTGACTATGATGAAACCTTTTCACCAGTTGCAATGTTCAAGTCCATAAGAATCCTAATTGCCATAGCTGCATGGTATGACTATGAGATATGGCAAATGGATGTGAAGACTGCTTTTCTTAATGGAGACATTAAGGAGGAAATCTATATGAAGCAGCCTGAAGGGTTCACATCCATGGGAAGCGAGCATAAGGTATGCAAGCTTCAGAGATCAATTTATGGTCTAAAACAAGCATCAAGAAGTTGGAACCAGAAATTTGATGAAACAATAAAAGATTTTGGTTTCATCAAGAACCCGGAGGAACCATGCGTGTACAAGAAAGTAGTTAAGGATGCGGTGACATTCTTAGTACTTTATGTTGATGACATCCTACTCATTGGGAATGACGTAGGGATGTTGCAGTCAACAAAGATATGGTTATCAGGTAGATTCTCGATGAAGGATTTGGGTGAGGCATCCTACATTCTTGGGATACAGATCTATAGAGATAGATCTAAGAGAATGATAGGACTCACTCAATCAACCTACATCGATACCATATTGAAACGGTTTTCAATGGATGGGTCCAAGAGAGGACATCTACCCATGTGTCATGGAGTTTCTCTATCCAAGTCTATGTGTCCCAAGACTGATGAAGAGATAGAGAATATGACACATGTACCATATGCGTCAGCTATAGGTAGTATCATGTATGGGATGATATCTACCAGACCGGATGTAGCATTTGCTCTGAGTGTCACGAGCAGATATCAGTCTAATCCTGGTCAAATGCATTGGAAAGCCGTGAAGGACATTCTTAAGTACTTGCGAAGGACTAAGAATATGTTCATGGTGTATGGAGGACGAGATCTCAAATTGGAAGGCTATACCGACTCTAGCTTCCAAAGTGATGTGGATGACTCGAAGTCAACCTCTGGATTTGTGTTCATGCTCAATGGCGGTGCTGTCTCTTGGAAGAGTTCCAAGCAGGACACCACAGCGGATTCCACCACTGAGGCTGAATACATTGCAGCATCAGCTGCTGCTAAAGAGGCCGTTTGGATGAGGAAGTTCGTCCAAGAGTTGGGCGTTATTCCTGAATTTGTTGGTCCAGTCCCGGTGTACTGTGACAACACGGGTGCCGTTGCTCAAGCAAAGGAACCAAGGTCTCATCAAAGATCCAAACACGTACTGAGGAAATACCACATAATCCGGGAGATTGTGGAAAGAGGAGACATCATTGTCGAACGAGTGGCCTCTGCAGACAATATCGCTGATCCGCTTACTAAGCCTTTGCCAGGACCATTGTTTGACAAACATCGCGAAGCAATGGGTCTACGTAGTATGACTAGTTGGCTATAGGGCAAGTGGGAGATTGTAAGAGTGGGTGCCCAGTGAGCCAACCGTGTGGCTATGGGCTTTGATGACTCTTTGTATAAACAATCTTTTGTTTAATATTATTTACACTTTTATTAATGGCAATGACTTTATATTACTTCATATTGTTATATTGTGATATACTATTGTTGTTTTGATAAAGACCTTGAATATACCATATTGTATGTAATATGTGGTAGAACATGGGGATGTCTATCATGAAATACATCTTATAGTCACTGTATATTCTAAAACCGTTCCTAGTCGATTGAGCCGTCCGATAATAAGGATAAGGATCGCTCGAGTTTGAGACTAGCATTTGCGATGCGGAGTACCACGTTTCATTGGTAGGGAACATGGAGATGTTCGAAGCATGCAAATGGATATTCATAGGATGAATAATCGAACTACCCTATCCGGACTTTCCAAGTGGTTATCACTTATCGAGTGGATGAAGTCCGCGGTTTTGGTTGTACACCATTAGTCCTTACGACTTGAAACATCATGGAGACTCTATATGCTAGTACTGTGCTTTGACTCGTTTACCGACTCTGAGGGGGTCATCAGGTGTCGAGATTGGGTACAGTTACAACACATATAGGAGTCGATGCATTGTTGTCAAGGATTCACCACATACTTGCGAGTGTGGATATCCTATGCGATCTGAGGAGATATTAGTGTGACAAATCTCTGGCCAGAGTACTTGATGTGATTTAAGAAATGGTTTCTTAGTAGCACATGCGATGTCACTAATTTGATCTTCAAGATGTATTGCATAGTTATCGAATCTTGAGCGACTCTCGATATACCAATGGTTGTTGATTCGATCGGGATATTTGGATGAAGGGACCGTACTGTACGCTAACCAAAATATACTGGTTCTTGTAGGCACTATCAGTGATACCTAGGGAATCATGGGGCGATGTTGCTAGGCGCTTTACCATGATTCGTTGGGCAAGTCGGAAAGTGTTGTTCCGAGTCACAAGGAGTTGTGAGCCCACGGCTAGCTGTATCCCTGAACCATTGAGGGTCACACAGTGTAATGGAGTTTTAATCCCCGTTGAGATAGTTAAATTTAAAGAGTTAAATTTAATGAACAAAGAAGTTGGACTTCTTAAATAAGAGTAAGGGAGTAGGATTTCCTAAAATGACATAGGGATGGACATTTTTGGAAACCACTGAATTCGGATTCAGGAAAATTTATTTTGACTTTAAAATGTGCAGAAATGGTTTCTGTGCACATTGGTGAAATTGGTTCATCAATCGGAGTCACGATGAATTTTATATTAATTTCTGAACGTGCGGGCTTTGCTTGTCGGGCCCTAACTTATGATTAATGGGCCCTAAGGTGTTAGTGGCCTGCATTATAAATAAGTTATTGCAGTACAGAAATTAGACACAACAGGTCATTATTGAGAGACAGGATTTTCGAAAATAAACCCTAGCCTCCTCTCAAGTTTTCGGCCGCCCCCCTTCACTCTGTCAGAGAAAATTCCGGTCTGTGATTTTTGAATTGCAGTCAGGAATAACGAATCAGATTCGTTTAATCTCTTCGCAGAAAAACTTCTGATAGATTTTCTAGTGCAATCTATCAGAGGGATTTAAACCCCATTCGTGGACCTGATTGAAGGAGTTCATCAGTTCCTGGGAAATACAAGAAGCGCAGAGAAATCTGTGTGGTGTCCATTAATCTCGATTCGAGATTGAAGGTAAAATTTAATTAATTGTTATTTGAATTTTACACACACAATAATTTAATCGTTGAATGGTTGATACCCACACCATGGAATTGTTCCATGATAAAAATTTTTAAAACTTCCGCTGCACCGGGTATCAATCGTGATTGATCTGACCGCCAGTTTTCCAACAAAATTCTTTTGGTCTCAAATAATGCTGCCACGTTTCAAGCACACGAACCAAGGAATAGAATTCCTTGTCGTAGGTATAATAATTCAATGCTTCTCCACTTGGCTTTTCACTGAAGTATGCAATTTGTCGTCTACCTTGCATCAAAACACCACCAATTCCTACACCTGACACATCACATTTAATTTCAAAAGTATTAGAAAAATCAGGCAATACAAGTAAAGGAGCATTAATTAATTTTTACTTAATAATATCAAAATATTTCTCTTGCTCCTCGCCCCAATGGAATGGAACGTTCTTCTTGATCACCGCAATCATAGGAGCTGCCAAAGTGCTGAATCCTTAACAAATCTCCTATAGAAACTTTCAAGACCATGAAAACTTCGAACTTGAGCAATAAAAGTAGGTGTTCGCCAATCTCAAATTGCACTTACCTTGTCCTCATCAACTTTGACACCTTAAGCACTCACAACAAATCCAAGAAACACAAGTTCTTTTGTACAATACACACACTTTTTCAAGTTAGCATACAAGTGTTCAGCTTTAGTGTGATTATCACAATTCTCAAGTGTTCAACATGCTCATTCAAGTTTTTTCTATACACCAAGATATCATCAAAATATACCACAACAAATTTTCCAATATAAGCACGCAAAACATGATTCATCAACCTCATAAAAGTACTAGGTGCATGATAGTCATGTTTGTGTTGCTTATTTTAATATCGTTTTGTTGTTGTTTTGCATGCATTTATATGTTGTAATTTAGCATTTTTCTTATTTTATATATCATGTCTGCATAACATACTCCCGGATTTATTGTGTAGTACATCGCATTTTATTGGAAAAAAAAAAAGAGAAGTGGTGGAGAGTTGAAGATGGGGAGTTGAAGATGGAGAGTTGAAGATGGGCATTAGCGCAATAGCGCTGGTGTGGTTTTAAATTAGGAAACTCGATTTTTAATTTTTCTAGTCTTTTAATAGGCTTATATATTCCGATTTGTATGGATCTGAGGATTTGGCTGGACGCATAAGAGGCAAAAAAGAACACTTTGGAGGATAGGTTTTTTTGAGTTTTTTTCTTCTATTCTTAGATTTAATTTTTCTTTCATGATTCTTCTAGAGAATTCATGAATATTTGTGGCTATGTTTAGTACTTGGTTGAGGAAGACGAACCCTTGATTTTTTTTATTCATGAGATTCGAATTTTTCATTGTTTAATTCCAAATTGCGTATCAAGAGTTGTTTTAGATTGATTGACATGCTTGTATGTAAGATTTTAGGATTGATCACCTTAAGATTTTGCTATACAATCTATTGCTAAATTAGAATTCAAATCTGTAATTGTTTGAATCATATGATTTTTGAAGCAACTATGATTAATATTTTCCGCTGGTGAATTTGTTAAATCGTAGGAACAACAATTGACTAGATTAAATACAATTGCTGGTATTTGTGTTGTCTAGATTCATCAGTTTTACTCATTTGAATGCTGCCGTGGATTTAAATCTAATCGATGGTATTGAGTTAATTTATGGGTTAAGGGTTAACTTAGAACGCTGATGTCTAGTTAACTAAAATTAAGGTGAAACTGGAATTAAATTTCCAATTATGAATATTCAATGTGAATTAATTATTTTTAGGGAATCGATGATCGAATGAATAATTTCAATGGTGTAGTCGACCAATACCAAGTCTCGTTAGTTTATTGATCTTTCTTATTTTAATTCTTGCATAGTAGTTTATAAAATCCAAAAAACCCCTTTTATTATTTTTTGTATTTGAAGAACACTATTTAAATTTTACTTTTCTCGTGGGAACGATCCCTACTCACACTACTGCATATTTTGTTATCTGATTTGAGTTGGGTAATTTGGGCATGACACGACTTAGCGTTACCAAATTTTGGCGCCGTTGCCGGGGACGGTGTTTAATTTATTGTGTTTATTTTATTTTTATTTTGTCTAATCTCACTCTCTTCTTTTTTCTTTGTTTCTAGTTGTTCTCTGTCGTTCATGCTTTCAGGTGACTCTTCTGACGAATAATTCTCCTACGACCCGGAGATCAAAAGAACTTTGCACAAACGAATGAGAGAAGCTCGTAGAAGAACAGAAGCGGACGAATTTCGTACTGCAATTCCTGAGCAAGAGATGGCTTGGCTGCTAAGGCGAATCTGAGTCATAGACAATTGGGCAATCATGATCCAAACCAACAACCTTTATGCATTAATTTTCCTACTCTAGAAAATAATGCTACTTTTGAGCTTAAATCTGGATTAATTCACTTATTGCCTTCTTTTCATGGTCTTGCAGGTGAGTACCCTAACAAGCACTTGATGGAATTTCATGTGGTTTGCACAAGTATGAAACCCCATGGAGTGACAGAGGAGCAAATCCAACTGAGGGCCTTTCCTTTCTCTTTGAAGAGTGCTGCTAAGGATTGGCTGTATTATTTACATTCTGGATCCATTACGACTTGTACTGAGATGAAAAGAATTTTTTTGGAGAAGTACTTCCCAGCTTCTAGAGCCGCCAACATCAGGAAGGATATCTATGGGATCAAGCAATTTACAGGGGAATCACTTCATGAATACTGGGAGCGGTTCAAAAAGCTTTGTGCTAGATGTCCGCAACATCAGAAAAAAGAGAACTTGTTAACTCAATATACTTATGAAGGGTTGTTACCTCATGATAAGAGCATGCTAGATGCGGCCAGTGAGGAGTTTTTGTGGACAAAAATTCAGTTCAAGAGAGGAATCTGTTAAAGAATATGACTGCCAATTCTCAAAAATTTGGCACCAACATGAATGATCATGCGCCAAGGAAAAACAATGAGGTAAATGTCTCTTCCCTTGAACAACAATTGATTGAACTGACGAATTTTGTGCATCAAATGGTTGTAGGGAATGGAAAAACTGTAAGAGCATGTGGAGTTTGTGCTAAATTGGGACATGCAACTAACATGTGTCCAACTCTTCAAGAGGGATCTGCTGAGCAAGTCAATGCAGCAGGAGGATTTCCCGAACCACCATAACAGAAGTATGATCCTTGTTCCAACACATACAATCCAGGTTTGAAGGACCATCACAATCTCATATACGGAAACCCTCCAGTACATCAACCGCATAATCAAGCTTACAGAGCACCGTATCATCCTCACCATAGCGTCCTCAAATTCCAGAGCCTGGTGAGTTTTTATAAAAAATTGTTAAGGATCTTGCTACTAATACTTTAAATTTTCAAAAGGAAACAAGAGCAAGTATCAACAATTGAACACTCAAATGGGGCAGTTGGTAACCGTAGTTAACAGGTTGGAGGCACTACATTCTAGAAGTCTTCCATCACAAACAGTGGTGCATCCGAAGGAGAATGTTAGTGCAATCACCTTGAGTAGTGGAAAGGAGTTGAAGGTTAGTGAAGAAGTAGTGAAAGAACCAGTAAAGAAAGAACATGAAGAGAAATCCGAGGTAGAGGAGGAAGAGATAGTTCAAAAAGAAGCACCAAGAGGTAAGTTTCCTCCTCTCTCTGAGTATAAACCCATAACCCCTTTTTCCTTAGCATTAAAAGAGTCTAGGAAGGATGAAGGAATAATGTTGTGAATTTTCCTCGCAAGCGTACGAGTGTCAAGTTTTAGTATAGTGAAAGAAAAAGTGTCGATCCCACAGGGAGTAAAATGAAAAGATTCAATACTTGTAATTAAAATAGTCTTAATTTTATCTAGAAAATCAAACTTCAAGAGTTTTGCAGAATAAATAAAATAAATAAATAGAAATTATTCAGCTCACACACACACAAATTTTGAGGAATTATCAATCAGAGAAAAATAATCCAGAGGTTTTGATTTCACTTGGTCTCGACAATATTCAATCCTAATTAATCTATTTTATGAATTTCCTTCGATTAATAACCAAAAACACTTAGAGTATTCTATTCCCCTCTCCCGAGCAATAAATAGAGTGTATCAACTTACAATTCGATTTCAATATCCCTATTAAAAATCTAGATGTAGTGATATGTGTAAAATGATGTTCCTTAAAGGTTCTATTAAAGCTATATACTCTCCCGAGCTATATAAACAATTAACAGTGTAGTTCCTATTGATCCTACTCAAAATCCCCTCTCCCGAGAAATGATTCTAAGTAAATATAACAACTCAATTTATGGCCAATAAATTAAGAAGACATTCAATTCTAGAAACACAATTAATCTATAGAAATTCAATTCATTAAAATCAAAGATTCATGAATATGTCTCAACCAAGCTACGTCAACCTCTAGACTAGAAAAGTTTAGTTCATGCTCGAATTCAATAAAAACCAAATCATGTTTAATATCTCAAACATAATTCAACAATCAAAAGAAACTAAAAAGAAGAAACAAAGCCGTAGTCTTTCTTCTGTGTCCGGTCGAAAAGTCTTCGTCTTCGTTCCAAGCAATCTTCAGTTCTTCCACTCCAACAAAACTCATAGAAGTGCTCTCTCGAATATTGTGTGTATTGGTGGCTGATCGATTCCTCCTATGACTCCGAAAAATCTCTTAAATATGACCTAACAATCGTCCAAAAAAATTACCAAAGATATCCCCCAAGTTTCCATAAAAAATCGGACTCTAAAATTCCAAACAGACGACGGCGCGGGCACGCCGAAAACAGGGCGGGCGCCCTGTCAACTCGCAAAACATGCTTTTAAAAATCCCTCAACGGCGCGGGCGCGCCTAGTGTCAGCGCGGGCGCGCTCCCAGCTCGACTCTTTATCTCGAATTCTTCATTAACAGCGCGGGCGCGCCTAAGGATAGGGCGGGCGCACCTCTTGCTCGAACTCAGCCTTTTTTCTTCACTTTTCCAACTCTTGAATTTCCTTGTAAACTTCCATCTTGTAAGCTTATTTCCACTTGAACACATCAAAATCCATAACTTCCTACAAACACAAAAACAACAACAATTTCACGCAATATCTACCAATAAATTCCAAAAGTCAAGTAAAACCATATACAAATTAAGTGCACAAAATGCACTTATCAAATTCCCCAAAACTTGAACTTTTGTTCATCTCGAGCAAAACTAACTCAAACTCCACTCAATTGCAAGAACAATAACCATCAAGAATGACTATGGATTAATGACCTCAGTATGGAATTTCAAAACAATTTAAATCCAATCATCTCTGCCCTACTAACACTTGAAAAGTAAGATGTTCAGAAAAGTAATTCAACCTCATAAACTCATAAACTCCGCAACTCATGTTTCAAAATACTCTTCTCTTAACTCAATTCAAACATTCACAAATCATGAGGACTTTCATGGTAAAACATGATCAAATTCAAGGATATATCATCACAACCACACTCAATTGGTTTAATTCAAAGAACATAGTGTGTGCGTGTTTCGATCAAGAATTCATAATCATTTAAGTTTCAATCAACAGTCCATAGGCTAAATTCTCGCAACCCCTTTCCACTAGTATATTGGGCAACTGTGACTCGGTCAATAGGACTTAATAAGCTTATAATGCAAGGCCTGGCTCATGGCTACAAATGAAGGAAAAGAATTCAAATAAGGAGTAATTCACATTTATGCTCAAACTCAATTCTAATTTTGACTCCTTTCATTCACAATTCCACACTTATTTCACTTCATTGATTTTTTAATTTTTCTCACAACTTCTTTCAACTCTCTTTTACAACTTTTCCACCCACACATTTTTTTTTTCTTATACTACCTCTTTTCATCTTTTCAATTCATCCACCACACCATTCCATTTTTCACAAATAAAGCTAGGAGCATATAATATTTTAGCATTCAAATTACTCCATTAAAGGTAGGAAATAGTGTATAAGCTATTCAGGTAGTCAATGTAGGACCTTGAAATAATGACGAATGGGGGTTTAATCACACGTTTACACGCATGCCATTCGATTTTCAATCAAACTCAAACAAGGTACTAGGGATAACATATATATAATAGGTAGCTTGAAAGACTCAAACGAATTCAGAAAAATCGCCTAAATCATTCCTAATCACAGTTTTGCCCGTATTTCGCCTCAAAGGGTGTCCGAACTAGTTCTAGACAAGTCTCAATCCACAATTAAATCATACAAATCTCAATCAGTGCAGAAAGGGATAATCATCAGCAGTAAAGGATGATTTTCACAAGTAGTTTCAGAATTATCGTACCTCTAAGTACAAATATGCGTGTAAGCTCAAATGGGCAACTAAGGATACACTGATTCAATCAAATTCAAGGCCCAAAAAAAACATCCAAACAATGCCTCAATCCTTTTTATGTTTTTCTGTCTCAAGATTCAGATTCAAGCAAAATCACAGAATATATAGGAGTTCAATTGTTCACTTGGTTCCATTTATTTCAAAATTTTGTCAGCTAGGCAGGTAATCATGGACTTCAGTTACAAAACAAACAAAATTAACATCATTGGTCATCAATCCATATCAACAAAACTACATAAATTTCTCAAAAAATTTTCAAATGCAGCCACACACCAACACAACACAACTCCTAAGAACCAAACAACTAAAATAAAAAAAACAAAACCAAAAGCAACTAAATAAAAACAATAAAAGTCAGAATTGACACAACTCCCCCAAACTTAGTACATTCGTTGTCCTCAAGGAATTAAAACAAGAAAGCATAAAGGACATGTACCACAAACGACAACCGTCAGTGGTCGTCGCCATCATCAGCAACATCATCATGGGACGGATCAGAAGGGCCAAAAGTGGGCGGCCACTGTGGATACAGAGGAAATGGATGAGCCGAACTAGCAGCCTGTGGAAACTGATGTCTCAAAGCATCTGTAAAATCCATCATGTAGTCCATAAAGACACCAGTAGTCTGCTGAAATGTCCGAAACTCTTGACGGTGTGCTCTCAATTCATCCTCCAGAATAGCAACACGATCGGGCGCAACAGGGGGTGCTTGAGGTCGGGGTGCAGGGCCGCTTCATGCAGCTGCTCGCTCATTAAAATCTCGCCTCTCAGCACGAGTTCGGTGCTCAGAAGCCGGTATCATGCGAAAAGGAGTATGACAAGCAATAGGAGCAGTAGCTTTCAACAATTCTTCATTTTGGCCCCACTCAACTCCAGCCGCTTCACAAAGATCAGTGATAAGTGCGGGCAAAGCAAACCCGCCAGTCGTCTTACCTGCCGCCACACCCTGAATAGTTGCTTGACAAATCTGTCCCAAGTCGATTGCTTTGCCCTCCAAAATACAATAAACAAGAATCGCTCGTTCTCGTGTCACCTCATGCTCGTGGTCAGTCGGTTTAAGACGAGAACACACAAAGTTGTACTATAGCTTAGCATCAGGAATTATCTCGGTCTTCTTCAACTTAGAAGGCTGATGATCACGGCCCATGCGCCATTCCGCACCCGGAACACAAATACGGCTCAGAATCGCCGCGTAATCCACTTCATTCGCTCGGTACTCCGCATACTCATCATGAAATAATGGTGGAAGGTTGTACAAGGTGTTAATAGTGTGAGCATCAAAAGGCACCAGCTGGCCTCGGACAAGCACTTTCAACTGCATGTACTTTACTTTCAAGTTTGCATAAAATTCACGAACGACTGGGACGACTGCATCCTGAGGTGGCTTAACAAAATTTAACCATTGACGCCCATTCACAGTCCTACCAATTGTATGCAAAAACTCATCGTTTCCAAATCCCAATGTCGTGTCAAACCCCCGCTCCGGTAGTATCGTTTTGCCTAGACAATTTTGATAATGCTGTTCGGCACTCTCATTCCAGAAACGCTGCGGCTCATGCTCTGGATTAGCATGAGAAGAGGATGCAACAGATTTTTGTTTCTTCTTTGGGGCCATGAATCAAACACTTAGTAGGCACCACACGTCACGCACAAATAACCAATTTACCACAATCACAACTTCCCCAAACTTAAATCTACTCCACAATCCACACACAACAACAACCGCTTCCACAACAATCCAATAGAATTCACACTTCAAAGATCGATTAATCAATTAATAGTTCAAGACCCACGAATCGCACGAGTAGAATTTTGCGAAATACTCACCACCCAAAACAATTGTAGAAGTACCAAAAGAATGACTTACTCCATATGAGTTCAAGAAGAGTAGATAATAAAAAGCTTCCCCAATTTCCAATCCTCCAAAAATTAAAATAGGCGTGCCCCGGATAAAAGTGGTTCGACCGTCCCGCGTCAAAGAGAGGATGAAAGAAATTAGATTGGGGGGGATTTGGAGATGATGAGAGACACTAGCCGATTATAACAAGAAAAGAGGGGAAGAATTCGTGAGGTGGAAAGTGGACAAGAAATTAGGGAAAAGATTTGGGAGAAAGGAAAGAAAATAGTAGGTTAAATAGAAGAGATCGGTGACGGGGCGGGCGCGCCTCTATCTCGTTTTGTGAAATAGCAGGGCCGGGGCGGGCGCGCTGAAGATGGGACGGGCGCGCCTACGTCTCGAAAAAATTTTCAAAAATATGGTATAGGGACGGTGCGGGCGCGCCTTGAGCTCGAAAAAAAAAATCATAAAATCATTGCAAGAGAGGCGCGGGCACGCCTAATAGAAGAGCGGGCGCGCCTTCACCTCGAGATTTGCATCCAAAATTCTGAAAAAATCAAAGAAAAAAAACAAATTAATTCAAAAAAAACAAAATTAACAGTAAAAACTAAAGAACAAAAATTAAAACGAGAAAGCAAAGACAAAAACTAAAAAATTTGGGTTGCATCCCAAAAAGCGCTTGTTTTAAAGTCACCAGCCCGACGTGCACCAGTCTTTAGTTGGGATCATTAAGCAATGCGCTGGATGCGGGTGGTACTTCATTGCCAAAGTAGTGCTTGACTCTCTGCCCATTGACCTTGAAAACTCTTCCATCTGTACATCGCAATTCAATGGCACCATGTGGATACACAGTCTCAACGAGAAACGGCCCTGACCATCGCGATTTCAACTTCCCTGGAAATAATTTCAACCGAGAGTTAAATAGCAAAACTCTCTGACCCTTTTCGAATTCCCTATGCACAATAACTTTATCATGCCACTTCTTTGTTTTCTCTTTGTAGATCTTGGCATTCTCATATGCTTCACTCCGGAATTCATCCAATTCATTCAACTGTAGTTTCCGCAACTCTCCGGATGCTTCGAGATCCATGTTTAGCTTCTTGATAGCCCAAAATGCCTTGTGCTCTAACTCCAACGGTAAATGACATGCCTTACCAAAAACCATCCTGAAGGGAGACATCCCAATGGGGGTTTTGAATGCAGTGCGGTAGGCCCAAATGGCGTCATCTAGCTTGATTGCCCAATCTTTCCGATTTGTCTTAACCGTTTTCTCCAAGATTTGCTTAATTTCCCGGTTAGAGATCTCCGCCTGGCCATTGGTTTGAGGATGGTATGCGCACGCCACCTTATGCCTGACACCATACTTCGTGAGCAAGGTATTAAAAATCTTATTGCAGAAATGCGTACCTTCATCACTGATTATTGCTCGTGGAGTTCCATACCGCGTGAAGATATTCTTTTGCAAAAATTTAACTACAACACGAGCGTCATTAGTCGAGGTGGCAATGGCTTCCACCCATTTCGAAACGTAATCAACTGCTAACAAAATATAAGTGTACCCAAAAGAAGGGGGAAAGGGACCCATAAAATCAATACCCCACACATCAAATAATTCTACTTCTAAAATATTTGTGAGAGGTAATTCATGCCTTCTTGAAATATTTCCCGTTCTTTGACACTTATCACATGATTTCACCAAGGTATAACTATCTTTAAACAACGTAGGCCAATAAAAACCAGATTGTAATACCTTAGCAGCTGTGCGGGTGGGTCCAAAATGTCCTCCATAGGGGGAGGAATGGCATTGTTCCAAGATTTCATTTGCCTCTTGTCCCGCCACACATCTCCGAATCACTTGATCGGCACAACGTTTGAAAACATAGGGATCATCCCACAAGTAGAACTTAATTTCATGGAAAAACTTCTTCTTTTGATGTCTATTCAACTCTGGAGGCATAGCACCACAAGACAAGAAATTTGCAATATCAGCAAACCATGGAATAAAGGAACTTACCTCAAAGATTTGTTCATCTGGAAACAATTCCTTTATGCTCTCCTCCTCTTTCACGTCTTCTAGCTCCAATCTTGACAAGTGATCAGCAACTTGATTTTCACTACCCTTCTTATCCTTGATCTCAAAATCAAACTCTTGTAAAAGTAGAATCCACCTTATCAAGCGTGGCTTGGCATCCTTTTTTGCAAACAAGTAGCGAATTGCTGCATGGTCAGTAAAAACAACTACTTTAGTACCAATTAAATATGGACGAAATTTATCAAAAGCAAAGACTACTGCAAGCATCTCTTTTTCAGTGGTAGTGTAGTTTTGCTGTGCGGCGTCCATGGTGCGACTAGCGTAATATATAGCTCTGAAAATCTTATCTCTCCTTTGGCCTAATACCGCGCCCACTGCATAATCACTAGCATCACACATAAGCTCAAAGGGCTCCTTCCACTCTGGCACAATCATGATGGGTGCTGTGGTCAATGCCGTCTTGATCTTTTCAAATGCCTGCAAACAATCATCATCAAAAATGAATTTAGAATATTTTTCAATTAAATTACACAGAGGTTTTGTGATTTTAGAAAAATCCTTGATGAAACGCCGATAAAACCCTGCATGGCCTAAAAAATTTCTGATGCCCTTGATATTCTTCGGAGGTGGAAGCTTCTCTATTGCAACCACTTTGGCTCGATCCACCTCTAATCCATTGGATGACACTTTATGTCCAAGGACAATGCCCTCTTGAACCATGAAGTGACATTTTTCCCAGTTAAGAACTAAATTCTTTTCTTGGCACCTCTGCAAAACAAGAGACAGATTATGCAAGCAATGATCAAAAGAGGAGCCAAATACTGAAAAATCATCCATAAACACTTCCATCACGTCCTCCACCATATCTGCAAAAATCGCCATCATACACCTCTGAAAAGTTGCAGGTGCATTACACAGTCCAAACGGCATCCTCCTGAAAGCAAACGTGCCATAGGGACACGTAAAGGTAGTCTTCTCCTGATCTTCCGGTGCTATAGCAATTTGATTATAGCCTGAATAACCATCTAAGAAACAGTAATAGCAATAACCAGCAAGTCTATCAAGCATTTGATCAATAAAAGGAAGTGGAAAATGATCTTTACGAGTAGCTTTATTCAACTTCCTATAATCTATACAAACTCGCCAGCCAGTTACTGTACGTGTGGAGATTAACTCATTATTCTCGTTCTTAACCACAGTAATCCCACCCTTCTTAGGCACCACTTGAACAGGAGATACCCAACTACTATCAAAAATAGCATAAATCACTCCCGCATTCAACAGCTTTAACACTTCTTTCTTAACTACCTCTTTCATGGTGGGATTCAACCTTCTCTGATGATCAACATAAGGAGTATACGACTCTTCCATCAAAATTTTATGCATGCAAATTGTTGGAATAATACCCTTAATGTCAGAAATTGACCATCCTAAAGCGGTTTTAAAATTTCTCAGAACTCTCAACAACTTATCTTTTTTCTACAGCAGACAAATGCGCAGATATAATAACAGGACAAGTAGAATTTTCACCAAGAAATTCATAACATAAGTGCGCAGGCAATGCTTTCAGATCATGAGTTTCAGGGGATACCTCTGGTGCATTATTTTCCAAAATTTCAGATTCCTTAGAACTCACCAGTTTTTCTTTCGGAGCGCTGTCTAGGAATACTTTTTGTTCATGTAACTCCCAATCCTCTTCTTTCTCAACCATCTCGTCCGCCACCAAACATCGTTCGAGAGGATCCGTACTTTCTACACATGAAAAAGAGTTATGAGAATCAATAATTTCAATGCTCTTACATGTACTTACCTCATTTGGGCCCCTCATGGTGTGATAAATATTAAAAATCACCGCTTCACCACCAACTCGATGAAAGAGTAGGTGCCCGGTGAGCCAACTTGTGGCTAAGGGCTTTGATGACTCTTTGTATAAACAATCTTTTGTTTAATATAATTTACACTTTTATTAATGGCAATGACTTTATCTTTCTTCATATTGTTATATTGTGATATACTATTGTTGTTTTGATAAAGACCTTGAATATACTATAGTGTATGTAAGATGTGGTAGAACATGGAGATGTCTATCATGAAACACATCTTATAGTCACTGTATATTCTAAACTGTTCCTAGTCGATTGAGCCGTCCGATAATAAGGATAAGGATCGCTCGAGTTTGAGACTAGCATTTGTGATGCAGAGTACCACGTTTCATTGGTAAGGAACATAGAGATGTTCGAAGCATGCAAATGGATATTCATACGATGAATGATCAAACTACCCTATCCGGACTTTTCAAGTGGTTATCACTTATCGAGTGGAAAAAGTCCGCGGTTTTGGTTGTACACCATTAGTCCTTATTACTTGAAACATCATTGAGACTCTATATGCTAGTACTGTGCTTTGACTCGTTTACGACTCTATTGGGGTCATCAGGTGTCGGGATTGGGTACAGTTACAACACATATAGGAGTCGATGCTTTGTTGTCAAGGATTCACCACATACTTGCGAGTGTGGATATCCTATGCGATCTGAGGAGATATTAGTGTGACGAATCTCTGGCCAGAGTACATGATGTGTTTTAAGAAATGGTTTCTTAGTAACACATGCGATGTCACTATTTGATCTTCAAGAAGTATTGCATAGTTATCGAATCTCGAACGACTATCGATATACCAATGGTTGTTGATTCGATCGGGATATATGGATGAAGGGACCGTACTGTACGCTAACCAAAATCTATTGGTTCTTGCAGGCACTATCAGTGATACCTAGGGAATCATGGGGCGATGTTGCTAGGCGCTCTTACCATGATTCGATGGGCAAGTCGGAAATTGTTGTTCCGAGTCACAAGGAGTTGTGAGCCCACGGCTAGCTGTATCCCTGAACCATTGAGGGTCACACAGAGTAATGGATTTTTAATCCCCGTTGAGATAGTTAAATTTAAAGAGTTAAATTTAATGAACAAAGAAGTTGGACTTCTTAATTATGAGTAGAGGAGTAAGATTTCCTAAAATGACATAGGGATGGGCATTTTTGGAAATCACTGAATTCGGATTCAGAAAAATTTATCTTGACTTTAAAAGGTGCAGAAATGGTTTCTGTGCACATTGGTGAAATCGGTTTATCAATCGGAGTCACGATGAATTTTATATTAATTTCTGAACATGCGGGCTTTGCTTGTCGGGCTTGAACTTATGACTAATGGGCCCTAAGCTGTTAGTGGCCTACATTATAAATAAGTTATTGCAGTACAGAAATTAAACACAACAGGTCACAATTTTTGAAAAAAACCCTATTTTTCTCTTAGTAGTGGCCGCCCCCTTTCTCCCCTCTGCTCGGAAAATCCAGTCTGTGAATTTTGATTTACATTCTGGTTTAACGGATCAAATTCGTTAATCTCTTCGTAGAAACTTCTGATAGATTTTCTAGTGCAATCTATCAGAGGGATTAAATATCCGTTTGTGGACCTGATATACAACAAGAGCAGAGCAATCTGTTGGTGTCCATAATCTCGCTTCGAGATTGGAGGTAAAAATTTATAATCGTTATTTAATTTTTACATACACACAATTTAATCGTAAGGTTGATACCCATTTTGGAATTTTTCCATATAAAATTTTTAAACTTCCGCTGCACCGGGTATCAATGCTGATTGATCTGATCGCCGCGTTCTCCAACAGTGGTATCAGAGCCAGGTTGCTCAGATCAAGCGATTAAATTAATCGATTGTACAAAAATTTTAAGCCTCGGTTTTTGAAACAAAATAAATATTTTAAAAATAAAAAAAAAATTCGGGCAAAAACCCGGGCAGCGATTGGATCGCTGCCCAGGGGGGCAGCGCACGGCGCTGCACAGGGCGGCGCACGGCGCTGCATAGGGCAGCGATCGTCGCTGCCCTAGGGGCAGCCGGGCTGCCCGGCCCGACCCCATTAGGGTGCGGGCAGCCCGGGAATGTCCCGGGCGGCCCGCGGGAAAAAATTAATTTTTTAATTTTTAAATTAAATTTTAATATGTTAAAATTCTATTTTTGGTCCGATCAAAAATTGTTTTTGATTGGTCCACGAGGCGTCGGATCGAATTGTTCGAGTCCGAAAATTTTAAAATTGATTTTTGGATAAATTTGAATTTTTGGAAAATTTAAATATTTTATCCGTTAAATTGAATTTTGAAATTAATTATTTTTGGTACAATTGATGATAAGATATGATCTTATGGAAATATTGAGTAAAATATGATTTTATGTATAAAATTGGATTTTATAGATAAAATATGATTTTATTTGATAAAAAGATAAAATATGATTTTGTATGTAAAATAAGATTTTATATATGAAATATGATTTTATCCTTTTAAATTTAAATTGCCATTGCATGTTATCCAATAAATTAATTTTGAATTAAATGTTATTGGATAAGGATGATCGATTGCCATGACCAATTTTGTAGGTGTATGTTAGGAATTTACATTTGTTTTTATTGTTGTTGGATTTATTAATGGGCCTGGTTTATGGCCCAATATGAATTGTCATATGTAATAAAAGTGGGCTTGGTTTATGGCTCGTTCCCACCCCTTAAAAATGTATCCCCTACTTGTCATTGTTATTTATTGTAAATACATTAGATTTAGTGGGAGATCAAGATTTGAAGATGGAGGTGGGCCCAGCAAACAATAAAGACAGAAGAAATGTAAATTGAAAGCAAAATGTAATAGGATTGCATTGCATACTGCATATTACCTAGGATTGGACTAAGACTCGTGATTGGCAACCACGGGTCGATTAGAAATGGAATCGATCATCCTATATAATATGTGATATTATAGTTGTATGCATGTTTTAGACAAAATTGTGTGAATCCGACAAGCATACAAAATTTTAAAAATGATGAGACAAATTTTCAAAATTAAAATCCCTCATTTTAAATATGATTTAAAATTGATATCAAGATAAATAAAGGAAATTTAAATTTGTTTAAATGTTCCTACCTTTCATCAACGATCAATGTATGAGATGCTACCCGCGGATACGGTCCGGCTCATATTATTGGGGGGCCCGTTCGTCGGAAAGCTGTACATTGGATCGACACATGTTGTAAGTTGGGTGGAACTCCCATGGGATCGGCTCATATTATTGGGGGATCCACATGGCGACCGTCCATCACAACTTAATATTGATGGGTCATCTTGACATGTCACAATAAACGGCGTCATATTATTGGGCCCTTATTGGACATGAGGTAAAAACATGGAGGTTGCTTTGGAAGCAATTGGGCTCTACCTTTTGAAAATTATGGTTGGCTGATATTATTCGGGACCATAGATTGTCAATTGGACTCCATGTTCTCACTAAGGAAAACAGTTTCCCGTTTTCACTAGAGGGTAGTGAAATCGTTAAAATAGTGGGAGTGAGATTCATAAAATAAATTTTGCCTATTTTATGTCTTAGTAAATTACTTAAACAATCACTGATATTTGTCTGTTTCTTTTCAGTATTTCATAAAGATGAATTCGCGTAATCCACTTTTCTCGATCCTCGAACAAAATAAGTTGACTGGCGCAAACTATACGGAATGGTTCCGTAAGTTGAAGATTGTCTTGACTTTGGAGAAGATGCTCTACGTGTTAGAAAAATCTCCTCCGAAGGAAGCACCAGCTGACATAAGTCCGGAAGAGTTAGCCAAACTTGATACATGGTGGGACCATGATATCAAGGCCAAATGCTATATGCAAGCCTCGATGTCTGATGAACTCCAGAGGCGATTTGAGGACACCGTGAATGCTGCTGACATTCACGTACAACTCAAGGAACTTTTTGGGGCTCAATCGAGGGCTGAAAGGTTCGCTACTGTAAAGGAGCTAATGACGTGTCGCATGCGTGAAGGGACTTCGGTCCGTGATCATGGGGTACGAGTGATTTGGCTCATACAGAAGTTGGTAACCCTTGATTTGGTGTTGGAGCATGAACTCAACGTGGACTTACTACTTCTATCTCTTCCTTCTTCGTTTGACGGATTTGTGGTGAATTTCAATATGAACAAGATAGAGGCCTCCCTTGAAGAGATGGTCAATATGCTTGTGACATATGAATCCACATTAAAGAAGGATAAACCGGCTTTCTTGGTGGGCTCCTCTTCTTCTGCTAAGAAGGGGCCAAGTACAAAGGGTAAGAAACGTTCTGCCCCACCCAAGAAAATCGAACCCGAGAAGAAGTACAAGACAAAGGCTTCAAACATGGAAAAATCCAAGGATGTTTGTCATTACTGCAAGAAGCCCGGTCATTGGAAGTGTAACTGCAAGGAATATCTAGAGCAGTTGCGAACTGCGAAGGGTATGTTCTATATTAAAATAAATGTTTCACTTAATACTACTTCTTGGGTATTGGATACCGGATGTGGATCTCACATTTGCAATGATTTGCAGGTGATGACAAGAAGTCGCAGGCTTAGAATGGGTGAGACCCAGCTGAGGCTCGGAAATGGTTCCAGAGTTGAAGCTAAAGCTGTGGGAGATGTTTATTTATTTTTGCAGAACGGTTTTAAGTTACTTTTGAGAGATGTTTTATTTGTTCCGGATTTGATTAAAAACATTATTTCTGTTTCTATGCTTGATAGAGATGGTTATTCTTGCAATTTTGTGAATGGGATTTGCAATATTTACAAGAATGAATGTTTGATTGGAAATGGACAACTTGAAAACGATCTATACAACTTAAAACTAAAAGACGTTCCAATAAATTATGTTGATAAACCGGCAACAACAAACAAAAGGAAAATCGATAGCCAAAACCCGGTAAACCTTTGGCACGCTAGGCTACGTCATATTTCCTCAAGGAGGATGAACAAACTAGTGGGAGAGGGCATGTTTGATATGTCTGATATTAACTCTCTACCTACTTGTGAATCCTGCCTGAAAGGAAAAATGACTAAATCTTCTTTTAAGGGGAAACCTGAGCGTAGTCAAAATCTGTTGGATTTGATCCATACAGATGTTTGTGGTCCATTTAGAGTTGGTACTCAATATGGCCACACCTACTTCATTACCTTTACTGATGATTATTCTAGGTATGGGTATTTATATTTAATGAAATATAAGTCTGAAGCATTTGAAAAGTTCAAAGAATTCAAGGCTGAAGTAGAAAACAAGCTAGGTAAAAGTATTAAAGCACTTCGATCGGATCGAGGTGGAGAATACTTGAGTACCGAGTTTTTGGACTATCTAAAAGAGAATGGGATTCTCTCTCAGTGGACTCCTCCTATGACACCACAGCTGAATGGTGTATCGGAGCGTCGTAATCGAAATTTGTTGGACATGGTTCGATCCATGATAAGCTTCACTGAGCTTCCACCTTCGTTTTGGGGCTATGCGCTTGAAACGGCGGTATTGTTGTTGAACAAAGTCCACACTAAAGCAGTGGACAAAACACCATACGAGTTATGGAATGGCAAAGCTCCTAAGTATTCGTACTTGAGGATTTGGGGATGTCCTGCTTACGTGAAGCAGACAGTGGGAGATAAGTTGGATAGTCGATCCAGCTTATGTTATTTTGTAGGGTATCCGAAGAATTCAATCGGATATTATTTCTATTATCCTGCTGAAACAAAAAGGTGTTTGTTTCAAGGAATTCCACCTTCTTGGAGAAGGAGTTCTTATTGGATAAGAAAGGCGAGATGATGGAACTCGAAGAAATTCGAGAAGAACCCGAAATACAAAATAACGATCCTACACCTCAGGAACCATTAATAGACATGCCTGTACCTAGAAGATCCGAGAGGATTTCTAGACCTCCTATTCGATATGGTCTTCTTCTTGAAGGGGATCAAGATGAACCCGATGTTGGATGTGATCCAAGAAACTTCAAGGAAACAATTTCTGATGCGGATTCAAATTTATGGCTTGAAGCTATGCAGTCGGAAATAGATTCGATGCATACAAACCA
Organism: Henckelia pumila; assembly: GCF_033568475.1. Lineage (NCBI taxonomy): Eukaryota > Viridiplantae > Streptophyta > Magnoliopsida > Lamiales > Gesneriaceae > Henckelia > Henckelia pumila. The sequence goes on from NW_027331788.1 coordinate 571,267, forward strand.
AGTTTGGTCTTTAGTAGATCCTCCCGATGGAATTGTTCCAATAGGGTGTAAATGGATCTACAAGAGAAAGCTTGGGCCTGATGGTAAGGTATTGACCTACAAGGCGCGATTGGTGGCGAAAGGTTATACTCAAAGACAAGGAGTTGACTATGATGAAACCTTTTCACCAGTTGCAATGTTCAAGTCCATAAGAATCCTTATTGCCATAGCTGTTTGGTATGACTATGAGATATGGCAAATGGATGTGAAGACTGCTTTTCTTAATGGAGACATTAAGGAAGAAATCTATATGAAGCAGCCTGAGGGGTACACATCCATGGGAAGAGAGCATAAGGTATGCAAGCTTCAGAGATCAATTTATGGTCTAAAACAAGCATCAAGAAGTTGGAACCAGAAATTTGATGAAACAACAAAGGATTTTGGTTTCATCAAGAACCCGGAGGAACCATGCGTGTACAAGAAAGTAGTTAAGGATGCTGTGACATTCTTAGTACTTTATGTTGATGACATCCTACTCATTGGGAATGACGTAGGGATGTTGCAGTCAACAAAGATATGGTTATCAGGTAGATTCTCGATGAAGGATTTTGGTGAGGCATCCTATATTCTAGGGATACAGATCTATAGAGATAGATCTAAGAGAATGATAGGACTCACTCAATCAACCTACATCGACACCATATTGAAACGGTTTTCAATGGATGGGTCCAAGAGAGGACATCTACCCATGTGTCATGGAGTTTCTCTATCCAAGTCTATGTGTCCCAAGACAGATGAAGAGATAGAGAAAATGACACATGTACCATATGCGTCAACCATAGGTAGTATCATGTATGGGATGATATCTACCAGACCGGATGTAGCATTTGCTCTGAGTGTCACGAGAAGATATCAAGCTAATCCCGGTCAAATGCATTGGAAAGCCGTGAAGGACATTCTTAAGTACTTACGAAGGACTAAGAATATGTTCATGGTATATGGAGGAAGAGAACTAAAATTGGAAGGCTATACCGACTCTAGCTTCCAAAGTGACGTGGATGACTCGAAGTCAACCTCTGGATTTGTGTTCATGCTCAATGGCGGTGCTGTCTCTTGAAAGAGTTCCAAGCAGGACACCACAGCGGATTCCACCACTGAGGCAGAATACATTGCAGCATCAGCTGCTGCTAAAGAGGCCGTTTGGATGAGGAATTTCGTCCAAGAGTTGGGCGTCATTCCTGAAGTTGTTGGTCCAGTCCCGGTGTACTGTGACAACACGGGTGCCGTTGCTCAGGCAAAGGAACCAAGGTCTCATCAAAGATCCAAACACGTACTGAGGAAATACCACATCATCCGGGAGATTGTGGAAAGAGGAGACATCACTGTCGAAAGAGTGGCCTCTGCAGACAATATCGCTGATCCACTTACTAAGCCCTTGCCAGGACCATTATTTGACAAACATCGCGAAGCAATGGGTCTACGTAGTATGACTAGTTGGCTTTAGGGCAAGTGGGAGATTGAAAGAGTAGGTGCCCGGTGAGCCAACTTGTGGCTAAGGGCTTTGATGACTCTTTGTATAAACAATCTTTTGTTTAATATAATTTACACTTTTATTAATGGCAATGACTTTATCTTTCTTCATATTGTTATATTGTGATATACTATTGTTGTTTTGATAAAGACCTTGAATATACTATAGTGTATGTAAGATGTGGTAGAACATGGAGATGTCTATCATGAAACACATCTTATAGTCACTGTATATTCTAAACTATTCCTAGTCGATTGAGCCGTCCGATAATAAGGATAAGGATCGCTCGAGTTTGAGACTAGCATTTGCGATGCAGAGTACCACGTTTCATTGGTAAGGAACATAGAGATGTTCGAAGCATGCAAATGGATATTCATACGATGAATGATCGAACTACCCTATCCGGACTTTCCAAGTGGTTATCACTTATCGAGTGGAAAAAGTCCGCGGTTTTGGTTGTACACCATTAGTCCTTATTACTTGAAACATCATTGAGACTCTATATGCTAGTACTGTGCTTTGACTCGTTTACCGACTCTATTGGGTCATCAGGTGTCGGGATTGGGTACAGTTACAACACATATATGAGTCGATGCTTTGTTGTCAAGGATTCACCACATACTTGCGAGTGTGGATATCCTATGCGATCTGAGGAGATATTAGTGTGACGAATCTCTGGCCAGAGTACATGATGTGTTTTAAGAAATGGTTTCTTAGTAACACATGCGATGTCACTATTTGATCTTCAAGATGTATTGCATAGTTATCGAATCTCGAACGACTCTCGATATACCAATGGTTGTTGATTCGATCGGGATATATGGATGAAGGGACCGTACTGTACGCTAACCAAAATCTATTGGTTCTTGCAGGCACTATAAGTGATACCTAGGGAATCATGGGGCGATGTTGCTAGGCGCTCTTACCATGATTTGATGGGCAAGTCGGAAATTGTTGTTTCGAGTCACAAGGAGTTGTGAGCCCACGGCTAGCTGTATCCCTGAACCATTGAGGGTCACACAGAGTAATGGATTTTTAATCCCCGTTGAGATAGTTAAATTTAAAGAGTTAAATTTAATGAACAAAGAAGTTGAACTTCTTAATTATGAGTAGAGGAGTAAGATTTCCTAAAATGACATAGGGATGGGCATTTTTGGAAATCACTGAATTCGGATTCAGAAAAATTTATCTTGACTTTAAAAGGTGCAGAAATGGTTTCTGTGCACATTGGTGAAATCGGTTTATCAATCGGAGTCACGATGAATTTTATATTAATTTCTGAACATGCGGGCTTTGCTTGTCGGGCTTGAACTTATGACTAATGGGCCCTAAGCTGTTAGTGGCCTACATTATAAATAAGTTATTGCAGTACAGAAATTAAACACAACAGGTCACAATTTTCGAAAAAAACCCTATTTTTCTCTCAGTAGTGGCCGCCCCCTTTCTCCCCTCTGCTCGAAAAATCCAGTCTGTGAATTTTGATTTACATTCTGGTTTAACGGATCAAATTCGTTAATCTCTTCGTAGAAACTTCTGATAGATTTTCTAGTGCAATCTATCAGAGGGATTAAATATCCGTTCGTGGACCTGATTGAAGAACAGTTCGTCCATCAGTTCCAGGGATATACAACAAGAGCAGAGCAATCTGTTGGTGTCCATAATCTCGCTTCGAGATTGGAGGTAAAAATTTATAATCGTTATTTAATTTTTACATACACACAATTTAATCGTAAGGTTGATACCCATTATGGAATTGTTCCATATAAAATTTTTAAACTTCCGCTGCACCGGGTATCAATGCTGATTGATCTGATCGCCGCGTTCTCCAACACTCGAAGTGTGAGTTCTCCCTTGTGTACATCGATCAATGCGCGTGCAGTAGCTAGAAAAGGTCTCCCAAAAATTAAGGGAGTTTCTTCATCTTCATCCATGTCCAAAATCATGAAATCTGCTGGAAATATGAACTTATCGACCTTTACCAAAACATCCTCCACAATATCCCGTGGGTATGTGATACTCCGATCCGCCAGCTGTAATGTGATGGTGGTCGCCCTGACTTCTCCAAGCTCCAAAGTCCTGTAAACAGAAAAAGGCATTAAATTTATACTGGCTCCTAAATCACATAAAGCTCTATTTACCTTAGAACCACCAATAAAACAAGGGATAGTAAAACTCCCTGGATCCTTCAACTTTTGTGGCAATTTTTTCTGCAGGATTGCGCTACATTCTTCTGTCAAATTCACCACTTCGTTGTCCTGCAATCTCCTCTTCTTAGACATGACATCTTTGATGAATTTTGCATAATTAGGCATTTGTTCCAAGGCATCTGCAAATGGAATATTGATGTGTATCTTCTTGAAGATATCTAAAAACTTGGAAAATTGCTCATCAAGTGCCTTCTTCTTAAACCGCTGTGGATAAGGAAGTTGTGGCTTGTACATCGGTTTAGATTCAGCTTCCTTCTTGGGCTCTTCAACCACAATTTCTTCAGTCACTGGTTCTTCACTTTCTTTGGCTTTGCTCTGCTCTTTCTCTTCTAACTTCTTCCCACTTCTCAACTCAACTGCTTTGCACTGCTATTTTGGATTTACTTCAGTATTGCTGGGAAACTGTCCTCTGTTTTGATCCTTCAAAGCATTTGCAAGCTGTCCAATCTGTGTCTCCATGGATTTCATCATAGCTCCTAAACTACACATGTGTGTCTCCATGCTATCCATTCGAGTTTCAGTTCTCGACATCCGCTTGTTAGATTCAGTAACAAATGTAGACACCACATCCTCCAACGATGCTTTACCTTCCCCTTGATTTGTATTGAATCCCGGAGGGGGTTTCAACACATTCTTGTTGTTGGCATAAGAAAAGTTTTCATGGTTACGTAAACCAGGATGATAAGTATTAGGAGGAGGGTTACCTCGATAGTTTCCATAGCCTCTGGGATTGATATATTGAGCTTCCTCAGGTGGATGAGATTCATCTATGGCAACCGACACACCTGCAGGTTCTGCGATATTCACCTTGTTCAGAGAAGCCACTTGTGTACTCAACGCAGATAGCTGTGCAGTAATGGATGTAAGAGGATCCACACTGTACACTCCTTTCTTGACTCCCATACGTTCAGATGGCCATTGATAACTATTGATAGTCATCTGTTCCAGCATATCATATGCCTGAATGGGATCCTTGGCAAATATGGTACCTCCAGCAGCAGAGTCCACAGACATTCTTGTAGGCGTATTCAATCCATTGTAGAAAAACTCTATTTCTTCCCAATCTGCAAAATTATGATTAGGACAACGCCTTAACAAATCTTTGTACCTTTCCCATGCATCGTATAGTTGTTCTGAATCATGCTGTTGAAAGGTACTGATCTCAATCTTTAGCTGGGTTGCCTTGGATGGTGGAAAGAATTTCTCTAAGAATTTCACAGCCATGCCCTCCCAAGTTGTTATGCGTCCTAGTGGCAATGACTGCAGCCAACTCCGTGCTTTGTCCCTAAGAGAAAAAGGAAACAAACGTAAGCGTATTGTATCCTCAGAAACACCATTTATTTTAACAGTATCAGTAATCTCTAGAAAAATGCGCAAGTGTAAATGAGGATCAGCTGTGGCAGTTCCATTGAATTGGTTCTGCTGAACCATGTTGATTAAGGCCGGCTTCAACTCGAAGTTGTTGGCATTTATTGCCGCCCGGGACATTCCCGGGCTGCCCGCGGGAAAAAATTAATTTTTTAATTTTTAAATTAAATTTTAATATGTTAAAATTCTATTTTTGGTCCGATCAAAAATTGTTTTTGATTGGTCCACGAGGCGTCGGATCGAATTGTTCGAGTCCGAAAATTTTAAAATTGATTTTTGGATAAATTTGAATTTTTGGAAAATTTAAATATTTTATCCGTTAAATTGAATTTTGAAATTAATTATTTTTTGTACAATTGATGATAAGATATGATCTTATGGAAATATTGAGTAAAATATGATTTTATGTATAAAATTGGATTTTATAGATAAAATATGATTTTATTTGATAAAAAGATAAAATATGATTTTGTATGTAAAATAAGATTTTATATATGAAATATGATTTTATCCTTTTAAATTTAAATTGCCATTGCATGTTATCCAATAAATTAATTTTGAATTAAATGTTATTGGATAAGGATGATCGATTGCCATGACCAATTTTGTAGGTGTATGTTAGGAATTTACATTTGTTTTTATTGTTGTTGGATTTATTAATGGGCCTGGTTTATGGCCCAATATGAATTGTCATATGTAATAAAAGTGGGCTTGGTTTATGGCTCGTTCCCACCCCTTAAAAATGTATCCCCTACTTGTCATTGTTATTTATTGTAAATACATTAGATTTAGTGGGAGATCAAGATTTGAAGATGGAGGTGGGCCCAGCAAACAATAAAGACAGAAGAAATGTAAATTGGAAGCAAAATGTAATAGGATTGCATTGCATACTGCATATTACCTAGGATTGGACTAAGACTCGTGATTGGCAACCACGGGTCGATTAGAAATGGAATCGATCATCCTATATAATATGTGATATTATAGTTGTATGCATGTTTTAGACAAAATTGTGTGAATCCGACAAGCATACAAAATTTTAAAAATGATGAGACAAATTTTCAAAATTAAAATCCCTCATTTTAAATATGATTTAAAATTGATATCAAGATAAATAAAGGAAATTTAAATTTGTTTAAATGTTCCTACCTTTCATCAACGATCAATGTATGAGATGCTACCCGCGGATACGGTCCGGCTCATATTATTGGGGGGGCCCGTTCGTCGGAAAGCTGTACATTGGATCGACACATGTTGTAAGTTGGGTGGAACTCCCATGGGATCGGCTCATATTATTGGGGGATCCACATGGCGACCGTCCATCACAACTTAATATTGATGGGTCATCTTGACATGTCACAATAAACGGCGTCATATTATTGGGCCCTTATTGGACATGAGGTAAAAACATGGAGGTTGCTTTGGAAGCAATTGGGCTCTACCTTTTGAAAATTATGGTTGGCTGATATTATTCGGGACCATAGATTGTCAATTGGACTCCATGTTCTCACTAAGGAAAACAGTTTCCCGTTTTCACTAGAGGGTAGTGAAATCGTTAAAATAGTGGGAGTGAGATTCATAAAATAAATTTTGCCTATTTTATGTCTTAGTAAATTACTTAAACAATCACTGATATTTGTCTGTTTTCTTTCAGTATTTCATAAAGATGAATTCGCGTAATCCACTTTTCTCGATCCTCGAACAAAATAAGTTGACTGGCGCAAACTATACGGAATGGTTCCGTAAGTTGAAGATTGTCTTGACTTTGGAGAAGATGCTCTACGTGTTAGAAAAATCTCCTCCGAAGGAAGCACCAGCTGACATAAGTCCGGAAGAGTTAGCCAAACTTGATACATGGTGGGACCATGATATCAAGGCCAAATGCTATATGCAAGCCTCGATGTCTGATGAACTCCAGAGGCGATTTGAGGACACCGTGAATGCTGCTGACATTCACGTACAACTCAAGGAACTTTTTGGGGCTCAATCGAGGGCTGAAAGGTTCGCTACTGTAAAGGAGCTAATGACGTGTCGCATGCGTGAAGGGACTTCGGTCCGTGATCATGGGGTACGAGTGATTTGGCTCATACAGAAGTTGGTAACCCTTGATTTGGTGTTGGAGCATGAACTCAACGTGGACTTACTACTTCTATCTCTTCCTTCTTCGTTTGACGGATTTGTGGTGAATTTCAATATGAACAAGATAGAGGCCTCCCTTGAAGAGATGGTCAATATGCTTGTGACATATGAATCCACATTAAAGAAGGATAAACCGGCTTTCTTGGTGGGCTCCTCTTCTTCTGCTAAGAAGGGGCCAAGTACAAAGGGTAAGAAACGTTCTGCCCCACCCTAGAAAATCGAACCCGAGAAGAAGTACAATACAAAGGCTTCAAACATGGAAAAATCCAAGGATGTTTGTCATTACTGCAAGAAGCCCGGTCATTGGAAGTGTAACTGCAAGGAATATCTAGAGCAGTTGCGAACTGCGAAGGGTATATTCTATATTAAAATAAATGTTTCACTTAATACTACTTCTTGGGTATTGGATACCGGATGTGGATCTCACATTTGCAATGATTTGCAGGTGATGACAAGAAGTCGCAGGCTTAGAATGGGTGAGACCCAGCTGAGGCTCGGAAATGGTTCCAGAGTTGAAGCTAAAGCTGTGGGAGATGTTTATTTATTTTTGCAGAACGGTTTTAAGTTACTTTTGAGAGATGTTTTATTTGTTCCGGATTTGATTAAAAACATTATTTCTGTTTCTATGCTTGATAGAGATGGTTATTCTTGCAATTTTGTGAATGGGATTTGCAATATTTACAAGAATGAATGTTTGATTGGAAATGGACAACTTGAAAACGATCTATACAACTTAAAACTAAAAGACGTTCCAATAAATTATGTTGATAAACCGGCAACAACAAACAAAAGGAAAATCGATAGCCAAAACCCGGTAAACCTTTGGCACGCTAGGCTACGTCATATTTCCTCAAGGAGGATGAACAAGCTAGTGGGAGAGGGCATGTTTGATATGTCTGATATTAACTCTCTACCTACTTGTGAATCCTGCCTGAAAGGAAAAATGACTAAATCTTCTTTTAAGGGGAAACCTGAGCGTAGTCAAAATCTGTTGGATTTGATCCATACAGATGTTTGTGGTCCATTTAGAGTTGGTACTCAATATGGCCACACCTACTTCATTACCTTTACTGATGATTATTCTAGGTATGGGTATTTATATTTAATGAAATATAAGTCTGAAGCATTTGAAAAGTTCAAAGAATTCAAGGCTGAAGTAGAAAACAAGCTAGGTAAAAGTATTAAAGCACTTCGATCGGATCGAGGTGGAGAATACTTGAGTACCGAGTTTTTGGACTATCTAAAAGAGAATGGGATTCTCTCTCAGTGGACTCCTCCTATGACACCACAGCTGAATGGTGTATCGGAGCGTCGTAATCGAACTTTGTTGGACATGGTTCGATCCATGATAAGCTTCACTGAGCTTCCACCTTCGTTTTGGGGCTATGCGCTTGAAACGGCGGTATTGTTGTTGAACAAAGTCCACACTAAAGCAGTGGACAAAACACCATACGAGTTATGGAATGGCAAAGCTCCTAAGTATTCGTACTTGAGGATTTGGGGATGTCCTGCTTACGTGAAGCAGACAGTGGGAGATAAGTTGGATAGTCGATCCAGCTTATGTTATTTTGTAGGGTATCCGAAGAATTCAATCGGATATTATTTCTATTATCCTGCTGAAACAAAAAGGTGTTTGTTTCAAGGAATTCCACCTTCTTGGAGAAGGAGTTCTTATTGGATAAGAAAGGCGAGATGATGGAACTCGAAGAAATTCGAGAAGAACCCGAAATACAAAATAACGATCCTACACCTCAGGAACCATTAATAGACATGCCTGTACCTAGAAGATCCGAGAGGATTTCTAGACCTCCTATTCGATATGGTCTTCTTCTTGAAGGGGATCAAGATGAACCCGATGTTGGATGTGATCCAAGAAACTTCAAGGAAACAATTTCTGATGCGGATTCAAATTTATGGCTTGAAGCTATGCAGTCGGAAATAGATTCGATGCATACAAACCAAGTTTGGTCTTTAGTAGATCCTCCCGATGGAATTGTTCCAATAGGGTGTAAATGGATCTACAAGAGAAAGCTTGGGCCTGATGGTAAGGTATTGACCTACAAGGCGCGATTGGTGGCGAAAGGTTATACTCAAAGACAAGGAGTTGACTATGATGAAACCTTTTCACCAGTTGCAATGTTCAAGTCCATAAGAATCCTTATTGCCATAGCTGCTTGGTATGACTATGAGATATGGCAAATGGATGTGAAGACTGCTTTTCTTAATGGAGACATTAAGGAAGAAATCTATATGAAGCAGCCTGAGGGGTACACATCCATGGGAAGAGAGCATAAGGTATGCAAGCTTCAGAGATCAATTTATGGTCTAAAACAAGAATCAAGAAGTTGGAACCAGAAATTTGATGAAACAATAAAGGATTTTGGTTTCATCAAGAACCCGGAGGAACCATGCGTGTACAAGAAAGTAGTTAAGGATGCTGTGACATTCTTAGTACTTTATGTTGATGACATCCTACTCATTGGGAATGACGTAGGGATGTTGCAGTCAACAAAGATATGGTTATCAGGTAGATTCTCGATGAAGGATTTTGGTGAGGCATCCTATATTCTAGGGATACAGATCTATAGAGATAGATCTAAGAGAATGATAGGACTCACTCAATCAACCTACATCGACACCATATTGAAACGGTTTTCAATGGATGGGTCCAAGAGAGGACATCTACCCATGTGTCATGGAGTTTCTCTATCCAAGTCTATGTGTCCCAAGACAGATGAAGAGATAGAGAAAATGACACATGTACCATATGCGTCAGCCATAGGTAGTATCATGTATGGGATGATATCTACCAGACCGGATGTAGCATTTGCTCTGAGTGTCACGAGAAGATATCAAGCTAATCCCGGTCAAATGCATTGGAAAGCCGTGAAGGACATTCTTAAGTACTTACGAAGGACTAAGAATATGTTCATGGTATATGGAGGAAGAGAACTAAAATTGGAAGGCTATACCGACTCTAGCTTCCAAAGTGACGTGGATGACTCGAAGTCAACCTCTGGATTTGTGTTCATGCTCAATGGCGGTGCTGTCTCTTGAAAGAGTTCCAAGCAGGACACCACAGCGGATTCCACCACTGAGGCAGAATACATTGTAGCATCAGCTGCTGCTAAAGAGGCCGTTTGGATGAGGAATTTCGTCCAAGAGTTGGGCGTCATTCCTGAAGTTGTTGGTCCAGTCTCGGTGTACTGTGACAACACGGGTGCCGTTGCTCAGGCAAAGGAACCAAGGTCTCATCAAAGATCCAAACACGTACTGAGGAAATACCACATCATCCGGGAGATTGTGGAAAGAGGAGACATCACTGTCGAAAGAGTGGCCTCTGCAGACAATATCGCTGATCCACTTACTAAGCCCTTGCCAGGACCATTATTTGACAAACATCGCGAAGCAATGGGTCTACGTAGTATGACTAGTTGGCTTTAGGGCAAGTGGGAGATTGAAAGAGTAGGTGCCCGGTGAGCCAACTTGTGGCTAAGGGCTTTGATGACTCTTTGTATAAACAATCTTTTGTTTAATATAATTTACACTTTTATTAATGGCAATGACTTTATCTTTCTTCATATTGTTATATTGTGATATACTATTGTTGTTTTGATAAAGACCTTGAATATACTATAGTGTATGTAAGATGTGGTAGAACATGGAGATGTCTATCATGAAACACATCTTATAGTCACTGTATATTCTAAACTGTTCCTAGTCGATTGAGCCGTCCGATAATAAGGATAAGGATCGCTCGAGTTTGAGACTAGCATTTGCGATGCAGAGTACCACGTTTCATTGGTAAGGAACATAGAGATGTTCGAAGCATGCAAATGGATATTCATACGATGAATGATCGAACTACCCTATCCGGACTTTCCAAGTGGTTATCACTTATCGAGTGGAAAAAGTCCGCGGTTTTGGTTGTACACCATTAGTCCTTATTGAAAGAGTGGGTGCCCAGTGAGCCAACTTGTGGCTATGGGCTTTGATGACTCTTTGTACAAACAATCTTTTGTTTAATGTAAATTTACACTTTTATTAATGGCAATGACTTTATCTTTCTTCATATTGTTATATTGTGATATACTATTGTTGTTTTGATAAAGACCTTGAATATACTATAGTGTATGTAAGATGTGGTAGAACATGGGGATGTTTATCATGAAATACATCTTATAGTCACTGTATATTCTAAACTGTTCCTAGTCGATTGAGCCGTCCGATAATAAGGATAAGGATCGCTCGAGTTTGAGACTAGCATTTGCGATGCGGAGTAACACGTTTCATTGGTAGGGAACATGGAGATGTTCAAAGCATGCAAATGGATATTCATAGGATGAATAATCGAACTACCCTATCCGGACTTTCCAAGTGGTTATCACTTATCGAGTGGATAAAGTCCGCGGTTTTGGTTGTACACCATTAGTCCTTACTACTTGAAACATCATGGAGACTCTATATGCTAGTACTGTGCTTTGACTCGTTTACCGACTCTATGGGGGTCATCAGGTGTCGGGATTGGGTACAGTTACAACACATATAGGAGTCGATGCATTGTTGTCAAGGATTCACCACATACTTGCGAGTGTGGATATCCTATGCGATCTGAGGAGATATTAGTGTGACGAATCTCTGGCCAGAGTACTTGATGTGATTTAAGAAATGGTTTCTTAGTAGCACATGCGATGTCACTAATTTGATCTTCAAGATGTATTGCATAGTTATCGAATCTTGAGCGACTCTCGATATACCAATGGTTGTTGATTCGATCGGGATATATGGATGAAGGGACCGTACTGTACGCTAACCAAAATCTACTGGTTCTTGTAGGCACTATCAGTGATACCTAGGGAATCATGGGGCGATGTTGCTAGGCGCTTTACCATGATTCGTTGGGCAAGTCGGAAATCGTTGTTCCGAGTCACAAGGAGTTGTGAGCCCACGGCTAGCTGTATCCCTGAACCATTGAGGGTCACACAGTGTAATGGAGTTTTAATCCCCGTTGAGATAGTTAAATTTAAAGAGTTAAATTTAATGAATAAAGAAGTTGGACTTCTTAAATAAGAGTAAGGGAGTAGGATTTCCTAAAATGACATAGGGATGGACATTTTTGGAAACCACTGAATTCGGATTCAGGAAAATTTATCTTGACTATAAAATGTGCAGAAATGGTTTCTGTGCACATTGGTAAAATCGGTTTATCAATCGGAGTCACGATGAATTTTATATTAATTTCTGAACGTGTGGGCTTTGCTTGTCGGGCCTCAACTTATGACTAATGGGCCCTAAGCTGTTAGTGGCCTGCATTATAAATAAGTTATTGCAGTACAGAAATTAAATAACAGGTCATAATTTGAGAGACAGAAAAATCGAAACCCTAGCCTTCTCTCTCTAGAAATTCGGCCGCCCCCTCCCTCTCTCTGTCAGAGAAATTCCGGTCTGTGATTTTGAATTGCAGTCAGGAATAGCGAATCAAATTCGTTTATTCTCTTCGCAGAAAACTTCTGATAGATTTTCTAGTGCAATCTATCAGAGGGATTAAACCTCTATTCGTGGACCTGATAGAAGGAGTTCATCAGTTCCTGGGAGATACAAGAAGCGCAGAGAAATCTGTGTGGTGTCCAATAATCTCGCTTCGAGATTAAAGGTAAAATTTAAATAATTGTTATTTAATTTTACACACACAAATAATTTAATCGTTGAACGGTTGATACCCACACTATGGAATTGTTCCATAATAAAATTTTAAACTTCCGCTGCACCGGGTATCAATCGTGATTGATCTGAGAGCCGCGTTGGGCAGCGCCGAGCGCTGCCCTGGCGGCGCGGAGCGTCGCCCCGGGGCGACGCTCGGCGCCGCCCAGCGGCGGCGCCAGGCGCCGCCAGGGCAGCAACTGTTGCTGCCCTAAAGGGGCAGCCGGGCTGCCCCGGCCCGCGCCCACGGGTGCGGGCCAGCCCGGAAGTGTCCCGGGCGGCCCGCGGGAAAAATTAAATTTTTATTTAAAATTAATTTTAATGTGTTAAAATTTTATTTTTGGTCCGGTCAAAAATTGTTTTTGATTGGTTCACGAGATTTCGGATCGAATTGTTCGAGTCCGTAAACTTTAAAATTGATTTTTGGATAAATTTGAATTTTTGGAAAATTTTAATATTTTATCCTTAAATTGAATTTTGAAATCAATTATTTTTGGTACAATTGATGATAAGATTTTATCTTATAAATATATTGAGTAAAATATGATTTTATCCATAAAATTGGATTTTGTAGATAAAATATGATTTTATTTGATAAAGAGATAAAATATGATTTTGTATGTAAAATGAGATTTTATATATAAAATATGATTTTATCCTGTTTAAATTTGAATTGCCACTGCATGTTATCCAATAAATTAATTTCGAATTAAATGTTATTGGATAAGGATGATCGATTGCCATGACCAATTTTGTAGGTGTATGTTAGGAATTTACATTTGTTTTTATTGTTGTTGGTTTTATTAATGGGCCTGGTTTATGGCCCAGTATGAATGTCATATGTAATAAAAGTGGGCTTGGTTTATGGCCCGTTCCCACCCCTAAAAATGTATCCCCTGCTTGTCATTGTTATTTATTGTAAATACATTAGATTTAGTGGGAGATCAAGATTTGAAGATGGTGGGCCCAGCAGACAATAAAGACGAAGAAATGTAAATTGGAAGCACATGTAATAGGATTGCATTGCATACTGCATATTACCTAAGATTGGACTAAGACTCGTGATTGGCAACCACGGGTCAATTAGAAATGGAATCGATCATCCTATATAATATATGATATTATGATTGTATGCATGTTTTAGACATAATTGCGTGAATCCGGCAAGCATGCAATAATTTGAAATTGATGAGACAAATTTTTATAATTAAAAATCCCTCATTTTAAATATGATTTAAAATTGATATCAAGATAAATAAAGGAAATTTAAATTTGTTTAAATGTTCCTACCTTCCATCAACGGTCAATGTATGTGATGCTACCCGCGGATACGGTCCGGCTCATATTATTGGGGGGGCCCGTCCGTCGGAAAGCTGTACATTGGATCGACACATGTTGTAAGTTGGGTGGAACTCCCATGGGATCGGCTCATATTATTGGGGGATCCACATGGCGACCGTCCATCACAACTTAATATTGATGGGTCATCTTGACATGTCACTTTAAACGGCGTCATATTATTGGGCCCTTATTGGACATGAGGTAAATACATGGGGGTTGCTTTGGAAGCAATTGGGCTCTACCTTTTGAGAATTATGGTTGGCTGATATTATTCGGGACCATAAGTTTGTCAATTGGACTCCATGTTCTCACTAAGGAAAAAGTTTCCCGTTTTCACTAGAGGGTAGTGAAATCGTTAAAATAGTGGGAGTGAGATTCATAAAATTAAATTCGCCTATTTTATGTCTTAGTAAATTGCTTAAACAATCATTGATATATGTCTGTTTTTCTTTTCAGTATTTCATACAATGAATTCGCGTAATCCATTATTCTCGATCCTCGAACAAAACAAGTTAACTGGCGCAAACTATACGGAATGGTTCCGGAAGTTGAAGATTGTCTTGACTTCGGAGAAGATGCTCTACGTGTTAGAGAAATCACCTCCGAAGGAAGCACCAGCTGACGTAAGTCCGGAGGAATTGGCCAAACTTGATGCATGGTGGGACCATGACATCAAGACCAAATGCTATATGCAAGCCTCGATGTCTGATGAACTCCAGAGGCGATTTGAGGACACCGTGAATGCTGCTGACATTCACGCTCAACTCAAGGAACTTTTTGGGGCTCAATCGAGGGCTGAAAGGTTCTCTACTGTTAAGGAGCTAATGACGTGTCGCATGCGTTAAGGGACTTCGGTCCGTGATCATGGGGTACGAGTGATTTGGCTCATACAAAAGTTAGCGACCCTTGATTTGGTGTTGGAGCATGAACTCAACGTGGATTTACTGCTTCTGTCTCTTCCTTCTTCGTTTGACGGATTTGTGGTAAATTTTAATATGAACAAGATAGAGGCCACCCTTGAAGAGATGGTCAATATGCTTGTGACATATGAATCCACACTAAAGAAGGATAAACCAGCTTTCTTGGTGGGCTCCTCATCTTCTACTAAGAAGGGGCCAAGTACGAAGGGCAAGAAACGTTCTGCCCCACCCAAGAAAGTCGAGCCCGAGAAGAAGCACAAGACAAAGGCTTCAAACAATGGAAAATCCAAGGATGTTTGCCATTACTGCAAGAAGCCCGGTCATTGGAAGCGCAACTGCAAGGAATATCTAGAGCAGTTGGGAACTGCAAAGGGTATGTTCTATATTGAAATAAACATTTCACTTAATACTACTTCTTGGGTATTGGATACCGGATGTGGATCTCACATTTGCAATGATTTGCAGGTGATGACAAGAAGTCGCAGGCTTAGAATGGGTGAGACCCAGCTGAGGCTCGGGAATGGTTCCAGAGTTGAAGCTACAGCCATTGGAGATGTTTGTTTAATTTTGCAGAACGGTTTTAAGTTATTTTTAAGAGATGTTTTATTTGTTCCGGATTTAATTAAAAACATTATTTCTGTTTCTATGCTAGATAGAGATGGTTATTCTTGCAATTTTGTGAATGGGATTTGCAATATTTACAAGAATGAATGTTTGATTGGAAATGGACAACTTGAAAACGATCTATACAACTTAAAACTGAAAGACGTTCCAATAAATTATATTGATAAACCGGCAACAACAAACAAAAGAAAAATCGATAGTCAAAACCCGGCGAACCTTTGGCATGCTAGGCTAGGTCATATTTCCTCAAGGAGGATGAACAAGCTAGTGGGAGAGGGCATGTTTGATATGTCTGATATTAACTCTCTACCTACTTGTGAATCCTGCCTAAAAGGAAAAATGACTAAATCTCCTTTTAAGGGGAAACCTGAGCGTAGTCAAAATCTGTTGGATTTGATCCATACAGATGTTTGTGGACCATTTAGAGTTGGGACTCAATATGGCCACACCTACTTCATTACCTTTACTGACGATTATTCAAGGTATGGGTATTTATATTTAATGAAATATAAGTCTGAAGCATTTGAAAAGTTCAAAGAATTCAAGGCTGAAGTAGAAAACAAGCTAGGTAAAAGTATTAAAGCACTTCGATCGGATCGAGGTGGAGAATACTTAAGTACCGAGTTTTTGGACTATCTAAAAGAGAATGGGATTCTCTCTCAGTGGACTCCTCCTATGACACCACAGCTTAATGGTGTATCGGAGCGTCGTAATCGAACTTTGTTGGACATGGTTCGATCAATGATGAGCTTCACTGAACTTCCACCTTCGTTTTGGGGCTATGCGCTTGAAACGGCGGTATTGTTGTTGAACACCGTCCACACTAAAGCAGTGGACAAAACACCATACGAGTTATGGAATGGCAAAGCTCCTAAGTATTCGTACTTGAGGATTTGGGGATGTCCTGCTTACGTGAAGCGGACAGTGGGAGATAAGTTGGATAGTCGATCCAGCTTATGTTATTTTGTAGGGTATCCGAAGAATTCAATCGGATATTATTTCTATTATCCTGCTGAAACAAAGGTGTTTGTTTCTAGGAATGCCACCTTCTTGGAGAAGGAGTTCTTATTGGATAAGAAAGGCGAGATGATGGAACTCGAAGAAGTTCGAGAAGAACCCGAAATACAAAATAACGATCCTATGCCTCAGGAACCATTACCGGACACGCCTGAACCTAGAAGATCCGAGAGGACTTCTAGACCTCCTGTTCGATATGGTCTTCTTCTTGAAGGGGATCAAGATGAACCCGACATTGGATGTGATCCAAGAAACTTCAAGGAAGCAATTTCTGATGCGGATTCAAATTTATGGCTTGAAGCTATGCAGTCTGAATTGGATTCGATGCATACAAACCAAGTTTGGTCTTTAGTAGATCCTCCTGATAGAATTGTTCCAATAGGGTGTAAATGGATCTACAAGAGAAAGCTTGGGTCTGATGGTAAGGTATTGACCTACAAGGCACGATTGGTGGCAAAAGGTTATACTCAAAGACAAGGAGTTGACTATGATGAAACCTTTTCACCAGTTGCAATGTTCAAGTCCATAAGAATCCTTATTGCCATAGCTGCATGGTATGACTATGAGATATGGCAAATGGATGTGAAGACTGCTTTTCTTAATGGAGACATTAAGGAAGAAATCTATATGAAGCAGCCAGAGGGGTTCACATCCATGGGAAGCGAGCATAAGGTATGCAAGCTTCAGAGATCAATTTATGGTCTAAAACAAGCATCAAGAAGTTGGAACCAGAAATTTGATGAAACAATAAAAGATTTTGGTTTCATCAAGAACCCGGAGGAACCGTGCGTGTACAAGAAAGTAGTTAAGGATGCTGTGACATTCTTAGTACTTTATGTTGATGACATCCTACTCATTGGGAATGATGTAGGGATGTTACAGTCAACAAAGATATGGTTATCAGGTAGATTCTCGATGAAGGATTTGGGTGAGGCATCCTACATTCTTGGGATACAGATCTATAGAGATAGATCTAAGAGAATGATAGGACTCACTCAATCAACCTACATCGACACCATATTGAAACGGTTTTCAATGGATGGGTCCAAGAGAGGACATCTACCCATGTGTCATGGAGTTTCTCTATCCAAGTCTATGTGTCCCAAGACTGATGAAGAGATAGAGAATATGACACATGTACCATATGCGTCAGCTATAGGTAGTATCATGTATGGGATGATATCTACCAGACCGGATGTAGCATTTGCTCTGAGTGTCACGAGCAGATATCAGTCTAATCCTGGTCAAATGCATTGGAAAGCCGTGAAGGACATTCTTAAGTACTTACGAAGGACTAAGAATATGTTCATGGTATATGGAGGACGAGATCTGAAATTGGAAGGCTATACCGACTCTAGCTTCCAAAGTGACGTGGATGACTCGAAGTCAACCTCTGGATTTGTGTTCATGCTCAATGGCGGTGCTGTCTCTTGGAAGAGTTCCAAGCAGGACACCACAGCGGATTCCACCACTGAGGCTGAATACATTGCAGCATCAGCTGCTGCTAAAGAGGCCGTTTGGATGAGGAAGTTCGTCCAAGAGTTGGGCGTCATTCCTGAATTTGTTGGTCCAGTCCCGGTGTACTGTGACAACACGGGTGCCGTTGCTCAAGCAAAGGAACCAAGGTCTCATCAAAGATCCAAACACGTACTGAGGAAATACCACATCATCCGGGAGATTGTGGAAAGAGGAGACATCACTGTCGAACGAGTGGCCTCTGCAGACAATATCGCTGATCCGCTTACTAAGCCCTTGCCAGGACCATTGTTTGACAAACATCGCGAAGCAATGGGTCTACGTAGTATGACTAGTTGGCTATAGGGCAAGTGGGAGATTGAAAGAGTGGGTGCCCAGTGAGCCAACTTGTGGCTATGGGCTTTGATGACTCTTTGTACAAACAATCTTTTGTTTAATGTAAATTTACACTTTTATTAATGGCAATGACTTTATCTTTCTTCATATTGTTATATTGTGATATACTATTGTTGTTTTGATAAAGACCTTGAATATACTATAGTGTATGTAAGATGTGGTAGAACATGGGGATGTTTATCATGAAATACATCTTATAGTCACTGTATATTCTAAACTGTTCCTAGTCGATTGAGCCGTCCGATAATAAGGATAAGGATCGCTCGAGTTTGAGACTAGCATTTGCGATGCGGAGTACCACGTTTCATTGGTAGGGAAAATGGAGATGTTCAAAGCATGCAAATGGATATTCATAGGATGAATAATCGAACTACCCTATCCGGACTTTCCAAGTGGTTATCACTTATCGAGTGGATAAAGTCCGCGGTTTTGGTTGTACACCATTAGTCCTTACTACTTGAAACATCATGGAGACTCTATATGCTAGTACTGTGCTTTGACTCGTTTACCGACTCTATGGGGGTCATCAGGTGTCGGGATTGGGTACAGTTACAACACATATAGGAGTCGATGCATTGTTGTCAAGGATTCATCACATACTTGCGAGTGTGGATATCTTATGCGATCTGAGGAGATATTAGTGTGACGAATCTCTGGCCAGAGTACTTGATGTGATTTAAGAAATGGTTTCTTAGTAGCACATGCGATGTCACTAATTTGATCTTCAAGATGTATTGCATAGTTATCGAATCTTGAGCGACTCTCGATATACCAATGGTTGTTGATTCGATCGGGATATATGGATGAAGGGACCGTACTGTACGCTAACCAAAATCTACTGGTTCTTGTAGGCACTATCAGTGATACCTAGGGAATCATGGGGCGATGTTGCTAGGCGCTTTACCATGATTCGTTGGGCAAGTCGGAAATCGTTGTTCCGAGTCACAAGGAGTTGTGAGCCCACGGCTAGCTGTATCCCTGAACCATTGAGGGTCACACAGTGTAATGGAGTTTTAATCCCCGTTGAGATAGTTAAATTTAAAGAGTTAAATTTAATGAATAAAGAAGTTGGACTTCTTAAATAAGAGTAAGGGAGTAGGATTTCCTAAAATGACATAGGGATGGACATTTTTGGAAACCACTGAATTCGGATTCAGGAAAATTTATCTTGACTATAAAATGTGCAGAAATGGTTTCTGTGCACATTGGTAAAATCGGTTTATCAATCGGAGTCACGATGAATTTTATATTAATTTCTGAACGTGTGGGCTTTGCTTGTCGGGCCTCAACTTATGACTAATGGGCCCTAAGCTGTTAGTGGCCTGCATTATAAATAAGTTATTGCAGTACAGAAATTAAATAACAGGTCATAATTTGAGAGACAGAAAAATCGAAACCCTAGCCTTCTCTCTCTAGAAATTCGGCCGCCCCCTCCCTCTCTCTGTCAGAGAAATTCCGGTCTGTGATTTTGAATTGCAGTCAGGAATAGCGAATCAAATTCGTTTATTCTCTTCGCAGAAAACTTCTGATAGATTTTCTAGTGCAATCTATCAGAGGGATTAAACCTCTATTCGTGGACCTGATAGAAGGAGTTCATCAGTTCCTGGGAGATACAAGAAGCGCAGAGAAATCTGTGTGGTGTCCAATAATCTCGCTTCGAGATTAAAGGTAAAATTTAAATAATTGTTATTTAATTTTACACACACAAATAATTTAATCGTTGAACGGTTGATACCCACACTATGGAATTGTTCCATAATAAAATTTTAAACTTCCGCTGCACCGGGTATCAATCGTGATTGATCTGAGAGCCGCGTTTTCCAACACTTATTACTTGAAACATCATTGAGACTCTATATGCTAGTACTGTGCTTTGACTCGTTTACCGACTCTATTGGGGTCATCAGGTGTCGGGATTGGGTACAGTTACAACACATATATGAGTCGATGCTTTGTTGTCAAGGATTCACCACATACTTGCGAGTGTGGATATCCTATGCGATCTGAGGAGATATTAGTGTGACGAATCTCTGGCCAGAGTACATGATGTGTTTTAAGAAATGGTTTCTTAGTAACACATGCGATGTCACTATTTGATCTTCAAGATGTATTGCATAGTTATCGAATCTCGAACGACTCTCGATATACCAATGGTTGTTGATTCGATCGGGATATATGGATGAAGAGACCGTACTGTACGCTAACCAAAATCTATTGGTTCTTGCAGGCACTATAAGTGATACCTAGGGAATCATGGGGCGATGTTGCTAGGCGCTCTTACCATGATTCGATGGGCAAGTCGGAAATTGTTGTTCCGAGTCACAAGGAGTTGTGAGCCCACGGCTAGCTGTATCCCTGAACCATTGAGGGTCACACAGAGTAATGGATTTTTAATCCCCGTTGAGATAGTTAAATTTAAAGAGTTAAATTTAATGAACAAAGAAGTTGAACTTCTTAATTATGAGTAGAGGAGTAAGATTTCCTAAAATGACATAGGGATGGGCATTTTTGGAAATCACTGAATTCGGATTCAGAAAAATTTATCTTGACTTTAAAAGGTGCAGAAATGGTTTCTGTGCACATTGGTGAAATCGGTTTATCAATCGGAGTCACGATGAATTTTATATTAATTTCTGAACATGCGGGCTTTGCTTGTCGGGCTTGAACTTATGACTAATGGGCCCTAAGCTGTTAGTGGCCTACATTATAAATAAGTTATTGCAGTACAGAAATTAAACACAACAGGTCACAATTTTCGAAAAAAACCCTATTTTTCTCTCAGTAGTGGCCGCCCCCTTTCTCCCCTCTGCTCGAAAAATCCAGTCTGTGAATTTTGATTTACATTCTGGTTTAACGGGTCAAATTCGTTAATCTCTTCGTAGAAACTTCTGATAGATTTTCTAGTGCAATCTATCAGAGGGATTAAATATCCGTTCGTGGACCTGATTGAAGAACAGTTCGTCCATCAGTTCCAGGGATATACAACAAGAGCAGAGCAATCTGTTGGTGTCCATAATCTCGCTTCGAGATTGGAGGTAAAAATTTATAATCGTTATTTAATTTTTACATACACACAATTTAATCGTAAGGTTGATACCCATTATGGAATTGTTCCATATAAAATTTTTAAACTTCCGCTGCACCGGGTATCAATGCTGATTGATCTGATCGCCGCGTTCTCCAACACTCGAAGTGTGAGTTCTCCCTTGTGTACATCGATCAATGCGCGTGCAGTAGCTAGAAAAGGTCTCCCAAAAATTAAGGGAGTTTCTTCATCTTCATCCATGTCCAAAATCATGAAATCTGCTGGAAATATGAACTTATCGACCTTTACCAAAACATCCTCCACAATACCCCGTGGGTATGTGATACTCCGATCCGCCAGCTGTAATGTGATGTTGGTTGCCCTGACTTCTCCAAGCTCCAAAGTCCTGTAAACAGAAAATGGCATTAAATTTATACTGGCTCCTAAATCACATAAAGCTCTATTTACCTTAGAACCACCAATAAAACAAGGGATAGTAAAACTCCCTGGATCCTTCAACTTTTGTGGCAATTTTTTCTGCAGGATTGCGCTACATTCTTCTGTCAAATTCACCACTTCGTTGTCCTGCAATCTCCTCTTCTTAGACATGACATCTTTGATGAATTTTGCATAATTAGGCATTTGTTCCAAGGCATCTGCAAATGGAATATTGATGTGTATCTTCTTGAAGATATCTAAAAACTTGGAAAATTGCTCATCAAGTGCCTTCTTCTTAAACCGCTGTGGATAAGGAAGTTGTGGCTTGTACATCGGTTTAGATTCAGCTTCCTTCTTGGGCTCTTCAACCACAATTTCTTCAGTCACTGGTTCTTCACTTTCTTTGGCTTTGCTCTGCTCTTTCTCTTCTAACTTCTTCCCACTTCTCAACTCAACTGCTTTGCACTGCTATTTTGGATTTACTTCAGTATTGCTGGGAAACTGTCCTCTGTTTTGATCCTTCAAAGCATTTGCAAGCTGTCCAATCTGTGTCTCCATGGATTTCATCATAGCTCCCAAACTACACATGTGTGTCTCCATGCTATCCATTCGAGTTTCAGTTCTCGACATCCGCTTGTTAGATTCAGTAACAAATGTAGACACCACATCCTCCAACGATGCTTTACCTTCCCCTTGATTTGTATTGAATCCCGGAGGGGGTTTCAACACATTCTTGTTGTTGGCATAAGAAAAGTTTTCATGGTTACGTAAACCAGGATGATAAGTATTAAGAGGAGGGTTACCTCGATAGTTTCCATAGCCTCTGGGATTGATATATTGAGCTTCCTCAGGTGGATGAGATTCATCTATGGCAACCGACACACCTGCAGGTTCTGCGATATTCACCTTGTTCAGAGAAGCCACTTGTGTACTCAACGCAGATAGCTGTGCAGTAATGGATGTAAGAGGATCCACACTGTACACTCCTTTCTTGACTCCCATACGTTCAGATGGCCATTGATAACTATTGATAGTCATCTGTTCCAGCATATCATATGCCTGAATGGGATCCTTGGCAAATATGGTACCTCCAGCAGCAGAGTCCACAGACATTCTTGTAGGCGTATTCAATCCATTGTAGAAAAAATCTATTTCTTCCCAATCTGCAAAATTATGATTAGGACAACGCCTTAACAAATCTTTGTACCTTTCCCATGCATCGTATAGTTGTTCTGAATCATGCTGTTGAAAGGTACTGATCTCAATCTTTAGCTGGGTTGCCTTGGATGGTGGAAAGAATTTCTCTAAGAATTTCACAGCCATGCCCTCCCAAGTTGTTATGCGTCCTAGTGGCAATGACTGCAGCCAACTCCGTGCTTTGTCCCTAAGAGAAAAAGGAAACAAACGTAAGCGTATTGTATCCTCAGAAACACCATTTATTTTAACAGTATCAGTAATCTCTAGAAAAGTGCGCAAGTGTAAATGAGGATCAGCTGTGGCAGTTCCATTGAATTGGTTCTGCTGAACCATGTTGATTAAGGCCGGCTTCAACTCGAAGTTGTTGGCATTTATTGTCCCTCTAGCGATTCCAGAATAGTGAGCCTGGATCGTTGGCCTGAAATGATCTCTAATTGGCACCAAAGGCAATTCATTGACATCTTCTTCAGCCATGTTTAATTGTTCTTTTCTCCTAGCTTTTCTCAAAGCTCTTGCAGTTCGTTCAATCTCTGGATCAAAGAGCAAATAATTCGCACTTTGAGATCTTTGCATAAACTGCAATTACGAACAATAGCAATTTATTAGTACTTAAATTAAAATAAGAAAAACTCTAAATTAAAACTTCGACTAATTGGTAACAAGATTAAAAAATAATCAAAATTACTCCCCGGCAACGGCGCCAAAAACTTGTTGTAAATTTTCCTCGCAAGCGTACGAGTGTCAAGTTTTAGTATAGTGAAAGAAAAAGTGTCAATCCCACAGGGAGTAAAATGAAAAGATTCAATACTTGTAATTAAAATAGTCTTAATTTTATCTAGAAAATCAAACTTCAAGAGTTTTGCAGAATAAATAAAATAAATAAATAGAAATTATTCAGCTCACACACACACAAATTTTGAGGAATTATCAATCAGAGAAAAATAATCCAGAGGTTTTGATTTCACTTGGTCTCGACAATATTCAATCCTAATTAATCTATTTTATGAATTTCCTTCGATTAATAACCAAAAACACTTAGAGTATTCTATTCCCCTCTCCCGAGCAATAAATAGAGTGTATCATCTTACAATTCAATTTCAATATCCCTATTAAAAATCTAGATGTAGTGATATGTGTAAAATGATGTTCCTTAAAGGTTCTATTAAAGCTATATACTCTCCCGAGCTATATAAACAATTAACAGTGTAGTTCCTATTGATCCTACTCAAAATCCCCTCTCCCGAGCAATGATTCTAAGTAAATATAACAACTCAATTTATGGCCAATAAATTAAGAAGACATTCAATTCTAGAAACACAATTAATCTATAGAAATTCAATTCATTAAAATCAAAGATTCATGAATATGTCTCAACCAAGCTACGTCAACCTCTAGACTAGAAAAGTTTAGTTCATGCTCGAATTCAATAAAAACCAAATCATGTTTAATATCTCAAACATAATTCAACAATCAAAAGAAACTAAAAAGAAGAAACAAAGCCGTAGTCTTTCTTCCGTGTTCGGTCGAAAAGTCTTCGTCTTCGTTCCAAGCAATCTTCAGTTCTTCAACTCCAAAAAAACTCACAGAAGTGCTCTCTCGAATATTGTGTGTATTGGTGGCTGATCGATTCCTCCTATGACTCCGAAAAATCTCTTAAATATGACCTAACAATCGTCCAAAAAAAATACGAAATATATCCCCCAAGTTTCCATAAAAAAATTGGACTCTAAAATTCCAAACAGACGACGGCGCGGGCGCGTCGAAAACAGGGCGGGAGCCCTATCAACTCGCAAAACATGCTTTTAAAAATCCCTCAACGGCGCGGGCGCGCCTAGTGTCAGCGCGGGCGCGCTCCCAGCTCGACTCTTTATCTCGAATTCTTCATTAACAGCGCGGGCGCGCCTAAGGATAGGGCGGGCGCGCCTCTTGCTCGAACTCAGCATTTTTTCTTCACTTTTCCAACTCTTGAATTTCCTTGTAAACTTCCATCTTGTAAGATTATTTCCACTTGAACACATCAAAATCCATAACTTCCTACAAACACAAAAACAACAACAATTTCACGCAATATCTACCAATAAATTCCAAAAGTCAAGTAAAACCATATACAAATTAAGTGCACAAAATGCACTTATCAAATAAAGGGGATGTATGAAATATTTCGTAGATGTGAGGTAAATATTCCATTGTTAGATGGGATCAAACTAATACCTCGCTATGCTAAATTTTTTAAAGAGTTGTGTACTGTGAAGAGAAAACACAAACTGAAGGGGTGTCAGAAAGTTGAATTGGGATAATAGGTTTCTGCTGTAATTTAAAGAAAGGTACCCACAAAATGCAAGGACCCAGGTATATTTTCTATTCCTTGTAAAATAGGAGATGTTTAGCTTGACAGAGTCATTCTAGATTTAGGAGCATCGATTAATGTCATGTCATACTCTATTTATGTTTCCTTAAACTTAGGGCCTTTAAATAAAACTGAAATTGTTATCCAGATGGCTGATAGATCTACTATTTATCCTAGGGTCTGTTAGAATATGTTCTTGTGCAAGTTGACAATTTGGTCTTTCCTGCTGATTTTTATTTTCTTGACATGAAAAGCAATCATTTGAATAGTCCTATTTTGTTAGGAAGACCATTTCTTAAAACTTCAAAGTCCATCATAGATGTTAACAATGACACTCTCACTATGGAGTTTGATAGGGAGGTACCCAGGAAATCGAAGCAGAGGAAGCAAAGACCAAAAATTACTGCAAAACTGCACAATTGGGTGAAGGTGGTTAGAAAAACTAGATATGAACCACCATGAGCAAAGGAAGCATGCAGTCGGGCCGCTGACTGTAAAAAGAGGTGTTGACTTGGAGGCAAACCAGTGTTCTTTTCTTTTAGTTAGTTTTTATCTTTCATTTTGTTTTTATGTTTTATTTTTGTTGTTTTCAGAAATAGAATGCCGCCACCTCCGCAGTCAAAGTTTCAATATGATTCTTCCGTGATTCTGTTAGACGTTGAAGAGGACAGCGCCAACACTTAAACCAGTGGAGTTCTGTTTTACATTTGAATTGCATTGTCATTTTGTTATTTGTGTGTTGTGTTGTGTTGTTTTTGTTTTTGTTCTAAAGCATTGAGGGCAATGCTTTAGCTAAGTGTGGGGGGTGCATTCATTACATTCATTACATTCATTTTGTATTTGTTTGTTTCGTATGCATAAGTAGGATGATGATTGTTAACCTATGATGATGGAAGTGAAAAAAATGAAATTTTTGAAAAATTTTACTCTTGATTGGATATGAGAAACCGTAGGTTGATTGTTGAATATTCTTAAGCACGCTTGTTTAACCGGTGAAGTGTAGTGATTTATTAGATATTGTGGATGTCTGTTGGACCATTGCATGATAATAGATGTTTGTGGAACTTGATAGCTCTTGAATCTCGATGATTTCTTTGATATAGCATATACAACCTTGGGCGCACCTTTAAAACTTTTTATGCCATGTTTATAAAAATGCAATTAACTCCATCCATGTTGCGAGCGAGATGTTTGAAATCCTATTCGTCTTGTTTGCGGCTAAGTATGCGGTTTAAATGGGGATAAAATTTTGAAAATTTTAAAATACCAATTCGATTCGGGCTTGGAATATGAATAAAATCATATTCACTATTTCATAGCTAAGTTTGCGGATCTAATGGGATTATATTTCCATCCGGGCTATAGACAAGGGGGTTAAAATTGTAACCCTATCAAAGTTATAGCTAAATATGCGGGTAATTATTGGGACTTTAAAAATGTCAGGTGCAAAATCCGACGGTGCATAGTTATATCTCAAGATAGTTTTGTTGTGTTAAAGGATTATTGAGAGGAAGATTCTTGATTATGAAGCTTTACACTGAATTGTTATAGGTCGGCGGACATTCTTGAAACTTTGTCTTTTGAAGTTGCATGTAGCTCGGATAACATGACACACACGCACGTTCATATTTAATTCACATTTAACTGGAGGTGTATCATGAAAATCGAGAGTATCTGTAAGCTTGTTTTTTGTGAGAGAAACATCATTGAGGCTATGATATATGATTCATCCTTGCTTATGTTTTTATTATGT
The DNA here is from genome assembly GCF_033568475.1 of Henckelia pumila. Lineage (NCBI taxonomy): Eukaryota > Viridiplantae > Streptophyta > Magnoliopsida > Lamiales > Gesneriaceae > Henckelia > Henckelia pumila. The sequence continues at coordinate 598,725 of NW_027331788.1, forward strand.
TTTAATTTTGTTGTTGTTTTGCATGCATTTATATGTTGTAATTTAGCATTTTGTTCTTATTTTATATATCATGTCTGCATAACATTCTCCCGGATTTATTGTGTAGTACATCGCATTTTACTGGAAAAAAAAAAAGAGAAGTGATGGAGAGTTGAAGATAGGGAGTTGAATATGGAGAGTTGAAGATGGGGTGTAGCGCGATGTGTTTTTTTGTGGAGTAGAGTGACCGCTCGATCCGCAATGTTCTACCGATCGAGCGGTGCCGATAAATTGAAGAACAGAAGGTTGATAAAAGGACGCTCGCTCGATCCGCAATGTTTTACCGATCGAGCATCCGCAAGAAGAATGAAAACAGCAGGGAGCATAAAATTTTCTCGCTCGATTGGTTAACTTCTACCGATCAAGCGAGCGCAACGTGCAGATTCGGGAAAGAGTTTTTATATTAGGAAACTTTATTTTTAATGTTTCTAGTCTTTTAATAGGCTTATAAATTCCGATTTGTATGGATTTGAGGATTTGGCTGGACGCATAAGAGGCAAAAAAAACACTTTAGAGGCTAGGTTTTTCCGAGTTTTTTTCTTCTATTCTTAGATTTAATTTTTCTTTCATGAATTCTTCTAGAGAATTCATGAATATTTGTGGATAAGTTTAGTACTTGGTTAAGGAAGACGAACCCTTGATTTTGTTTATTCATGATATTCAAATTTTTCATTGTTTACTTCCAAATTGCGTATGAAGAGTTGTTTTGGATTGATTGTCATGCTTGTATGTGAGATTTTAGAATTGATCACCTTAGGATTTTGCTATACAATCTATTGCTAAATTAGAATTCAAATCTTTAATTGTTTGAATCATCTGATTTTTGAAGCAACTATGATTAATATTTTCCGCTGGTGAATTTGTTAAATCGTAGGAACAACAATTGACTAGATTAAATACAATCGCTGGTATTTGTGTTGTTTAGATTCATCAGTTTTACTCATTTGAATGCTGTCATGGATTTAAATCTTATCGCTGGTATTGGGTTCATTTATGGGGTAAGGGTTAACTTAGAACTCTGATGTCTAGTTAACTAAAATTAAGATGAAACATGAATTAAATTTCCAATGATGAATATTCAATGTGAATTAATTTTTTTTAGAGAATCGATGATCGAATGAATAATTTCAAGGGTGTAGTCGACCGATACCAAGTCTCGTTATTTTATTGATCTTTCTTATTTTAATTCTTGCATAGTAGTTTATAAAATCCAAAAAACCTCTTTTATTATTTTCAGTATTTTAAAAACACTATTTAAATTTCACTTTTCTCGTGGAAACGATCCCTACTCACACTACTGCATATTTTGTTATCTGATTTGAGTTGGGTAATTTGGGCGTGACACGACATAGCGTTACCAGTGCATTAGTCAACCCAAATGGTATAACCAACCACTCATACAACCCATAATTTGTTTTAAAAGCAGTTTTCCATTCATCACCTGCTCTCATTCCAATTTGATGGTAACCACTTTTAAGATCAATTTTAATAAAAATTATAGAACCATGCCATTCATCTAACATATTATCTAGTATAGGAATAGGATGTCTATAATTTATTGTAATGTTATTCATGGCTCTACAATCCACACACATTCTCCATGAACCGTCTTTCTTAGGCACTAACAAAACAGGTACAACACAAGGAGACATTGACTCACACACAACTCCTTTATCTAAAAGCTCACTTACCTGCCTTTGTAGCTCTTTAGTTTCTTCCGGATTAATCCAATAAGCTCGACGATTCGGAAATTCACTTCCGGGTACAAGATCAATTTGATGCTCAATTCCCCTCAAAGGTGGCAATCCTTGAGGTAAATCCTCCGGAAATAAATTTTCAAATTCCTGCAAGAGAGAAACAACATTGCTTGGAAGATTTCCGCGGCTATATCACTTGTGTTAAGGAGAATCTCCTTATTTAAAATCAACACAAGTGGAGTATGCACATGTAAAATCTCTCGCAACTCACTCTTTTGGGTCATATATATATTTTTTATCGGCCTCTTTCCTCTCAATTTTTTTCTCATATTTTTTTCTTTCATTCTTTTTTCCTAAGGTCATCTCACTTTTTTGTTCACTCTTTTTTTTCGGCCTTTTTTTTTCAAATGATCCTTCCATACTTGATTTGGAGTCATATGCAACAATACAACAGACTCTTTTTTCATAGTAAAAGAATAAATATTTTTAAAACCATCACGTATCACCTTCCTATCAAATTGTCATGGTCTACCCAACAAGACATGACATGCTTTCATAGGAACCACATCACACACCACTTCATCCTCATATTTCCCAATTGAAAAAAGTACCACAACTTGCCTAGTCACTCTCACTTCAGAACTATCATTAAACCACTGCAATCTATAGGGTTGAGGATGCTTTGAAGTAGGCAAACTCAATTTTTCAACAAGCTCACTACTCGCAAAATTAGTATAGCTACCCCCATCAATGATGACACTACACACTTTGTTTTTCACAAAGCATCTAGTATGAAACAAAATTTTCCTTTGATTTTCTTCCTCCTCCTTTTGTTGCACATTCAACACTCTCCTAGACACCAATAATTCTCCAACCACAGCATCATATCCCTCATCATCGGGATCCTCCAACACAGGCATACCGTCATAATTCTCCTTCTCACTCTCCGACTCCAACTCACCACAAGCATTCACAATCATAATTTTTTTTATTAGGACACTGACTAGAAATATGACCAACACCTTGACATCTAAAACATTTGATATCCCTAAAACGATTAATAGAAGTTTTAGATTTACCTTGCACTCCTTGCTTTGGTGTTTCTTTCTTGGTGTCGATTTTTGTTTTGGACACCGGCTGGACATCCTATCGTTTGCCAAAGTTTGGACGCCAAGGAGTAGAAGAACCTCCAACAGTATAATTTCGACCAATGCCTCTTTTTTTGATTTGTTGTTCCACTTTCATGGCAATTTGCACCATCTCTTCAAGATCCATGCAATATCTAATCTCCACTTGGTCTTAAATATCCCTATTCAAACCACATAAGAAACGAGCCATAGTTACTTCACGGTCCTCTTCAATATTTGCCCGGATCATAGTAACGTCCAACTCCTTGAAATAATCCTCTACACTCTTTGGACCTTTCTTCAAATTCTGTAGCCGCCTAAACATGTCACGATAGTAGTAATTTGGCACAAATATCTGTCGCAAAATTTTCTTCATCTCCTCCCATGTCTCAATAGGACGCTCTCGATTCCTCCTCCTAGAAATAAAAAATTGATCCCACCAAATAAGAGCATAATCCACAAACTCAACAACCGCCAATTTTTTTTTTGAGTCACTATAGTTGTGACAATCAAACACCGACTCCACTCTCATCTCCCACTCTAAAAAATCCTCCGGATAAGATTTCCCATGGAATGAAAGAATCTTCATCTTAATCTCACTAATATTCCCATCCTCTCGACCCCCTTCGATGTATCTTCCTCTCACAGCTCCCCTTCTATTTCTATCACCCTCATGAGCCCTCCTATTTCTACCCCAATTTTCACCCAAACTCTCTTCATCCATACCACCATCATCCTCTTCTTCAAATATTTTATTTTTACTCTTACTACCACCCCCACTAACTTCAAGCTTATCCAACTTCTCATGTATTGGACCCAAAGCCGCCATCATCATCTTGGTCAATTCATCCACTTGACCTTGAAAAATATTTTGGCTAGAAAAACTCATTGTACCTGCAAGAAAACGTTAGTAATAAAATTCCTCACCCAAAATCTCACTATTCACTCCAAAGAAATTCACTCAACCACTATTTTTATTTTCACTCAAAATTTATGTATAAGGCTTTTTGCTTTGTGTAGAAGTAAATCAAACTCTCAAGTTCACAACTTGTAGACATTTGAAGATTGACTTTCGAAGATTGACAAAAACAAGAAGACTAAATTTATGGACGTGAGTTTTTGACTTGCACCCAAGGATGAAAAAGAGCAAAATAATTGACCACAAGTTTTTTTGACCGATTTTTGAATTTTTCTTTTTTTTTATTTTTTGAGATAACTTGTAGCACAAGACATGAAAACTTGGGTGACAATATTGACACAGAAACGACTTAAAAATTTGAAATAGAATAGAATCAGATGAAGAACGAAAGATGAAGAGCGAAGAACATGAAGAATGAAAAGATATTATACTTACTTGATTCAAAACCTTGGCTCTGATTCCAACTGATATGAATTCTTAATGTATGGAAGGCAAACACGACTATATTAAAATCGTACCCTCAATCCAATAACAAAAAAAATCAAAAAAAATTTGCCCAATCTTGAAACAAGTAGAAATTTTGGGATTATTCACCTCTAGTTTACTTGAAACTAGCAGCAAACAATCACGAAGAAACAACTGATCACAACAGGACCTTTAGAAAACCTGTTTCTGAAAGCCCACGAGGATAATCAATTGACAAACACCACAAAGTTGAAGAAATTTGATAAGTTTGATTTTTGGGTAAGCAAAAGCTTAATAAAAATTCTAGAGAGAATTTTAATTGATCAATATCAAAAATCTGAATTCTATATCAATAATGAATGTTTTTGTTGTATTTATAATGCAACTACAAAATAATAAAAGATATCACAAAATAACTCAAAAGATACCAAAGATATCTCCTAAAAGTTTCCTAATATAATTAAAAGACTCAAAAATAAGAAAATAATCATAAATAAGAAAAATTCTCGACACACACACAAACACCTTTGGTGCATGTAAAAATTCCGTTCGCTCGATCGATAAGGTTTGACAGATCGAGCGAGAAAACCTCTGCCCGAAAAAAATTTGGCTCCACTCGATCGGTAGACTTTGATGGATCGAGCGAGATATGTTCTGCCCAAATTTCAAATTCCTTCACTTTTTTCAATGTCCAACACTTCAATGACGCATTTACTTTCTCCATAATGATCTCCAATTGTTCCAACACCTTTTTGAGAGTTTAGCATCAACTTTTGAAGTGCATCTTTAAACCTTTTAGCTCGACCTCTCGTAATTGGTCATCTAGGAATTTCAAACGGATCCTTAGCCACGTGATCAACATGCGAGCCATCCATGATTGCATTACATGGGGGGAGAAGTACTCCAAATATAGCGTAGAATAATCCGTTTTGTTTTTATATTTTGTAAGAAAAGGTAGGGGCTTCATATTTTTTGTTTTTTTTTCTAGAAAGGGGTTGTGTACTATGGTGTTTAATTTTTAAAATTTTGTTTCCCTTGTCTTCGATGTTTATTTTTAACAGCTTGTTGCTCAAGTCGGGGAGGATTCTGGGTGTTTTTTGTTAGAGAATATCAAGCAATAACAAACCCTCAAATCTCTCAACAAAAGTCTGTGTGAGACCTCGGTTCTAAATAACTAATCTCGGATTAAACAACAATTAAGCATGCAAGATCCAAGATTAAAAGTAATACTGAATTTTTTTAAAAAAAAGGGGGTGCGCTCGATCTGCTAAAAATTGCATACCGGGCGCCTCCAAGTATTCAGCCTACTGTTCTTCTCAACAGGGGTCACGCTCGGTCTGCTAAAAATAGCAGATCGAGCGCGGCCAAAACAGCAACCTACTGCCTTGCTCGGAAGGGGGTGCGCTCTGTCTGCTAAAAACTGCAAACCGTGCGCCCCCTGCTGCAAAACCAGAAACAAAGTAGAAACCTCAGGAACTCAATTCCAAAACATTCCCACACATTCAAATCATAATCATGCATTACAAACGCAGTTCCTCCAAATAATACATGAAGTTCTAGATTTGATCAACCATTCAAAAAGATAGAACATGCATCGATTCTGGCTATTACAATCCGAATACAAAAAATAACAAGTTTAAATTCTAACATGCCTCAAAACATAAAACTAGGTTGGCATGCATATTCAACTTATAAACCGAGTCCCACTGCTATCTCTCAGACTTGATGTTAACCAGGTCTTCGCTGACTTGATCATTCTCCTCCTGTTGCCAAGTACCCAAAATAAACAAAGCAATAGCCGGATAACTCCGGTGAGAATGATATTCCCAGTAAGAGCAACATAACAAGTAATACCACAACAAACATGCTTTCAAGACAACAACATAATCAATATCAACATAATGAAATGCATGTCTTTAAATCGGGATATAAATTCTGATAAATGAGGGATTGCTGTTGTGCTCTTGGGATCCCGAGGATGAAATCACGTAACAACTCACCGACTCTCCCGATCGAGGTGGTGCCACGTATCTCATACCTCTAGACTTTGGTGCGACTATGAGGAGTATGCTGACGCTAGGTGAACTTCTACAACCAAGGCCACTCACAACACAGCCCCTAAAATGTCTAATTAAAAAGGGATGTTCTGCCCGATGAAACAAAGGTTTGACTCAAGATGAATGCATAAGAAAACATAACACATAAGCCATATAGCAAAACTCAAATAACAACAAAATACAAGTTCCACATGCTAGAACAAGTATCGATGCAGTATGTGATTTTAAGGGAAAACTCAAGAACCAAGATGTCTTGAGTATGCTATCCTGCTAACGATGACTGTTTTTACCTTTCAATGCAAGTAGCTCCAACTTTGGATAAGCTACAACAAAAGGTTATATAAAAATCTGAACAACCTAAACAACAACGACTGCTCAAGGTAATCTCTTTACCGTTCTTCGTCCAATTCATCGACGATCAAATGCTGCTAACACAGGGCTTGCCAAACTCAAAACAAATCTGTACGGAGGCAAAGAAGATCAACAAACGACGATCAAATCACAAGCCAAGGTTCAAAAACACAAAACGGTTCAAAATCTCCAAAACTCAGACCGGCGGCATAACGACTATAACTGAACAAACCGGAAATGCAGACAACAGTATAACAACGATACTAACCCATAACGATGCTAATACAACAAAAATACTGCAAACCCATCAAATCTCAAACTCCAAGTTTTCGAATAAACTTCCAAAAATCATAACAATTCCGAACTTCGCTCTATTTCAAAACCGACAGAGAATAAACGATCAGAACTCTGCCAAGAACAACATACTCGAAACTCAATCGAATCTAAAAACATCCAAAAAATAGAATGTATCTGATCGTAGAAAAAATTACGATATAATGAAGCTCTCGCTGCCGTGATCGCTAATCTGCCTTCATAAATAAATTCCAACGGCCGGATCGAGCTCGGACTGAATTTCCAAAGCATGTAAAAGCTTGGAGGCGTGAAAATGGTGGGAGACGGCTTGGAGAGGATGAGAGGATGAGGGTGAAGACTTTTCCAACTCAATAAAAGTGTAGATAATATATAAAAAATCAAATTTGCATCTTGGTCCCTGAAATTTCCAAAATTTGCAAAATAAACCCTGATAAAAAACAAGTCGGCTCTTGAACTCTGGAAACTTTGATTATCTAAAATAAGCTCAATTAAGATAAAATTTGGGCATTAAAATTCTCCCCCTTTATGAAGAGATTTCGTCCTCGAAATCAATAAGAATCACAACTCATAAGATAGAATAAAAAACTAAAGACAGTAAGAAGAACTCACATCATCTGAATAACTCTGGAAATCGTTGTCTCATGTCAGATTCTATCTCCCAAGTCGCTTCCTCTACTCTGTGACGGCTCCACTGCACTTTCACCAACGGAATCAACTTGGTTTTGAGTTTCTTCTCTTTCCGATCAAGGATCTGAATTGGTCGTTCTAAATAGCTCAGAGTCTCGTCTAACTCGGCTTTGTCAGGCTGAAGAATATGAGAAGGATCTGGATGATACTTCCGCAGCATAGAGACGTGAAAAACATCGTGAATACCAGATAAAGACGGAGGAAGTTCAAGTCTATAGACAAGATCGCCTAACTTCTCCAGAATCTCGTATGGCCCGATGAATCTCGGATATAACTTCCCTCTCTTACCAAATCTGGCAGTGCCTCTGAAAGGGGAAATCTTAAGGAATACTCGGTCTCCCTGCTCGAAACTCAGAGGTCTACGTCTGACATTCGCATACTTCTCATGTCTATCCTGAGCTGACTTCATTCTCAACTGAATGATCTTTACTTGCTCTGCAATATCTCGAAGCATATCCGGTCCCAAATCTGGTGACTCGGACAAATCATCCCAAAACAACGGAGATCGGCAATTCTTGCCATACAATGCCTCAAAAGGCGCCATACCGATACTCGCTTGGAAGTTATTGTAAGAAAACTCAACAAGAGGCAAAGAATCTTGTCAACTAGTGCCAAAGTCTAGCACTACTACTCGCAGAATATCCTCTAAAGTCTGGATAGTCCGCTCTAACTGTCCATCGGTTTGAGGATGATAAGATGTACTCAGATGCAAACGAGTACCAAGTTCCTCCTGCAGACTGTGCCAAAAGTGCGAAGTGAATCTAGGGTCTCGGTTTGAAACGATCGACTTTGGAACTCCATGAAATTTCACAACATTGCTAACATACAACTCAGCCATCTGATAATGACGATACTTCATCCTATACGAAATAAAGCAAGCAGACTTCGTCAATCCGTCGATCACTACCCAAATAGCATCGCATCCTTGAACAGATCGCGGTAGCTTCGTGACAAAATCCATAGAGATGTGATCTCATTTCCATTCAGGAATAGATAGAGTGTGCAACAGACCACCCGGTCGCTTTCTTTCTGCTTTCACTTGCTGACAGTTCAAACATCGAGATACAAACTTTGCAACATCGCTCTTCATTCTCTTCCACCAGAACTGGTTCTTCAAATCGTTATACATCTTCCGACCTCCAGGATGAACATTGAACCGACTGCAATGAGCCTCTCGGAGAATACGCTGTCTCAACTCCGAAATATCAGGCACAAAAATATGGTTATTCACAAACAAAACAACATCTCTAACCTGGAATTCAGAGTGATTCCCAGATCTGACCTTCTCTACTGACATCTGAATTCTCGGATCAGACTTTTGTGCTTCTTTGATCGCAACAAACAACCCTGGCTCAGCTTGAATAGCACATACTCTGATATTCTTCCTATCTATTTCAAACTCTAAACCAGAAGTGCAACAATCATCGATCAACTGAGAAACACCAAGAGTAGAAAGAGATAAAGAACAAAGCTTTCGGTTCAAGGCATCTGAAACTGCATTCGACTTTCCCGGATAATACTTGATTTCACAGTCGAAATCCTTCGACAGATCTAACCATCTTATCTGTCCCATATACAGCTCTGCTTGTGAAAACAAGTAGTTAAGACTCTTATGATCAGAAAAGATCTCGAAAGACTCACCATACAAATAGTGTAGCGACCCAACCCGGATCAACTACCTAATTAGAGTTAAGAGCATAATTAAACATTCATTAAATAAATTGCTGTGGAAGACTTAAATAAAAGCAGACCTCCAGAATACAACCGGTTAA